>NC_137454.1:64618190-65266135 GCF_964235325.1 Thermobia domestica
TAAAATTATATATATATATATATAATTTTCATATTTTTGGACTTCGGGTTTCCTTGCAAATTTCAAAGGTATGTATGTATATTAAACGATAAAAAAAATTATTAATACAAGGAACATCCAGAAATTCGTCTCGGAACACCTAGATTTTAAAAATGTTGGTTCTTTCGTAGGCATTAGTTGGATCTAGTGTATCCATAGACTATTATATCTAGACTATAGCATCTCTATTTTCTTTGTTTCGCTTCCAAAAGTGCGTTTATAAGGCAATAGACATCATATAACAAAATATAAAATGTGAATTACGAAAGTAAGTAGTTCTGGTTAAACGGACATTTATCACACCAGATTTGTGACAATCTAGGCAAATCTGAATTAGGTAATGACTGACTTTTGATGGATCTGCATGCTCCCTCAGTCAGAAATGGCACTTGAGTTTTCTTGTGGAAGGAAATGTGATGATGTAGATTGCTCTGGACGCCCCTCAACATACAGTATGTGAAACAACAGATTCAAAATAATTGACAAACCATTACGGTACTAGCGAACCTTGTAGTAACATTGATTTAATTTTTAAGTTAAATAAATATTCAGATTTCAGGAAGAATCTGAAGAGAAGCTGTCGTTTAATGCCACGTATATATTAGCAGAAGCAACAATATTGTTACGCAAAGGTTGACTGTCAATTTGACTCTTCTCATTGTCACACAAAATCCTTCAGCGTTTTGGTCCAAAATGAATACAACTGCTGGAACTCGGATCTATAGTTTGAGCCTTAGATAAAATAACTGACAATGGTAAAGAATCACCTGTCCTTATAAGCACCAGAGCTCATTCGTGGCTAAGCGATTAGCGAATGTGTCTTTGGCGTGGAAGACTCGGGTTCGATTCCCGATGGGAGATCATGTGCTTCGGATTCGACGTTAATCAGTAAGTCCCGTCTCATATACCCTCGCTGCTGAAAGGGACGCTAAACTCAAAATCAACTCAACTTATCAACATCAAAACTGCTTCGTGCAAAAACCTTTACCGGAAAGGTGATGGCTTCTATCTTTTGGAATGTTGAGCACGTAATGTTTGTCGATTGTCTACACGTGACTCTACACTGACGGCCAAATATTAGTATATGCCAAAATTACGAGAAACCATCAAATCAAAGAGGACGGGAAATTGCAACATGGTGGTTTGCTTCCTTAGCGCGACGCCCTAAGCTATACATCTGACGTAGGGCGATCTGCTATCCAGCAAGCATGGTTCCAAGTACAAGAATATTCACTGCATTTATCTTACTTACAGTTAGTCCCAAGTGACTATGATTTATTTGCAAAACTCAATGAAGAATTTCATCTCAACTAATTCTCCAGCGATGAAGATATCATGAATGGTGTTGACCAGTGGCTACCTAAAACTTTTATGGGGGTCCAAATTCAATGGGGATATATTATATTAAAATTTGTAAAATCAGCCCCTAAAATTAGACCCAATTTAGAGAAAAGCCAAGACTTCGGGAGATAGGGTCCGGACCCCAGGAACCACTCTCTGCGTACGGTCCTAGTTACAGGAGCTTGAGAAAACATTTTGCCTGAAAGGCATTCAGCTGTTATATATTCAGAAGAGGCAGCAAAAGTGCGTTGACGACCACGGAAGTTGTGTGAAAAAGGGAGAGTAAAAGGATTGTCCTAGGTCATTGTAGGTAGGTCGTGGAAGAACTCTTTACCTGTGAAAAAAAGCGGAGAAAATTGTATCATCAATCATATTTACTAAGAAGAAATTCAATCAAACTAATAATTCGTCAGAAAACAGAAGTACACAACCCAACCCAGAACACACACAGGATGGGTGCGGCAAATGACGCAATCATTTGAAGTATAGCACTGATGAGTAATACATGCGTGTGCGGGTTGGTCATATTTGCGTCAAGTGAAATCAGGATACGTCTAGAATGGAAATTAGTTATGACTACCTATTTACTCCCAGTGACTAATTGAATAATGAAGATAGAGGTGATTTCTGAAGAAAGAAAAAAAAAACATTTGCAGAAAAATAAATACATTATTTAAACTCATTATCTATTCAAACATTAAACAACCTTTAGTATCGTCTCTGTCATGGATTAGCTCAAATAAGTCAGCATTATCATAAAAATCAATGCACTGAATGTCATGGACAGTTTAAATGAACTTGTTTCAAGATTTGTAGTGAATCAGACATGACATAATTACTAGGGCAAAGAAAAACGAAGCTATTCCGATTAAACAATCCTTATCTGTAGGTCTTTACGAAGGTCAAGTGTGTTTTGAAAACTTCTTCACAAAACATCGAAAGCAAAAGACCAACTGTTGTTGATCTCCTTTGAATAATAAAGCTGTAATATGTTAGACTATCTACAGTAGCCGCTTTCAAACGGTGTACTCCGGTGAAAAAAAGGAGTCAGGACTAGTGCTGTCGAAATCGGTTTTTGAAAAAAGTGAAATTTCATAAAACCGAAATGTCGGTTTTGAAAACCGCTTTTGTGGTTTCGGTTTTGAAAACCGATTTTGCGGTTTCGGTTTTGAAAACCGATTTTGCGGTTTAGGTTTTGAAAACCGCATTTACGGTTTTCGGTTTTCAGAACACCGGTTTTCTTAAAAAAAAAACGCAAATGTCACAAAAATTCGACAGCACTAGTCAGGACATCTAAGCTAATTAATTATGCAGGGCCTCGTTACGGAATAATTATTTTTCATTTTCTGCAATAATATTTTCTGTTATTAAATTGCTTTCCTTTTGGATTTAAAATTACACAGTGTGCCAAAAACTAAACAAGCCTGAAGAACGTGCTTTACAGGGAATACATTATACTATTAATAACATTAATTCGTGCCTGTAGAGTTCGTATTCCTTGAAAATGTGAACACGTCAAGATAAATTGTTGTGAAGCAAATAAATGTAGTGCAGTTCTAAAGTAAGAGATACATAAAAAGCAATATTAATATCGTATCATTACAAGTATTTCGCTCATATACGCATGAAGTTGTAAAATGAAAGAAGAAAGCCAAGTGTCTATCTTAAATCACTCGGTCGAAAGAAGTGTAAAAAGCTTTTTCAGGTCAGCCATCTTGAATGAGGTTTTCCTGGGTTTTCCTCATTCACACCAGGCAAATGCCGGGATGGTACAGTCCGCAGCAAAAAACCTGCAACATGAGCATGTAAGTTTATTGTGAAAACGACGAAGTCTTTTGCTCCAAAATAAGTATGCAGGGGAGGACGCCAAGGTTTCGCCTGGTGTGATTCGTACCACTTAGACGTTATGTTGATTCCCTGCGCTGTTAAGCGTAGTTTCACAATAAACTTACATGCTCATTTTGCAGGTTTTTTGCTGCGGACTGTACATAGGTCCCACGCCGCTTCCTTCCTTTCCCAATTCTTTCTTCCTACCCTTTCCCTAGATAGTGTGCTCACAGAGGGACGTCATTCCTCAAACGTGAAGGGCTAACATGACCATAGATGCCGGAAATCTAAATCCTAAAGTGCATGTCTTAAATTGGCCGCCTCAGAACTTTTGGTGGTATTACGGAAGGCATCACCACTGCCCTCCAATTCTTTAAAATTTATATGAACATGGAAAAGTAATTTCTTTGTATTTTATATTTGAATATTTCCCAGATTGGTTGAATTAATTCCTCTTGCATCCCAAGGTATATACAAGTCCAGAACTTACTCCGACAATTATAGCTGGACTATACGGAGGGGTGCCCACAGATGGGTTTTATGGGCCAAGTTGCGCCCATGAGATGATTTGGGAGACGATTATTCATTGGTAGATTTGAGCGGAAGAATGGTAAATTTGGGAAAATAATGGTACATTTGCGGAAAAGTTGTGCCCAAGACCTTGTAGGGGATGGGAACTCCTAGCTATAGGTACATTTCACAACACCTTGAAATCAAACCGTTTAAATACCTTGATCAATCCAATACCGAAACGATATTTCTGTAATTTTAAAAATCCATTGTAGAGCAAACAAGTACCGTTAATGACTTACAATTAAACTAATGACTTTTACAGAAAGATGTTATTTATTTGAAATTAAACACACGATTTATCTTTTCTTATATATATATATATATATATATATATATATATATATATATATATATATATATATATATATATATATATACATTTTTTTCCTTGGTAGCACAATAAAACAGTTACAACATGCTTTGTATCTACGCCGCAACCATGCAACACAGTTTCTGAGACTTAATTGAAAGTTTCTCGTACTTAATGATAGCGTAGTAGAGGAAGATTTTGCCATTAAATACACGAGTGGGTCTTTTCCCGTAGTGAACGCCAAATGACAGAACTCTCTGCCATTGTACTTCCACGGCGAGCGATAGTAATTAGTAAAAAAAAAAAAAAAATCACGATGTAATGCAATGATGATGAGAACGAAATGAAGAAATAATTCAATTCAAGAAGATTGGTTGTTTGTTTAATGTACAAAATTCCGTCTATATAGTTTCCTATTAAATCGCAATTAAGTCAAATAAAACTACTATTTCATATACGTGTTCACTGCACAATGGAATAAAGTCCATTTTTGGTCATTTTGGATAGACTCCATCTCTGAAGCTTTTTTTTAACCTTAAAAAGATTTATATTCAGATATTGTAAATAACCTTCCACAGGAAAAAAATACTTCCCCAACAGGGGCGTTATTTCAGATTTCGCTTGATGGGGGCAAATGCTCCACTGACAAGACTTTCACGTTTTGTGGTAGTATATTAGTAGGCAATCTCTTAAATTATATGTATTCCTAAAACTCTTAGGGGGCAATTGTCTCCTCCAGCCCTCCCTAAATGACGCCCCTGTTCTTTAATTAGCTGAGAATATCAAAATGGCGCAGTTACGTAACAGTGTAAACAAAATAGCAGAAATGAATTGAATTCTTACGCTCTTTACATCAAAAGAGGCAGATGGTTAATGAAAGTGATTGATAATTAAAAAATGGTGGAATGAAAATGTAAAAGAAAAACCTGAGAAAGCCAACGGACCCGATGTTGTCCAACATCTGGCCTGGAATTGAATTCGAAACCCCTCGCACTACATCTATTGAACGAAATAATGTCAGCGGATGTAAAGGAAAAATTGATAACAAAATTTGACAAAGAAAGTTGAATAAAATTATGCAGAAACCTAAGTATTCTCATGTGTTTCTTTTACGATACATAAAATGAGCGAGAAGCTATGATGTGATTTATTCTTTTGAGAAATATTTGACCGAAATTCTCTTATTTTATAAACTACTAGCAGCGTTCACCCCGCTTCGCTGCGGTCACCCCGGAACGCAATAAACTTTGTTACTTAGATAATTTTTACTTTTTCGCTTTCAAGTGATATGATAAAAACCATAGAAGATTGCAGTAAATGTTAACATTATATCGCCTGTCATTTATGTTAACCCGCCCCGCTTCGCTGCGGTCACCCCGGAACGCAATAAACGTTGTTACTTAGATAATTTTTACTTTTTCGCTTTCAATGCAGTAAATGTTAACATTATATCGCCTGTCATTTATGTTAACCCGCCGAGTGACACGGTCATGCGGGTTGCATATAAATACGTTTGTTTTTACCTATGATGAACTAACAAAGGATTTGTACGTTATGGACACTTGAATGGTCAATTATCTCAAGACACTGGTAATTAAAAATTAAAGTGATATGATAAAAACCATCTAGGGTCCAAATCCTAATAACCCCCCAAAAATGAAAGAAATTGGTTCAGCCGTATTAGCGTGATGAGGGAACAAAGGATTTGTACGTTCTCTTTTATATATAAGATTACGATTAATCTTTTGAGAAACAATCAATTTCAATTCCCTTATTCTAATAAACTATTACGTAGTACCATCTTCAGAGAAACCATCAACCGAAATTCCCTTATTTTAATAAACTATTACGTAGTAGCAATCTTTTGAGAAATAATTGAAATTCCTTTATTTTAATTAACTATTACCCTTATTATTATTTTTTTTATCTGACAGACAACGTGACTAAGTTTTTTGCCTCTGAAATCTTATGCAATATTTCATCATAGAATGGATAAAAAAAAAAAAAAATCTACAAAATCGAACAATCAACACGTCATTATCGAAGCTCCCATATTTTGCCCCTCATGTTGAACGTTAGAAACGGCTCGACTGCAACACCAACATTGGAGTTATTCTCCATTCAGCAATAGAAAACGCACACGAGAACCAAAATGATTAGACAACAAGCCTTATAAAAAGCCAAACAAAGAACTTTATTAAGCTACTTGTTCATTGTTATCTATCGAATGATGCTTATATGCAGTCAAGGCAAAATGGCACAAAAACCATACATTAGAGTGTTTGATGAGTTTTTAATTCTTTCTTTGGTATTGTTTTGCGGCTTAGGTATGATCTAATCTACTGAGGAACAGTATGAATAAAAGGCATCTAAAGGACGAACTCAAAATCATTTTATAAGCTCAAGCTCTGTCAGCCTTTTGAAGAAGTTATTACAATAATTATCCATGTTTCCAATATCCATTTACTTTCAGAGGTATTCAAACTTTCGTCCCTTACTCCCTATCTGCCAGAAATGGACATTAAGTATTACAAAGAATTGACAGAAGTTAGTAGTTTTAATATTTTTTCGCATTATCAGACATTTAAAATTGACAGGATATCGTCCATGGTACATCTTCTTAACCCTAATACCACTTTTACATTTACTGACTGGTTCTAACTTTCAATACCCTACCACCATTATCATTAGCAGTCTGGATATTAACTTAGTCAAAACATACTTTTTTTATATACATCTTACACACTTTATTCAGATTTTCAGTTACTAATTCAGTTTTGCTCGGTTTCTCATTGAATTAGTCACTTCAGTTTTGTCTAGCAAAATCATTTTTTTCTACAGAACGTTCAAGGAAGCTTCGAGTCTTCTTTCCACAATAGAATAAAGAAATGCAAATCTCTTGCATTTTACTTCATTGTCAGACCAAACATGAAAAAAGTGCCACAGCCTGTACTCGGTCTACAACTGCTAATAATTGATGTTTACTTGACTTTGACAATTGTTCTCACACGTAATATAAGGGTGAATGCGGGTAAGTTTGATACACATCGGTTGGGTTCGATTCGGTGGAAGGAGAAAAATTTTCAATATGACTCGCAATTAAGAGATAGTGATTTTCGATCGAGAAAACTCCAAACAATTATACTAAGACTTCATAGCCAACATGTATCATGCATTTGTCGTAGGTGGCTAACAATACCAGTTCAATTCAATTTAAAATTTATGCATTTTAAACCAAATACATACCTACAATGAATTTAAAACCAAAATAGTATTATGGTTGTTATTTGATTTTCTATTTACAGGTAATATTGTTTTATTTTAAGCACCAAGGAAAGAAAAGTTCGTGTGGGTTGTATCGCTTGCAAAAATTCTTTCTGTTTCCAGTGTGGGAAGTCTTTAATGTTTCAATGACAAGGTTGTTCATTCCAGTAAAATTTGACGTCACGAAACCACACCTTTGCTACTTCTAAAAGAGGAAAACTAACTGCTTCTTTCATCCTTCTCTAATGGTTGCGCCATGGGCTGTTGTGTTTCTACGAAAATGCCACAACAAAACGACACCAAAAATTGTGTTGTGTTATTTTCCAACTGTTATAGAATGTGCCTATTTATCTCATATGGTTTTGATTTTCTTGTTTTCCTTTATTATATTTATAAATACAACGAAACTGTCAAATTGACCTTGTAATGTAAAGCATTAAGCGACAATCCTAGATCGTGGTATCTAAAGATATGCCACATTGACTTGATCCCTAGTCTCCCGTTGCAAGCGCTGCTATCGGCTGAAGGAATTCCACTCGCTTTCTCTCGCTAGCAACAGCTGAACCCTTATTGGCTCAACGCGTGGGTGTGTGAGGGTGTGAGCTTTAGTTCGCATTTTTGCCACGGCTCAAGACATTTTGGCAGCACAAAATTGGGAGGGCACTAAAGTTGCTCACGAGACAAGCCGAGAAGAGGCATCTTATTTTGTGTATAGGACACATAATAAAATATAATTTTGCATGTCAGAGGTGGTCAACCATTTCTGAGTTGGGGCCAAAATATTGCCGAAAATTACATGAAGGGGCTTCATAGGAAACAAAAATATTGACAATTTTTATAAACTTAAAAGTAAGATAATGTCATACGTAATAACTGTTTTTTTTTTTTTTTAAATATCAGATATTTAAATTTTTAGAAAGTATTCTCAACATAATCTCAACAAAATCACCATTTTATAGTTTAAATCAGAGATAATAAATGGAAAGAAATTATAAACAACAAATAATACTAAATTTATCTAGGAATTGAAAACATTTTAAATTGTTTATTTCCCCCTTTAAGATTCACAAGTAGCAACCCAAGTAAACTGGGCCAAGGTGAATTGAAAATGTTAGTAACTTTTGCCATGCCCGCAGCCAGAATGCCAACACAGGGAGGGAGGAGGACTATTTTTTCTACGACGCTAACTTGACTTCATGTTACATTAAGCATACGAACGAATTGAAAGTTAGCGGAAGGGCTTAAAGTGGTCTTTGATCTACTTCAGGCTGCGAACATATTTGGCATTCTATTATAGCTCAAGACGATGCTTTAGTTATTTTCACTTTCACTTTCAACTTTCTTAATTCACTTTTAAGAATATTATAGCCTATTTCTCCTTACACACAGGGGTAAAAGTGAGAAGGAACGTCGTCCACCCACTTCCAAAAAATATCTGTGGCGTTCCCACGCTTTCTAAAATATTACAATGGGCAAAGATAGGCAGGGGGAACATCTTGACGTTACGCGTCGCCCTACCTTTTCGGATCCACTTTTACCCCCTGCTTATACGTAGAGCCTTTCTTTGTCACACAGCAACATAAATGTTCTAAAACAAAGTAAGAAATACAAATGTTCTCATGAGTCACGGAAATTATGTTTTCGACTTTTATTCGAAATCATTTTACTTTAATTAAAACTTACTTAAGAAAAATGATATCACCTTTTTTTCTAAACAGTTTCGCGATCAGCCCAATGCTCAGCGGTGATCGATTGTGATATGCTCTTCACTACGGTCTTCTGTACTATGTTCGTTATGGTGTATCACCCTTTCCATCTTCCACTTTTTCCCTACTTTCTATCACATACCTAATAAAACAATACATATATTTTCAAATAATTTGCTAACCAGATTCCTTTTCTCTTCTCTTTGTAATTCTATCTCTTTCCTTCAAAATTTTACAAACACTTATTCTACTATTATTTTCATTTAGCTAACGTAACTTGGGGTGCGAAAATTCAAGTTCTACTCTGCATAGTTCTACGCTATGGGATGGCTTTAAGTTTTGGAACCAATGAACGAATCGACCCATATCACATTACGAATCGACCCCCTGCTGCTTTATTCTTAACACACTATCTACAATTCATCGACATTCTGTGAATTTTTTCAACTTTAAAAATAATAATAAATGATTTTTTTTAAATTAACGTGTAAAGGTTACATTAACTGAGACGAATGAGTGATGAAAGATTATGAGGTAACTACTGGAATGAGAATGCGGAATGAAAAGTTCCAAGGAAACTCAAGGAAACGTTGTTGTGCACCACAAACTTACATGATCTGGGATCGAACCAGGGATCGTTGATGAGCATCCTACCACTGAGCCCCCATTTAAGAATCCAGACCAACCGTTCCAAATGACTCACTTTAATATAAAACAAAGCAGTCATTGATTCCAGTTACCCTGTATACAGTAATCTTGTGTTTACATTTTTTTTGCCCGTGTATCTGTCCTTTAGGCAGAGGTCTGCACGGGCTCAGGCCAAACCCGCGAGCCGGACTCGGGCTAACAAAATATATATCGCCTCGGGCCCGGGCTGGGCTCGAGCCGTAAACTTTTAAATATACAACCATATTCTCGGGCTTTTTCGGGCCAAACTTTGTAAATACTGTACAACAATATTTATTGGACCGTTCCGTTCTTTCTGGAGAACTTTTAAAAAACAACCGCAAAGTTAAACATCTAGTTGCTGTAAATAAAACTACAATTTCGCGTTAATTATTAAGTCTCTGTAATTCGGGCTCATTTGATTATCATACGAGCTCGGGCTTAAATGCTAAAACATATTTCGGATTCGGATTGAGCCATACATCATAAATTCACAGGCCGGGGGCCCGGGCTAAAAATTCCAGCCCGTGCAGACTACCTTTAGGCTATGAGTAATGAATAGTATATAAATATAATGATACAAAACATGTCTATGATAATAATCTACACGTGCGTATCAACGATGATATGTGGCAGTACATAATGCAAAATGAAAATCTCAATGTAATACAAAAGTATGAGTAAGCCTTATGTTTTCAACTACTTTACCCTCTTCTGATCTCAAGAAACGCACAAACACATAAAGATCGTAGAAAACATTTTTCGAAAATACCTTTTTGTTCTTCAGCTGCTTTGTTGATTTGAAGGTTAACGTTCCCTTCAGCAAAGAAGCTAGATGAGACGTAGATCCACAGCTTAATGTGGGATCCAAACTACATTAAACTCCTACCCGGAACCAAACTTGGTCCTTCCACGTCAAAGGCACACACGGTAATCATACAGTTACTAGAAAGATCTAACTTGTCCTTCAATTTCCAAAAAAACAACCGATACATAATTTCCGCAGTTTCTAATGTCTATGATTATGTTTCCATTATTTTAGACTACGGAGTTTTATTTGATTTAGATAGACCTACTAAATAAAATAAAGAAATGACCAAATTTAGTAAATATGGCGATGAAGCAATATAACTTATGTTGAAGCTAAAGTGGTAATGATTCATGTGCGCTTGGTCTTGAGTTCGATTCTCGAAGCAAATATTTACCTCGGATATAAACTTGAGTAGCAGGTCATATTCAAGGTCCATCGACCCTACTGTTCCTTTCCTCTAAAAGCGCGGAACAGTAGGGTCGACGGACCTTGGGTCATATTCTCACTTTCATAGTAGCTCTCATACCCTACAGCTTCAGCTCTGAGCTATCTTAAACTTTATGCACAAGGACGATACACTGTGATCAATAAATGGGGCCATGGGGGCTCAGTGGTATGAGAGGCCAAGTGAGTTTGTGGTGCACAACATAGTATCCACCGGTTCTCTCGAGATTTTCCTGTTCCATGAGCTCCTTTGTGACTAAGCGGTTAGCGTACGCACCTTTGGCGTCTGGGTTCGATTCACGGCGAGAGCTCATGTGGTTCGGATTCCACGTCAATCAGTAGGTCCCGTTTCACATAGCCTCGCTACTGAAAGAAACGTTAAACTCAAAATCAATTCTCCTGTACCGTCCCAGATTCTCATTCCATTTCTTTCATAACCATTCACTTTAATTAATCATCCGTCTAGTTTAGCGCAACGAGACTACGAATAACCAGTTTTAATTTATTTTCTCAAAAAAATTTCCCTCGCCTGAGAAAATTTTCCCTTTTCTTAAATAAAATTTTCCCTACTTTGTTGAGTATTCAGTTCCTATGACATAGTTATGTAACACGATAATAAATGAATTGTCAACCACATTTGTTTTTTGCTTCTAAGTTTTTACGTTTCCCTTCACTTTTTTAAAGAAAAAATACACACAGTCAGCAATAGGTGCAAATAATGATACTTTGAACACACATAACATACACATATTATTCTATTGTATTTGTTTATTTCTGAGGAAAAAAGAAAATTTTAAGCATTTATATTGGTCAATCAATCAGCACGAGAATTTCCCTGGATTTTAACATTTATCGAAAAATCCCCTTTTCTCTTTTTTCCTGCTAAATTTACCTACGGAATTTCCTTAGTTTATTTGTATTTGAAATAAAGAGCATTTCAGTAACAGCTATTGGTAAACATATTTTAGGATTGCATTTAATTTTCTGGAATTTAATTTTGATGTCTTGAGTCAGAATTGATTAAATAGTTGTTGTATATGAATAAACGCAAAATCTGAGAGAGAAAAGGGATTAGTAGAAGTGCGGAATTGAAGAGTTGATCGCAAAGTTTTATTTAACCAGGTGTATACGGTTTGCAGATGATGTGGCGCTTGTTGCAGAATCTGAAGAGAAAATCAATAAACATGTTCCAAATCTTGAGGAAGGGACGTGAAGAATATGGGATGAAAATAAATGTTAGAAAGACAAAACATTGATGATTGGAACGAAGGGATCGGTGAAAAAATATAGAAGTAGGTGGGGAGAAAATAGAACAGGTAACTAGTTTTCGATACCTGAGTAGTATTATTAGTAATATGAAATGTGAATGTGAAATAAAAGCAAGGATAGGAATGGCAAAAGCCTTTACGAGGAGGAAAAGACTATTATGTGGGACCTTAAATAAAGAGTTGAGAAAAAGATTCATAAAATGCTTCGCATGGAGTACTGTTCTGTATGGGTCAGAAACATGGACATTACGCAAAAATGGTAAAAAAAAAAAAAGACGAAGTTTCGAAATGTGGGTGTGGAGAAGAATAGTGAGAATTAGCTGGGTCGAACGGAAAACGTATGAGAGGGTATTCGAAATTGTGGGAGAGAAAAGGCCAATTTTAGACTTTAAGAAGAAGCAAAGAAACTGGTTGGGGCATTGGGTAAGAAGAAACTCTATCATGAGGGACATGGTAGAGGGTGTGATGGCAGGAAAGAGAGTGAGGGGGCGAAGGAGATTACTATTAATAGATGATATCGAAACAGAAAAATCGCGCGTGAAGACGAAGAGGTTAACGGAAGACTGTGGAGCAAAGAAGCTTCTCAGTTGCAGCAAGTGACCTGCCAATAATGGCAGATGACACACACCATAAATCATGTAAAAATTAACCGTTTTCATTGATAGTTGTAGGAAATACTAGACAAGTGATATTTTGTAATATTACTACTCTATTTTATTTTTCCTTATTTGAAAGTTGCTTATGGTCCCATACAGCAGACATGTTTTATCTTACTTTCCATGTTATTCAATATTCATTGTATACATACATATATATATATATATATATATATATATATATATATATATAGAGAGAGAGAGAGAGAGAGAGAGACCCCGTAGGGATCCCTGCCCTCCTGCCCTGGCAAGTCCCAGCCTGGTTTTAAATGTACATAACAGAATTGCATAAGGTAATGTAACCAAAGTTATTTATGGCTTTTTTAAAATTCATATTTAAATAATCTTCCAAAACAACAATAATGATTAAAAAAAAATCAGTACAAACCATAATGGCATCTCATTCTGTGCTTAAAATAACAATATCCAATAGCAACAATTTACCTCCTTTCTTCCAACCACCAGAGGTAAGAAACAGCCACATCTTATAATTCAGATCAACAACGGAATATATATAGGCCATGTAATTAAACCCTATTTTGTTATTATATTACTGTTACTCCTTTGTTTATTTAATAGAATATGTTCTGTGGTTTTTTGTTCCTTTGTAGACGTACTAGGTGCATATCCTATGGGCCACTTAATCAAGACGCGTAAAAAAGTAGGACAGAGGTTCTTTTGTTGGCGAAGTCTTCCGCTTGCCTTAGGATATACAAATACAATCAAATAAAAAACGAAAAGAAAGTACGGAGTTAATAATAAAAGAACGTGAGACGATAGTTTTTTCTGCGAATCTTGCATATTGAATATGCAGCAATTTTATGTCACAAACGTGAATAGAACAAAAAGCGGGATGCACGTTTTGCCTTCACAAAATTATTTTAATGCAGAATCTATTTCGCATGCAGGGCATATAGGATACATATTACATCTGTTATCCTACTGTGAGAACAGCTGTGTGGATACCAAGGCACAAGTTTTAAACAGATTTATCTTTTAATGTAAAATCAGTTTTGCAATAAAAATGATTGTTTTAAAAACATTTATTTGCTAAATTTACATACAATTCTATATTTTCTAAGTAATTTCCATAATAGTTTAGAGATTTAATGTAGTGAACAAAGAGTTTTTGGATACCCTCTTCATAGAAATTTCCCACCCAGTTTTTTTACGGTTCTTTTCACTTCTTCAGATACCCATGGTCTTCAAATGAACGAAGAAATGGTAGTAGCTAGGCATCAGGTCTGGACTATATGGCGGATAACTGAATTCCTCCCAGCTAAAAGATTTTAGACTGAGTTTTACTCCATGGATATTTATCTGACCAATCCTGAACAATCTGACCCATTTTCGCCACTTTCCTATCACCATAAACCTCACGTATCTGGCGATAAGTATTCGCATCTGTCATGTTTTTTTTCTTCCTGTTGGGAAGTGGATAACTGGCCGTATTTCAGAATCGTGCGATTTTCTTGCAATATGTTAACCTGATATTACGAATCGTATGGACTGATGCCTGTGAATGCAAATAGCGTCCAATTGCACGCAAGGGATGCCGGGTGAGCACTCATTCTCAAGAGCAGGTGTAAAATTTCAAACGGTATTCACAAACTAACTTTAAAAAAACAACTCTCATATTTTGTAGAATTGTTGCACAGCGGAACTACTGTAAACGCAAAGGAATTTCTGATACTAATTGCACTTTGGAATTAAAAATGTAATTTTCTTCAAAATCAAAACTTACCTGTGTCAGTATTTAAAAGAATCAATATTATTATATCTAAACGGAAAAAATGTTTCATTTTTTGGGGGTGGGATCGACAGAACGATCACTGAACTGAACAAAATTATATGAGAGAATCTCATGAACAAAACTTAATCAGTGATATAGTTTATTCACAATAACCTCAAAGGAGAACTTCTATTGATAATTTCGCCGATTTTTAGCTTTAGAAAAATATATCCAAAAAAGGAAAGGGATGATTTACTAAGAAAGTAACTCTCACTATACGAAACAAATTAGAATTTTAGTGTTCTTCAACAAAAACACCTATTACACAAATTTCAATTGTATGATCGGTACAATCCTATTCTTTTAAATGTTGTTCTTTGCTTTCTTTTTCATTTTGGGGGGGGAGGGGTGAAAATTACAAATCTCAAATCTCAGGTTTTATAAAAACTACTCCAGTCCAGTTTTAGATTAAGTAGGTGTGAATTTCCATTACTATGTTGGCGCAGATTCATTGTACGGATCTATACATAAAGGTTTTGCATACTTACTTCTTATTCAGTAAAGGAAGGCACGAAGGCTCGGTGGTAGAGTGCTTACCTCTGGCGCGTGAGGTCCCTGGTTCGATTCCCGGTCAAGTAAGTTTGTGGTGGACAACATCGTGTCAGGGTTTCTCGGGATACACCCGTTTCCTCCCACAACTTATTCCATCAATGTTTCTATCATCATTCACTTGCCTTATCACCCGTTTTCCTTAGCTTAAAGGGCATAATCATGGAACGTTAAACTAAAAATAATACTTCTGACTTATTCTTCATATTCATACTATGATAGTTCATGTACCTTTTTATGTATAACATTAATTTGAAACTCAAAATACACAGCGATCGAAACCTTAGCCAAAGAACTTCAATTGATTCTCATAACCACTTTTCCTATTTGCATCCCTGATCCAAAACCTATTACTACCCGCAACAGTACTTTGATTATACATTTATATCAGCCATGTGCAACAACCGGCCCTCGAGCCTCCCCCGGCCCACTAAGCCCTTTAATCCGGCCCACTTGACTCGTTACTGAAAATGCCCCCGCCAAGTGAACTTTGTGGTGGATAAACACCGTGTGCGTGGGTTTTCTCGGGGTTCTCCCGTTTCCTCCCACTTTCTTCATTCCAACATTTCATTCATTACTCATCATCACCGTCTCCTTTAGCCTAACCGGCATAACCGTGGGACGTAAAACTCACAGATTTCATTTCATTTCGTTACTGAAAATAAATTTCTTACGTAATCTCTTAAACTAGGCTGAAAGTTTTTTCTTGAATAAGTGATGACCGCTTTGAAACTATATTCCTTGTTGGAATACGCAACTGAACATTGACAGACTGGGTAAATGTTCCACTAAAATAGTAAGTAAATATATTTTTCTGCTTTTCTTTCGTAAGTAAATATTTTGGTTACAATTGTAACAGTTTTTATGATCCTGTGATATTAGTGTAGGACGAACATTTTATAAATTCAATATGGCTATTTAGTTCTTGTGAAAATGTTATACATTGTCTCGTCATGTCAATAAATCCTCTGTGATTGGCCCACTCCCTGTTCCAACTTGCACATGCCTGATTTATATTATTATTTTAGCCAGAAAATTAAATATATAATTACTCGAAGTCGGAACTTGATGTTTCTGTCTTCTTCATTGTTTGCAAGTAATAGGGATGGGCAAAACCGTTTTTTATATATAAAAACCGGAAAACAGTTTCTTAAAAAAACGAAAACCGAAAAACCGACATTTCGGTTTTCTTTAAAACAGGTTCGGTTTTCACCGAAACTGGTTTCGGTGAAAACTTTTGGCAAACATAAAACTATTTCTGTGGAAACGGAATTGCTCTCCGGAGAACAACGAAACACTATTCTGGTCAGAAATAGAAAAAAAATTGAAAAAAAAGGAACCGGTTTTGAAGAAAACGGAAAACCGGTTTTTGTCCACCACTAGCAAGTAATGGAAATAGGGATAGAATGCTTTCAAAATTGTATATTTATTTTAAATTCCCACCTAATGGCATGGAATTTGGCGTATAGGCGCTTTCTGCTTAACAGAATATGATGAGTATGTTATTCAAATGCAAGAATTCAATTTGGAGGACGCACGGGTGAAACGAACGCGAAACAATTTACGCTACAACACGTGGAGGGGACATATGCTACTAGTCATAACTACGTGAGCATCATTGGACATTTATCTTAACAACACGCGTATTTTTTGTATGTTAAACTACCTGCAAAAAGTTTTTTTTTTTTCCTTTTATCTGGAACAAGGTCGTGAGATGATTTCCTCTTGTCAAACCTCTCGATGCTCAGCATTTCCTGTGAAATTTCAACTTTTGTTGTTAAACTATTCTGTGACAGTGCTCTGAACATTTTCAATCCTTTCCTCTGCAACACTTCCGGTTTTCCTTTACCAACACGCACAAATGATGTTAATTTCTCGCCATAAAACGGAAAATTAGCTTTTTTAAAATAATAATAAAGAAACATGGTTCACTACGCAGTTTGAAATTAGAAAGAAAAACATATACATGCTGAAAGTATGAAACTGTACTACGGAAACGGGTTTTTATTCCCTTTTTTATTTCCTACGTCGTTTTAAGCCTATATATCTGTAGGGAAAAAAAATGTTTTTAAGTGGCATTGTTCACCAAAGAACATGATGCATCGTAAACTTGGACGTAAAAATGTGGATAATTTATAGCACGTACTTTCTTTAACTGAATCTAGTTTTTCTAAAATGTTGGCACTAGTAGCATATTATTGACGCTACAGTGCATTTCCAATTGTACCGTACTTCAAAAATTTCCATTTTCAAAGATACAGGCATGTCCCTCATTTGATGTTCTTAGAATTTTGATGCATTTACTTCCAATATGAAGAAAGCTGACGGTGATGATGAGAAACATAATAATGGTGAAATTAGGAAAGTGGGAGGAAACGGGAGAACTCCAGAAAACCAACACATATGATAACTGTCTACTACAAAATTCACCTGGCATAGGCTGGGATCAAACCAAGGACGCCATACACCAGAGGTCGGCGCTCTACCACCGAGCCATCGCGACGCAGAAGTTATTTAGTGTACAGTTACAGGAAAGTAACTATGTATTTAAAGTTAGATAAATAACGATCCATATCTGAGTTGTTTATCTTTGTTGTGTGTAGAATTACGCAAGAGACGAGGGAGTTAAAATGTCCACTGAAAATAACTACCAAAAACGAAAAAGTTTAAGCGTGAAATTTCATTGAACTAAAAAGTATATATAGTCACGACTTCTTTGTAATATTTTATCAGATTTACTTTTTGAAATACCATAATACAATGATTGTTGCGTGTTTCTATGTATAAATTGCGTATATAAAAACATCCCTTTGTTGTATCATAAAAGCAACACAACACATTTGCAAACCTGTGCAAAAATAGCTATATTTGGAGGCCGAGCTCAGCCAGGGAGAGGTTCATTTTAAAATCTTATTATTCACAGGGAAAACAGAAAAAATGAATACTGTATAGCACTAGCTGAAACTGTGCTATTTACACAGCGCATAGTTCTAATATGAGCGTGAATCTCCTTCCCACTTCTCACTATATCTGTGTAAGTCCCTTTACGGACGGAAGTAAAGGACGGGAAGACTCTTAAGGAAGTGAATTGCTATAGACAAACATATAAATGTAGTACTTTAATACATAGAATGTTGGTGTGAGTTTGTGGTAAACTTGAATAAGTAATAGAAGATACCAAATGCAAATATTTTTACTTATAATTCCATATCACAGTACGCCTCATTGTGAGTCCACAAGCCTTCGAAGTTGCCAGCTTGCAATAGGATTTGTCACTCAGATTAGAGCAAAGCGCCTGAAATGTCCATCAACCCGCTATACGTACCTCATCTACTGGTTGCCTTTCGCAAGGGTATCAATCTAAATTCCTGGTGGCAATATTAAACTAATGGGGTCAAAACGACGCCTAAAATGTGGAATAGAAAAATAAAGACCTTCTTTTTGATAATTTGAATGAAAACTGGCAAATCTACAGAAAATTTGGAATCGCCCAGCGAAAACGTCACGTTTCTAGCACTCGTGGTTTTCGAGATCTCGTTGTCGAAAGGATTGGCCACAAACATATAAATATTTCTTGACCACATATATTTCTTGACTAACATTTTAATATACAAAGTATAGATGCTTTTATTGACACAAAATAAAAAAACTGGGGTACGTGGTAACATATACTTAAAAATAAAAAATACATTTAAAGTGTTGGAATTTTACATTCCCCTGGTCATGGATTACACTTTATTTTACCAGTTTATTTGTTTCGACTTAAAATGCGTTAAACTAAAAAGAAAAAATACCTCCCAAAAAA
Source organism: Thermobia domestica (assembly GCF_964235325.1). Classification (NCBI taxonomy): domain Eukaryota; kingdom Metazoa; phylum Arthropoda; class Insecta; order Zygentoma; family Lepismatidae; genus Thermobia; species Thermobia domestica. The sequence goes on from NC_137454.1 coordinate 64,637,242, forward strand.
AAAAATCCATTGCTGAGAGCTCATGTTATTGTATAACACTTGTGTTATGTTTGTTTCCCCAATTTAAATGAATACTAAAGAAAATGCCTATTACATTTTAGCAGCTACGAACAGCAAAGAAAATGCAATTCAACATAACTTCCTATGAAATTGTAAAATCGTCCATCTGGTAGCCATATTAACAATCAGTCACTAATGCAAATGGAATGAGCAATTATTTCTTCTAAATCTTTGCAAAATTAATTAGAAATGGCGTCATTTTAAGAACCTTCAAATGTTCCGATTTATTTGTACACTGTCGAAAACAATGTGCTACAAATTTTCATTGGGCAATGAAAAGCTAAAGTTACAAAGAAAACAGTTTCTGAAAACAAACTACGCCAATTATGTTACGCTAGTTATTCGTCTTAAATGTATAATACCAATAAAGGAACTTGAATAATTCCGTGAAGTGACTATGGACTGAAAACATGGTATTTTAACTTGCTAAGAATGTTTTAATGGCTATACTTTTTGTTTTTTGAACTATATGAGTAAGTTAGTTCTTACTCATACTTTTAAAGCCGTGTTTTATTTCTATGTGTTTTGAATAACTTCCCTTTCAGTGAACATTTTAACTACCTCATTCCTTGCTCTGTTTCGAATGGAATTTTCAAACACTCACTTCTATGCAAGTGCCGATCTGCTCTTCCTGCTTGTTTAGTGGCTATCTCACACGCCTTTGGTGTACGGGAGGAGAGTGAGAGACGTTTCGGGTTCAATTCCCAGTGGGATAGCCTTAAAATATGCGTACGGTGGTTCGGATTTCACTTTAAGTGCACGGCCTGTCGATGCGTTCGCAACGCGTTTAATGGTTCACGCGTATGCTTGGAATACGCTGACCATGTATTTAAATGTGGATGGCTAATCACAGTGCGCTACAAACGCGAAAGCTATTAAAACGCGCAGAATACGTTGGCTCGAGCGTATTTGGCGCGTTTCAAAACAATAGACCGCCTGCTGTATCGGAATCAGTAAAAGATGTCTAAATGAAAGAACAAAAGGAAAGACGTGTTGCCAGGCAAGGGGATTTTAGCAAGACCTTCATGTCTTCTCACAAGAACCAACTGCAGCAAGGCATGTCATTCTGATTTTACCCTTCCGGCGCGGGAAATGAAAAACGAAAAGTAAAATTACCGAGTAGCCACGTAGGTCGCGTTCGCTGCGGGGGGTAACTCTTAGGAAATGCATCTCTGTATAGCCATGGCCTAAACTGTAGGTCCACGCCTCATATAGCCTCAAAGAGACGCTAAATTTAAACCAACTAAGCAGCAAATGCCGATCTATGGACATGAATCTTACTCATTTTTTTTCTTTCGTCTTTTCAACGAAAGACATGTAGATGATATGGAAGCATTGAATTTCCCGTCTACTTGCTGCAAGTTGTTTGACAACTTCATATGATCGTTCCTCTCTTTTGTTAGTTCAACTGCTGTATTATCTGGAGCTATAATTTCTTTTAGTTTTTATTCTTTCTTTACAAATTCCCACCATAAAATTGGAGAACCAACATCATATTTCTCCATCTCATTTTCTTCTTCTTCAGTCAATTCATTATTTTGTATTTTCCTCTCCATTAAATTCGGTACTTTTTTTTATCGTCCAGGATTTGTAAAGTACACATATTATCTTCCTAATAATTCATTTAATCTTTGAGCAGAATAGAATATTATTCTGAATATTGTCGTTCCAAGTGATGCCACCCGGAAAGGAAGGTTTCCTATAGATTTATTTGAAATACCCCTCTATCCTTTTCCCAAATTTTCAAATGCTGTTGCAGCCTTAAGTTCTATTTCAGAAATAAACGCTATAAAATATCCCAAAGAGTTACAAGAAAGTTAATATGTGTATATAAGCGTTTGGGATAAACGATTAATTGACTAATTAAGTAATTGGCTCTTAGATAAAGTGAGTATCAACAAGGGTGTGTAAGCGTTGATTTAAAAAAAAAAATCCTTAGAACGCTGCTCTATATGAACGAATGTCTATGAGACTGGTGTGTTACTGCTGGTCAATCTCAATGAATGTATCATCAATTTGAGTACTCCTGCAACCATATAAACAGAAATATATATGTAGATTTGACAATTAAATTTTATATCCTGAGATATCTTTGTACTCATGCACCCTTTCATTACCAAATATTGATTCTTAGTCAAAATATTTCCTCATTTCTTGTTCATCGTAAATCTATTCTTAACATTCTTCTATTTCTTCCGGCGATGCATGTACAGTTAAAATCACGATATCACATAATCAAATTTTCAGTACAATATATGACATTCACCATGTGATTTCTATCTTTCTATTGGTATCATTTGGTACGCATATGCTGCAGAGCAGTCCTGGATCTTTTTCTCTCTTTCAAGGTAATTCTGAAAGATGCTACTGATGGTAATATTGCGAGGTTATGATTTTCAGCTCATCTTACTTCTTGAGTCGCCGGTTTATTTACATTGTACCTTTGTGTCTTTTATCCTGATGTCTTTCTTGCTCTAAAGGGGAAGGAGGGAGATAGAACTGTCAGCTTCATGCTAATTCCCTCCAAATATAAATAAAGGGTCGTACATTCGTTAGAAAACGAGTCCATCGAACCTAACAGATAGTGCTGATATTCAGACCCACCGATCATCTCATGAGATGGTTCATAGCACGCGTAAGATTAGAATTAGGAGCTATATTTCTGAGCTTTTGGCAGCTATGCCTATGGTAGCCAGTCACGTATAAAAGACGACTTGTTCGGCGATCACACTGCCCGGGGAACTAGGTAGGAAGGAAGAGCCTGGCACCATTATATTAGACACCATCCCAGCATTTGTCTGCTGTGAATGAGGAAAACCTCACTGAGGACGGCTGGCCTGAAACAGCTGTTACATCTTTTCGAGAGTTCCCATCAGGAATCGAACCCGGGATCGCTTGCAACAAAGCGTTATAGCAGATGTAGGCCAGTATATGAATTTGTTTCGATTACAGACAAATTTTATGATGTTTACTCATTAAAGTAATAATAAATTAATGCACAAATAACAGTAGTATTAGCGCTTAGCGGCAAACATTTTATCCAAAAATGAGATTATATACATACAGCGATCGATAGATCTTTTTAAGTTGAACAACATGATATTAATGGGTATAAATCTTCATGCGTAGTATGCGAAAAAAGGAAAACGATACAAGTATTTTTCGCAAGCCTAAAAAATTGGTTTTGTACGATAACCACGCCACCTAAGATGAAACTGATAATCTCATCAAGTTTTTCGCTATGACACTAGCAATGAGACAGTACATTGATTGTTTAATTAGATAAAGTCCAAAATTATTAACCCTTAAATATTACGTTTCGTTTAACTATAATATTCATACCAATATGTTTCATGTTGATATGAAACATATCAATAGATAAACTGCATCAATCTGAATAACATGAAATGCCAGAGGGTAAATTCTTATGCATATATTTTTTTTTGGGGGGGGGGAATCAAAATAAATTATTTTTGATGGTATTTGATTGGCGTTATTTCGTTCGTTGCCAATCTGATGCAGTTGGTAATTCTTATTCATCTGGAATTGATTATTTATTTATTAATGTATTGTATATGAAAAATATTGCAATATTCCTTCATATTAGTAAACAAAATCACGTGCTTCGACATAAGCATCAGCAAGCAGTTGACGGACACCGTTACCGATGGAACACGAAGAGATACGAAGAGGATCCCTTCAACCCCTCCAAAGACTGATTATAAAAACGGACACCCATATCCTACCCATCTCTGCAAGCTGCATCAGGTGGGAGAGACACCTCTAACTTTACTTCTAGCTTCAACGGACAACATATTCCTTACCGATCTCCTAGCTGCAATGGGCAGAGATACCAACCCTACCTCTGAGCTGCAACAGGCAAGAGGTTCCTTTAGACCTAGTTGCAACGGGCAGGGTTGTTTTTAACCAAAAAACCTTAAACCTTCTAGCTGCTATGGGAAGGAGGTCCAAATTATAGAGGAAAGAACTATTAGAGAATTGCTTATTTATAATCTTGTACTTAGGTACAATGAGGGTATCTTACACTACTTTTTTTTCTTTATTGACTAGTTTTGGAATGAAGTAGAATATTGTTTGAGTGCCATCGACGAGCAAATCAAATATCAAATATTTGTAAGTTCTCAAACCTAAAACTCCGTCTCATATAGTCTTGCTGCTCAAAGGGACGTTAAACTCAAAATCAACTCAACTCAACTCAAACCCAAAACTGACGATTTGCTTTATAAAACTGTGTAAAGTGCTTCCTGGTAACATAAAAAGCTTTGGATTTGTAAAACCAGGACAATATCTGGGGCTGAGAAGTAAAGTAGCATAAGTCATAAAATATTAATTTCACAGGAGAAGCGAAAAAGTGTTTCCAAGACAATATTTTGTTGAATTGCATCGATTGTTTTTTGACGGAAAAATTGTTCACTTCCTGCGTTCCAGTTGTCCACATCTCAAACGTTCCTAGTGTCCCTCATACTAATGTAATTAAAGAAAAATATGAGAAGTCAATTTCGGCCAAAAAGTGACTTGGCATAGTTTACCTCTCAGCCCGATATAGGCGAACTAGACAGTCGCCTAGGGCGGCAAGTTTTAGAGGTAGCGCAGATGATGTTTTTTTTCTTTGTGGAATTTTTAACATTAATAGGATGAACAATTGTTACAACAAACTGTGTTAAAGTATATATAGTAGTAAGTTTCTCCGCATACTTGATAGAAATTGAAATTACATTATGTTCAGGTCAAGAGGATTTTTTCTTTCTTTTTTTCCTTTTTAAGTAAAAATCTTCACTCAAACACAAAATGGTAATACTGTATCACTAAATCAGGGGGCACCGAAATCAGTGGCGGATCTAGAAGGTAAAAACTGAGGGGTTGGCAGACAGAACCCAGACTATGATAGACATATCATGAGTTTAGTTAAACTTTCAAAAAATATACAAATAATAGCTTAAAATATTTTTGTCCTCCCTAAACTGGGGGGCCTAGGCCTCCTTGGCCCCGGGCTAGATCCTCCACTGGCCGAAATATCACATGGGACGCCGAAATATTTTCACCTAGGGTGTCAAAATACCTACAGCCAGCCTTGTGCAAAACGTTCAATCTGTTTATTTATTTTGTAGCTCAGATATTGCTTTCATCAAGACATTTATATCTTAAGGAGTAACACCTTTGTTTCACAACGCATTAGAGGTATCAGAAACAGAATAATTAACCTTGAAATGAAAAGAAAAGAAACCGAACAATTGTAAAGACTATTAATCTAAGTGAGAAACGTAAGCAATATAATGATATTAAACAGCATAGATATTCATTGTTGAAATTTGCAACTGGAAAGTCATCAAAAGTCTATACTTATTTATTAATTGCTCACATCATATATGCCTCAAGGATTTTTAATCTCTTTCTGTGACCACAGTGTATCCTATAAACAATACAATGAAACCTTCTCAACAGCTGTTATTAATCTGAATAATCAAGATAGTTTGGCAGCGATAATAATAAGGAAAATGCATCGTATTGTTTAATGATAGTACACACACATCTATGATCGTTTTCTCAAGACTTTGGGATATGCATCAGCTTTTCTTATTTATCTGTTACTGTTATTAGCTGCCGTGGTGGTAAGTGACCGGTATAGAATATTGGTAATAAATGAAGACGTCATCACAAATCATACCCAGCTGTAAAAGTTTATTTTAATACATTAGAATTAATTTGAATTCCAACTCATTCATTCGTCATGTCTCTCTCTCTTCTTTTTCTTTCTTCTTTACTCGTGTGAGTTGCACTGGTGAGTTCAGTTTTTAATAAACTTGTTCAAGTGAATTTATTTATCCTATCGGTATGTATGAACCGTAATCTTTGACAAGTCAGTAATGTTATGCATCTATTTTAGACACTCCTATAATAACGCGCGATAACACACACACACACAAACATACATTTAAAAAAGTGGTAATAAAAAGCGGTAACTAGTGTAATAGTGTCTCAAAACGTATTCTTAAGCTAGGTTGCAATGCCGCAAGAATCCTGTAGTTGTCATTAAAAAATCTTGCAACCCCATCTTTCAATTTACTGTTTACACTTTACAACTTTCTGAAAGAAGGATATCTCCACCCATGCAGCACTGCACTATAGTGAACAAATAGTGAGCCTCCTCGTTAAAAGGAACGTGTATTTTGGCGCTCACCCTCCGCATAAAAAATAATTTGTCGTTTCGGAAGCGGCGAAACTGATTTTTTCTTTAGGTCAGTGGGAGGGTGATAGCACGTAGCAAACAAGACGGTCCAGAAAGTTTGACTACTTGCAAGATGAAAAAATTGTTGCATGTCCCTTTCAAGAATATGTTTACATGAAGAAATATTGTAGGGTTGCAAGATTTTTTTTTTTTTTAATGTCAGCTACAAGTTTCCTGCAGCAGGGCTACCTTGCTTTAAGTCAGGTCTATGGTTGAGTTGAGTTGAACGTTCATTTCAGCAGCGAGGCTATATGAGACGGGACCTACTGATTAACGTGAAATCCGTACCATATGAGCTCCCGCCAGGAATCGAACCCGGGTCTCCTTCAGATCTATAGTCTATAGAAGCATACCGGTAATAAGTTTAGCTAACGGGTAAAATGGCTTATGAAAGCCAAAGATTTTTCGCAACAGAAACACATCCGTTATCACATATTGTTCAGGGTTCCCATACATCCTGGTTTACCGGAACTGTCGCCGGTTTTGAGTTCACTGTCCCTGTGTCCCGGCAGATTCAATCGGAACGGTGAGATATTCCGATTTTAAATAATAGATTTTTGTTTCTTTGTATTTTATATGGACCTAATTTGAGGTTACTACTTATTGTTAGTAAATATTCACTATTTAATTTAATCTAATTTACTTGAATATTTGAGTTAATACGCTACTTTTATACTTTCTAGAGCTGCCACTTCTCAACTGGTCAATGTATTACGTCAAGGTACGCTTTTACACATATATACGCAGAGTATCGACAGAGAGAACATTACGATACATGCTGAAAAGCAGATAAGGTGTGAGAAAATGTACGGAAATTTTCCAGCTTCAGGCTCTGCTCTTTCTGTCTATCAATTCGTCTAGTTTACTAAGAATGCCAGAAGTAAGCTGTGATGTAATAGTAAATTATGGGTTTTGCACGAAGTTGGAAATGATGTAAGGACTATTTATTGAAAATTCTTTCTTCATTCACCTCGTAAAAGTTCAAAAACTTCAGAGAACACTGACACTCCTAACAAACACTGACTCCTAAAATAACATAATAATATAACTGATTAACCTACTATGGAAATGTAACAAATAATCATCTAAAGGCGGCCTAAATTTGTATTCTGAAGGTATAATTTCTGACTTCCTATATGGCTATATGCGACAATAAACGTCAGCATAGGCAAACTAGATAACTACCTAAGGGTCCCAACCTCCGTTATGAAACGAAATAGTACACATTGAGGACAAAGACTACATAAATAATGTCAATTTTACCCAAACGAAACAGAAAATAATTTCCGTGTCATTGTAATTTTAAATGTAAAGATTATAATGTGTAAAATAATAATAATAATAATAATAATAATAATAATAATAATAATAATAATAATAATAATAATAATAATAATAATAATAATAATGATAATGATAATAATAATAATAATAATAATAATATGCCATGGCCGCCAACAGCGTGGGGCAAGGGGACAACTGGATCTTCGAAGGGATTCAGTTCTTCAAAATACATGTGAAAAGATTAGATTTGGTTATCCACACACTATAGTACTTAATATTTAGTACTATAGTGAATTTACTGTAGTTCATACAGTTCTGTATGTACGTAAATAATTGTTTCACATCTATTACATCCACGCTCCCATTAAGGTCGCATGTATATTCACGACTCCGTTTACGAGACGGTCTTTTGTCCTCCCTTCGAAAACACTACGGGCGACCTTTACATGATTGGATTTAAGTTGAGCATGCCTTTCCAGCCACGAGGCTATATGAGACGTGGATCTATAGCTTAACGTGAGATCCAAACACGAACTCTCGCTGAGGGTCGAACCCGGGTCTCCCACGCAAAGGTGCGTACGCTATTCGCATAACCCATAATCCTTCACCCGTGTTTGTGTAATTTCTAAAGTCAAAGTATGTTACATATATAGTTTTTTCTCTCTCTCTCTCTAAAATATAAAACCCCGACTCTCTTACCTGTCTAGGAATCCCGGATCTTTTAAGTCTGGGAATGGGTATATGATTACTATAGGTGCCTTCGGCGTGAGAGTCTTTAACTGACAAAGGACAAAGTCCAAGTAATCAACAACAGTTTCTGATAACACATTTCTAATTCAATTTCTGATGTTCAAAAACGATATCTGAAAAAAGTACTTTTGAGTGAATAAGGCCATCTCGCTAATGAGCAATCAGAAGCCTGAACACAGTTTCGAAAACAAATATTCAAAGTATTTAATATAGAGATTTTTTTTTTTTTTTTTTTTTTTAACGATTATAATGATGTTAATATTCCGGTCAAGCAAAGAGTTTCATAATTTCTGACAGTCCAGACCATGAAATGTTTTATAAGACAGAGACAGCGATGAAACGAAGTGAAAAATAACTGAATCAAACACAATGGAGTATCTTTCCCTTTCTTTAAAATCTGTGTTACAACACGTAGACGAAATGATACAAGAATATGCGTAAACAGTGGGAGTGGTAGGATAAGGAAGTGTTTTCATACGGCAGCGAAAGTGGAACAACTGCCTTTTTGCGAACGGACCTACCTTCAATCACTGATATAACATTTCCTTTCGCTTACTTATTTGATATGAACAAGCCCTGCGTAGCTTTATAGCCATACATAAATAACTTAATGAACTAGCAACACTCTTAGATATTGATTAGTAGCGCATTTCACATAGCCTACTATGAGCTTGGTAATTAAAATACCTTTATCAGTTATAAATCATTGAAAAAGTGAAAGCGTTTTCTGCCTAAAATAAATGAGTTAGTGTTTTCTATCTTAAACTGGATATAACAATGAATTGAAATACAGCATTGTATCCAAAATAATGGCAAATATCCATAAAATGTACAGTTTATCAAAGATTTGAGGTACCGAATGACTGAAACGGTACGCAACAAAGTACGCGTTGCGTTTTAGTATTGTTTTCAATGAACAGACAAACTGAAATCAAGTTAAGGGGGCCGCGGTGGCTCACTGGTAGAGCCTTCTGCTTTGGTGCATGGAGTCCCGGGTTCAAACCCTGCTCCCACCAAGTGAACTTTGTGGTGGATAAACAACGTGTGCGTGGGTTTTCCTCGGGGATCTCTCGTTTCCTCCTACTTTCTTCTTTCCACCATTTCATTCATTGCTAGTCATCACCGTCTCCTTTAGCCTAGCCAGCATAAGTGTGGGACGTAAAACTCAAAAAATTCATTTTATTTCATTTCAAAATCAAGTTAAAGACAGTGAAACGTAATTAAAAAGAAAACTGCATTAATTAATTGAATGAGGCACTCTAGTACATAAAATAGTTATACCAACTTCAAAAAGGTTCACCTCCGGTGCTTGGGGTCCCTGGGTCGATCCCAGCTCGCGCCGTGTGAACTTTGTGGTGGACAAACACCGTGCTCGTGGGTTTTCTCGGGGTTCTCCCGTTTCCTCACACTTTCTTCATTCCACCATTTCACTCATTTCTCATTATCACCGTCTCCTTTAGCCTAACTGGCATAACCGTGGGACGTTAAACTTAAAGATTTCATTTTATTTTTTCAAAAAGGTTATCACTTATATTCAATTTTCATGTTTTAATGCATTTTTAGGAACCTTATGAACCGTTTTCAGTGCCTATTTTATTGCTTTACTCAAATTACAGCGATACTAGAACAGGGCGCAATGGTTCAGTGCTAGAACACTCAACTTCTGGTGCGAAGGATCCCTGGTTCGGTCCTAGGACAAATAACTTTGTGGTGGACACCATTGTGTCCGTGAATTTTTACAGGGATCTCTTACATTCTCATTCCATCAATTACACTACGTGTCCATGGATTTTCCCAGGTGTCTCTCATATTCTCATTCCATCACTTATTTTATGTGTCCGTGGATTTTCACAGGAATCTGTCATATTCTTATTCCATCAATTATTTTATGTGCCCGTGGATTTTCACAGGAATCTCTCATATTCTCATTACATCGATTATTTCATGTGCTCGTGGGTTTTTCACAGAAATCTCCCATATTCTCATTACATCAATTATTTCATGTGTCCGTGGATTTTCACAGGGATCCCTCAATTTTCATTCCATCAATTACTTCATGTGTCCGCTGATTTTCCCAGGTGTGTCTCATATTCTCATTCCATCAATTATTTCATGTGTCCGTGGATTTTCACAGGAATCTGTCACATTCTTATTCCATCAATTATTTCATGTGTTTGTGGATTTTCACAGGTGTCTCTCATGTTCTCATTTCATCAATTATTTTATGTGTCCGTGGATTTTCACAGGGATCTCTCAATCTCATTCCATCAACTATTTCATGTGTCCGTGGATTTTCACAGGGATCTCTCAATCTCATTCCATCAATTATTTCATGTGTCCGTGGATTTTCACAGGGATCTCTCATGTTCTCATTCCATCAATTGTTTCATGTGCCCGTGGATTTTCACAGGAATCTCTCATATTCTCATTACATCGATTATTTCATGTGCTCGTGGGTTTTTCACAGGAATCTTCCATATTCTCATTACATCAATTATTTCATGGGTCCGTGAATTATCACAGGTGTCTCTCATATTGTCATTCCATCAATAATATTTTATAATGACTCACTTCCATTGATCATTCACCTGCTTTAGCCTACAGAACTTAACCGTAGGACGTTAAAAGACAAAAAAGTGATACTAAAGTAGGAAATGAAGTGAACTTCATACGGAACAAGCTTTGTAAACTTGAAATGACAATGAATAATAAAAATCATTAATTATTGTAGGTATCGGTGATATAATGCCAGACTTTTTGGCGCATACACGCTAGCCCGTTTCCAAAAATATAGCGTATACACTTCCATACACGCTCATTGTTTCGTAAATTTAAAGTGAGTATACGCTATAGTATAAAAAATACTAGGTGGGTATATGCCACATATTCCAGTACACATCCCATTACATCCCTGGTAGGTATTTTTCCATCACTGGAAGGTCACGCGCCATAAATTATTAAGCTTCCACTACGATCTTCTACAAATCACTTTACCTCCATAGTAAGAATTATTGGCATCAACACAAACAAGTAATTTCTAATTCCTGATCCTTTTCCCAAGTCCTTACTATACCTATCACGTACCTCAGAATATAATTTCTTCTCAAACGGTGCTCTAACTCAACCGTTATGGATAATGACTTATTAATAGTTCCTGAGGCAATATTTAGCGACTCGTCAAATTCTTGCATTGGGGATATCACTAAGAGAAAAATGTTATAACATTATTAAGTAGGTAATTTCAATGTTCGTGTTATGCGTGGGTGGAATAAGATGATGTTCTGGATTTAAGTGAAACTTGATATATTTTAATATTTACGAGGTAATCGTTACTTAACTCCGCTTTATGTTTTATAAAAGAGGGAAGCTAATCGCATAAAGATCCTCTATTTTAAATTTCATCATATGAGTAACTAGAAAAATTTGGTTTCTTGGAGGAGCAAAGGGATTTTCTTTATATTTCTAGGCGCTGTAAAGTTTTTAACATTGTGAAGTGTGACCCAAATTTGAAAAACTTGAGAAACACTGTCGTAACAGGTTTCAATTCTTTTTATTTATTTATCCCAACTATTATTATTTTATGCTCTAATGTTTATAACACTTCTTTGTTTGCATTTTGTTCCAACTAGAAAATTTTCTCCGTTCTTTTCCATATGTACACTTCAGTCCTGTAGTTATTTTTCGTCTCTTTTTCATAATGTCCACTTTCTCTATCTCTATTCGGCACAATGTTTCTTATAAAATATTTGGTGAGTTTATTTACGCCTAACTCTTTATTCATCAAGTCAATACGCACATTTTTTTTTTTTTTACTTCGTATTATTTCCAGTATAATGGCCTTATTTACAAAATCCAAGAGTCAAATCAACATTCTTATCAAACAGAAAGAAGTCTTTAGGAATCAGAAATGGATTTATTTTACATTTCATCAAAGTTAGAAAAACATACTTAAAAAAAAAAAAATCGTAAATTTAAAGTTATCTTACAAACTTGAGAAAACTTATTTTTTGTTCAAGTTTTCAAAACTAATGCCGAATAAAAACTCCAGAACAAGTTTCCTCGACACTGTTTCCAAAACGTTAATGGATGTTTTACCACCCATATATATTCCGTTTACAATACATAGTACACAAATTCAATTTAACTGAACAAATTTTCTAAATAATTTATATTGGAAAGAAATATGATTTTTCGTCCTCATATTGTGTGTTTCTATATATATATATATATATATATATATATATATATATATATATATATATATATATATATATATATATATATATATATATATATATATATATATAATTGATTCCATGTTTTAAAGTATCACGACGGGAATTTGACATTTCTCGTTGTGTCTTTTTTATTAAGTAGTACACGCGTTACTGTTAGGTCTATATGTCTCATTGAGAGTATAATACTTAAAAATTAACCACTTATTATTTTCTACATACATAATACATCAATAAATAATCTGTTCGAGTACAACAGAAAAATATAAATAATTATGGCATCAAACGACATACCTTGTGACATCACAAAAATTCGCTTTTGTCGTTTTTTTTTTTTTTTTTTAAAAGAAAACTACACATAAGAATTTATCATCAAGCAATTAATTTTGTTCAGTTTGATGTATTTATCCAATCATATAATTAATGTTTCACAATTAATAATCATTTCGGGTTATATTTCATGAACAATAGTGTGTAATGTTATACTAGTGTCATCGAGCACGTACGCAGTAATTTTTTTCAGGGGGATGGTCCAAATTCAATACGAGGATAAATTAAATTAAAATCTGTAAAAATCGCCCCTAAAAATATATTAAATTTACAGGAAGTCGGGATTTCGGGAGAGGGGGCCCGGACACATAAGACCCCCCTCCTCTGTGTACGTCGCTGGGTATCATAATAGAGATCTCAATGTGGGTAAATATCCGTATCAGTTTAATCTTAATATAGACGGTGGCTTGGTTATCATACAGCACCAATTTTTAGGATTACTAAAGAAATTTGTTTTCTCAAAAACCACGCATGAGGATAACCTATATAATTTTATTCAGCTTAACGAGATTTATTAATAGGTATGTGTCCCTTCTTTGGATATACCCGCGTTGAAAGCTAATATTATTGGAGAATTTTAAAAATTTGTCGAGCCAAGCAGGGAAAATTGAAATTAAAGAAACACCACAAATCATATTAATATTATTTACATAATATAAAATGTATGTACTTACCCTGCACCTAGCACAACTGCTGCATGCACGGTGACCAACACCAGCGCATGGATGATTAACATGGTCGTTTAGTGCCTAAAAAGTATAATAATAATAATAATAATAATAATAATAATAATAATAATAATAATAATAATAATAATAATAATAATAATAATAATAATAATAATAATAATAATATTAATAATAATAATAATAATAATAATAATAATAATAATAATAATAATAATAATAATAAAGAATAACGTATAAATTTAAATATATCATAAATATGTAAAAACTTTCACAACTTAACTGCAAATACAACTGTATATTCTGTCCCATACCATAACTGGTGTTTTTGCCTTCGGGTTACAAGTTGCATGATGCCATAAAAAATTCGCTTTTCAACAAACATACACAGAAACAAAAACTTCGGTCAATTTGAGAAACAAGTGTGTGTGTGTCACTTTCATATTATGTAGGCTATATACACTGCATTATTATCGAAACGTTGTAGTTACCTTTCTAATTTTCTTTGAAACAAATACAGGGACGAACTCAAAGAACTCCTTTTAGAAAGATTTTTTTTTCAGTAATATTAATTTCTCTGAGTGGGATCAAAAGATGTATGAAATCACCATGGTACCACAAAATATGTAATAAAACTGAGTCACAACTAGGATTCACTGTCATACAAGATTTCCAAGAACATCGCGTTAGTGTGTAGGAACAAAATACTATAATCCTTTTGCATAGAGTGAAAGTAAAAAGATTACACACCATGAGTAAATATGTAACAGCATAACTTACATATGTATTATTTTAGTTGTAAGAACAAAAGAAAGTATTGAGTTACTAAACAGGATGTACAGAAGGTGCGACGATGACTGTTACTGGAGGATTCTGTATAGCTTTTTTTTTTTTTTTTTTTTTTTAGATTGGTTTTTGCAGAACAAACTACTTAACAAATTTAAATTTGCATAGCAATTTATAGGTTTTGTCTATCATTTTCGGCAGTGAAGGGGAACAGTTGCCATTGTTTACTAGCGTCAATTACCTGCTTCGCTAGGTTAAAATTAAAAAAAAAAAAAAAAATAGTAATATGTTCCGTTACTCATACTACTTTATATTACTGAAGCACTCTCTGATATCGGTCATTTTCGATCATTTTTGTGTGTTTCCCCTCCTCCCAAAGTTTCAGTGCCGAATTTGGATTTAAACGCCATCTGAAGTGGCACCGTTCACCTCAGCGACCCCGAAAACTATGGATTCAACACTAATATCGGTCATTTTCGATCATTTTTATGTATCTTCCCTTCCTTTCCTCCTAATTGTACCGTCAAAGTGAAATGATTTTTAAAAAATACCTGACTCGAACCCCATTTATGTAGAAAATCTGACCGAGATGGTCATATGGTTCAAGAGTTATTAAGTCATAAATATAGTCACTTTCAATTTTATTTATTTTTAAATATCTCATCCCCTTCCCCTCCCCTAAGTTTTATTGTCAAAGTGAAGTGATAAAAACCATCACAGGCCCAAACCTCATCTATGTTGAAAATTTGATCGAGATCGGTCGGATGGCTCAAGAGACATGAGGTCACAAACATAGTCACTTTCATCTTTATATAGGTAGATAAGTTTTACTGTTTTACGTGCACACGAAATAAGAAAACTAAACAATTTTGTACACCGTAAACAAGCATAATAATGAAAAACAGACAAAAGTTATCAAAAAAAGAAAAAAAAACTAACTTCGTCATTCTACAGATTGTCTCCGCTAGTATCTGGTTTTGGATGAGTTCATATCGAGTAAGTCATATGGAATTCATTTGGATGAGTAAGTCTTGAATCCCTAATATCATCAAGAAAGGGGGAATTGGAGCAGTGATGACGCCAGTTTTAATTTCTTGGAAGAGAGCAAATGGAGGAGGAAGAGAAAATTTGGAGAGCGGTAGCCAATTTTTTGTATACCGAAAAGGACCGTTGTATATTACTTGATATACAGTATATTACAACATGCCTGGGGGCAGCCAGGGACCAGTTGAAGCCATCTCGAGGCGTCTCCTTTCCCCTTAGCGTCATCATTCAATTTGGATTATGCAGTCCATACAGTGAACTTCCATTTCTATCAAAAAATCCAATAACTTAATTTTTCACAAACGTTTATTTCCTAACTCATATTCGAGCCAATAGAGTTTATTTTTCCACTTTTCGAACGTTTTAAATCGAACACATTGTTTTGCATTCGCCATTTCAATGAAAATCAAGAGGACGGAGCAAAATATTTCTGGCCCAATACTATAAAACAACTAGATGTGTCAATTATGAACTCGTTATACCATAGCTTGAAACAACTATGAGAAGATAGATACAAGGCCAGAAAAGAGGCGACTGCTGAAGCCCCACATTCTTGCTAGTGATCCAGAAACAGTAAGCTGGAGTCTTGCATCTAGAAAGCTCTTGAGGTACTTTATTTCCAGATGCAATTAAACATCAACGCTCATTTGGTTTCTTTTTGACTTCATTTCTACGGCCAGTCTCTACAAATATGGTGGTCCACAGCGAATTAGTTTGTTGAGTTGCCCACCCCTGGTTTTCGAAGGGGATTCAATTCTTCGAAATACATGTCAAAACATATAAGATTTAGTTATTTACATACTATAGCATTTAATACATTTACTGTTAATTATTATATTAGTGAATGCAATGTGCCTAAATAATCCATGTATTATTGAAGTATTATGGCCACGCGTGAATCAAGAAGGGTTGACTGCGCTTGAGTGTAGGTATTTTGTATCCTGCTGCCGAATGGAAAAGAAAAAGTCCTGTTGAGAACTTAGTCACCTAAAGGGAAACATCGGGTTTTCAGGGGGAACTTTCATCACCCAATTTTAAAGATATATGAGATCTAACAAAACTGTTCTATCATGGAAAAAATATATAGATATACTTTTCAAACAATGCAAAAATAGTTCACTTCAGTAATAAATTGATCATGTAGGTGCTGCCAAGGTAACGTGCAGCAAAACCAATGGACGTGAAAAACACGCACATAGGCCTACTGATTGAAGATTTTTGAAATCAAACTAAACTTTTGAGGAAAATATTTGAAACGAAAAGAGACGAAGCAATATGAGTTTATATTGAGCACAGGTACAGTAACACTATGGTTTTACCGTGTTTTCAGGCACTAGTGGTACATTTTTATGTTAAAGACAGGTTGCTATTGAAAACAGGTTCCGTTTTGCGCTGATTTATACTGCCCTTTCAAATATAACAGTAAAATTTTACATGAAGAACAAACTTCTCTTGAATATAAATTCAGTAATACGTCGTGATTTCATTGCGTTTTCAGACTAAAACACCCAAATTTTGATAATTGTTCTGTCTATCAGTCATTTTATATACAGAATTAATTTACAGACATTCTATCATAAATTTCTTCTCCTTCAACCCTGGGTAATCCTTTTCCAGTATATTCTTGAAATCATCCGAAATTCCAGGTACTGAACTTCGTACAAACAAATTGCAAAGCAACAAGGAAAGCGATAACTATCATATTACCAATAAATGCCCGATGAAATTTAAACATAAGCACTTAGAAAATATAGAGATTAGAAAAACGTTTCTGCTTTGCAGTCTAGGAATGTCAAGTTCATATCAAACGGTGGGCAATTCTATAGATATACCACATTGACTTGACACCTAGTCTTCCGTTCCAGGCGCTGCTATCGGCTGAAGGAATTGGACTCCCTTTCGCTAAGGCTCTCTCGTTTAGCAACATCTGAACCCTTATTGGCTCAACACGTGGGTGTGAGCTTTAGTTCGCAATTTTGCCACGGCTCAATACATTATGGCAGCACTATAATTGAGACTCATGCAGGACTTGTCAACAGCAAGAATGTCCAATGTTGAACTGCCAAAATTTTCTCACCGTCTGCAAATACTAATGGTCAGAGGATAAAATGATTTCATGCCTATGTCTGAACTTTCTTTATATAAACTAGTTGCACTCCCGGTCCTTCGATCCGTTGTGCGCTATAAGTTAAAACTGCGCTTCATCAAAAGCGCTAATTATTTACATTTAACAAACCTATTATTTATTTTTTAGTCTGTCCATCAATCATCCGAATCTCCATATAATGTTTATGCAATTGTTCAAGAACTTCGTTATACAGGCATGGGATAACGCACATTATTATATCTATTAGCGTGACGCACCGATAGACGTTTGTCGTTTATTATTAGAAAAGAAGTAGACATCAATCTATGAATTTCCCTTTGCGTATACTACAGGGTGGCCCAAAAGTAGGTATACACCCCTGCATTGATCAAGTATAACATTCTAGTTTATGGGTTTATTTGCTTCGGCTCTTCCGAGCTTCAGGTATAAGTAAAAATACATTAAGAACAAATACTCTTGTAAGTCTACCTGATGGATAACATTAAGAAATGATATAAAATGCAATGAACTGATCAGTACGGTACTACGCCTATTTTTGGGCCACCTGTATATATGGAACAAAATTAGAAACAAACTGACACTTCAAAATCACATTGGGAATCTACGTTGACAAAGAAAGCTACGTCACGGGAGTTACTAAAGTCAACGAAAGAGGACCCAATCACAAATATTGTGGCACAAGTTACAAGTGGAATTTTTTTTCTTATAATTCCATATCCGAGTACGCCTCATTGTGGGTCCAGAAGCCTTCGAAGTTGCCAGCTTGCAATAGGTTTTGCCATTCACACTAAAGCAAAGCGCCTGAAATGTCCATCAACCCGCTATACGTACCTCCTCTACTGGTTGCCTTTCACAAGGGTATCAACCTTAACGTCCTAGTAGCAATATTGAACGAATAATAGAGTCAAAACGACGCCTAAAATGTGGAACAGAAAAACAAAGACAAGTTTAAAAAATAATAAATGAGAACTGGCAAATCTATGCAATCGATCAGCGAAAACTAGCACTTGTGGTTTTCGAGAACTCATTGTGGAAAGGATTGGCCACAAACATGTAAACCTAGCATTTTAATATATAGGTGCTAATACTTCAAAATACTAACAAAGGTATCTAGAAAACATTGGGAAATTACCCTCAAATTTAAGGATTTGTTGTGTTCTGTAGACAAAGACGTGACTAGAACATATTGTTTGTGTGTAATAGTAGTAATAGTTATTGTAGTCTTGACCCTCTTGAAAATATAAGACTTATAAATTATCTGTACATCTAAAGGCATAGAACAGTACTTGTAACTTAACGACTAACTTTTAGCGACTTTTCATCCAAAATTGAAGTCTTTTCATCCCTCATTTAGCGACTTTTTGTGTCAATATTTTGGCAACACTAACAAGGGAAGTTCGGGAGAAAAGCACCCACCTGCAGAGAAACTAAGCATGCCATTTGAAGGACCAATTCATGTTGATTACAACAAACTAATAAAATTCATGTAAGGTTGAGATCTGTTCGAGAGATTCAAGTTGGAAGTTTGCACAAAAAAAAAAAAAAAAAAAAACTAGTATATGCGCTCTGAACACGTTAATTACATTATTAGCAACGAATATTGATATGCGAATTGAAATCTATCGGATGTAACAAAAAAAAAAGTGTTTTGCAATTAACTAACGGGTTTGTTAGCTAACATTAGTCATTATACTTTGCTCAATAATGATAGATTAGAGATGAAAATTGATCACTGTTGTTCTTCTGTTCTATGAAGAAATGACACAGGCAAAAGACTTCTTGCACCATGAACATTTTATATGTGCAATTGCGTTGCATCCGTCAAGGGAACAGTTCGCATAAACAAAGCGAAAACCAAATTCGACAGGTGATTCAAAAGGTATATAATTTGTTCGGTAACCTGCGTTGTGGAACGCAAACTGAAACAATCCAATGTATCGTGGTGATGGGAACTGATTCATTAGCATGGATACGAACTTTATTTAATTGTTTCGTTGGTAAATCGTAACGTCCGGATGAAGAAGTTTCATACTATGTACAAATCATCTGCCATAATCTTTGATTGGTTAGGATCCAAACATATCAAATGGTTGTACAAATCGTGTGCAGTTCTTTCGTATATTCTCAACCATTATGTCTTTGCTATCCGTCATCCAACTTGCAATGGACAATTTGTATGTGAATGAATCAAGAAGCAGTTAAGTTCAAACCATCAGACTTAGCCATGGGAGAGAATACTTCGGTTATATACTTCTGTCAATCGTGCATTTAATGTCGAGTCTCTCGAAAAGTTCTCAACTGTACAGGAATTTTATTAGCGTGTTCAAATGTTTTGGTTAGTTTCTCTGCAGGTGAGTGCTTTCTCCCGAACTTCCCTTGTAAGTGTTTGTCAATCGAGATGAAAGAAGCACAGCATAACATCAGCGGAATACTCAACGACTTTGCATCAGGGTAACACACGCCCTGCAAATGTCAAGTAGTTTCTTATTTTGATCCGAGTATAGTGCTAATGGGGTGATAAAAATCACTAACATAGTTTACTTTCAGAGTGTATACTAAATTACCAAAGAACAACATTATTACACATAAACCTAGTACATAAGGACTGAAAATACGTAGCAATGCAAATGCCAAGTCATGCCAGATAATATTTTCTTAATTCTATTTCGCTACACTGGTACATGTGTTATTATTAACTGATGCTAATCCTTCAATATTCTCTATGGATCAAGACCGGAAAGTTATTTCAGTTAATTTGAAGATAATTCTTCAGTTATCGGATCACTAACGTTTTAAAAAGTATGTTATTTATAATCATTACATTTACTCCCAAGTACAAAAGGGAAAAAATGAATCTGTTGTGCGTATCATTGTAAACTTACACTTAATAAAAAATGATTCCCATTCCACTTCACGGCTGCTGTTTCAAGCGATTTATTACCCATGAACAAATTTATTCGTTCTGGCTACAAATATGCAGGTTAATTAATCATGGCATACTCTGTGAGATAGCCTACATTGAATAATGTAAAACTTCTTTAACTAAATACATGTAGTAGCCAAATAGTTTCTACTGCCTTTCCTTTCAAAAAATTGAAGGGAGACCGCACGCCGACAGGGGAGGTTATATATAAAGTATCTAGCAGGAATATTAAATGAAGGAACTGAAGAGAACTACGAAACATTCATCAGGATGCAGACGCATGCCCAAAAAGTTTTGTTGCGGGGGGAGGGGAGAGTCAAATACTACAAGTCACTACGCCTAGGTAGTATTGAACGGGCATTATTCTGTACCCAATAAGTAATTGTAAAATACGTTCACTTATATTTTCAGAAAAAAAAATGATACAACTAGATTGTTTTTTTAAAGACAAAGAGTACAGATGAAGTAAAAAATCAAATGTTTATGCTACACCAATCATTTCTCTGTTAAACAAGTTAGTTTTATTGAGAAACTGTACGAATGTATGGTTGAGTTTTAGGACGTTTTGGGAAAGATCCGGACCCGGTGGACTCCTTTCGTGTGTGTGCCCCTGTCTGGATGAAAGCAAAGATTTGAACCGAGGATCTCGATGCTACATGAAAATAACATTCTCCACGTATGTGTGGTTGGATCAACTGCAAGAAGCTGGCATTAGGTGCTGTGTTTTTCAGCACATGAGACAGCTGCCCAGCTGCGCGAAATTGTTGGCAAACCTCGTTTGAAAGGCTACATGTGAGCCAATCACCTAAATATACTGTTTCCGGTTAATTTAAGTAAAGACTCCTAAACCCGGCATTTCAACATTAACACGCCCAGGAATTTGCGCTGTTCTAGTGTGTAGTGCGTGCCTTTGGTAAAGGAGGTCCGCATTCGATTCTCGGTGATAGCATTAATCGCCTTATATTTCCCTACCCACTTTAACTAGATCTTGTCCTATATAGCCTTGGTATTGGCAAAGAACACAAATCAATCAATAATCAAAGACAGTTCGGTAACGCTCACATTTCACAATCACCGATTCACTCAACTCCATACCTCCGAAACTAAGCGCAGAAACCTGGATTTTCGTATAACTATTGCCCTTGTTGCTTATGCGCTTTATTATGGATGCTTTACTGTGAAGACTGGATTATTGTGAAATAGATCCTTAAAAATATAAAGACTTGAGGTTTTTTCTCGCCATTTACCGGATCACTGAAATTATTAGTTGTATAACCTTGATATGTTGTACAAATACGAGTCACCTTATACACTAATCTCTATATTAGATGAAATTCTGCGACATATGATCCCTAAAGGAGAGAAAGGGGACATTGGAAGTGTTTTCTTTCTCCAGATAGCCGAAACTATCACATGTAGAACATTAAACTATTCCCCGTACACCCTAGCCTATCGATAAGAAGTTTACTGAACACATAAAATTCTTTAAAAAACAGAAACAGAATAGTCGAATTTTTTGGAGTTCTACGAAATGCTTACTATTTAAAAAAGAAATGGGGCGAACGTTTAAGTAACTCCAGTGAAATCAAGTTTCCATCAACAAGTATTTTGAAACTGAAAAAAAAACGCATATATCTTTCAAATATGTTTCAAATACCTTATTCTTCCCGTGCAAAGAACGGGCATTCTGCTAGTTAAACTCGTTGTATGCTTACAGCACCGTACAAGTAATTTCTGTAAGTATTTCTCATGAAGCTTTTTTTTTTCTTATTATCAATATAATAATCATTAATACACCATCATGAAAATACAATTACTGAATTATTTCTAATCCAATCATAGTAATAACTACTTTGGATGATTAGATAGTACTACTTGCCCGATTACTGTATCTTCGTTAATAATCTTTAGTAAATTGAGACATCTCTACACAATTCCTTGCTCACTGCCCACTTTTTAGAAAGATGAGAGAAAATGAGGCAACGGTGTTTCTTAACCACACAAGAAAACAATCTCCAAAAATACTATGTATCTTTCTTGCAACAAGCACAAAACAGTTAAATCTTCTTCTTCACGGATTTACAGCCACGAACAAATACATTAGACTTCGAGCACTGAAGTTCATGAGCGCTGTTACCTATATTAACTTCTTTTTGTCTTTTTTAATACTTCCGCTACGACGATGTAACAGTGACGACAAACGGAATGTCTGTATCAACTGTCTTGTCTTTTACTGTACTTATTTCGAAAAACGATATGTCTCGTTCATTCCCTGTCCCGTTAGGCGAACACAGTGGTCAGACGGTGATAAAAAAGAGGAAAAAAGCAAACTTGTTTTTAAAACCGTCACAGGCAGTCAGCTTCCCTTTTCCTGAACAGGCACCAGAGAGGTAATTCTCACGACCACACAGAGATCTCGTACCCTAGATATTGAGAACAATTTCGAAAGGATTAATTGCCTTTTTTCATTTTTATTTTAATATGCCTTCATTACAGATAATTTGCGGTGAAGTCTGAGAAATTATGTTGTCAAAAGAGGAAATAAACAGAGATAAAGGAACAAAATTGGTTCAATGAATTACATTTGGAGAAAACAAACAATCTCGGAAATGATATACTGTACTTATTAAGAGAAACATTTGAACAGCAGTGACTATGGGCGTCCACATACGAGGAGGGGGACACTCGAACTACTTACTTAGAAAAAAGTTAAATACAAGTACACGAATACATGAGGTATTTACTATATACTAAAAAATAACTAACCACTGCCGTGACAGCTCTTTCTAGCCTGAGCGGCTCCAATGCCATCTGTTAGCGACTGGCTCAACTAAGTCCATCTTAGCGACGAACACGCTTAACAGGCGCATCAGGAGCTTTCTGGACCTAGTGGCCCTCATGTCTTTTATTCACGTGACTCCCCAGTTTGCCTCACAACCCTGAGTGGACGCCGAAAGTTGGGATGCACGACCCAAGAATCGAATCCACGACCACGCTCTAACCACTAGACTACGGAGACCCCTATTTACTTGATGATACTCCGATTTATGTACAAGATGTCAACGCCTTGTACAGCCGCACTGGAGCCGCAGATGAGCGACAATTCGTATTCACCAGATGGCGTTAGCTTTGCAGCGTCCATCCAGTGTCGTGAAAACCGTTGGGGAGCTACTTGAAAGTATGTGTTAGAGAACTCTGGTCTAGAAAGCCAGCATTAACAGCGCGGGAAGCCAATGTGCTGACCCCAATCTATATATATACAGGGTGTTTCAAAACAACACCGGCCTTTTGCGTGGGAGACCCGGGTTCGATTCCCGGCGGGAGCTCATGTGGTTCGGATTCCACGTTAATCAGTAGGTCCACGTCTCATATAGCCTCGCTGCTGAACGGGAAGCTAAACTAAAATCAACTCAACTCAAAACAACACCGACAACGTTTGGGAGGTGATTCCTGATACTAAGATAAAGAAAAAAGTACAGACCAACCTGGGTGCATAAATGCTTCCATTTGGAGTTATAGGCTACCAAAAACATGGAAGAATGAAATTTAGAGGTCCATAGCTCCATAACTATGGGACTGACAGTAGTCGGATCAAGATTTCACTTAGGAACTAGTATGTGCCCTATTCAAATACGCATGTTTCGGAATTCTGCGGTACTTCTCCAACAATTTTTATAGAGGTAGTTGGTGAGTACTCCAAATTATATGCCTGCACCCCAACTCTCTCTATAAAAATTGTTGCGTGAGTACTTTAGTATTTTGAAACATGGATTTTTGGATAGGGTACATATTAGATCCTAGGGCAAGTCTTGATTTGACTACGTTAGGTCCCATAGCTTTGGAGCTATAGATCTTTAAAGTTCATTTTTCCGTATTTTTGGCAGCCGTAACTTCAAAAGGAAGCATTTGTGCACCCAAGTTGGTCTATACTTTTGGTCTTATCTTGCTGTCAGGAATCACCCCCAAAACGTTGTCGGCGTTGTTTTGAAACACCCTGTATATATATATATATATATATATATATATATATATATATATATATATATATATATATATATATATACAGGGTGGGTCATTTTAATTAATCCACGGAAATATCTGAAAAATGATAAAACATAGAAGAAATGTTTGAAGTAAACGTTATATATTGCTAAGGGGGAAAACCATTTCCGCCAAAAGTACCCCTCTCCACCCCCCGGAAATGGGGGTAACGGGGGGTAACTTTGAAATGTCAAATAGGAACATGGGTCGAGTAATACCTCGTTCGAAAGGTCTTGGAAAACTAAGTAACGCTGTACCAAAATTTCGTTCATATGGAGCACCAGTTTCAAAATGGCCGCCATGATATAGTTCGGAAACTCCAGTAGCCGTAGTATGAAAACCATGGGAGGTAAATGAATGGAACAAAATTGAAATACGTAAATATCATAGGGCATATCGAATGGTGTGGTCCCTGTGATCCCAGTGGCCTCCCTGAAGGGGTCTTGGGGGCTAACTTCAAGATTTCAAATAGTAACATGAGTCGAGTGGTATCTCGTTCGATAAATCTTGCAAAATCAAACATCTTGCAGGAGAAAACGATTGAGGTGAAATGGCAGTTTTCTCAAAAGGCCACCGAAACATAGTATCAGTGTCAGAGAA
This sequence comes from Thermobia domestica, assembly GCF_964235325.1. Classification (NCBI taxonomy): domain Eukaryota; kingdom Metazoa; phylum Arthropoda; class Insecta; order Zygentoma; family Lepismatidae; genus Thermobia; species Thermobia domestica. The sequence goes on from NC_137454.1 coordinate 64,662,335, forward strand.
AAGGTTTAGTATCCGTAGTATGAAAGCGATTGGAGATAAATCAACATAAGAAAAACTGGAGTAGGTAACTGACGTAAGGCACATCGAGAGTTGTTATCAGGGTGACTCCACTGAAAGGTATCCGGGGCCAACTTGAAAATTTCAAATAGCAACTAGAAGCGAGTAACATCATGTTACATAGACAAATGAATATCAAACAGCTTCTGTAAGAATATTTTCGACATGAGACACCGTTTTCAAAATGATCGCCAAGACATGGTGAATGTGTCTAAGAAAACGGGTAGAGATAATACGGGTAGAGATAAATGAAAATAACGAAAATTAAATAGGAAAACCACGGAGGCGTTCCAAGGCTCGAGAATGATACAACAGAGATAAAAATGTTAGAGTAAAATTGCCATAATGTATAGAGAGATATCCAAGTCCTGCAAAATAATCTTTTCCTGTGCTCTGTATGTGAGTGGGGTGGAAAGTAACAGTGAAAGTTCAAGTGAGAACTCTACTTTAATTCGCAAATTAAGGCTACCTTACAAATAGGTATGATATGGTTGAAACATTTGTTTGTAAGGATGACGCTGTAGTGACTAAAAAAAGGTGAAATTTTATTTGAATGGTAACGCATATCTGTATGGCTAAGTATGATTTGATGCGAAAACAGAAGGAACGTTATACGAAAGAAGTTGTCGAATAATGCAGTTGCTGGAACTTACAAACGTGCGAATTTGCTAATCTCCGTCGCCACAGAAACTTTTATGCAATGCCTGCTGGTTATTCGGAAAGCATTTCAGGGATATACGTACACAATGTTTCGTCCCTCAAGCTCACAATATGACATGAGTGCTAATAGTTAATCAAAATGTAACTGTGGCCAAGGGCGCCCATGTTGTGGTTTCCAAGGGAGGCAAGAAAAAGCGACATTTCAAATATAGTTTCTAATTTTGCTGTAGCTATTCTAAAAATTCTATTGAGTTTACGATATTCCGAAGCACAATTTCCTCTAGGGCGGAGAGAGCCCCCCTTGACCCCCTTATGGGCGCCCTTGACTGTGGCCATCTGCATTAACTGAGTGCACTAATTCTCTATCCCTGAAGTCTGCCTTCCAAACAGCATTGGGTAGGTCAAGCGTACGCCCGAACCGTTGTCCGGTCGGACATTGAAATTTTGAAGTTAGCTCACAAGATCCCTTCAGGGAAGCCGCTGGGATCGCAGGGGTCACGTCATTCGATATGCCCTATGATATTTACGTATTTCAATTTTGTTCCATTCATTTACCTCCCATGGTTTTCATACTACGGCTACTGGAGTTTCCGAACTATATCATGGCGGCCATTTTGAAACTGGTGCTCCATATGAACGAAATTTTGGTACAGCGTTACTTAGTTTTCCAAGACCTTTCGAACGAGGTATTACTCGACCCATGTTCCCATTTGACATTTCAAAGTTACCCCCCGTTACCCCCATTTCCGGGGGGTGGAGAGGGGTACTTTTGGCGGAAATGGTTTTCCCCCTTAGCAATATATAACGTGTACTTCAAACATTTCTTCTATGTTTTATCATTTTTCAGATATTTCCGTGGATTAATTAAAATGGCCCACCCTGTATATAACGTTTTTATTTCTATCTAAGACCTGCACCGTCTCTATCCCAGAGTACAAAAAGAAATAATATAAAACTAAAAAAATTGTATTTTAATGCTTTGGAATACGGGAGTTTTCAAGCAATTCTCGAGACCTCTTTTTAAATAGCTACTGCTACAACAGTGTTCATCCAAATTTCATGGTTGGTAAGTCATTTTCTTCAGAATAAAGCAGGATTTCAAATGCAACATAGTGCATGTTCATATGACGTACGGAGAAAGGGGAATTTGAAGAATTCGGGGAATGCTTTTGAAGAAAAAAATCATCTTTGCAAGTTTGGCGGCCTCCCTAGACCGGCCCCAGGTGAGACTAAGTATCTCTAATGTACCCTTTAAAATACGTTCGGGTATTGGTAAGGTTTTTTTTTTTTTTTTCAAATACTATGCCCATACCCCACGTGGATAAGTATTTGCCAATCCTGTTTAAATATACAAAATATTGTATAGAAATTGGGAAAAAATATTATGTAAAATAAAAATGTCTGAACAGGGTACACTCCATCCGAATTTTGTGGTTAGTATGTAATTCTCCTCATAATAAAGGATATTTTGAATGTCACCATCACGCATGTAAAGGGACATTTCCCTAAAAAGAAAAAAAATTCCCCTCTTTGCAAGTTAGGCGCCCTATAAAGTGGCTCCGGGTGAAGGTACGCAACCTTAGTGCACCCTGAAAAAATAGTTTAGTCTTCTGATTTGGACATTTTAGCTTATGAGGAATAATTTAGTTGATTTTTTTTTTTTTTTAAATCTTTCTATGCCTATTAACAAGGTAAAAGCAAGCAAAACGTAAATTATTTTCTTTATTAAATATACTATTATATATCTGCTTTCTATAACTAAAATACGTATAAAAAGGTATTTGCAGATTTTGTGTACTATTTTTTCTTACATGTTAATTCTTTGATTTTCTTATTTATTTGTTTCTTAAAAAAAAAATCAGATGCAGGCAGATCAGAAAGAGAAGTGGAAGAAAATCAGCCACGGTCTATATTTAAAAGCATTATGCCAACAATCATCTTATAAATCTGAACAAAATCCATATAACAATGGTCAGGATGACCTGCCACACGAGTCGAACACTGAACCTTGAGATCGCGAACCAAGAATTAGGCTCTTAGCGTAAACTCACTCATTTATTTCCACATACGGATTGTCCGTAAAGAATCAATCGACAGTTTAAAATTCGTGTCTGATGTTTTAACATAGAATATTTGATTTGATTCCAATTTTCTGTAATACACAATGAGAAAGTATACGGCTTCGAATCCCATTGCATGTGCATATAGATATTTGGTGATTAACTAGTTTCACAATAAGAACTGAAGAATTACTTGAACAAGAAGTAGGGCTATTGCCAACTAAGCCATATAGGAAAGGTCGATGAGAGCTAAAAAGGCTCACGTGTTATTGTTATCGTTATATATGTGTAGTCCATTTGCGCATCCCTCAACGAAAGAGAGACAGTTTCCATATTCAATTTGCGAAATGTCTATTATTTACACACAGACGTGCGATTTCTTGTGTCTTTAGTGAAAGCCAATAATACAAAATTTATATTTCTAACCACATAGCAGGGTAGCAGTGTCTAAACACAATATGCTGGAACTGTTCAATATTTGCATTCCACAATATGTGAACTATTTGATTATATATCATTTAATATATATTGAAACAAAAAAGAAAAAAAAGCTACTGACATTCAGCGTAATGGAAGTTTACTTCAATTATCACGACATAAATGCCAGACATATGCATACGAAGTATGTTCAAAAAGTATCGAATCTATTATTCCCGCATAAACCAATGAAACGTGGGAGGCTTTTTTCCGTGTAGATGTAGAGGGCAGGGAACACTCATGCGCAGTCGTGAATTTTTCCCGCTCGCAGAAAGCGTGAGTCACTGGTAGTTGGCCAACGAGTGAAGATGTATAGTGAGCGGTCGTCGAATTTCAGTTTTTTTGTAAAATGACAGAAAAATTTGAGCAGCGATATTGCATCAAATGTTGCCAAAAGCTTGACAATACCCAAACGCAAGCCATTCAATCGGATCGGTACATTCGATTTTGAACGAGAATTTGGGCATGAGGAGAGTGTCCGCGAAATCTGATCCAGGCTTTTATCGCCAAACACAACATTCTTGTATGTCGTCAGGCTCCCTACTCACCTGACATAGCTCCATGTGACTTTCAGTTATTTCCTAAGCTGAAAATGCCACTAAAAGGGACCCAATTTGAGTCAAGAGAAGACATCATGTGGAATGCGACAGCACGGTTGCTCACCATTCCAAAAACTGCGTTTCAGAAGTCTTTCCAACAATAGCGGGAGCGCTGAGAGAAGTGAGTGCATTACCAAGGAGACTATTTTGAAGGGGATTGGTGTTTCGGATTTCCCAATCAATAAATGCGTTTTTGCCAACCAAAAGTTTTGAACACACCTCGCACTACAACATTGATATTTATAGATATATGAATCTTATGGTTATTCTCGGCCTGGGATCCTGTACGTAAGTGACTTTTTCATGACATTTTCTTTACCAAACCTTAAAATTTCGTAACATTCTTAAGAGCGAATTTTCATGCATGCGTTAGAAGCGTGCTTTGCTTTCGATTTGGTAGCGTCTAAAGCTGATCATAGACATTTTTGGTGGTGAATTTTAACGTTTTATAGAACAAAATTTTCCAGTCTGTACTTATATTCGTACAGATTAAAAAAAAAAAATCGTGACCCAAAAGCTAAATATCGTGACCGTTTTCTGCTTTCGTGACCGATAGACACCCTATAATAGTATAATTATCATTAGGTGCATGGTAGAGCGCTAATCTCTGATGGGAGAGGTCCTTGGTTCGATACCAGGCCATGTATTTGTGGTAACCAATATCGTGTCAGTGGGTTCTCTCGTTTTGTCGCACATTCTATCAACTTCTTTCACAATCATTTATTTCCATTAATCATCTGTCTCCTTTAGCCTATAGGGCATTCTGTGAGACGCTAAAAATTGTATTATTATTATTATTATTATTATTATTATTATTATTATTATTATTATTATTATTATTATTATTATTATTATTACTTTAGTATTCTGAAGTGGAAAGTTCATAAACTAAAGTAAATGTTTTTAAATTCGGCAGTTCCTCGATTGAAACATTTACGCTGCGAACGCAATATACTGGAACAATGAAGACGAAAAAGCTATCAGTTAAGGTTATTCAGAACGTCCAAACAGTTTGTGTCTAAAACGATAGATGGCGCCACCGCCACCAATGTTAACATATACAACTAATAAAATCAAAACAATCAAATATAAAATAAACAGTTCAAAAATTAAGCAAAAACGGATATAATCTGGTTAATGGACGTTACAAAATCTAGGGAATGGTACGTGTTGATTTCAGATATTGTTATTAGTTTCATTGTTAGAGGCCACCATTGTTAAATAAACAATCAACTTTATCTGCCACACTTTCTACCACAAACTGAACAAACTTGGCATACCCATCGGATTACAACTGAGATATCTACTGAATGGTACCAGTCGATTTCACATATTGTTGTTAGTTTCATTGTTCGAGGCCGCCATTGTTAAATAAACAATCGTTGGATTTCTCCATTGTTAGATAAACAATCAACTTTATCTGCCATACTTTCTATCACAAACTAACCATGCTTTGCACACTCATTTACGATTGAGATATCAATGGAATGGTACGTGTCGATTTCACCTATTGTTGTTACTTTCATTGTTAGAGGCCGCCATTGTTAAAGGAACAATCAACTTTATCTGCCATACTTCCTACCAGAAACTGGCCAAACCTTGCACACACATTTAAGATTAAAATATCTAGGGAAAGATATGTGTCGTTTTCTCATATTGTTGTTAGTTTCATTGTTGAAGATTACCATTGTTAAATAAACATTCGTTGGATTTCTCTATTGTTAAATAAACGATTAACTTTATCTGTCATAATTTCTACCACAAACTAAGCAAACTTTTCACACTTATGAACGATTGAGATATCTATGGAATGGAATGTGTCGATTTCACATATTGTTGTTCTTTCATTGTTGAAGGCCACCATTGTTAAATAAACAATCTTTGGATTTCTAAATTGTTACATAAACAATCAACTTTATCTTACACTCTTTCTACCAAAAACTAATCAAGTTTGGCACACTCATTTACCATTGAGATATCTATGAAACGGTACGTGTCGATTTCACTTATTTTTGTTAGTTTCATTATTAGAGGCCACCATTGTTAAATAAAAAATCAACTTTATGTGCCACACTTTTTAACAGAAACTGACCAAACTTTGCACACCCATTTAAGATTGAAATATCTAGGGAATGGTATGTGTCGATTTCACATATTGTTGTTAGTTTCATTGTTGAAGGCCACCATTGTAAAAGAAACAATCAAGTTTTTCTGCCACACTTTCTACAACAACTTAAACACAATTTGCAGACTCATTTAAGATTAAAATATCTATGGAACGATATGGGTCGATTTCACATATTGCTGATAGTTTCATTGTTAGAGGCCACCATTGTTAAATAAACAATCAACTTTAACGGCCATACCTTCTACCACAAACTGACCAAACTTTGCACACCCATTTAAAGTTGAAATATCTAGGGAATGCTATGTGTCGATTTCACATATTGTTTTTAGTTTCATTATTGAAGACCACCATTTTTAAATACACAATCGATGGATTTCTCCATTATTAAATATACAGTCAACTTTATCTGTCATATTTTCTGCCACAAACTAACCAAACTTGGCACACTCATTTACGATTGAGATATCAATGGAATGGTTCGTGCCGATTTCACACATTGTTGTTAGTTTCATTGTTAGAGGCCACCGTTGTTAAGTAAAGAATCAACTTTATCTGCCGTACTTTCTACCACAAACTAACCAAACTTTGCACACCCATTTAAGATTGAGATATCTAGGGAATGGTACGTGTGGATTTCACATAGTGTTGTTAGTTTCATTGTTGAAGGCCACCATTGTTAAATATACAATCAACTTTATCTGCCACACTTTCTACCACCAACTGACCAAACTTGGCATACCCATCGGATTACAACTGAGATATCTAGGGAATGGTACCTGCCGATTTCACAAATTGTTGTTAGTTTCATTGTTATAGGCTATCATTGTTAAATAAACAATCAACTTTGTCATACGTTCTACCAGAAACTGACCAAACAATCAACTTTGTCATACGTTCTACCAGAAACTGACGAAATTTTGCACACAAATTTAAGTTTTAAATATCTAGGGAATGCTACGTGTCGATTTCATGTATTGTTGTTAGTTTCGTTGCTGAAGACCACCATTGTTAAATACACAATCGATGGATTTCTAAATTGTTAAATAAACAAACAACTTTACCTGCCATACTTTCTACCACAAACTAACCAAACTTGGCACATTCATTTGCGATTAAGATGTCTGTGGAATGGTACGTGTCGATTTCACATATTGTTGTTAGTTTTCTTGTTAGAGGAAACCATTATTAAATAAACAATCATCTTTATCAGCCATACTTTTTAGCAGAAACTGGCCAAACTTTGCATACCCATTTAAGATTGAAATATCTATGGAATGGTATGTGTCGATTTCACATATTGTTTTTGTTTCATTGTTGAAGATCACCATTGTTAAATAAACAATCATTGGATTTCTTCTTTGTTAAATAAACAATCAACTTTATCTTACATACTTTCTACCACAAACTAACCAAACTTTGCACACCCATTTAAGATTGAAATATCTAGGAAATAGTACGTGTTGATTCCACATATTGTTGTTAGTTTCATTGTTGAAGGCCACCATCGTTAAACAAAGAATCAACTTTGCTATATTTTGTACCAGAAACTGACCAAACTTGGCACACCCATCGGATTACCACTGAGTTATCTATGAAATGGTACTTGTCGATTTCAGTTGTTGTTGTTAGTTTCATTGTTAGAGGCCACCATTGTTAAATAAACAATCAACTTTATCTGTCATACTTTCTACCAGAAACTAACGAAACTTTGCTTACCTATTTACGATTGAAATGTCTATGGAATGGTACATGCCGATTATCAAGGGCTAACAAGCCCTAGCCAAATTGTGTGTAATACGTCATTATGCTTGGGATCAAACGATAATTATTCGTGATCAAACGAGCTGGCCAAATTCCGATTGAATTTGTTTTCATGGTGGCTGTGGTGGAGGGGCTAACAAGTCATCGGTAAATGTTATTGTTCGGAAAATGAAATAGTGCAAAAAAATAAACATATTTCATTCAGAACTTTGTTGTGCCTGCTTTGTAACCAGTGTGAATTAGTTGTGTGCCGCCAGATTTCTTTTCATTCTTTTTTTTTTTTTGTCTCAGGTGGAGCGGGATGGCCCCCTACAGCGTTCCTAGAATTACACTCTAAAAGCCCACAGTGTTCCTAGAGCTGCACTCTAAAATCCCCTCCCATATAACTGATCTTTGTTTCACAGCAGACACCTCACATTTGAACTCTGTTGAGATTCTGTGTAAGTTTGTCGGTTGTACGCACAAATTGAGAGTATAAACATGTATTAGGGAATAAAAAGTTCTCGAAATAAATTTGCAAGCTGAATATTTTTTCGCGACATAAGTGAAGAGTAATTGTATATCCTTGAAGAGTACCCTGGAGAGTAAGAAAACTCTAAGCAAAATAATCATTGAATAAATAGCAATGTAATCACAGTAATGTACATATGGCATGTTGTATTTCTACCAGATTGTCAGAGCACTAATTCTCTCATTTTTTGATGTGAGCGGTCTCGCTATCGAATCTCCAGAAGAACATTAAAAAAAAAGATGTATTTAGGTCTATTCCATTTTAAACAAACGAAATACGTTGCGTAAAAGAACTTTCCATGTTAAAATATTTGATGGGTAGAGTAGTTTGTGTGGGATTTGATTGTTATTGCATGTATCTATTGCATGCTGATTGGGTAGCTGGGAAGGCAGCCAAGATATTCACGGTTGCAAGCCCGTGAAAATACAGAGCAACAGTTACTCCAAGGGAGTAGATAATAGATAAAAAAAAACTATCGTGAGGGAAAGAGGGAGAGCCGAAAAGAGTTTATAGTATGAAATTTTGTCCGCAACTAGGGAAGGTCCGCCAGGAACGCAGGATCACCTATATATGGCTCTCATTGTTGAGACACTAAAATTTTTCAATTAATCGTATACGGAAGATAAACATTAATAAACTATTTTTATTTACTTACTTATTCCTCGGGGGGTAGTCTATCTCAGAAGATTACGATTAGCATAATTCTATGTTTCAGGGGTGCGCTTCCAATCCACCTCCCAGAGGCGGTTTTTGGGTGGGCGAACCGGACCTTGTCCTTAGATCCACACATTAATTAAAGTATATGTAACACACATGTACGTATGTGTGTGTGTGTGTGCGTATGACATGTGTATATGTATGTATGCTAAATGTAAAATATTTTTGAACCAATGTTTCCAATCCAAATAATAGAGCCCCACGGCTCCAACTCGCCAAAAACAAATTCCGCCTGTGTCACCTTCTACACATCAGCGGCTATGCCCATAGTATATTCTATGATAACAATTGACTGAATGTGCTTTTCAAGTTTCTAGCTCATTTTCTTGGAAAGATAATGCGTAAGACTCTCTTAGTGTTGCAACGAGACGAGACAGGACTCTTTGAAGCGAGACACGATACAATACGAAACGTTTCGTAAAACGTCTTGTCTCGTTGCAAGACTAAGAGAGTCTTACGCATTATCTTTCCAAGAAAATGAGCTAGAAACTTGAAAAGCACTAGAAACTCGAAAAATACAAACACAGTTTCTGAATTTGCTTAAAAATTTATTAACTCGGAATAAATTATTTGCCTTCGAAATGTATACCATCTTTTATTATTTCAAATGATCCAAATGATTCAACGTTTCAAACCCTACAAAGAACAGGGAATACCTAAAGCACTTTTTAAAAATGATTCTTACAAACAGCTTTCACTTCCATTTTTCAATCGATTCAAGTTTAATTATTTTGTGATAGTGCTCCAGATTCAAATACAATGTAAAGCGTTCATTGAGATCAGTGTTTCAGAAGATTTTATTCCGGGGGCTGGTGGAGATATCTACGTATAAAAATCCTTTAATAGAAGTACAAGTATGCGTAGAAGTGGCAATTTTATCAGTAACTAACTATTGTTTCATGGTCTTTCTCGTTCCGAACCAAGACAGAAACGTGTCAGCCTTTCTCGACACTGAGTTTCGAAAAAGATTCTGATTTGACAATAAAATTTATCTTTTTTATCCTTTTATGCTGTTATTCGAAGATAAACCATTTTTTAAATGGGAAAGTTACATAGGCCTCCTTATTTGTTGAAGTGGCGCCAGGGGTTCTGAAAAAAGGATATCAGAATAAATGGGGAAATCTTGCCTTTCGTCTGTACTGACGGTATTGACAAATGTTCCTATCGAAGTAATTACGGGTTCAGTCGAAACTAAGCAGTCGTTGCTGGAGGATTGCAGTCGTGTTTTGTGTTGTGGTCTGTTAACCAAACTAGGTTAAAAGTTATAATTTTAACCACTTGGTTTAACAGCTCTTTTGTGGGCCTCAGCCTTTCTGGTGTTGCCACGAGACGAGACAGAACCATTCGATACGAGACGAGACGGACACATCTTTTCTAGACGAGACGACACAGCCAGAAGTCTCGTTTCGTCTCGTGGCAACACTAGACTCTCTAGATATATCAGTGCAAGGTATGACAACGTTCCTCACGGAGCACATGTTAGCTCTCAGCCTCTTTCTTTCACTGATGTTTGTTTACGTAGTAGATGAATATATAGAGAGTAACAAAAGGATGAGATATGCAGATTCTCCTGAAACCACATTAAAATTGTAGCAGTATTTGGAGCTTGTTATAAATGGATTTACCGGGGAACTAAAATAATTCTGGGAACTGATCATACAGTATTGATATAAATAAACATGGAAACAAGTAAATACAAAGAACTGAAATCGTGAATTGTTTTCAAAATACAGAAATCTCGAAGGAATATCTGTTTAGGCGGCTTTAATTGTAAAGGAATTTTGGATAAATTTGCATCCCCTGAATTCTTATACATAAAAAATAGAAATTTTTCTTTTAGCGTACGAATAAGATGCTTTAGGAAATTAGGTTAAGATAATTAAAATGATACTGTCCTTTGCAAAATTTAAGAGGAATACCATGATCGAAAAAGCATGAGTCAAACTATAAAGGTCAGTGGTAGCTTTTGCCATTTCTTACGACCACTATACGCACCTTATTGCGAAAAATTTATTCGTATTATAAAACCGATATCATTCAATAAATGTCAAATTTAACAGATCTTGAGAGATGAAATGACAAAAATTGTCATTACCTCTGTCGCATAAGATATTCTAGCTTTGTGACCCATGTTATTATATGACTTTCACGATAAGTGACAAGGAGAATATAAATCCCAAGTTCAAAACGTAAAGAAAGAAACCGGCTGTTCGCGCTTCAAATTATGAAAAATGTACCAAAATGGTTGAAATTATGATTTTGTATTTCTTTACGAGAAAGAAGAATAAAAATAAAAATTGGAGCAATTCTAATCATGTATGTATAAGTCCACTATCTTCTTCAAGTTACTAAACTAACTTCAAGTGTTTCAACCATTTTTGACACATAACTCGAAAACTTTTAGAGATATTAGAGGCAAGAATACGTGGTTGATAATGAGCTTTTTAATTATGTCACAATACTTTTGAACTTTACCTTATGAGAAATGGCATATTCCAAAATTAATTCAGTACCACCCTAACCTGAATTTTACCAAATGATTAGCGAAAGTGATACGGTGTGCATCGTCCAGGGATTAATTCCCGGTGTGGCACTCAAACATTTCTGTGTTGACCAAATATTGAGAGAAAAGTTGGGAAACTAAAAGATAGCGGACTTCAATCTAGACAGCCGGCGACGTTGGGTGTGGTTGTGCTTACTACTAACATAAGCCCGCTGCAGGCTCAGATCACAAGGGACTGTTGCGCCAGGATTATCTATCTATCTATCTATCTATCTATCTATCTATCTATCTATCTATATCTATATCTATATCTATCTATATATATATATATATATATATATATATATATATATATATATATATATATATATTGGTGTTATTATTTCACCTTACATTCTCTCAGTAGCGTAAGTAAGGACGAATGGGCTTCCCCGCAAAAATTTTAAACGGACCCCCTCTTTCCACATTCATGAGTCACGTAAAATTTACAGAGAACAGTTTTGACTTTCTATGTTCTATCTAGTGAGTCACAACTTGCTCATATGCAAAAAATGCACATTATTATTATTATTATTATTATTATTATTATTATTATTATTATTATTATTATTATATTGTGCTATAGTTTTCGTCTATTCTGCTATACCAAATTCGAGAGTCTACGACATCCGACATTTTTAATGAGGTGTTGTCGTCCCACTTTTTGTTGTTTGGTTCGATGCTGGTTTCACTGTTCTTTTCCCATCTTTGAAATACACAAGCACGGCAGATCGCGAAAACTCGATAAGTCGCGTTGTTTCCGAAATGAAGCTCCCAGCCACTTAGTCACCCTGATATATCGTCGTCCTTCCCCATTCAAGGCACAAGCATCACACTGACTAATCGAGTGAGATTCTTGTCGTGTTTGGCGCGCGGTTGTGTTATGCCTTGTAGCTCTTATTTCAGCCCGATGATTTCGTTCAAAAAGTAGCGAGTGGTCATAATGTTTTCGCTGGTCAGTAAAAGTTTTGTTGGCATTTAATTTACTAAATAATCGCTCAGGTGTTACCGTCTTCATAGGTAAAAATGAGATATAGTTGGAACATCACATAATTTTTAACATCTTAACATTATAAAGTTTAACTTCGAAACTGAAATGGGCCTCTTTCTGTTCTGGGCCTCTCAATGTTGCGGGCCCTGCAGGCCCTTTAGTTGCGCCACATCATTCTCTCTACTCAGAAGGATAGGGACAAATAGAAAAGTCAAAATTCATTTTGTCCATTTTTCATGCATCATACACTTCAGAAAAAAAAATCATATAATACTGATATGTAAGAAAATATTAGTATTGTTTGTCTGTTTTCTGTATACAAAGAACCATTTAGGTTCTTTTTATCTCATATTCTGGTAATAATCAAAAAAAGAAAAGAGTTTCATGTGATAAACGTACGAAAGATAATTTGTCAACGCGATGTGAATGACGTTCTCTGCAACCTAATTCCCGTTTTTCGTACAAAACTCTATTCCTACCTGCAAAAAGAAAAGATTTATGTTACTCATCAATGGTTGAGGTTTTGCCCTGCGGCTGAACAACACGGCTTGTATAAATAGACTCTGACTGACTGCAGGTGCACGAAAAAAAAAAAACTGTTGGATTCCTCTCCCCGCCCACTTCAAGTGTGGATATCCTGGACACATTCAAACTGAGCGGTACGATCTTTCAGTTCTTCCCAGTAGAGGTACCAGCAGTGATTGCTAAATGAAAAAGTGAGCATCTGGTGGCGAAAAGGCGAAGTGCTCGGACAAGGGGGAGTTCACAGGAACCTTAAGTGGTGTCTGGTTGGTTATTCTTATTTTTGTAACTTCTCACAAGTTTTCTGGGCCATGCTATTTTCATTTCATATCCTCAAGCGTTTCCTCACCCCCTTTCTTTCTTGTGTCGTTGTCGTCTTAACTTCAATTATGTTGTTGCCACACCACTGTTGCTCTGCCACAGCAATATACCAGAGTTAGAAACTGTAGAATAATTATCATGAAAATGCGGTAATTCAGAAAACTACAGAGAAACACAATGGAAGAATCTAGCAAGTTTAGCTAATGACATCTAAGATGTAAGAGATGAATCATAATTGCATGCCAATGATAGCTAAGCTTTTACTCCTCCCACTCCCAGTAAACCAGACGAATAGACGCAATAGCAGCTCAAGTAACCTGACGACTGGCAAAGACAGTGTGACCAAAGGTGTCCGAACTCATGTGGCACTCACGAGTTGGGAACTTACCCTCAATCGACCTCAACTTCACGAAGTGAGTGATTTGATTGGTGGTGTGAGCGTGAAGTTGAGTGTGGTTAGGTCAAAGTGGGCACCTCTGTGTGTGACAATCGAACACAAACATCAATAGTTTTATGGTTATACCACTTGTAAATCCACAACTATTCACACACACTATCAACATTTTTCTCTGTTACCTCCCCCACTCCCTTCCTTCGCTCATTACTTTTCTTTGTGTCGCTACTTCAGAATTAAAAACGTGCTGTAATGTCACATATCGCCCAATTGAAAATGCCTGGTTTACACTATAGTACTAAGGAAGTTTAATCAATACACCCTGATACATACGCAACTCTATTATACGCTTATTAATTTCGGGTTGCATAGTTTTCAGGATACGCAATTTAAAATTATACCAGAAAAGATATGAATTTTTATCGTGATTTCAGACTCCGTAAAATGAACCTTTTTCGTATGATATGAAACCTCCCTAAATTAATAAGTATACAATCTAACTTCGCACTTAAGCATCGGCGGCATCGTCCGATAATCGTTCGTAAAGGTTGTTTGGCAACAGACAGATCATAATATACACATTACTTGCAACATATAATGTATATGTATATCCGCAATTACATATTCTTCTTGGGTAACCAGTCTCTCGGTTGATTTAAGGCAGCTTTCGATACCTTCCTATCCTGAGGAGCAGTGTAGAAAAGGGGTATCTAAGGGAAGCAGAGGGTAATTGCCCAGTTAGTTTTGTGTATATTAAACCAATAATATAATAATAATATATTAACGAAATACTACCGATATCAGAGAGGAATATTTCCCCTCCCCCTCTTGACGAATTTTTCTGTGCGTCACTGGTTCCGCCTCATGTTAAAAATTTATTCTTTCCTGCTTCAATCGTCTCTTGATTTTAAATGCTTTACAAGAACATCTAATAGAATTGTGCCTTTCGGTTCCTTAAATTTGTTGGCTGGAACATATTATTTCTTTGAATAACTATGATGATATTTTGCAGGTTGTAAACTACCAACGCTGCTTCTATTTCAGCCGTAGATGAGCACACATCGTCCTGGCGTTCCAGCCAGCCGACTTTGACTTCCGTATTCGGTCAGCCATTACGAGATTTTTTTTAACAGGTGTGGAAGAGGGAGGGAAAAAAAGCACTATTCATTCAACTTCCTTTGCTAAAGCATAGAAACACATTGAACCATAAGAATACCTTGCACTGGAGCAAATGCACACACAATGATAATGGCGCTTACTACTAACCAAACCGGACGAGCCTCGAGGGGAGGAATGTTTTCTTCATATGATTAAAAGATAAAACGTATCATGCAAACCACATATTTCAAAACAAGGAGACTTTCCCACGACATGGCTGCGAGAAAGTAACTTCATTAGATGAATCATTATAATGTTTATACATACACGTGGGGCCGGATTTAAGCATTATGCCTTTCTCAGGAACAAACAAGGGATTATTATTTTTCAAAACAATTATCTGACGTATGCAAGAATGCGTCTTAATTCGTTAATATCGATAACCTGTATTAAGTAAAGAAGATATTGCCTATAAATAAAAGTAAGATACAGTCTTTACAAAAAGTGAAACAATGGCCACAGGAACGGGAATGCTATTCCTTACACTTTCTGGTTACACAACCCATTGAAGAGAAAGACGACGCATGCTGAACTAAATAATAGTGGTCAGAAAACGTTCCCAACGCCATTTATTACCGGCTTTCCAGACTAGGAATTCATTACTTATTAATTACTCAAGTGCGTTGTAGCTCTCAAATTGCCACAGTACGTTATGAGTGAACATTAAAAAACACAAACCCCTCCTTTTACTGGAAAATTGAACAAAAACCAGGCGCAAAAACGAACACATAGAGCCTATTATGACAATTACAAGATAGTAGTTTTTAAAATATTCTAAAGGGTCTTTAAAAAGCTTAAGAAAAAATTAAGAGAGAAATACAATTTTCGAATGTAATTAAAATATCTTGATTGACTGACAGTATATCGACAAATGAAAGATAATTATTGAAAATCCTGGCGTTGCAAATGTCGTGACGGAACACACACCTGAGGTTAAGTGAGAAACGATGGGATTCAACCCACATGTGCTTTAACCGTGAATCAAACCCCAGTCCTCCGCAAATAGTCCTGGTTCTGCTGCGTAATTTGTAAAGCTGACAGTACTGAAGTTTCTACTAACACTTCTTATCTTGACTAAATCGTGAGATGAAAAGAAATAATTTCTCATAGTTACCCCTTTAGGCTAAAGGAGATTCATTATTATTAATAAAGATGAATTATTATTATAGAATAATGGAGTGAGAATGTGCTAGGTAACGGAAGAACACCAACAAAACCCACGGAAACGACGTTGTCCAGCACAAGCTCATATTCCTTTGGATCGGCCCATTGCTCCAAATCTCTGGTATGAAGGTGTGTGGCCATTCTGATCGCAAATGTTACCTACATGAGGTGCGGTCTGTGAGAGAATTCCAAGAAACATTTCTTAAAAGATGTCATCCTTTGTCACTTTTTAGACCTAAGCTCACGGTCTTTTAATTTAAGTAGACCTTTAACTGTCTCCATTTCTGAATCAAGACGAGCATTTAGGAATCGAGGCAATAACCACTACACCATAGAGAAGCATGCTAACAATTCAGCTAAATTGTAGACGTAGTTAGTTTAACAAAATCCACAAAACACTACTTTTACTTGAAGGAGTGATCACCACAGCCGTCCACAGAGAGGGGCAATTGTTCTCCTTCGAATTCATAAAGGAGTTTGAGCTATTCGAAACACATTTCAAAACATATTAGACAAACACTATAGCATTTAATATATTTGTAACAATGCTATTTTGAAAGTCAAGCAATGTGGTACATTATTCTCGTTTTACAGGTGTAGTATGTGTACGCGTGCATCAACGTTTATGCATATTGTCGACTGTACTTATTTGTAGGTCTTTTGCCCCGAATCCCTTTGGAAAATTCTACAGACGTCCGTAGTGAACACTTCTGATTATAAGATACTTTAGGTCTTTTTAAAAATAAAAAGTACTCTTATTTTAGTCTCTAAAAATTTAAAATAATTAAAAAAAAAAAAAAGAACCATAAATATCGATGAAAAAAACGGCTTCAATCATCGAGGATCCTTCTTAAGCATTCTATTCTAGAATTTCTGTAACACAAATAAACTTACACGTATATTTTGTTGCATGTATTTCAGGCGTCTATTCATTAACCCACTTCACTAGCAGATACCGGTCGCTCAATAAATTAGACTACTGTTTTTTTTCTTTCTTCAATTTTCTTTTCACTTCATCCTTCGCCAACTAATACCAAACCGAACAAATATATGTTTGCGCTTAGTATTCGCGATTTGCAGTAAGAGGTCCCGGTGTCGAATCCAGAGGCTGATTAACCATCCTTACTGATATTTTCCATATACCTCAGACCCTAAAGGATACCTTTAACACATTCACTACCAGCTATTTAAATAACCAAGGACATTTAAATGGCAGTCTTTCTTTCATAATTGGGCTAAAACAGCTGATCAAAGTTGTAAGGGCAAAGAGGCAACGTGTATACAAGTTAAATCGATGCTGGTAATTTTAAGCGTCAATAATTAACTCGACTAAAGTTTACAATTATAAAGAATGTGTTAATACGTATGTAGAGCCTGGGCAATTTCGTTCGAAATATTCCTTACATATTTCCAGTGAAAAAAAAAAAAAAAAAGAAGACCTTTCAGTTGTATCTGAAACTTCGTACAAGCAAATAAAACTTCATATTGCAGAACTGTAAAAACAAATATATAAATCGGTATTGAAACTACGCTTTAGCGAGAAGTGAACAAATAGGGCCTACACCTCATGAACTTAACGTGAGACGTTAGCTTTCATTTTATCATTCCACAGATTTTCATATTTGCTTATTCATTTCCTTCAGTTAAAAGACGTATACCTTAATGTTTTACCTGAAGGCAGGTTCTAACCCACTTACTCTAATGGGGCTAGGTGGAACTACTACGTCAATGCAATCTAGGGTAGGGTGGCCTGTTTTCCCCCTATACTTATAAAAGGGGTGTGGCAAACTGGGAAAGGTATACCTATGTACACAGGAAATGTGTAACTATATTTTCATTACACAGAAAGTCAGGGGCTACACTTGCGGGGGGCAGGAGGCGTTTTTCCCCCTGAGTTTGAGAAACACATGGTTTTTAATAAATTATATAATATACTAATAAAAAAACGTGAAACTCTTTATGTTGGTGAACAATCTTGCTCCATCCCCTGGGAAAATCTGAAATGATGCTAGATATAGTCGTTCCTACACGCCGATTAATATTCCTCCGATATAAGGCTCACTGACTTCCTACCACGTAAAGGACTCAGGAACTACAAAACTATTAAAGGTCACAGCGGGACAATAAACTTTAACCTTCCATTTCACCTGTTTGACAAATTTACGACTTTTCCCAAGCAGAGAAACGAGCCATAATTTTAAAGTGCATTCATGAACACCCTGTACCTATTTAAATGCAAATTTTAATTTTTTAAAAAATCTGCACTACGAATATGGTTTGTTTAACTGTTAACAGCACCTCTTTTGCTCAGTCATAAAATATTGCACATTCGAAAAAAAAATCGCTAACATGATAATCCGATCTTGAAAAATAAAACAAAATAAAATAAAATTAGCGGTCATTGCGTGCTTCCCACTATGACGATAAACCAACCTGTTGTTAGCCCACGCAGAGATAAAATTACACCTACCACGCAATATACTTTCACTGTTTCTTCCTCTTTTGCTATTGTCCATCCATCAGATGTTTCTAAAATATAACCAAAACCTTATGAGAAATTCTAAACTTTCTTGGAATTTTTTCCCTAGGCATTCTTCACGGTAGAATAATTTCTTTTGACAGTGACACTCACAAGTAGAATCTCAACCAACGGTACTTTTTTTTTTTTTTTTTTTTCGTTTCAAATTCTTCCAATGCAACAGAAAAACTATAGGGACGTGCTACACTGGAACACACTCGAGACTCGGTGCAGAATCTTTCAAACTTTGAATCAAGATACATGTTTGAACATGGAGATTTTAAAAGGTGTATGTATAAGTAACATTGTTTTCTGTACGGTATCCGTTTGAAAATACAAGTAAAATCTCAATATATTAATACGATATAAATATAATTTCTACAAATCTCTCTCTCTTTCTAGATGTACTTACCTTGACAATGCTTCGTGACCCTTTCTTGATATCTAACTTCTATTCCAAGAAATGTTACACACAAAAACTTGTAAAAGATTATTTACTGAAGAGAGTTAACTGGTTCTACAACTAGTGCGCTACACCGCAAGCACGCAGTACTTGCTACCTTGCACTGTCTGGCCGAACTGCAGCCCGCCCAAAACATCACTTGTTTATCTTCGCATCACAAGGATAAAACGAGGGGATGGAAAAGGTGCATGCAACATTGAATCAGTGCTTCCATCTATCCACGCGCTCATGAACTTCGTGGATGATAGATATACGTTCCTGTGTCATAGTGTATAGTGACGTCAGGAGCTATACGGAAAAGCCCAAAAATGACGTAAAAGGGTTGTTCGTCCTAATTTCTGTCTAACAGGATTTTTTTAAAAAAAGAATAGAAATTTAATGATTCATAACGAAAGGCAGTGTGCGAATTAGATAATCTATATTGGGGGGGGATAAAATTAGGCCAACAGGACATAAAGTCTGAAGGTGCAAATTTCAAAATGAGACAATAAATACCTTACCCCCTTGTCCCCATAGCTCTAAGGTTTATTTAGTTAATAATTTGGCCCGAGCAATAGCCATGATCACAAGCATATGTTAATTTTTCCACTCATATTGAAAGCTTCCACTTTGAGTTATTACATATAGGCACTAAAATTAAGTTAAACCTGACATACTTCTTTTTTCTTTTTCTTTTTTCTTTTTTTTTTTTTTTTTAAGGAAATCTAGATATTAGCCTATCAAATAAGAAATGGATTGTTGCTGGTCCCGATTTCTGACATCAAGGTCAAATCGAAGGCCAAATATTTAAAATCTCTCAATTCAAATTTCGAGCTTGTTCTACGTCCCTCTAAAGCTGTGCTCATCACGACTTTTTTTTCTCCAAATATCGATTCCGTGATGGGGATCAGGAAGTCACCACTTAAAATTACTTTACTGTTAGGTTGCAGATGAGTTGATTCACCATGGGCTACGTTATTCAAATAAAGTAAAACATTACATTGAAGTTTTTCAGACAACTTATTAGCGTGGATAGCAAACTGTACAGCAAAAAGATGGAAAAATGAAGGGTTAACTTTTAAAAAACCCGCTCCAGTTGAAATGCTTATACAGACACGGACACTGACACGGAGAACCAGTCGTATTAACAAATGCTGAAACAAATCTTCAATTATGCGCTTATTCACCTAAAAATCACCTTCATTAACATGTCTGCTCACTAGGAGCGTATCCCCAGCGTGTACGTTAGCATATACTTACGAGAGAATACCTATATCTCAGATTTTGAGTACAATTTCAAAAGTTCATTTCCGTAAACTGTAAAAGCAGTGATTACTATGCTAATTATCACAAATTAAATTCAACTTTTGAGTTCCATACACACAACCTACTAGGGAATGAAGACCATGTGCTAACAAAGAGTACACTGGAAAATGAAATAACATGTTATAACAAAAATTAAAATAAGATGATAATCGATACAAATGTAGAGGATGAATATGACATGTCCGAACTTCGCCAAAGTATGATGGAAGAAGCTATTTGTTTACTTCTTCGGGTACGAAGGTACAGTTGCAAGTAACAACCGTAGTCATAATAATATAGTTCAAATAAACAACGTTGAAAATAGTGGGTAATTAGGTAGTAAGTAGAAATTACCAAAACTGAATAGTTTACATCGATCATTTCGAAATACAGCTAGAAGATTAAACTTACAAGAAATGACAAAAATCAGTGAAATTTGGAGTTATACTGAGCATAGTTTGGGGGGGAAAGTGAGCATCCCCGGTGGGGATACTTCAGCTAACTTCTTTTGGGGAGAACAAAATGTGATTGAGGGGGAAAATCCCCCCCATCCCCCCCGGTAATTCGCACCCTGACGAAAGGTGTTAACTAGTGACTAATTTCAGAATTAGTAGTTTTCTAAACACAAATGAGCTATACGCTTTTTTTATAATCCTGAAATACACAGAAACATAACTGTTTAAAGAAAAATACATAGACTACAGTTGATATTTAGTAATACACGAGGAGGAGGGTGAAAGGGTTATTTTATGGAGCACAATATTCGAATGAATCTAATGCTTTCTTGCCATTTAATTGTAGAATAATCTATTCCAGTGGTCGAACTGGAAATAAATTACTACTGAGATGATAGTATGCAGCGGTGTAGCCAGAAAATTTTCATATACTAAAATCAGCTTTTACATACTAAAAGTAACCCAAAAGTTTTGTTTCAGGATATGAAAACGTGAATAACTTACCGTCCATATACTATACATACCATGATTACACTGGTGAACACTGAAAATGCTTCGGAGATAAAACTAACCAATTCTTACTAATTTTAGGGTGCTGATAACGAATATGAAATTAGTTTTTGAAGATTGGTTCGGGTTTCAAAGAAATACGTTATCACCCGATGTGCTCTGCTGGCCAAATTAAGGGTTCGTGGCAACAGGAGCTGTCTACTTATTTCAGCAAACTTCCATTGTTTGACGGTTAGTTTCATTGCTATCCTCAGGGTGGTCCTGCGGGTCTTGACACTCCGACTTGTTTGTAAATTTA
The DNA here is from genome assembly GCF_964235325.1 of Thermobia domestica. Lineage (NCBI taxonomy): Eukaryota > Metazoa > Arthropoda > Insecta > Zygentoma > Lepismatidae > Thermobia > Thermobia domestica. Next base: position 64,683,925 of record NC_137454.1, read on the forward strand.
GTCTAATTTCAGGTGCAATTTTACAATTTTTAATATAATTTAGCTTCAAATTGTATTTGGACCCCCGAAAAGCTTAGGACTCTTCCGAAATAAATTCCTGCGTGGTCTCTGGCTATCCATATTGTTCGCACTTCATCGCTAACAAAGAAATATCAACCACTTCACGGTTTAGTTTGTATTGAAGAGTTTGCCAGAGAAAACATGTTGTGTAACGTTCTTTTGTAGTTATAATTTGTCATCTCGGACGTAGTCGTCGTGAGATATTGGGTAGGTGTGTGGGTGCTATTATTATTATTATTATTATTATTATTATTATTATTATTATTATTATTATTATTATTATTATTATTATTATTATTATTATTATTATTATTATTATTATTTATCGTTCTATGACTATACTAAGCAGAAACATGTCGCGTAAATGTGTTTGTAGTGCAGAGCAAATTGTTTTTAAAGAAATGAAGCGAAAAGTGGAATTTCGCTCCTATCATAAAGAAAGCCTATCACTTGTACTTTGACTGTAAAGTGGGAGATGTGGACAAGAAGTGAGCACCACATATAAGTTGTAATACTTGTTCTACAGATTTGCGAGACTAGCTACACGGAAAAAGGCCATGCGTGCCATTTGCAGTTCCAATGATATGGAGAGAACCGACAGGTCATATTTCAAACTGCTATTTTTGCATAGTTCTTCCAATTAAAGGTCTATCCAAAAAAGAAAAAAGTGGACTCCTACTTAATCATTTTTTTTTTTTAATGTTCGTCACTGTGCCACACACTAAAGAACTAAAGGTTTCACAACTTCCCGTACCTTACTCCAGTGTTTCACCCGATGAAGAGCAAAACGCGAACAATGTCGACACACATTGTCAAATTCTGCTGCAGATTCATTGTCTTCCACCGATCCTAACTTCACAAAACCAAAATATCATTATCTATTCACCATATGATACTCAACCTGAATTAAGTTACTTGGGGTTGTCAAAAGTGGCGCAGAACTGCTGGTATCCAAACTCAAGAAGTGGGTGCTTATTCTGAAGATCTAAAAGTGTTCGTGTTTTGAACACGCCAGAATCCCTAAACAGTATTTTCAGTGGAAAGTGACATATTACGTTGTAACAATGTAGGCCTAACTAGTCTTATGAGTAGACGATAATCTCGATGAATGGCGGCTATTCATAGACGCATCAAAACTATTCTTCAAATATATTTTGCGTAAACTTCCACAAATTGCTGAAACTAAAATCAGGTAAGAACCCTTATTGGCACTCAAATTCGCTAACTCCTCAATGATCCTGAATTTGATGCAGTGTTAGAAAATGAGGAGAGGATTGCATGAGATTCTTTCCGAAAATTGGTGACGAATGTTTTGGGAAACGAGCGGCCTCAGAACTATAAGGAAGTAGAGGTGCACCTAATACCTTCTACCAAGCAATAGGGTGTAATGTATCACTAAAAATACATATGTTGCACTTTCACATAGATTTCTTCCCAGAAAATTGCGGAGCTATCATTCATAACCATGGGAAACATTTCTACCAAGTTATATCTATGATGGAGAAACGATATCAAGGCTACTGGAGCAACTCTGCTCTTGCCGATTGTTGTTGAACGGAAAATTCCCAATTTTACCCCAACTTCCCCTTTTCTCGTACAACACACACACACACATATTATCATGATACCATTTGAAAGCCTGTTTTATACTGAAGAGAATGACGTATAAGTCATGATACTCAAATAAATAATACTGTTCGGATTAATTTGATTTTATAGTTATCTCCCTTTTTGCTATATGAAATTTGATATTGTCTAGCAGAACTGGGAAATATTTTTTCCGTCACAACTATTGTAGGTATTACAATGAAACTTGGTACATGTATTACTTATAAACTACAGTAGTTTTAAAGGTATATTATATTTGGGTGCCTTTAGTCGGGACCGTACCAGGGGGTGCTACATTTAAAAAAAAAAAGAGATTTTTGGACAGAAATTCCCAATTTTACCTTAAATTTCCCTCTTCTTATACACCATGTACACATGCGCATAGTACCATTTGCAAGCTTGGTTTATTCTGAAGTGAATGACATATGAACCAAGATAATCGGATGAACAGAATTGAAGCAATAGCTACTTAAGTGAAAGACCAAATAGAAAATTCAAGAATCTAAGTGTCCATAATACACACTACATAATACACATTTCTATCGATTACACTTAAACTCGAATCAATTCATCGTTTTTATTTTTATTTTCGTATTCAGCATCCTCATTTGCATAAGAAAATGTACTTTTCTTTTCCGAAGCATGAAAAAAGTTAAAATTTGTTGTCCAGTGTTATTGATTATTATTGTTCAGAAAAGGGCAGGAGTTGTTCGAGGGAGCCAGGACACATCTACCCCTCGTGGCTACACTCCTAGGGTTGCATTTCTTGGCTGCACTCAGTGGTGTCATTTAATCTGTTCGACCGAACCGGTCGTTAAAATTTTTCGAGATCATGGAACTGGTTGTTACAGAAATAATAATTCTCTAGTATATATTATCCTTTCCGGGTTTTAAAGTGACAATTAAGATGTGCTGCAATCATGCGCGCAAACTATGTGGGTGCTCCGGCATCCACAAAAATAATTTTGTGGGTGCGGCGCACCCACAAGATTTTTAAGTTAGGCCCGGGTTTGAACCCGTTTCTCTTGAGTTTAAATCAGCCGTGTTACCGACTGAGCTAGGGCAGCCCCAACTTATCCTTATAATTCCCGGCATATTTTATTTTATCATAGCAGAGCCCTTTATGATAGTTCATAAAAGATTTTAACTGAGAATAAATATCGAGACCTTTCTGAAAACATAGGCTAACACGCCCAGCCATTGATATGCACCCACATAAATTTTGGAATGTCGGCGCTTTTGCCTGCAATTGAGGCACGATACATTAATCTTTTATAGCAATCTTTCCAAATTGATGGTTCGTGGACCCGTGAAATAAATTTAAGTGGTCCATGGGATTATTTGGATTATTTACATCTCATAATATATATATATATATATATATATCGGGTGTTGCAAAATAAGTGTTACAACTCTTGGGAGGTGAATCCTGCCACTGAGATAAGAAAAAAAGTTCTCTTGAACTTTCGGCTATCGGACATAGTTTCAGATCTACAAGGTGCCGAAAGCGTGGGAAAATGACTTTCGGACGCCAATAGTTCGGAAACTATCCAACGTAAAGAGGGCGGGTAAAAAATTCACTGAAGAAGTCATACCTGCTGTATTGAATTTTGCGTGTTTCACAATCCTACCATGCACGCGCAAGGGATTCCCCAAAGGAACGTAGGGAGTCCCGAATAATCTGCTAAATGCAAATCGGTCTAAATAGATATGAATTGATGGGGTTTCTACCAGGTAACAATAATTCGTTTGTATTAAGTAGATATTTGGAACAAATACAAAATGGCGGTCACTTTGATGTATGTTGTGTGTGGTTGCATAATCACCAGGTGCAGATGCTGGCCAACAGTGAAGTTCTGAGTATTAAGTGTAGCAAATTTGTACTCAGATGCTCTAGAAAGACATCTGTAGTGTCGTTAGAGCACAACAGGTGGAGCAGGGTGATTCATATGTGTGGAAACACGTAACGAAAATTGCCCAGAAATGCACTCATACTCAGTAACCGTGAGTTCAAAGCGTCGGAAAGGTAAGGATTAGCGTCAGGAACATGAAAACCAATTCACCAATAATATTCCCTCAAACCGACGCAATATGATGTACACGGTTGCATACCAATAAGGATGCAACAACTGAGGACAAGTTGAAATTGTGCAAAGGGACTCACTAAGAAACTGGGAAAACTAAATGAATGTCTCTAGTGGGATCGCATGATCGATATTGAAATGTGGCCAATGTGTGTGTTGATATCGTCATGTAGCTAATGGACAAATGTCAACATGTCTCACCACTGCTGGGACACCGTCTCACATGCGAAAACTAGGAAAATAACGTTGTACATTCTGCTATTGCATCTGGTGCACTTTTTGGTAGAACGTAACTAGAACAACACAGTATCAATGTTCCATTTTGTTTCGGACATTGTCCCACAGTCGACACATATGAAATCTCTTAATCCATGGTTCAAATTGTGATAGAGCGTGAAAATTACAAACTTGTATCATGTCTCACGTCTTCTGGGACATATGACGTACTCGATATCAAATACCTCCAGAAATATGTATCTTACACACAGTACACATGCCAAGACAAAGACGAAAATGAACCAATTTGGCACATGTAACACTACAGCTGGAACACCATACACATGGAAGATAAAACGCCATGAGAAATAGGAAGAAACATCTTAAAGCTCTGATTGTTTACAACTGTGCAGTAGTAGTAAGAAAATGTAACACACAAACATGTCGGGAGGCTGTACAAGAGCGCTTGCCAAACAAAGAGGGTACTCCTCAAAGAAATGTATACAGAGAAAGTCAGGCACCGTCGAACCTCGGGGCTAGAGCGCTCGCTTTCGCTCGCGTGGTCGCAGTTTCCAATCCTACTGGGAGCCCACGGCCTCAGATTCAAGACCCGAGTAGTTATTTTCATATTTTTCCCACGTGGGATGGTGTCCCAGCAGTAGTGGCACATGTTGATATTTCTCCACTAGCTCCATATCGATATCAATACACAAATTGTCCGCATTTTAATATCGATCATGTGATCTCATTAGAGACATTCATTTAGTTTACCCAGTTTCTTAGTGAGTCCCCTTGCACAATTTCAACTTGTCCTCAGTTGTTGCATCCTTATTGGTATGCAACCGTGCACATCATATTGAATCGGTTTGAGGGAATATTGTTGGTGAATTGACTTTCATGTTCCTGACGCTAATCCTTACATTTCCGACGCTTTGGACTCACAATTACTGAGTATGAGTGCATTTCTGGGCATTTTTCGTTACGTGTTTCCACACATGTGAATCACTCTGCTCCATGTGTTGCGCTCTACCGACACTCCAGATGTCTTTCTAGAGCATTTAAGTACAAATTCGCTACACTTAATACTCAGAACTTCACTGTTGGCCAGCATCCGTACCTGGTGATTATGCAACCACACACAACATACATCAAAGTGTCCGCCATTTTGTATTTGTTCCAAATATCGACTTAATACAAACAAATTATGGTTACCTGGTAGAAACCCCATCAATTCATATCCATTTAGACCAATTTGCATTTAGCAGATTATTCGGGACTCCCTACGTTCCTTTGGGGAATCCCTTGCGCGTGCATGGTAGGATTGTGAAACACGCAAAATTCAATACAGCAGGTATGACTTCTTCAGTGAATTTTTTACCTGCCCTCTTTACGTTGGATAGTTTCCGAACTATTGGCGTCCGAAAGTCATTTTCCCACGCTTTCGGCACCTTGTAGATCTGAAACTATGTCCGATAGCCGAAAGTTCAAGAGAACTTTTTTTCTTATCTCAGTGGCAGGATTCACCTCCCAAGAGTTGTAACACTTATTTTGCAACACCCGATATATATATATATATATATATATATATATATATATATATATATATATATATATATATATATATATATATATATATATATATATATATATATATATATATATATATATATATAAACAAATAATGTCATGGACTTCCTGTATGTATGTACTAAATGTTGTATGATTACAACATAAATATAGATTTATAATTTAATTATTGTTAATATTGCTGCCTATCTCTCAACTAGTAGTACTACTACATAGATACCTAAGTTTAAAGAGAGGGCACAGTGGCTCAGCGGTAGAGCGCTTACCTCTGGTATGTGGGGTTCCTGTATCGATCCCTGGCCAAGTAAGTTTGTGGTATACAACATCGTGTCCGTGGGTTTTCTCGGTGTACTCCCCTTTCCTCCCACTTTCTCATTTCACCAATTCTTCCATCATCATTCAGTTACCTTGATCATCGTCTCCGTTAGTCTAAAGGTCATAATCGTGGGACGTTAAACTGAAAGATTTTAAATTTAAAGATGTGGGGATCGTATCCTGTCTTAAAAACAAAACGGGGTTCCACAACTCTAATGTAATTGGAACCTACTGTTTTACAGCAATGGTTTTCAGCCTTTTGAATATTCTATCTGCTTCCCTTAGAAATACGATACCCACCGCATTTCCCATGTTCATTTCAAACAAAACAATGTCGTTTCACACTAGCTTTTATATAGTTATACTATAGTCTTTTTAATAGATAATTTCAAGTATCCTTTAAGTGCATTAATATTAGTGCATTAGTATATATCTTCTCTATCTTGAATTAAAACTTTTTGACACATAATGTAGTGTTTAATATTTTATGAATAAAACTGTTTTATTACTTATTTTCAATAAAATATTTCTTTCAAATAATAACAATAGTAATAAAAGATATTAAAAACCACTATATTAAAAACCATCGACTCACCGACAATATATTGGTGACACCTTAGTGGATTGCGAAGCGACCCACCACTTGGGAACAACTGTTTTATAGCATTTCATCAATAGAAATTTAATTCTGCCAATGTGTATTTAGTTTCTCATCAGAAATGCAAACTTTGCATTGCGCTTCGACACCCACTCAGGTCAAATTATTTAATAACATAATCTTATAGTAATAATATTAATACTGGTCATAGAATCGGTTATTAAATGACTTGAATGACACCACTCAATATAGCAGGAGCTTCCTCGTGGCTAAGCGGTTAGCATACGCACCTTTGGCGTGGCAGACCCGCGTTCGATTCCCGGTTGGAGCTCATGTGATTCGGATTCCACGTTAATCAGTAGGTCCACGTCTCATATAGCCTTGCTGCTGAAAGGGACGCTGAACTCAAAATTCAATCCAATCAATATAGCAGATCTTATTTAAGTTTTGTACAGCTGCTATGATTTATGTCATTTTAACTTACTACTGGTATGCCATACAGGATCATATTGTCACAATTTACCGGCGATGTGCTCCTTTAAAAATGAATTTAATATTTGAGGAATTTCAGTACAAAATCCTACCAAAGCACACTTTTTTTTCTTTAAATTAAATATCTTGCTATGACAATCCCGCAAGGCAAGTTCACCAGTCGCTCCAGAGCACGCTATGAATGGGAAGAGTTAGGCTGTTCATGAAAAGTAACAAGTTTACTAATTCTTATTCATTCCTGGCGTTGAAATATTTGGAGCTGATGAACTATCCTTTTGTATGATATTTTTAATTTGTATACGATCAATATCGCAAATGCACTCCATTGGCTGCTCCAGAATAGGGTTGCAACACATCCAAATTTCGTAGAAAATGTCCTGCGTCTCGACATGGTTCTGTCGGGACTTACTTTTAAATGTTTCGTTTTTCATATTTAATGATGAAATTGACACCTATTATTATTATTATTATTATTATTATTATTATTATTATTATTATTATTATTATTATTATTATTATTATTATTATTATTATTATTATTATTATTATTATTATTGGAAATTAGTTATTAGAGCACATTATCTTTCAAAACCTTCAAAATATGCGTAAGAGGGAAGCTCATAATAGCGACAGGTAGGCAGCAATGTGCTAGACAATAGAAAGTCTAAGCTCACTTAGTAATTGGTGAAGATTGACTTCTCAAGGCAGCAGCAAGTAACCAGAAATATACATTTAATTGGGAGCAGAAGCAGCAGCAACAGTTGACCTGAGAATGATAGTAGCTGAAGCAACAAATGGTACCGTTCCTATACCAAGAATTTTATTAAAGTATTGGGATAATTAACTGTTTCTATTTTTACTTTTCGTGTCTTTAGGTACGTGACATATAGACCTATACATAGGCTATATAAGTTACTATTCAAACTGACCATATTTTTATTATATTTTTATAGGATCTTTATGATTTAAATTGTCTCACTTTCCTCTTATCAATTAGATATATATGATTCGCTCTCCATCATAGATAATCTTATAACACATTATTACGGAGAAAGAAACACTGGTGCATCACCCCTCCCCGAATACAGCATGAAGTGTCTGAAAGAGAAAAGGAACATCAACAGTATATATCCAGTATACGTAGTACATAGAAAATAATTTAACTTAGTTTCAAATGCTTTACTCAATACAAATAATTCAAACTGTCAAGAAATGTAAAATAAATAATGCTGTTAACATTACTCAACCTATTCCTTAAATTTGAATTTCTCAATCGTTGTGTAAAAATCATTCGGTCCATTAGCATATATTCTTATTAACGATGCAATTTGAAACATAATAATGATAAAAGACTATCCTTTAAACTATATCAGCCCCTTCACTTTATTTAAAGTTAAATTGAGAATTTAGGATTTAAATTTCTGGGCTGTCGGCATCTTAGGCCATGTTAGCCCGTCACATATGAGGGAAGACGTCCCTCGGCGAGCACACTATCCAAGGGAAGGAAGCGGCCTTGGACCTGTATGTCAGGAACCAGCCCAGCATTTGCCTGGTGTGAATAAGGAAAACCCAGGAAAACCTCATTCAGGATATTGGCCTGAAAAAGCTCTTTACACTTTTTCGCTTGAATGCCCTCACCGGGAATCGAACCCGGACTAGCGACTACGCTACGCGGGGCCACTATTTAAAGTTAGAAATATTACCATTTAATAGCAACATAAAGGCAGAAATAAGACGCGGAGAACATACAAGAATGTTGTTGATAGATAACTGTTTCAACTATAGATTTTTCATTTTCAGTGGTTAACGATTATGAAGGATGGGGGGAAGGTGTTCCACATCCAAACCTGCTTTTCTAGTGCACTTGCATTTTAATTGCCATCATCTGTTCAAAATCTAACCTGAAATGTATGTGGAAAAGTCATTCCATTTCGGCATCCGTAAATGCCGTATTCTTGGTCCAAATTTAGGTTCAAATGACCTGTTCCCTATTACTGTCCAAAAGTAAAGTTGATTTATTAATAATTAGAAGTTATCACACTGAGATGAAAGTGGGATCACTGGGAGCTGTGAATGTTAGATCTATTAACTTTGTTTTGAGCGTAATTGTTATTCGTATTCCTATGAACATGTTAATACGAGGATATCATAGTGGCAATAGTCAATTCCCAGTAATTTCAGAAACTTGTTATATTAGTTAAACGCGTCTCCGTGTATCAAGTTACTCATCATACTTTTTAAAATATAAATTTAGGTTATTATCCTGTATGTGTTGTATAAGTCTCTTGATAAAGGTCCAATTTCTAGAAGTTATTATCGTGTCCACTCTAATTGGAAACGTATGAAAACAATTTAAAAGATGTATTATAAACTCTTTTCTTTTATGTTGTAATAATTCACAATATAAAATTAGATGATACAGATTTCCAATTTCTTTTCCGCGCCAGCAAAGGTTTTCTATTTCTTTTCCTTATACAGAACAGTTTTTTTGGTGTTAATGTTGTGTTTAGTATTATACGGTAAAATAATATGATTTTTGATCTAGACCACGTTCTTAATATATCCCAAACGTTATCTTCCAGATCATCCGATATACACCAGTAGTACTTGCCAGGACCTCTGTTTTTTGGCTGATTAATTTCTCAATTTTATTTTTGATAATATGTTTAAAATTATAATAAGGAATTTGTATATTAGTGCTGATACCTGTAGTAGCTGCAGCTTTACTTAATCGGTCAACAGATTCATTAGATTCTATGTTAACATGCGCTTTTGTGTAGAGTAAAATAGTTTTGAAGTTATTGGATTGTAGCGAGTGATATAATTTTTTAATCAATAAAAGGTTCCAGGAAGTTTGGGCTGTCCATCGCGTGTTATTCAAAGCTGTTATTACACTCAATGCATTCGTACATATACAAGCATGTTTTAGGTTGATTTTTTTTTTATATAAATAAAAATGCTTGTCTTATGGCAAGAACTTCACCTTCAAACACTTAGCCCGTTTTCGTCCACTGTCTTCATTCCACCAATTCATCCATCATCATCCATACGTTTTGAGCCGTAATTGCCTAAAGAACATATGAGAAAGTCAAGTCCTTGACCTACTAATTAGAATTTGTTCCGCTACCATTAGACCACGGAGGCCGAAACCATGAACTGGCGTGTTCATAAGATTAGCGCAATTTGTAGTAATGTTCAATTAGCACGGCAGATTCCAAATCATATTACATGTTCCTGTATTCTTTATAATTCGATGCTACAATAATAATAATAAAAAACAATGATCAAATAAATCACCCAGACCCCAGGATCGATGAAGTGTTCCTGGAACGGTTCGTAACAAGTAAATAACAGAGCTATATGACGGAATGCGAGGCAGTAAATCAAAACAAAATTGTTGAACACACATATTGTTGAACGAAAAATACCTCAAAAGTCCCCTGAATGAAAAATGTATAGATTTCAGCTATCAAAAATGCCTCTTAAGATCACATATAATAGAAGGGATAGTTGATATTAAGAAAATGAAAATATAAGGTTTCCTAAGAAACCAATAGTGCAAAATGAACATCGCTTTACTGTATGTCCTTGTACGCATCGAATAGCACGGAAACAGAGTCAACAGTTTCAGGCTTTAGAGCATTTCTCCGTTCCTGAGTACTAAAAGCTCTTTCAGTAGACGCACTAGAAGCAGGGATGACGAGATACTGACGCGCTAATTTACACAATTTTGGTAATGTTTGTTCTTGTTGCTTCCACCACTGCAGTATATCTAGTTCTCTTACACATGATGACATGTTGAGGTAGATGTCTACTTCATCATCAAATTCACCAGAGACTGAATGTCTATCTTCCCAATCCATTAGTTTATTCTTCTTGGTAGGTGGTTCCAAGTTATGCTAACTAGCCTAAAGGAGACGATGGTGATGAGAAATAAATGAAATAGTGGAATAAATAAAGTGGAAGGAAACAGGAGAACACCGCGAACCCCCCACACGGTGTTTGTCCACCACAAAGTTCACTTGGCGAGAGCTCGGATCAAACCAGGGACCCCATACACCAGAGGTGAACGCTCAACCACTGAGCCACCGTTCCAGGAACACCTAATCGACCCTGACGATTTGGTGATTTATTTGATAATTATATTTTGTTATATTTGTAGCATCATACTATAAACAATACATGAACATGTAACACCATTCGATATTTGCCTTACTAATTGAACATTACTACAAATTGCACTGATCTTATGAGCACGCCAGTTCATGGTTTTGCCCTCCGTGGTCCAATGGTAGCGTACCAAATTCTACTTACTAGGTCAAGTACTTGACTTTCTCATACGTTCTTTAGGTAACTACGGCTCAGGCTGTATGGATGATGATGGGATGAATTGGTGGAAGAAAACACTGGGAGGAAGCGGGACCACCCCAGAAACTCCCACGCACACGATGTGTGTCCACAACAAAGCTTACATAGCATGAGTAGAGATTGATCCGACGACGTCTAGCACCAGATGTGAGTGTTTTTTCTACTGAGCCACTGTTCTCCCCTCGTAGATCAAGCATCGGTTCACATTCTACGCAGACCGGCCATAATAACTAGCATTTCTCCATTTTATTCTGTACTTAGAAGGTAAATTCGGTACCACCAGATATGTCAACTCTGACGCGAAGTCGTAGCACTTGTAGTAGTATTAGCAGTGGTCGTGGTAGTAATAAGTAGAAGTAATAATAGTAGTAGTAGAAGTAGTAATAGTAATAGTATTACCAGTATATCGCAGTCTTGAATAAAGAGTCAGTTTCCCAAACACATTACGATTAACATAGGCTGACAGTAAGACCGTACAAACACGGCAAAAATAGAGGTAGTGGAGGACATTAAAAAAACAAATAGGCTGACAACATTAATTTCCGAACCGTTTTTCAGTGTATCCGGGCCGATATGTGCCTGGCCCGGCTCGACCCGATTCGGCCCGAAATGTGCCCGGCCCGGTTAGGGCCCGGTCCAGTTTGATATTACTTGAAACGGGTCGGGCTGGGCCGGGCCAAGCCGGACACCGGGCCGAACCGGGCGCGCCCGACCCGTGCAGGGCTCTGGTTTTGATGTGTTCCAAGAAAGTGAAAACTGCACCTAATTGCAACGAACAAGTTTCGGGAAGTTGCAAAATCAAATATTTCTTTAAATGTAGTAGCATATGCTTGTAGTAGTTACTGTCTTTCATTTTCTAAGAGTAATAACGTACATTTAATAGCATGTGTGGAATTAAAAATTAAGTTGTTCATTAATCCCTGCTTCAATATAACTTTTGCAAAACAAGCATCATTATTCATTACTATGATTAATATTTTCTCTTCTATTTATTTGTTTTGCTAATTTGTTATTCAATAATCTGATCACTCAGTTTTTCAGACAGAATTTTAGGATTTTCATGAGCAAGGAATCAAATCTCTTCTTACACTTTCGTTGTTTAGGAGTACAAAGGGCTAGTTCTACTTGCGTTGCTCTTGTCAATTTACTTAATAGAATATGAAATACGATATACGGTATTTTAACTATGAAAGATTGTATCCTATTAGTTATACAACCTTTCGTCAAACAAAACGTCAGAAACAACCAGGAAAAGTAACATTTATATACTCGTATTCGGATCATGTCTTGTCCCCCCCACTTTTAACGTCCAACCGCCGCCCCTGCCCACAGGTGACATGGGATTACTCAGCACCAATATTTTGAAGTCATTTTACAATCATTTAGGATCTATATTAAATATATGTAAAGGAAAATTAGACATTTGAGACAAAAATATTCCCAGGACTGAGGAGGTTAAGAAAAATTAAACGCAAAAGCTTGACAGAAGAAGTATTACAGTCTGTTCTTTCTGCAATTAGAGAAGGATCAAAAATATGTGGTGCATCAAGAAGGTTTGGTATCCATGAATCGATACTGAGGAATAATTTGAAAATCATTGCTGAAGGAAGAACATTGAGAGATGTTCTTGGAAGAAAACCTGTTGTTACAAAGAAACAGGAAAAGGAGCTTGTGAACCACGCTATAAATCTTTCGTCATTGTTCTATGGTATGACACCCACTGCACTCAGATGATTAGCATTTGAAATGATTTTTTATTTTAGTTTTTTCTTCACACGGTTATGCCGGCTAGGCTAAAGGAGAGGGTGATGGTGAGAATTGAATGAGATGGTGGAATGAAGAAAGTGGGAAGAAAAGGGAGAACCCCGAGAAAACCCACGTATACGATGTTTGTCCACCACAAAGTTCACTTGGCAGGAGCAGAGTTTGAACTCGGAACCCCATGCACCAGAGATGAATGCTCTACCACCTGAGCCACCGCGTTTTTTGAATGGTCTCGTAAACATGTTATAAGCTCTCGGTCAAATTCTTGCTCAACTTTATGGCATACCACATAGGCATATATAACTTTAAGATAAAGGTGACAATTTGCCTCATTATCTGAAGGACTTTCCACACTAATGTATAGCCGCAGAACTCTATTAGCTGTAGTGAGCCATCTTGAATGTGACAAAGGGCCAGAATCACGAACTGAAAAGTCTTCAGAGCAGTGCCCTAACTGGATGACTTTTGATATCTAGTAAATACAGTTGGTCCTTGCTGAGTATCTGCCTGTCTACTTCAGGAATCACATAATTGATAGGCTCAAATTCAATAACTGATAGAATGTGTGAACACAGTGCTAGAGACGGCTTCATCAGAGCCTACATTTTCGCATAAATCAGAAAAAAATGAAATCTTTAAGATTTACATCCCACGGATATGCCTGCTAGGCTAAAGTAAAACTGTAATGACGAGATATGAATGAAATGGTAGAATGAAGAAAGTGGAAAGAAATGGGAAAATCCAGAGAAAACCCACGCACATGGCGTTTGTCCACCACAAAGTTCACTTGGTGATAGCTGTGATCAAACCAAGGACCTCATGCATCAGAAGTGAATGCTTTAGCATTGAGATCCCTGCCCCGGATAACTCAAGAGTTTAAAATTATTAGTAATGAACACAAAATAAAGGGGAAAATGGAAATTTGTAGGCAACGAAATTATGTGAAATTATAAGCTTGTTAGTACAATAATAAATAATACACCCTAATCATTGGATGGCTGGTTAGATAGTGGAACTGTAAGTGTGGCCACCTCCTCGTGGTGAGTAGCATCCTTATCGCACTTGTTTTAAGAAAATTAAAGAAAAAAATGTGTAAACTCTTAAATTTTGCTAAATTCGCAAATGTTGCAAATTTTTGACAGCGATGCGCGACCAGAAGACATCATATAAATACAGTTTATTTACTTCAACGTTGTTTTTACATACTTGAAGATACTTTTAGGCCATATAGAGTGTTCGTCCTATATTCTTTATTCGTTTTAAAAATATATTGAAAATTTATTGTTTTTACTGGATTGTTCAAATTTCAACGCTGATGCGGGACCGGAGGATATGTAAATACATTTTTTTCTTTTTGGGTTTTTTCTTGTCGATACCAATGGCAACTTTTGAGCAATATAGCGTTCCGGAAATAGAAAAAAAATATTTTTTGTCGAACCACCCTACAGGGAATTCCCCGAGTCCACCGTCATTATTATCATTACTAGTATAACTTCCCTTTAACCCTCCGCTCACGCCCAAGAAACTAATTTCTCTAGAGGAAACTGGTGTTACCCGGCAGCCCATTCGTACGCTGTGGGAGGAATTAGAGGTGTGAAGCGAGAGGAATGCGCTGATAAACATGACTCTTGCTGGAGTAACTATTAGAGGTTTCTGCTAGCTTGTCATATCGATCTCTTTAGAAGCGAAACAGATTGTGTGCAAAGATTCTAGTGGATGTTTCTAAATTCATAAAGTTTTCAAACTTGTATGATTGAAAGAAGACACTAAAGTATAAAATTATCAATATAAATTAGTTTATATTATAATAACTTTATTTTGTAATATTCTTGGGGCACCGCCGGTAGACCCGGTAGCCCACAAAATACGCCGCAGCCTTCTGTTTTTAAAATGAGGTGTCTACAAAGACGTTCACCTTTTGCTCCTACGCAAGAACTCTGTTGGTTGTAGATAAGGGTCACATGATGGAAAGGAATGGATCATGGACCCAATCCAAACAAAAAGTTGTGTATGGAGGCGACTCGTTTAATCTAAAACCGGAAAGTATTGTTATGATTTTGTCACGACTTCTTTTATGCCTTCAATAATAAAGAAATACATAACTGAGTCCGATATTTACGAGAAAAGAATATAGTTTATGCAATCAAAAAAATCTGTTGTTTACATTTAAAAGTTTTTCCAATAACTGGATAGCACTTTGAATAGTGTTATGTGATCAAATATACCGGCTCTGTTTTTATCCAATTCGAACATAATCTTTTCGTGATTTTTGAACAAAACTACGTGTTGGCAACTCTGCTCCGTTCGATTCTAGCAGAAAGCTAACATATGATGGCTAGAGATATACTGGTGTTGTGTTCGTAGTAATAATGGATGTTATTTTCTTGTAAAGAAAATCAAGGAGTGGGTTTTGTGTTGTTAAAATAGAGACAAGAAGATAATGGATGAACTGGAAAACTGTGTTAATATTGCTTCAAAAGCATATAAAAACAACGAATTTAAAGTGGCGGAGAAAGTGTACTCGCAATACTTGAGTTCTTCACTTCAAAATCGGAATATTTGGTAATTGGTTTTTATCAATAATTTTGGATGTTGTAAGCTCGCATACAGATTAAGAGTACGAGAGCAAATTTACATAATAGAGAAACATTTCTTCCTGGAAATAGTACTATTATGCCTTGTGTCAGTGATTTCAGTAGGTAACCCAAAAACCCCACCTTCAGAGCTGAGGAGTTTCCCCCGGCGCATATCTTCGATCATGTTCAACTTGAGTTACCAATATTTCCGTAACTTACTTAGACCCTCCATGTAATAAAAGTTCCCAGAGCGAAATCAAATCCACTGCCTTCTTTACTTGGCAGTGGATCCGAAATCGATTCATGGCAACAACCCAGTTACTAAAGGGAAAGTTTACGGATCCCACCACAAATAATAGTTTAAAAATTACATTTCTTTCATTAGTTGTCTTCTAATGCTGTGTAGTTATTTTCTTGGCAACGGTATTGATTAAGAATAGACCATCATAAAAATGGTAATTTTACGGTTAAAATATGAATGGATATCAAATAGGATTGTGTACAGTATTAAATTCCACTGGCGGAGGGATGAAGGAAACCAATATTTTATGTTTACTAGTGTAATGTTACAAGTGTTCTAGCTTAAGGAATCTTATACGATGTCAACTGTTTTTTGTTCACTATCCTATTTTTTGCGCGTACCCTCCGTCGCTGACGCGACTACTCCCTTTTGCACTCCTGCCTTGAATCTGTTAGCATTCTCGCTTTTAGTGGTCACCTAGCACAAGTTAAGAGTTTTTGTAAAATATGTCCGAATGCATGTTTATACGCGTAAGTTTTCAATCTACACCTCAACGGGTACTAAGTGGTTACTACAAGCTGTCTTTGCAATAAATCCATTGAAGGAAGAGCGAAATTGGAAGGACCGTGCGAGAGTGCATCCATATAGAGCAGGTGCGTGTGGGATGATGGGTACAGTAATAAAGGAAGGCTGTTGCGGAAAACATGCACCAACCTGGGCTAAGTGTTTACTACAAGGCAGATTTGCATTACAATTGCATGTCACGGCTCAAATCGACTGAGGGTAATGCAAGCGAAGCATATTTTTAATTCTTTTTTATGTTTATGGAAGTTTAAAGCAGTATGCGAATTTCCTTTTCGTAGTTTAATTTTGCCAATTCATCTTTATTACGGTCTATTGTAAAAATGAGATTCGGTTTTGCAAATAGGAGCCAAATATATACATATACGGAAAGAAATCTATATACCACTTAAGCTAAGTGTAAGGAAAAAAAGAAACATTGATGCATTATCTTTTGTAACGTAACATAATCTAAGCTACTCTACCCTCTGGGCATTTCTAAGCTGCCATGTGGTTCCCATTTGCAAAACTTAGCCGCCTAAAAAATTATGACTGGCCCTAACTCATTTTTTTTCTGAAAAAAAAAAAATTGCAATAAGTTCAAAACTTCAAATGAAAATCCTAGAACTGGATGCTTGTCTGTGTAAATCGAACCTAACCAGAGTTTTTGTTAGGACCTCCTTTTGCTTGCAGATTAATTTTAAAGGTGATTCTGTCATAAAACATCTGCAAAGGGCGACATCACTCTTATGCTTGTACTATTCCCACCTAATACCTTAAAACTTGTATCCTATTAGCGACTTTCCACTTGTAGTAAGTATAAATGAAACTGAAGGAGTCACCACAAAGATGGCAATGAAAGGTTCGTTGCAAAAATCGGCAGTTTACGTCAAAAGCTTATATTATATAAGTGACTTTCCATTTTTAATAACTATGCGTGCACGAAAGAATGTGTGCATTTGTATTTGTATTTATTTGCATCCTTTTGATTATACAGAGTATAATAATAGACCAATTCCATTTCAAATCGTTCACCCAAAACAAAATTGGTCCCCATCATACTCTTCTTTCTCTCTTTCTTTCTTTTTTTAAATATATATATGGGATCTACATGCAATATTATTAGACCCGTATTTTTTCTTTTTGCTTAACAAAATTTCTCCTTCGATATACAGCCTTCCAAAATGGCTGCCCTCCTCTCGGATTGCCCGAAAAATTGAAAAACATGGCAAATTAAAGATTTTATTGTAGAGAAACGAATGTACTTAGTTACATAATCGCAATCGTAGGAAGAATATAAAGTAATGTGTTTCGGTGGAGGGGCAAAATTTGTCTGTTGGTCCAATAGGAATCGCGCAATTCATTCGCAATGTTGCCAGATTTGGTGAAAATAGTGCTAACTTCAAGCGTTTTTGTTTCTGTCCCCACGAGTCATTTCAACCATTTGCTGCTAGCATCGAAATCTGCTCGATAAGGTCTCTTAAAACTGTAAAGGACTTACGTTTCTGATTATTACACCCTACGTTATAGTATGATGAAAAGCTGAAAATTTCATTAAGACGCCATACTTGACCGCCATTTTCTCAAAAACCCCACGATTTAAAAATCTGAATTTTTTACAACTATTGGAAAAATACCTAAGTATTTAATATCCGTTAACCGTTCATGCGACTGCAGTCTCTAACGTTCGCAATTAATTACTGAAATTTCGATTTTTGTACTTGGAATGTAAATATTTCTTATGTGCATTTGCGTCCTGTACACAAGGCGATTTGAAAGGCAATATGAAAATTTTGAGAGTTGAATCCTGACATCAAATCAAGTAGAAAAGTTCCTATAAACATTGGTCGAATTCCGATTCGTTGTCGAGTTACAGGATTTCCGATTCGGGACCCAAAATCGGCTCGCGACAATGATAAATGAAAAATATATATATTTCGCGTTAAATCAGAAACTATGCATTAAAGTTATGATGAAATTCAGATAGTTGATTTATATCAATATGTTAATTTTTACGTGGATAAGGGCGATGCGATTCGGTTGGCAGTGTTACCAACTTGGTAGAAATTTTATTTGTTTCCAATTGTCACTACGTGATTTTTATTTGATATTTGGTATTCATTAATGATTGTAAATATCACATGAAGCAGAATTTTCCTTACATCACCACATTTTTCGAAAACTTACATTATTTCATTAAAAGGTTTTATCTCTAGTGTTATTGATAGTTTGCAACATTGAGTGTGAATTTCATTTGATGTCAATAGTAAAACCAAAGTGTCGATAAAAACTATGTCTGTGTAAGTTGTAATAATAACAGTAATAATAATAATAATAATAAGAAGAAGAAAATTTCTCTTTTTATTATTGCAGAATTTCTCGTAACTCTACGCATCAAGTTCGAACTTGTTCAAGAACGAAGTGATATCTGCTTGGCAAGTTGTAACGTGTCTGCTGCAACCGCGAAACAGTTCGTTACGTGATTCGGTGTCGTGAACATCGTCCTAGTGTTATCTGGAAGCATGAAAATTGGTTTCACTGGTAACATGACATGGTAGTACACCAATTACAGTGTTTGTGTGAATAACAATGGAGAAGTCCTGTTACACTAAGGACCGTTGATTATGCTAAAATACATCCTACATGTACAAAAAGAATTGTCGACAAAAATGTTATCTTGCGGTAAAATATATGGATTGCGTACGGCGTGTCTGCTCTAACGTACTGTTAGGGAAAGATGATTATTTGTTTCCTGTACAAAAGGCGATTTGAAAGGCAGTATGAAAAATTTTGAGAGATGAATTCTTCGCCGTAGTGTAGGTTTCACCGATGACGGCCGTTTTAATAGCGACGCATTCATGTTTAGTACGTTAACTGTCTGCTTAAGAGTTTCCAAATCTTCATTCAAAAGAACAAATTCTTCATCTTGCTGGTGCATAATTTCGTCTTTACACTTTCTATCTTAGTCATCAATATCACACACACATTCACGTTCTTCACGGTAAATATTCAAAGCACCCTTTACACAAATAATCAACACGTTGCAACTTGCCAAGCAAATATCACTTCGCTTCTTGAACAAGTACGAACTTGATGCGTAGAGTTACGAGAAATTCTGCAATAATAAAAAGAGAAATTTTCTTATTATTATTATTGTTATTATTACAACTTGCACAGACAGTTTTTATTCGACACTGGTTTTACTAATGATGGTAAACATCAAGTGAAATTCACACTCAATGTTGCAAACTATCAATAACATTAGACATAAAACCTTTTAATGAAATATATGTAATTTTCGAAAACTGTGGTGATGTGGGGAAAATTCTGCTTCATGTGATGTTTACAATCATTAATGAATATCAAATATCAAATAAAAATCACGTAGTGGCACTGGAAACAAATAGAAGTTCTATCAAGTTGGCAACACTGCCAACCGAATCGCTCGCCCTTACCCACGTAAAAATCATCATATTGATACAAATCAACTTTCTGAATTTCATCATAACTTTAACGCATAGTTTCTGATTTAACACGAAATTTATACAGGGCGTCCCAAAAGTAATGGTAAGAAATGAAACAGATTCCTTCCACCAGAACAAGTAAAAAAGTTTATATGACCTATAGTCCGGAAGTGGACAGGGGCAGAGCTAAATAGCTTTGAATGTGGGGGAAAGGAACTTCTCACTTAGGGAGAGGAACTTGCCGATTTACAAAACCACATTGAAGATGCGTGTGTACAGTTTCGGAACATACTGGGAGTGATGGAATACATTCGAAACTCTCGATTAGCAACGTTGCATAGACGCTGGAGGACGGCACTTTGAATATCTGTAGGTGCCTTTATTGTTAGCACGTATGACCTGGTAGTTTGTAGTGCTACTCTGTGTAAGATACTACGTTACAAATAAAGTACGCCGTTGTGTATTATGCCTATTATTTCATTAAACTACACGACTAGTTATGCTTGTTCTTATTTCTAGCCTGTATCTGCAAGTTTTTATCTGGTATACCACTTTCCATTGCCACCAGATATTATGCATCCATGCTAAGTGGTCTTTGCTTTGACTCCCATTGTATAATAGCCTCACTCTAAAGACAGCCACTTGCTCAAAAAGGGATGCCACTTCCGTATGCAGTTTCTTTTCATACTGTCATGTTTAGTTTTTCTTTCCGTTGAAAAGTAACTAAGAGGCAATAAAGTGAACCCAAACTGTTGCCAAATCTTTGTCAATGATCCTTTTGCTTTGACACAACCTCACCCACGCACACTGTTAGACACATGGATGGAAGAAAAAAAGAGGGGGAGAGGGAAAGGAAGGAACTACGTATGGCATTGTTTTAGCTTTTTCTTCTTCCGAAGGGTTTACAAGCTTTATGACGGCTTCTTTGTACTAAATTCGAAGTCTCCCGACTGGCTATCGTCTGGGCGCGCTTTCTATACATGTGCGTCCAGTTGTGCTACGGATAACAACCTGCCGTACACACATTAGGTGAATCCGTAAATGACGTATGGAGAATCTCTGGTGCAGTTATGTAACATACGTTTAATATGTCAAGTCAAGATGTTCTTTATGTATTTATGAACTGACTTCCTAGCTCCTATCATTATTCCGCTGGCAGGTGTGAAGTTCTTTTCCCCATACATACGAAGCTGTCTAGCTCCGCCCCTGTCCACTTCCGGACTATAGGTCATATAAACTTTTTTTCCTGTTTTGGTTCCAGGAATCTGTGGTTTCAGTTTTTACCATTATTTTTGGGACACCCTGTATTTACCATTGTCGCGAGCGGATTTTGGGTCCCGAGTTGGAAATTCTGTAACTCGAAAACGAAGCGGAATTCGACCAATGTTCATAGGAACTTTTCTCTTTGATTTGATGTCAGGATTCAACTCTCAAAATTTTCATACTGCCTTTCAAATCGCCTTATGTACAGGACGTAAATGTCCATAGGAAATATTTACATTCCAAGTACAAAAATCGAAATTTCAGTAATTAATTGCGAACGTTAGAGACTATAGCCGCATGAACGGTTAACGGGTATTAAATACTTAGGTACTTCTCCAATATTTGAAAAAAAAAGTGGGGTTTTTGAGAAAATGGCGGCCGAACATGGCGTCTTAATGAAATTTTCAGCTTTTCATCATACTATAACGTAGGATGTAATAATCAGAAACGTAAGTCCTTTACGTTTTCAAGAGACCTTAGGGAGAAGATTACGATGCTAGAAGCAGATGGTTGATATGACTCGTGAGGACAGAAACAAAAATGTTTGAAGTTAGCAAAGTTGGCAACATTAGAGTGAATTGCGCGATTCGTATTGGATCAACAGACGAATTTTGCTCCTCCACTGATATATATTACTTTATGTTCTTTCTACTATTGCAATTATATACTAACTGCACTCGTTTCTCTACTATAAAATTTTTAATTTACATGTTTTTCAGATGAGGGTAGCCATTTTGGAAGGCTGTATATCGAAGGAGAATTTTTTTCTGCGAAAAGAAAAAAATACGGGTCTAATAACTTTGATGTAGTTTCTCATTTTAAAAAGTAAACTAAATCTGAGACAGTCATGTGAATCAGCCTGGACGATTTGAAATGGGATCACTCTATAGGACTTGTCATGAAGTCGGTATAATAGGTATTAGGCATTAAAAACTTGGAAAATACGCACTTAAAATTTTAAAAAATAAGCAGTAAAATAGGCACTAAAATGTAACTCGAAATAATGAACATAAATACTCAATACAATTAAGAAATAAATTCAAGTCACAGATAGGGTTCAAAGAATATAAAAAAAAACCTACCTGTTTGTTAATATCTTCTTGCTGTATATATAAAAACGAAGATTGATAAGTATTACATGTATATTTGGTAAATATATTCTCTACAACACTTTATCACTACACATAACAGTCCAAATTTTATACACTTTAGCAGTACACAACAGTCCAATCTTTTACAGCACTCTATCAGCACACATAGCTGTCCAAAATTTTGCGACATCTTATCACTACAAACAGCACTTACACTTCTTGGAAGAGAGAGAATCCTTTCTTGAAATACTAAATTATATATTTTCTCCCAATAAAGTCTTATTTTGAACAAAATGCATAGAATAGGCAACATTAGGCACTAAAGCAATTATTTAAGCAGGAATGGGCGAAATAGGCAAAATAAAATTGCCTTAAATCGAAACTATAACTCCCCATATAAGCTTTAAAATGTTATATTTGATCATATCTTTAATATTAAAAAATAGGCATTTTGCCTAACTTCCGGTCTCTAGCGAGTAGACTGCCGAAAGCAGTATTCGAAGCCTTGGTTTTGAGCCCTGAAGTAAAACTTCTTATCTAATTTTTTACGAATAGTTACATTAAAACTCATATTTAATTTATACTCAGTCGTCTGAGGTACACTCTTAGCTTAAACTTGATTTAAATTCACTGAGCAAAACAATATGCTTATCGTAAAAATTATTAACGTGTAACAGTCTCGCCAACTACTCACTTGGCTTCATCAAACACTGTCTATAAAAAGCAAAGCTTGTACAACGGAAGACAATATCCTCTTAGTTGTACATATACTGGTAGCTTTTAAAAGTGAAAAGTCACTAGTAAAATACGAGTTTGTGAGGCAATAGGGACCTATTTTTGTAAATATAGCCATGTCTGTAATCCTTCTCGTGAATTTCGACAGTACCGAAGCAGTGTAATATAATTTCGACTAGTGTAAATCGTTTTTAATAGGTATAGATATAATTAGCGAAAAAGAATCATTATTGAGCCCCATTGCAATGGGTGCTGCCTATTATTCTGAGATATATCACGTAAGTTTGCATTTATTTTTTTTCTTATGATTTAATTTTTATTTCCTTTGCTAGCAGAAAGTTTTATTCTGCCTAATTTCGGTGTCTTTGAACCTAACCTCCACATTTCAATATTGATTCTTATCGCGATCGATACCAAGGTCATCCCAACTAAGGCTGTAAACCACGCGTGTATCCAATGCAAAACCCAAATCTTGCCTGCTTGCGATCTAATCACATTATGATCGGTGTTAAGGACATATTTCCGATTTCCACTGTATACCAATTAAGAATGGTGTTACCAAGATTTAGAAAATTTATAGGTAGACTGTATTATATTGGAAAAGAAAAATCATTACCGATGGATTTTATTTACCTGTAAGTTAAGTAACAATGTACATATAACAACGAAAAGTAGGGGTCACTATCAGGTAATCAGACTCATTGCAAAACAGGGGCTGCGGTGGCTCAGTGGTAGAGCGTTCACCTCTGGTGCATGGGGTCCTTGGTTCTATCCCAGCTCGCGGCACGTAAGCTTAGTAGTGGACAAACACCGTGTTCGTGGGTTTTTCTCGGGGTTCTCCCGTTTCCTCCCACTTTCTTCATTCCACCATTTCATTCATTTCTCATCATCAGCGTCTCCTTTAGCCTAGCTGGCATAACCGTGAGACGTAAAACTTTCATTTCCATTGCAAAACAATATGTGTACTTCTACAGACGGCAACTGGCAACTTTGAAGTGCATAACAAGCAGAGTAGGGGGCCGCGGTGGCTCAGTGGTAGAGCGTTCACCTCTGGTGCATGGGGTCATGGGTTCAAACCCTGCTCCCGCCAAGTGAACTTTGTGGTGGACAAACACCGTGTGCGTGGGTTTTCTCGGGGTTCTCCCGTTTCCTCCCACTTTCTTCATTCCACCATTTCATTCATTTCTCATAATCACCGTCTCCTTTA
This sequence comes from Thermobia domestica, assembly GCF_964235325.1. Lineage (NCBI taxonomy): Eukaryota > Metazoa > Arthropoda > Insecta > Zygentoma > Lepismatidae > Thermobia > Thermobia domestica. The sequence continues at coordinate 64,708,155 of NC_137454.1, forward strand.
GCCTAACCGGCATAACCGTGGGACATAAAACTCAAAGATTTCATTTCATTTTTTTACAAGCAGAGTAGGGTTATACTGAGAAACAGGCTTACTATGTAGATTTAAAAAAAAAGTTTTAAATATTGTATACAAGTTCGAAAGTTGAAAGGAATACTGAAACTCTTAACAATAGAGGAAAGTGTTCAGTAACTAGGAAAATATGCCTCTTGTAAAATTTTGCGGAGAGATTGGTCTGCTAAAAGAGCTTATATGCTAATATGATGAAGATATGACAGTAGTAACAAGAAGTGACCGGTTTTTTTTTTTTTTTTTTTTTTTTTTGTGGTATTGTGATACAAAACGAGAGAGAAATTGCAGGAGGTGGGTCGAAAAAAAATAGTCAATACAATAAGAAAATCGAACAAAACCAGAGGTAGTTGTAAGTACGAACAGCTTTAAATAGTGCCCGCTCCAAGCGTTCGTTCTTCGTGCATAATCACGAGAATTTGAATAGCTGTTTCACCTTAGCAATGATTTTTCTATCTGATCATTTTCTGTAGTCACACCAATTTTCCTCTCCAGTAATTTGAAATCCTGAAAATTTTCAAAAATTTGATCACAACTTTGTATTAAGAAACAAATTATGTTCAATATTGTTGTGCTAACATGTAATTTTGCTTACCTATCTATAATAGAATGAATTTATTACATGATTTAAGCGTATATTAAACTTCTTCTTAGTGCATATATTTCACAATAAAGAACTGATGACAATGCAATTAATGTAAGGAAACTATTTAAATTTTCCCTGTTGATTAGTTGACTTCGAACAATAGTAGTGCAATTAGGCTATGAATACTTATAGAAGAGTGTGATTGTTACAGAAGCCTCTATAAGATGTAAAAACTTGCGTTCTTAAAATATTTACTCTATTTGTCCGGAAGAAGTACGACTGTATTCGAAATAATTGGTTATTTTATTCTTTCAATATTTCTGAAACAAATGGATGGTAAGAAATTTTAAAGTCCAATATTTTAATAATTTATTTTACTTATACTGGGAACTTTTATATTTCAGCAATGACAACATAGCAGTTGCCTACAACAACCGTGGACATTCAAGATACATGCAAGTGGAGTTCCATGATGCGGTAGAAGATTACACTCAAGCTTTAAAATATAATCCAAATTTGGCAGCAGCGTATTACAATAGAGGAACTATCCATTATCGGTTAGGTGTGTATAAGTCCATAAGCAATGCTTTTAGCTTAATTAAGTATTATTTTGTTACGCAATTATATTTTAAACATTCATTTTACTTACATTTCATCAATGAAATAGTATATCCTCGCTGGAATTACCGGCCTCCAACCAGGTGCCTTCCTAAGTGGCGAAACATCTAGTAGATATATCCGAGGTAGACCAGCTCTGCTGCCTTGTAATAAGTAGTGGAATCGAATAAGACTAAGAGTAGAAAACGCTGACAGAAAAAAAAAATGTTCAAAAATCTCAGAAGAGTGCCTCGGAAGATAGAGAAAACAAATGATGGACGGTCTGAAGAAAGAAAGAAAGAAAGAAAAAAAAAAAAGACATGATAATTTTCCATCTGGAATTTAAAGACTGCTGGCAGCAGGAAAGTGCAGGAGATGGCATAATAATTATTGAAAAACGGAATTCCATACCAGTGATGACTCGGGACGAAAAACAGACAAGAAGGATTACACAATATTCTATTGTGGAACTCAGCAAAGAGCCAATCAATATATAACTACAAATGAAATAAGAGGATGTGTATCTAACACTCACCTTGCACCTCAGACTGTCTTTCCTATTAAGGTTTAACATCCATATCTTCGACCCCCTCTGTGTCGCTAAGATGAAGTCTAAAATTCACCTGAAAACCATCGTTGTTGTCTTTATCCTGTGACTGAGAAAATGTATCCAAGTATTCTGACCACGCACACTTTACAATTAAACACTAAACATTTAATCACTTGTTAGGAACTTGCATCTGCTTTCCATAAATTGTGGTTAATGTGTTTCCTCTGTCCACCTTAAAATAAATATTGAATTGTTTTGTGCTCACTTTAAATCATTGTACACTTACCATTTTTTCTTTTCTTAAATATATAACTTTTTAACTTTGTAAATACATATATTTCTCGAAACCTTGGAAACTTTTGTAAACTATACATACAAAGTTCCACTAATGTTAAGAGCTTGCATCTTTAATAAATAATTCCTATATTATTGCTTAAGAATACTGTCAGAAAAGAACAGAAGTTATTTTGTCAGTTAATTTTATGTTGTTATGACCCAGAGGGGACCGAAATATATATAGTGGAAGTTAAACCTTAATATTAAAGACAGCCCGAGGTGCAAGGTGAATTTTGATTCTGAATAATGTATCCTATAGCAAGCATTGGTAACCTAAGATAATGTCTATTAAACTATGTGCCTATTAATGAGAATAAGCGCGCGCTCAAGATAAAAGTTGATTGAGACACCTAACCATTATAATGATTCACCCATTCAAGAGAAAGAAAGTAAAATAAAATAAAATAAATAATAATAGTAAAGAAAAGAATCAAAAAGGGAACACAGACAAAACCCTCAAGTAAGACCTAATTATAATTGTAGGAGATTTTAATGGTGCCTAAGTGAGGGGAAGGGAGAAGTGAGCGAATTACACACCATATACGAAGAAAGTAATAACAATGGGAATTTACTGTGTCAGCTAGTAACCGAAAGAAGATTAACAATAAAAAGCACTTGCTTCCCATCTGGAAACGAGAAAACCCGAATGTAGTTTAGTAATATATAATATAGTATGTAAAACCAAAGGCATAGCTCCTCGAACATAAGTATCAGAAATCACAGAGATCCTAATTGTAACTCGGACCATTTTTTTTTCTTTTTTTTTTATTGAAAGTGAAAGTATGAGAGAAAACAAAAACAACACAACGAGTAAGCAAAACAAGAAGAATTAAATGAAAAATTCAAGAACGGGGAACAAAAAGAAAGCAGATGACAATATCAGGGGAGCAAAACAAAACCAAAATCAATAGCTAAACTAGCTAGGAAAAGAAAATAGAAAACTGCGGAAGAAATAATAGGAAATAATAAAAATAACGAAACATCTTAGTACTGGTTGAAGTGAAGAAAGTAAAAATGCTATAAAAGACAAGCAAGAAACGAGATTGGAAAATGTTACAAAAAGAAACTACAATTAATGGTGAAATGCGAAGAAAAGGGTATAGTTACTAGCATTAAAAAAAAAAAAAAAAAAAAAAAACAGCAAAGTATTCGCAGCAATAAAGTAAATACGGACAAATAATAGGAGACCAATATAGCAAATTGGAAAGATGGATGGAATATTATTTACGGCAATTAGAAAAACAAGAGGAGGATATGGTCAGAAGTCTTTAGATACCCTTTTATTGAGATAAATGAGAGACAAATGTGAATCTGTTAATGGGAGATGGTAGTAGAGATGTGGGGAGGGGAGGGGGACGCAGCTTGAGTACATAGTGACCATTGTTGTCACCTTGAACGCAAGTTCAAATTTCAGAAAGCATGTCGCATATTAAGTAACTTCAGCGTGAGTTCAGGGATATAAAGGTGTAGTTGCTTCTTTCATATCTTGTATAGTTTGCACGTTATGAGCACTTAACAATAACAGACGGCACTCAGACAGACATCCAGTACCACATAACACGGTCGCATACGTGATCAGGGCACATAGTGGGCGACAAAAGATTGCCACCAAGGAGGAGACTGCAACGGCGGTTCTAACATGGTTTGTGAAGAATCCCAAACGTAGAATTTGCCTCTCACTGGTAATTAAGTGGTATGAGTTAATTCTCCATTGTCCGAATATCCATACCAATCGCTGGTCCTTGTAAGTTGCACATGCAGTATAAACTAAATAAGAATGACCTAGATCGATGGGTAGAGTTCTGCATGTGGTCTACCAACCAATACAAACTCGTGATTTCTCGTTTACATGTCGTATATTGTTCAACGATGAGGCATATTTCCGTTTGAATGGGGAGGTCAACTTGAATTATTTTCGGTACTGGTGTGACAGTAATCCTAACTTTAATGCGAGTAAGGAACATAGTTCTGCAGAGGTAGTGGTATGGTGTAGCATATGGAACACCCGGATTGACCCATATTCATCGACACTAATTGCTTTACACTCATACAAGAACATTGTTTTCTTCCCTTCTGAACCCAGACAGCTCTCCATATTTTCAACACGATAGTGCCTCTCTTCACTAATGCGTTGGTGCGGATCAGTGGCTCGATTCATAACTCTCGGAAAAGTGGATTGGGACCCATAGAATGGCCGCCCAGATCACCTGACCTCATATCCCTTGATTTATATCTGTGGAGCCTTCTGAAACAGATGATGTTTGCTAAGAAACTCCACTACATAAAGCACCTACAGGAAGACATTCAGCACGCATTTTGACTGCATTTTATAGGTCATTTTCTGCATGTGCAATCGAAGTGAATACGACGACTACGGTTGTGCATTAGACGGGATAGCCACCATATAGAACGTTCTGTAGTGGTAGGTGATTTTCAAACTTTTAGTGTTCATAGCATGCAAACCATAAAAGATATGAAAGAAACAATTACACCTTTGAATTTCTGAGCTCTTGCCTTTGTTACTTAATATGCAAGAAGCCTCCTAGCAAATTGAAATTTCGAACTTGCGTACAATATGTTGGCAATGGTTGCCATGAAGCCTACACGTTGCCCCACCTCCCCACTAACAGATTTCACATTTTCCTCATTGGTTTCGAAATAAAAAAGGTGTCCAAAGACTTTTGACTCATCCTGACCATAAAGTGTAAGAACAGAGGAAACAACAGTAGAAGCTGTAGGAGATATGAAATGCTATGATCATGAGTTATTCGTTTTTGTGACATCTGTATTATTTATTTATTTTTTAAAAGTATTTTAATTCATTTACTTTATCATGTTGGTAAATATTTCGATTTTGTAAGTTGGATTATCAAGTTCTGAGAAGAAATACAATAAGAAGTTTTTATTTTCTAGTCAATTTGACCATTAGATCACAAGATGACAATAAATTAGTTTCATGAGAAATAAAATACATTTGTGCATGTCAAATTTCTTGAATTAGGATTTATATCTTCGTTTAAATTATTAATTAATGCTCAAAGGTTTCAGGAGACACGTCAGTAAACTTTTAACTTTCAGGTGAGGTGCGTGTATACTCAATTTGTTTCTTGAAAATCAAGCAAAACTGTGAATAGAATTTCTTCGTCACTACGAGCGAGTTTTGTTTGTATGGATATGGAGATATGTAATTGCGTTGCTAAGCGTGATATTCCAAAGGAGTTTCCTTAAGGTCCTTCCTAATCAGTGGTAGTGAATAATTTATTAGATCCAATACATTCAATGTATTAAAATTTCACGATTAAATTCACTTCTACGTTACCTATTAGGATATCTTATTATAATTAAATTTTCATTAGAATAAAAATTTAGTTTATTCATATATACTTCTCAAAACGCACTGCAAGACGATTTACAGATTATTATTTACAGTATGTAGATATAAATCCTTATTTGATATTCAATTACATATATTCCGACTATGATTATGAAGCGATAAAATAATGAATTAAGTGAGATGTAAAATACACAAAAGTGTCTAACATAATTGTATATACTTAAATAAACAATGATGATTAATGTAAAGATAATAATACCATTAATTATAGTATTTTTATGTATTACGCTGCGCCAAATAATTAATAAATGGAAAACGAATATTGCACTATCAGATATCTATATTTCATATTAAATTTTCATGTCAAATGGAATTATTATATAATGCGACATCATATTACATATTGAAATACATAGAAGAGACATCTAATTTGCCAAGGCTACAATTTAAAATTCATATTACGATTTCGTTACAGTTTGATGCATTATATAAGGCCTTATAATTTACCGATTCATTTGATTATTTGTAAACTTATTCCATTACATTTTGGCGAACTTGATTCACCAAACTATACCTTTTAAATACTATCACGAGATGTGCTGTATTCGTTATTTAACAAGGGGCCGAGGTGGCTCAATGGTAGAGCGTTCACCTCTGGCGCTTGGGGTCCCTGGTTCGATTCCAGCTCGCGCCAAGTGAACTTTATGGTGGACAAACACCATGTGCGTGAGTTTCCTCAGAGTTCTCCCGTTTCCTGCCACTTTCTTCATTTCAACATTTCATTCATTTCTCATCATCACTGTCTCCTTTAGCCTAGCCGGCGTAACCGTGGGACGTAAAACTCAGATTTCATTTTCGTTATTTAACAAGGTGGAGTCAAATTATAAATAAATGATAAAAGAAACTTTTACGTAGAACGTTTACATGCTAAATTGATTGAATTTAATAGCTATTGTATATACTTAGTATTTCGAGTTCTATTTAAAGAGGAAATTCTTAATTAATATAGAAGCACTAGTATTGTGATAATATGCATTTCACAGGACTGTGACGAAGCTACCCGGACACTGAATATAAAAATGCATTTGGAAATATCTTGAGGAAATTCCCAAATGATATGTTAGATGATAACATTATGCCTGATTTGGACAATCCGGCGTATAATGTATAATGTATGATAAGATGACAGAGCCAAGAATGAAAAGATACATTTATATTCTGGAACGCATATGAGAAGAACATGTGCCAGAAGCTTGAAAGAATATAATTCATAAAAAGGGAGACCAAACAGAGTGTGTAAATTACAGACCCATAGTGTTAAATATCATATACAAAATAAAAGTACAGTGAAACCTCTGAATAACGGACACCAATGAGATATGAATTTTTGTTCGTTACTGACAAGGGAACCTCCCGAAAATGATAGTTACAGTGAAAGATATGGCCTATGCCAATTGAAAGAGCTGTAACAGAGATGAGCATTCCCAAAAAATTAGCTGCCCATAGCAATAGGTTCAAGAAATATAAGGGGTGGAAATTCGGGAAACAGCAAGGTTGGACAAGGGGGGAAAGTGCAAATTCCGCAAAAAAGGGGGGAACACGGCAAAATACAATGCTGGCAAGTGATGTATAGAAAGAGACTTGCCACAATAGGGAACAAATGGAGGCCACCAGTAGGGTTAACAGTGTTGCCAACTGCAATGAAAACTACATGTTTTGCAAAGAGTACTATATGAATTGATTGCAATATTCAGTGTCATGTAGAACATAAGATATGACGTGTATAATCAGTGGTACAATCTAACAAAAGAATCTAACGAAAGAAAAAACAGAAGTACGAAAAATACGGAAAAGACGAAGTTAGCTATAATGCGCTACATTTGATCACGAGCTGTGCATATTAGAATGAACAAAACAAGAAGCACCGACTATGCAGGAAACCGACTTACCTAGAGTCGAAAAGAGAAACGAGTTCCAAAGTTGGCAGCACTGGTCATGAACATCCAGACAAGTCTAATATAGTTAGGCCACTCGCTTCACAAAAAGAAAATTCCGGCAACAGGCATCACTCGGAATGCATCAATGCTAGAGTGATTGAGGCAATGCCAAGTCGGGGAACATGAAATGGTTGGGTTGAACCAACAACCTATAATAGAAGTAAACATTATGTCATGTTTGGGTCGTATGTGGGAATATACAGGGTGTCCCACTAAACTTTGTGACCTGAAAGATTTGAGAAACGAACAAAAATGTGACGGATCCCGTTGTGCAGGAATGTACCAATGTCAGGGGATGATAAAAGTCTGTGAGAAGCAAGTGCCCCCAGGATCCCCGCCATAGGGCCCCAGGAGCCAACTTCAAACTTTCAAATGGCAACAGGGACCGAGTGGTAGCTCTCTCGATAAATCATGGAATGTGCAACGACACATATAGGAAACATTTCCTATATGAAGCATGTTTTTCAAAATGGCCGCCACAAATATATGTTGTGTCTTAACATGGCATCGAACATTGTGATCTCAAATTGCTGCGAAGCGAAAAGAGATGTTGCAAATCCAATTGCACAGGAATGTACTCATGTCGAGGGCCAAGAAAACTTTGTAAGAAGCAAGTCCCCAGGGTCCCCATCATAAGGCTCGAGGGGTTAACCGCAACATTTCAAATGGGAACAGGGGGCGGATGATATTTCTCTGGATAGATACAACAACGCCTATAAGAAACATTTGCCATATGAAGCACGGGTTTCAAAATGGCCGCCAAAAATGCACGTTGTTCTTGTCACCGAGCAGATATTTTTGGCGGCCATTTTGAAATCCCATATAGTAAATATTTCTGATATGCGTTGTTGCATATTCCATGATTTATCGAAAGAAATATAACTCGACCGATGGTGTTATTTGAAAGTTTGAAGTTGGCCCCTGGGACCCTATGATGGGGGACTTGCGGGCACTTGCGTCTCACAGAAGTTTCTCGCCCGCTGACATGGGTACATTCCTGCACAACTGGTTGTGTCACATTTTTTTTCGCTTTGAAACTATTTCAGTCGCAAAGTTAGGTGGGACACTCTGGATACATCATATAGGCGGTGATAGTACTGCAGACAGCAATACACAGCAGATCAAGCCTTTGATTATGTTTGCTTTCTACTGGTGTGGATATGTGATAGAAAGACCATCAAAGGTTCCGACACCTCTAGATTACTGTTTCGAGACATTCACAGGCGATCATTGTATCATGTATGACGGATTGGCAGTATTCCGCTGTGCTCACTGCAAATGTATCTTCTGTTTGGACCGTTGTCTCATCGAACAATTGCACTTACAATGTGGATGAGCATGTACAAATGATGCGAAGGCTAATGCCTCTTGCCGGAATTTTCTTTTTGTGAAGCGAGTGGCCTAACTATATTAGAATTGTCTGGATTTTCATGGCCAGTGCTGCCAACTTTGGAACTCGTTTTTCTTTTCGACTCTAGGTACGTCGGTTTCCTGCATAGTTGGTGCTTCTTGTTTTGTTCATTCTAATATGCACAGCTCGTGATCAAATGTGGCGCATTATGCCAACTCCGTCTTTTACGTATTTTTCGAACTTCTGTTTTTTTCTATTCTCTTTTGTTAGATTGTACCACTGATTATACACGTCATATCTTATGTTCTACACGACACTAAATATTGCACTCACTACATATAGTGCTCTTTGCAAAACATGTAGTTTTCATTGCAGTTGGCAACACTGTTAACCCCACTGGTGGCCTTCATTTGTTCCCTATTGTGGCAAGTCTCTTTCTATACATCACTTCTCAGCATTGTATTTTGCCGTGCTCTTTTTTTTTTTTTTTTTTTTTTTTTTTCGGAATTTGCACTTTTCTCCCTTGTCCAACCTTGCTGTTTCCCGAACTTCCACCCCTTATATTTCTTGAACCTATTGCTATGGGCAGCTAATTTTTTGAGAATGCTCATCTCTGTTACAGCTCTTTCAATTGGCATAGGCCATATCTTTCACTGCAACTATCATTTTCGGAAGGTTCCCTTGTGAGAGGTCACAGAAATTTAATTTCTTACAAGGGTAATTGTATGCAGTAATATACAGTAAATACATTATGTATGAGCGTAAATACGAAACTTCAACATGAAAATACTCTATTTAGTACTATTTGAATTACTGGGAGGGATGAAGGAGAAATTCATTTCTGTTAATTATTATTATTGCTGGGGAATGTGTAATATATCCGTATACTGCAACCGGCTAAACTCTTTTGTTTACCGAAAAAGACATGCTTTTTCCTCTATAAGGGTAATAAAAAATGTTGCTTTTCCAAAAAAAGTAAGAGAGGAAACATTGGTCGTTGAAAATGTTATTGTAAAAGAAACAATGCTTATTTTGTTAGCTATGAAATTGTTGGGAAAGATACAAGGCCCAGAGAAAAAAGGACTAAATTTGTTAGGGAAGGGAAGATCTTTCGCATAGAATTCTTAGCCATACAACTGACCCTGCATGAGTGTTATTGGAAGATTTTCTAGAATTTCCACCAGGAAACAGTTTATTGTGGTCAGAAAAAAAAAGAAAGAAAAAAGAAATTAAGTCCAGCTTGAAGGTGTTCTGTTTGATGGTTCACCAGGTCTAGACTCATGATACGTACACTTGTGGGGAAAAGACTTTTCTGTCTACTGTAATATATCACAGAACCTAGAATAATTCCTGTCCGTTATCAGGAGGTTATTGAAACATTCGGGAGAAAAAAGGACTGTCGACGTCCGTACCTGGGAGTGTCTATTAAAGGGAGGGTTTTATTCCGTAAGAGAACATATATTTATCCCGGTACAAAAAATCTGTCCATATTATAGAGGTGTCCGTTAAGGGAGGTTTCACTGTATTATTAATGGGAGAGTGAGAAAACAGAGGCTGGTAGAAGTACAACTGCTCAGTTATTTGTGATAAGGCAAATAATTGCAAAATACTATAAACATTCAGTTATCTCCAAATTATGTCTGTTGACTATTAAAGAGCATTTGACAGCATAAACAGAAAAAAAAACAATGCATGAAAATAATAATTAATAAATAAAATTAACTCAAATGACAATGTAACAAATGCAAAAGTTTTTAAAAAAAATAAGAAGGTAACGTCCACGGTTATGCCCTTTAGGCTAAAGGAAACGGATGATTAATGAAGGTGAATAAATGATTATAAAAAGAATTGATGGGATGAAAATAAGGAAGGAAACGGGAGAACCCCAAGAAAATCCATTGACGCGATGCTGTCCACCACAAGCTCACATAGATTTTGATCGAATCAGGAACTCCTTGCGCCAGAGGTGAAATGCAAAAGTAAAAATAGAGAATGACTTAAGTAAAAAGTTCCAATATCATATTTGAGTTAAAAAAGCAGACGGACTATCGACCACACTTTTCATATTAGCACTACATGCAGCAGTACACAAAGTAGACAAAAAGTGGGTGACATCACAACATAGGCACGAACAGAAAAAGACCTAACGGAAACAATACAAGAAATTAGAAGATGAAGCGAATAAATTAAATTGAAAGACAATATTATCAAAACAAGATATGTATGATTACATGGAAGCCACACAAATAAATACAGAAGGAAGAAAATTCGAAAGAGTAAGTTCATTTATATATATAGGCATACTAATCAATGAATGAAAAATAAAAAAGATAAAGAAAATAATCTGTATAAATAAGAGCCTATAACGTAATATATGGTGCTAATAATAAAAAAGTAAATAAGTTCAAACTCACTATATATAAAATCCTAATTAGATCCATAACATACGAGGCGAAGATATTCGTATTGAAACAACAGATGTCGTACTGGTAGATAGGGAGAAGAGTGGTATGTAAAATTCATGGACTAGTAAAAGAAAGTTACAGCTGGAGAATGACGAAATTAAAGATAGTTAAACTCATGGAGTATCAAAGGTTAGGGTGGCTGAGCCACATATAAACAATGAACCATGTAACAAAAGATCTAAATCGACTAACAGTGAAGAAATGGTGGAAGACCTCGGAAAAGAGACAAGAATGGAGGCACATATGAAGGCCAAAGTCAACAGAAAGCTGTAGCGTCGAGTGGTAAGGTAAGGACACAATTGAAGACGTCAGTGCAAGAAGGAGACAGCTCCAATTTTACTTTTGGTTAAGGATTGAAACAAAATATTATTAGAAATCTATTTATTCAACTTTAGTCTCCAAACTTTTTGTAAAGATCATTTCTTTACAAAATGTTTGGAGGCTAAATGAAAATAAATTGCGTTTTAACAGTTTTGTTCTCAGTTGTGAATCAAATCCACAATTGGAGGTATTCCCTTCTTGCACCAACGTTTTCTATTTAATTCACTACTTAACATTATCGTGAACGTACAACTATGTTAATTGTGATCAATATTTTTCTCGATAAACAATTATAAATACATTTCGTAGGAGCATTACCATTCACTCTTAAATTATGAAAACAACGAATTGTCAAATGAAATGAACGAAGTGTGAAATGACTCAGTTACGTTAATCTCAATTAATAAAAAAACGAATTGTCAAATGAAATGAACGAAGTGTGAAATGACTCACTTAAGTCATTTTGTTAACATTACTATTTTAAAAGTAGTTATCGAAAATGACATTTTTCAAACACTTGTATTTATGAATTCCTTACTTATAACTTCAATCCTGAGTATATATATATATTTAAAAAAATTACTATTACATAGTAACGAAACTAAAACTTACACTTTGCAAAAGCACATTCAGGAATATTATCATTCTACTTACAGATTTCCGTAATTCCTGAAATTTTAGAATTCCAAGCTTTCGACTCTCCCCTGGAGTCTTCGTCATGGAGGTTAAAATCAGAAAGAAAAAGAACAGCAACATCAAGGAATAAAAAGGAACGGACTTACGAAGGGAAGAGCTTTGTTATCCTAGGCGTAACTTAAGAGTTTCGAAAGCGGAAAATCTGCTGTCAGGTTTATCTAAGCATTTAAAAGAAACGCAACATAGGGTAGAAGATTAAAATATATGTATATATATATATATATATATTTGGAGCTAGAAATGAAATAGAGAGACTGGTTTTTGAAAATTTATTTATTCATTTAAAAAAAATTAATTTAGACAAGAAATGGTTGATTGACGAATGGGAAGCGGTAATTACAATTTTCACAGCATTGGCATGACAATAAAAATAATAACATGAGTTGGTAACCTTCCAACAAGGAACAGGAATGGCGCACAAATTGACTCTGCCATTTTTTAATTCGCATCATCCTCACTTGGGGATCGCTGATGCACTTGACGTGTTTACCACACAGCTCTTCCCCATGGTAAGTCCGTTCCTTTTTATTCCTTGATGTTTCTGTTCTTTTTCTTCCTGTTTTTAACCTCCGTGACCAAGACTCCAGGGGTGAATCGATAGCTTGGAACTCGTAAAAGTTCAGGAAGTACAGAAATCTATAAGTAAAACAAAACTAACACTATTGAAAATTGATTGCAAGGACCTCAGGAAATCCTTGACAATCAGTCATTTCTTTCAGTGTTTTTTTTTGCTTTGAAGGTGGAAGGATATTTCTGTTATCGTTCTTCGTAGGATTGTAAAAATCCTATCTTAGAACACAAACATTGAAGCTTTGGCGAAGGTAAAGTAGCTTTTAGATTTTGAAGTGTCTTTTTGTCTCATTGTAGGGAGTGTTGATCAGGCTGTGTACGATATGAAAGAAGCAGTCAACTTGGATCCAGACAATGCAGATTTTCAGACGGGGCTTCAGAAAAGTGTTGAGCTTTCCAACAGAGAGCAACATCGAAATAATAAATAAGAACACCCATAATCACCTTTTAATACAGAACTCTGTAGTTATTAATATTTTAAATGTATATTCAATTCATTTTTACGTACTGTTCTGCTTGCGGCGTGACAACGTACAGCTGATAAGTATCGAACTTTTGTCATTTTTGTAGTAAAAATGATCAGAAAGTTGAAGATTATTTCCAACAAAAGGGACCATTAATTGAACGAACAGTGAAAGTATTGACATTTAAGTTTGTGTAATCTGCAAAATACCTCAGTTTAAGAGAGAGAAAACGAAATTACGTTAGGAAAAAGTCGGTCGTTTCCTCCATTTCTCAATAATATAGGTGTATAGAGGTTCGCCTCGTCTCGTAATTACACTAATTTAGAATTATATTACCTTAAGTTATGATGGTATTCTCCCTCTTATTGAAAACTCAATCAGAACAGCTTGTTGAGGAAATGACTGTGAACATGAGGCCTGTTTTCTTTATACTGATAACAGTTGTTATAAATTGTATGTTTCTTAATTGAGTTTACGTCAGCAATCAGGCTGCACGAGATACGGACCTATAGGAGGATCCCAACTAAAATGGCGTTAAGAGATGAGAAACATGATCAGTTTATTGAAATAAAACAGAACCTTTATATTACTTGATCGTACAATGTTAACTATGTATTCTAGTGGGATAATCCCTTCTTTTCAGTAATTAATATAGAGTAAATGATACTCTTATAGGACAGTTACTACAGTAAATTTAATATGGACATGCACCTACATTGAATTATTACCTACAGTCGGTTCCATTTAATGTGATAGCTTATCTTTGGAATTGTCCAGTAAGTTCGCTCATATACTTGTCCAAAACAGACATGGAAGGTGGTGAAACTACTTCTTGTATTTCTGTATGCGATTTTTCCACTTTAATTTCTTCACATTTTATCTGGGTTACATATCAGTCAGGGACCTCTCTCAACAATAGTGAAGCTCGTAGGATGGGTGCTTTTGAAATTGAAATTTCTAGTTTAATATCCCATTGTTAAGCCCTTCAGGTTCCATGGAGACGAATGGTTCACTCAAGTAAATGATTATGAAATAATTTGTGGAATGATAATGTGGGAGGAAAAAAGGAGAACCTCGAGAAGATACATGGACATGATGTCCACCAGAAACTCGTTTAGCAGGGAACCGAACGAGGGACCCATAGTACCAGAGGCAGCACTGTACCACTGAGCCACTCTATGGATGCTTTTTAGAGTCTGTTAATAGATATACCACCATTTATCCCGCATATACGCATATATCTCGTAACGATCTACTATGGTAGATGCTTGCATTCCATTTTTGATACTTGAAGTGTAGGAAACACATGTTATGTCCCAATCAGTACTTATGCGGAACTATAGAATGTATGATTGCTATGACAGAGTACAAACATTGTTACTTTTGTGAATATTAACTGCCAGCTAGTAGGAAAAGGACTACAACTGCTGAAATAAGTCGGTGCGACAATCAGATTTACATGAAAGATGGCAATGATTTTACTTTTATGTATGTATGTAACTATTAGAACATTAAGGATAAAACCTACTATTGAACCACTTCCGGAGTTTAAACCTATGAACACAAGCAACAGAAATGACCACTCGAGCCATGAGGCTGTAGGCATATCTATTGACAGCAGGCCGTACTTGCGTGCAATAACGTTCGAAACTGCACTCTTTTCAGGCATGAAAAGAAATTCCTTAGTACCTCAAATTGCCCACCTAGTAATGTTCCGTGTCATTTTTTTCTCCAACTTTTCGAGTGAGACCCTCGGTCACTCTTCTTCAGGGTACACGAGGCTTAAGCTGTTTTTTTTACATGATCTTCGCATTGTTTTTATACCTCAACAGTAGTTACTTACGAATGTTGCGTAAAATTTTATCGATACTCATGAACGCGTACCTTTTCCAACAGTTGTATACTGATCTTCCTAATAACCTAACCGACAATTAATTTACATCGCTGTGTGAACATTGAGGTATTGCAATGTATTTTACATACACTTGATAAGTTCCCCAGTACGTTGGCAACATTACTACTGCCTCGGTAAACTTTATCAAGGTATGGTTAGAAACTGTCTTCCAAAGATGTTCAATTATATTCTATAACAAGATGCTGTTGTAGGTACTGCCTACAATTCGTAAAAAATAATGTAGTGTTGTCAGTGCAATTAAAATCGGCCTCGTAGTTGTGTCAAAATTTTATTCGTTATTGATAACCTAAAATTAAGATTGCAACTTGCTAGAATTGAACATAGAGTTCAAACAACAGTGTACCCTTATATAAATTGTTCCAGTAACATACGAATTGATACACTTGATTTGATTACAATTATTATCAAAGTAAAGAAAATAACTTTTCTTCGCTATAAACTATTTATTTACAGTGAGAGATTTATTAGAGAAAAAACATTTTTCACGTCGTTCTACATATCTTACACAGTCACCAGCAAAACTACACAATTTTTGTCTTATTAATTTCGAAATGGATAAGATAAGCGAATCACTTGTAAGTATGTACTTAAAATTGTTTACAGCAAACCTTTCTTAGCGTACTTAATTCGTAAGCTTTTGAATAAAAAAGTTAAATAGAAATACGCATGTATGTTAAAGTTCGGACTTTTGTATTATATGTGCATAATTCCTCTAATCTGCATACGGCATGAGATGCGCAGTAATTTTAAGACATGGATAACTTTCTCTATAGAACAATATATATATAAACATATTAGAATTGTGTAATTTTTTAATCTTGCATGAGAAACAGGAATAGGATTTTAGACATCAATGAACGCTCATTGACAATTAAGAGACATGGCTAACCTTGTACCTATGTTTTTTTCCTTCATCTGCCGAAGAGTATCTTAACTTAGGTCGAAATATCGAATTAATGGAAGATTAGGTAGATTTGAGTTCAGCGTCCCTGTTAGCAGCGAGGCTATATAAGACGTGGACCTACGGCTTAACGTAGGATCCGAATCACATGAGCTCCCGCTGGGAATCGAACGAAGGTCTCTCACGCCAAAGGTGCGTACGCTATCCATAGGTACGATGAAGCTCAATTAATGGAAGAAGAGAGATACAAAGTAAGCCACGTTTTTTTAAGAATATGTACCCAATAGCTTCAATAAGTAGGTGCTCATTGACAATGGCTATAAGTCCATTTCTTAACATTCTTGTGGGAGGTAAAACTGAAAAGATTTAATTTTTTCTTCGTCTTGACATTCATATGCAGCTTTTATTATTTTTAAATAACGCTTAAAGTACAGGTTAAGATTTAAAAAAATGCATTTTACACATGCGTAGGATGTCAGGTAAGGTAGAATATACCTGATGCGACGGATACTGTTATCTTTTGACACTATTTTTTTTTTAAAGTTTCTGTGCCACCATTGTCTAGTAACAAGAGCTAAGTTGTCGGCAGTCATGTGTAGTAGAGACGTTATTAGAAGAGTAACTTGCATAAATTAGAATTTGCTTTGTTCTCCGGAACTAACTTGCTTGCGAGGGTAATCCCAAAAGTAAGTGCACTTTTTTTTCCTAGTAGTTTATTTTCAATAATGTTCACATCATTTTAAAACTTGTACTATATCTAGTTTTGTACATAATTGCTATTTCGGTCGATACGTTTGTGTAGGCGCTGTGACAGTTTTAGTATGCCCTGTGATACCAGCTTGCCGCCATGAATTCGAGGAAGCGCTAAACTTCATATTCACCAATTCGATGTCGCTGAAGCGCGTTTCGACCGAATGTTCTTTGATCTTACTAGTCACTGGTTTGCTCAACCTTCGCGACGGTCTCGCTCCTTTCTTCATCGTAAATTTCAGTACAACCGGCTGCCAATTCATGACTGAGCATCCCAGCAAGGCGCGCGTAGGCTTGTTTAGGAATGAAGGAAACAACAAATACAAAAGTTTCCATGATTCCAAAGCACTTTAGAGATGTTATACTTTTGAGATTACCCTCGTATATATATGAATGAATAACTTGTGCTTCACATTGCTATCACTCAATACATTAATCTTGTGTGTATAGTGAATGCATTATGAACTTAGGTTTTTTTAAAGAAGAAGTTGTAGTAAAAATTTTATTTTAGTATCAGTTGAATATAGTGTTATATTTTAGTCGTAAGCAAGGTAGGTGGAGTTTTTTGGTAGCAAGCTGTCTTAAGTTTATTGACTTATTATTTCCTATTTGAGGAGTTAGACATCAGCCACATAACTTAGCTATAGAAAATAAGTATGTAATTGTGTCTTTACGAAAATTATGAAGGATTTTTTTGAACTTCCGGGAATATACAATGTAAATCCTTAAGAGGTCGGTCACTTTTAAAAATCTTCAAGATTTTCATTTTAGATTTTGCAAAACATAATAGGCCTTATGCAGAGTCGTTCTGACATGTGATTAGTGCCATACTAAAGAGTTCGACTAACATGTTTCCTGCAGTAGTCAGGCCTTTAGTATGACGCTAATCATACGTCAAAACGACTTTGCATAAGGCGAAATATCTTTGTGTCACATTACTTTTTAAAAAAAAAAAAAATAGTATGGTGATTCGTTAACTAGTTAATAATCTTACATAAGGTTCAAGCAGAAAAATATATATTTTTCGGTTGGTGGACTGACTACTGAGGAAAAATGAAAAGCATAGGCGACTAGGAATTCAACAGTTATCATATTAAGCTTTATATTAATTTGTTTCACTTAATAAATATGCATTACTGAGGAAAATATTAATAAATTATGCTTAATGTAGTCGTAATATATCCATACCGCAGAATTCACTGTCGTTCAACTCAAGTAACTTCACTGAATTACGATTAATTTAGATCCAGCTTTACATATCACTGTTTCCTGCCATAACTGTTACTTGATCTCAGTGACATAATTGTATAAAAATTTTCAAACAAGCTTTAATCATTGCATATATATTGTATGTTAAGAAGTATCTTTTTACATGTTTTAAAAGCTCGAAATTATTATTATTATTTGTTTCTAATTAAAGTTTTCTTATACTGACAAAAGTTTGTACATAACTCTATATAACATATATTACAAAAACACTTTTGATGTGTAATGCAATTTTCATGCATTTTTGTCAAGTGGCTGTGTTGTTGATATAGTACTATTTTTATGTATAGTGTTCATTGTTAATAAAATACTGGGACCATATAATGTTTTTATTTTCCATATGATCCAATTTCTCAAAGTTTCGGAATTTTTATTTTCATGTTTCGTGTGCGTGCTTCATTTCAGTTTTAATATGTATCAATTTTTCATAAAGAAGGAAATGTGAGACCTTCTGAAAATTTGGTTAGAGAGTGAAAGTGCATTGTCAAGTGTATATTTTAGTCGTAAGCAAGGTAGGTGGAGTTTTTTTGGTAGCAAGCTGTCTTAAGTTTATTGACTTATAAAACTTTACGTACTATTCCATGTTACTTTGTCAACAATTTCGGAACGAGTGAATGAATTTGGTACTTAGGCGTAGAAAATACACATTTCTTTTAAACTTATTTAGAAAATCACATTCAAATCGACCCATTACTTCCGAAGTTGCTGATACGAAAAACATGATTCGAGGAAGACATATGCCTTTACTGCTCATCCTACTTCTAATCAGTGATTAAAAACTGTGTAAAAGTTTTCCCTACATTTGGGTCTTAAGCACAACTTTTTCCACTCGTGGTCGTCAATGCAACAAAAATCGATAAATGTGTATGAGAATTAGCCGGGAGATTAACCCGGTTAGACTTGCTATACAAGGTTTGAGAAATGTAACGAGACTGGCAACACTGTGTCTACCGGCCTGTGCTAAACCGGTTAGTTTATCCCTTCCACTTCCTCGGTCCGAATTACAACTCCGTACAGCTAATATATTATTTTTGACAGCGCCATCAGTGAAGATGTGTTAGTTTTAGATGAGGCTAGTTTTAGACGGAAGCATTTATCGTAGCATTGCTCGCAGCAGATGGACTGCCAAAAATCTCGTATAATATTCTATGGCATCGAAAGTATATGGTGCTTTTACACGGTAGCATTGTGAGAAGCATCTTGTCGCAAACAAATCACTGGAGAAGAGCGCAATTATGGCTCCGAAACTAAAGCGTGAAATAACTAAAGCCATAGTGGTTGTAACAACAGTTCTCGCTGATTATATTAAAAAGCGAAAACCACAAAGTATGTAAGCAAAGAATTAGTTATTGCGGAGGGGTGATATTTCAGTTCTTTCTATAGTAGAGAAAAAACTAAAGACTGAGGATCCTATTGCATTCAAGAACTTCCTGCGTATGGATAATGAAGTCTTCGAAAAGTTCTTTGTACAAACAAGGATGATCCTCATATTTTTCAATCAGCATAAAAATAACATCCCTACTCCAACTCATTTTTCTTTAATACAATTCAATTTCCCACACAAAACAAGAGCATGGATATTTGGCACAAAATTTTTCTCTTCCTTTCAACACACCACGCGGTGCAATCGGACCAGAAATGCTACGGAATACAGCAGGTTCTATTGACAAGAAATGCCATGGCATGTGAAATGCTATAGCATTTGCTACTTTACACGGTAGGATATCGACGATACGATTTTTGTTACGATAAATGCTTCCGTCTAAAACTAGCCTTACAGAAATGGAGCATCGGAATTTAGAGCAACGTTGTACAATAAAGTTTTGTGTTAAACTTGGTGAATCCGCGAGTGTGACTTTTTAAAAGTTGAAACAGGCCTATGGGGAACATTGCTTATCAAGAGCACAAGTTTTCTGCTGGCACAAATCATTTTTAGAAGGCCGAGAACAGTTGAAGACGAACCTCGCTCAGGGAGACCTTCCAACTTCAAAAACTGACGAAAACGAACGTGTGAGGGCTCTTGTGAGATCAGACCGTTGTTTAATAATAAGGATGATGAGTGAACAGTTAAATTTAAACACTTTCACCGTACATCAAATTTTCACCGACGATTTGAACATGCGAAAAATTTGTGCCAAAATGGTACCGAAAAACTTCAACTGAACAGGACAATCGAAAAAACGTGCGCGTTGATCTTCTTGAGAGGATTGTCAACGACCAAGAATTCTTCGTGTGATCACATATGATGAATCCTGGATAATTGAGAACGATCCTGAAACAAAGCGGCAAAGCGAAGAGTAGCACACTCAGTCATCTCCTCGGCCGAAGAAATGTCGCATGAGGAAATGACAAACTGTCAACCAAGTGTTTCACAAAAGTGTCCTTGAAAGGTTCAGGAAAAGTGATTCGTGTGAGACCAGACATTGCAGACAAGTGGATGCTTCTTCATGACAATGCTGTCACACGGCCATTTCCATCGGTGAATTTTTGACCTCAAAACGCATTACTGTTGTTGCTCAACACCCTCTACTCACCTGATTTGAGTCCTTGTGACTTTTTCATTTTCCCGAAATTGAAGCATGTCCTAAAAGGACGTCATTTTGGAACTCTGGAGAACATTCAAAAGACTGTGACCGACCAGTTAAAAGCCATACTAGTAGAAGACTTCTAGCGCTGCTACCAAGAGTGGTAACGACGACTCCGCCGGTGTATAGCTGCCAAAGGGAACTACTTTGAAGGGGATAACATTGTTGTTTGAAAAACAAAACCTTTAGTTAGTACAAAATCAGTCTCATTACTTTTCTAACATACCTCGTACACTATAGCATAAATCCTAGGAAATATCTCACTATTTATCTTCGGAAAAATGTTACATATCTCGTAGAAAATTCTGCCCTTTTGTGCCATACACGTGAAGATTTTTCTGCTCTCCTGATTACGTGCTTTAGTTCAACATGCATTTCTCACAAAATAAACTCACAGGTACAGCGACCACATATTTGGGTTTCTTGTAAATGTTCTTTCAAAATTATATTACACTTTACAAATCTGCGAGATCTAAAATAGTATAGCACCATGATAACTATGCCCATGTTTGTCAATTGATCAATTACACACCTCTAATATATATATATATATATGTAAAGCTAACTTTCTTTCACCTGTCACTTAAATCGAAATCTTACGAATTTGCTTTCTGAAATAGTGCGTGCTCTAAACAAGAGAAATATCATAGGATCGTTCAGAACATAGGAAATGGCATGCATTATGATGCCATACACGTTGGGATTTTGACTAGGAAATATCGTTAAGAAATTTCCTACGATCTATCCTATAGTGTATAGAGGGCCTTAGAGTTGGCAAGTAGTATAACTGAAGTAGTTATTAGTTTTCACAAGCCTCAGTGTTATAGCGCTCATTTCTGTGAAGTCCTTGGTTCGATCATAGTTCTCGTCAAGTGGGCTTTGTGGTGTGTGTGGACTGTCTCGGAGTTCTCCATTTTCGTCATTCCACCATTATCACCAATCTCATCATCGTCTCCCCTAGCCTCGGCGCATAATCGTGGGATGTAAAATAATATTTTTTTCAACATGATCTGGAATACATGATCATTCTTTTAGTAATTATTACTGAAATTCTTTGTAATTGTAAAGCAATGAAAGTTTTTTTTTTCTTTCTTGCTGGTGCTGGACGAGAATCACCCGGTTAGTAAAGATAAATGGTAACTTTAACAAGATATGTAACTCATAAGAATAGAACGAAGGTTACATTCCCTACTGTACGTAGTGTAAGAAGTTTCACCGTATTCAATTGTGATGTATGCCTTAATTTCTATAATGTCAGGGTGGGCATTGTAAAATGAATTAGTGCCAACAGAATGCAGAAGAAAAGGTTTTACGAGGTGTGCTCAAAAAGTATCGAACCTAACTTTTTCCCGCGTAAACCAATGAAACGCGGGAGACTTTCTTCAGTGTAGATATAGAGGGGGCACTCATGCACAGTCGTCAATTTTTCTCACTCGCAGGTAGCTGGCAGCATATTTGCGGATCCCAAACGTTTCAGCTATCCTCTGATCTTACTGGCCGATACAGATGCGACACCAAGGGTCATGACATACATATAGCAGGCAGAAAGCAAACGCCAGGTGTGGTTGTCCCTCGTAGCCGAGCGGGCTTTTGGCGCGGGTTCAAACCTGGTCCAAGGAAAGTTTTTTTCTAAAAATCATAACACTTTTTTTCATTAAAATAAGATGAAAATTATACTCAAAAAAGTGATTTACTTACGTTACGAAACATAGCTGAGCGAGCGAAGGGGGTTAGAAGCCCCGCAGGGCCTCGTTTTATTCCACCTTGACCCCCCCCCCCCTCAATGATAATCGATGTAAATTTAACCTCAGCTGCTTCCTTGTGACCAACTTAAAACAGGATAGCGTGCGAATGCTGAAATGTTTGGGATCGGCAATATGCTCGGTGATAGTCGGCCAACGAGTGAAGATATGTAGTGAGCGGTCGTTGGATTTAAGTTTTTTTCGTAAAATGATCAAAAAAACTTGAGCAGCGATATTGCATCAAATTTTGCCAAGCTTGGCGATACCCAAGCGGAAACCATTCAATTCTAAACGAGAATTTGGGCATGAGAAACGTGTCCGCGAAATTTGATTCAGGCTTTCATCGCCAAACACAATATTCCTGTGTGTCGTCAGGCTCCCTACTCATCCAACATGGCTCCATGTGACTTTCGGTTATTTCCTAAGCTGAAAATGCCACAGAAGGGACCCGATTTGAGTCAAGAGAAGGCATGCGTAATGCGACTACACAATTACTCAAAATTCCAAAAACTGCGTTCCAGAAGAGTTTCCAAAAATGACGAGAGCGCTCGGAGAAGTGTGTGCATTACCAAAGAGACTACTTCGAAGGGGATTTGTGTTTCGGATTACCAAATCAATTAATGTATTTTTGCCAACACGACACGACACTTTTTGAACATATCTCGTATTTCAGTTCTAATGTTATTTTTCACATGTACTAACTGATTGCTCGGCCAACTACTACAGCATTTGCCCATCACTGCGCCGCATTTTCTTTGTCACGAGATGAAAATGACGCTTTGAACACTTATGAGTTTAGATTTATCAGAGAACTTATGACAACTAATTAGTAATTTTTGAGCGCATGGATCACATTGTAATATATATATATATATATATATATAACTACCTGGATAATATTCGGAAAACAGATTACAGGGCTAGATATTATTTTTAAAAAATACAGAACAGGCGGCTTTTAGGTTAATGTACTAACTACTATAATATTGAGTTTGTATATATTTTCACACCACTCTTTGTTAAAACATCAACATGAGAATAATAGCATAAAGGATATTCTTAAGTCTTAGCCCCGAAGTGTGCCCGTGGGACATACTGGAAACATCGGCAAAAAATCTTTTAAAAAGGAACATTAATCCAGGTTAGTTTTTGATATATATTACTTCAATGTCAGTAGGGTTGTATTTTTTAATTATAGAAACACATTCGTTTTCTTAGCATTTGTTTCCAATATTTCCCCGGAAATAATTTTGAGTGTCGTTAAATTACGTACTACGAAACATGTCAACAGAATACGTGGGTGATCCAGAAAGTAATGCTCCAAGCCCACTATATGGCCAATAGTACTGTAAACACACTGAAAACTGTTTACCACTAATGCACTGATGTTTAAGCTATAGAATGCCCCTTGTTTCAACTTCCTATGTCTTCTCGTTCCATACTAATGGAGCAGTCCATGGCATCTAGTGTTGACGTCCGGTTGAAATAGCGGGCTGTCACTGAATTTCTGATTATGGAAAGTTGTGCACCCAGGAACATTCATTGCCGGCCACGAGTGGTGGATACATCATGCCGGAAACGAAGCGTCAGTCGATGGAGTACCGCCACATGTCCTGATCTCCGAAAAAAAAATATATATTGTCCCATCTGCTGGTAAAGTGATGTTGACATTCTACCTCATTCTGCCTATAGTCCGGATCTTGTGCCCTTCGACTTTTGGCTCGTCCCCATACTTAAGGATCACCTTTAGGGACGACGCGGACGTTGAAGCTGCAGTTCGGCAATGGTATCGCCAGAAGCCACCACAATTCTTCGCCAAAGGCATGAAAAACCTTTTTTGCATTGTCGCAAGTGTAATGCCCGTAATGGGGATTATGTTGAAAAATGAGGCCACCATTTGTATCTGACACTGCAAGCTTTCCACTGACACCTATATCGGTGCTATCTGTCAAACAAAAAATAAAAGGAGGCATTATTTCTGAATCACCCTCGTATTTATAGCACATTTCTGATGTGCACATAGGGAACAGGGTATAATTTAATAATAAAAAAACATATATTGTAAATTGAAAAACAATTTGTAATTAACTAATTAATTACTGAAATATCGAAAATGATCTGGCGCGCACATAAAACACCACAGATTGAACGTAACTACAAATAAAACTTCACATATAGTTAATTCGCCAAACATACGCCACTGTTTTAATAACTAAAATTCTTCAGCACATTATGCTAATACTACGTTTGCAGTTTATGTTCGTTCGATACATTTCCCTAATACACTGATCACTTTCTTCATACCAGTCGTAAGTATATCGACTTACTTTTCAGTTCAGTAGATGGATAAGTGCACAATTTTTTAAGAATTTTTTGTTGTTGTTTCCCAGTGTCCTCCTCAACAACTCTTCTAGCTCTCTTCAATCATTTAGCTTGCAAATAGAAAGTGTAATTATGATTCGATTTTTTTCTTTAATTCTCCTCATAGCTCAACGTTTTTCGAAGTCTCACATATTAAATCTTACATGTAAATTCACGGCGAGCAGTACATTACAATTTTTTGTTCTCTTTACGATCATCTGCATCATCTCTTCATGGTCATGATCAAAATATGAACCCCATCTCGACACTTCCCCAGCGCATTTGGTGATGCCATATGTTTCCAACACATTAACACCCTAAAGCCCAACTGCTTTTCTCCGGAGCTCGAGGCAACTCCCTGATGAGATAAAAGCAAATGACTGCAGTTATTACTACACAAACTGCACAAAGACTGACTGACCATATTCTCCACTGCACTCAAAAAACCTGAAAAGAGAATTCTACAACAGGAGTGAGAGAAAAATAAAAAATTAAAGGGAACGGGAAAAATGGTATAGAATATTAGGAAAGTTAAGGAACATTTCTTTTTAAAATATCACACACATGTAACAGCATCCTCCTTAAGTGTTTGTTTCTGTAATGTTGGTTTTTGTGTTAATATCAAGTGTAAGACGTTACGTATGTTTGTCAATACAGCCCTAACTCAACATGGCTCGATATCTATCTATATATATAGTATATATACAAAACTACGAGTAAATTCAAGGCTTATAGTACTCTGATTACTACGTTACTATCACAGTTCCCTGAAGGGGACTGATACTTCTTAAATATTTTATTTTGTTTTGAAAGTAAAAGCTGTCGCGAACTGAAAACAAGTTGTTTAAAATTTAACTCATCTCTCAATAATTCTATGAAAATATTAGCTTATCCGTTTTGATTTTAGGTACTAAAATACTAATCTTTTGAAAAGCACGAAAAATATCTACGACTTTTGAAAATTGAAATTGATTCCGAGTTATTTAAGTGTACTATTAAAGTATCATGAAACTTAAGCCAACTGTGAATTAAAAAACAAAAATAAATTCAAATTAACAACCGACCAGTTTTGAATCGCAGTAGTGGTGCTTGTCCGACGTTCTACTTTGTTCCTGGACAAGATCGTTCCAGACAATGCCTTGAGTTGCAAATGAATGCAAAATATTAGTAACTGGAAGTTTGGGCCATAGAGTTGAGATCCAGCCACCTCTGGCCTGTTGTCTTGATTTCCGCAATCAATTCCACAGAAACAAATTCTGATTGGAATTGGGTGTTTTCAGCCATGTTGGTAATTTGTTGAATTTTTAAATTTTATTTTTTAGGACTGTTTGAAGATCGACGTCTGTTCGAGGCAGGACGCTGTCGATTTCTTTCATTTCGTCGCTGGTATCTTTGCTTATCTCTGTCTCTCTCTCGTTCTTTATCAGCCTTCTTCAATTCAGCCATTCTCCTCTCATGCTCTGCCATGTGCTTTCGACGCATTTCTTCTTTGACTGCGATCTGAAATGAGATTAGAGGAGTAAAGATTAGCGTGTACACTATGTCCACTTTAAAATCTTAAGATTAACCTATTCAAGTACTCTTTTGTTAGAAATTACACACACGGAAACGAACGTATTCTTCAGATTGATTCCAACATTTCTCCAGATTTATGTAAATAAGTAACTTATAATAATCATATTTTACTATATATTCAATATTTTATTTTAGTGTTTAGGACGATTTTCTGTGCACTGGAATAATTTTTATTCAGTGAAGTGCTTTTTCTCTAGTTTCTATATTCCTAGAAACTAGAATTCTAGTAGAAATTTCGCTCGCAGGGTTGGCTGGTTTAAACCAGCTGTTTTTTTCATAAAAACCAACTGGTTTAAACCAAAAAGTGAAAAATGTTCATAACAGTGTAAGTGTTCGTAAACTCTTGATGAACACACATTTGTGGGTTATCCCGTATATTATTCGCATTATATTCAGACTTAAATTCCCCATTCAATATTCAAAGAGATTATAATACAAAAGCAACTTTTGTTTTTTTTTTTAATAAGTTTATGAATGTTTCTTTTGTGATTTTTTAATAGTTTATTATTATTGTTATGCAGTTGCAATCAAAGACAAATTCTAAATATTGTTTCGTTTTAATAATATTTACTATTGATAAAATACATCGAAATGTCGTACTTGTTTGGGGGTCATACAAACCCCATGAGAGGCATTTATTGAAATCAGAAGTATATTTGGTATCTATTTATGTATAAATTGGTCAGAACCAAAGTGGACTCAAATAATTCGTATCTTTTTCACTTTTCTTACTGATATGCAAATTAAGTCGTCGTATTTCTTTAACTTGAACTAATAAAAGTCGTAGTGAACCAACTTGGGACTAAATTAGTTCTTCTGTACTCTCCAGTATTTTGAAATTGTTCATATGTAATTCTGTAAAATGGTTTCACTTGTGTAACTGTTTATCTTTCTGTCCTTCTGAAATGACTTTTGACAAGTATATTAACAAGTATGTAAAGATCGGTACAACGTATTTTTATCAGGAGTCCTTGTTGAGTGAGACGGCAGACGTATCGCATTTGTGCCCAATTAGTCCCAGTTTCGAGTTCAAATGCAGGACAATTTCTCTCGGATGTAAGCCGAGAAGCGGTTTGATTTCCGCTTTAAGCTTATGTGACCCCTTTCAGCATAACCCGCTTGTTGCACAATAACACCAAGGCGAAACAAACTTATTTCTGTCCATATGTGATATAAATACATAGAGCAAATTATTATTATTATTATTATTATTTAAAAAAAAAGTTTTTTCAATAAAAACCATGGTTTTTGCCAACCCTGTTTGCTCGTAATCTTTGCATAGACCGCATTTTCTACAACGTATTGTTAAATACAGTATATTAACGAGATCTCATTTATATACCAATATTTTGTTGTAAGTGTGCTTAATATTTAATTTGGTAGCATTAAAGAGCTTGTGATGACTATACCTGTGCTTGAGTTTGGTTTTGATGCATGATGCTTATGTTCGCGAAATTTTCTGAGCGTCTGACGTTTGAAACTTTAATTTATTCTTTGTGTCTATCTTTTTCTTTAGCACCTCAACACGGGAAGAACTCTGTCGTTTGTAAAATGGCCCTGCCTGCACTAGGAATATATTCATAATACGCTCGAATCTGACACCGGGATTTTCCCTGAGGACCTATCTCACATACTGCAAGTTAGTTTGGTCTTCACCCGGGAAATCGTTGTGACATTCAAATTTTCTATAAACCTAGAAACAAAACATATGTTGAGTCTAATTAGAAGTTCAAGATTAACATCTAATACATCCTGGTGAAGGACTTCAGTCCCATGGAACACATTACGATGTAACAAATTACTCACCTATTAATTCCTCAGTAAAATTGTAAGCCACTCTTATTACCTTCTTATATACAACAATTAAGAATATATGTACAACGTTAGTTCACCTAAATATCCTCTTTTTATATTTTAGGTTTATCCGGAAATAAATTTTTCTATATTTGATTCGTAGCCCTAATCAATCGCCAAGAGACATTTGAATCGATAGATGCTCAGTGTTGCCAAATCAGTCTATTATCTTATTTTTTGAATACACATTCATACCCCAAATTTTCTAGTTAATGTATTAAGCATGAATTATAACAGCACAACCAGTACAATTCAAGATCTGTATAAGAAATGGAGGATTACAGAATTGCAACGTGTTTCTCAGAACATGTTATTACGAGCGCAGCCACGCTTGGATGTTGGTGGATGGCGCTTCAAGTATTTGTTATAAACCGGAAAGTTTTACATAGGAAGTTTACATAAGAAGTAATAATATAGTGACATATGATCTGCAAATTTGTTACTTGAGACATTTATATATTAAGTACTGAAAACATGTCTTTTGGGTGAAAGGCAGATAGTGAATCGTACCTGTTTTATGTGGGACATCCTGTATTAACAATACATTAAAGAACATCTAAGGAAGTCCCGAGAAGACAAAGAAGCTATCTCAGGGTTAGCAAAACATTTCAAGTGTATTACCGGTATATTACAACAAAAAACGAGAACTAAATACCAATAAAGGACATCTGGATAGAGATTGGAACAATTACTAATTACATAAAAAAGAGCTTAACATACCTTAATACATATATTTTTGATGAATATAATTTATTAGTAATACATTAACTAGAAAATTTGTGGTATGTATTTGTTTACAAAAAATACAGTAATAGTGTGTTTTGGCTACATTGAGCATACATGGATCCAAAGATGTCTCATGGCCGGTGGTTAGGACTCTGAACCGAATATAGAAGATTCCATTTGTTGATAAACCTGGAATATATATATATAAACAGTCAAAATAGTGAAAGGAACTTTAACTGAGAAATATTAATAATAATTATATACGAATGCATGCAATAGCAAGAATTTTAGGGATGATACAAAAGATCAAAAGATTGCGATTTTGGCCAAGAATATTAAGACTGATCAAAAACACTTACAAGAAAATTTTTGATTGAAATATATTGGATCTTTTGATCTAAAAATGAAAACGTCATCATGCCGTATATAATTTTCTACTAAAACAAATAGCTAAGTAAGATTTGGATTTGTTATGATGCACTCAATGTACTGTATTTCTATATTTATGCTCACTTTAATTCAAATATATTTAAATGTTACGGTAAAGTTAATTTATCGCTTCGAACTGTTCCGTATGGGCCAATGAATTATTACGCGAAGTGAGTGTTCTGTGTCAGACAAGAAATATTAAGGGGCATTTACCTTCTCTTATCTAAAATTTCTTGATCATCCTGATGAAGGTTAATATAGAAAAAGTAATCAAAATAATAAGCAACTAAACAAACATTGATACAGACATTATTTAGGTGATTGTAGAGTATAATAAACTAGAACCCACACAACAATCACGTAAGTTCTACTATTATAACACGAAACTAACGTTATACAAGACGTGGACCAACAATTTTAGGTCCACCGTAATGTACTCAAATTTTAATGTTGTTCTACCAGTAATTGAAGCTGAGACTACATGCACACGTAAACCACTAGCCCAGCGGGGAGGGCATTTATGGATACGAGACAGCATTACGATACAATTAAACGGAAAATTTATTTCATACTCGAAACTTCATGCGTAAAAAGTTATCATTTTGTCATTTGACTAACCGAGAATCCGTAAGAATTTGACATGATGGACCTAATACTTTGCAATTGTTATGTTAAAATCTACAACTTTTGAACCACCCTGCAACTATATTTTCAGGAATATACTAGCATTTAAATTTCGAAAATTACAGCTCAAAATTATTTTAAACATGTATGTCTTAAAAATACACTTATGAGCACTTATTTTCTCTTCAAATTTGGTAGTTCAAACCAGCTTTACTTATATCCTACCATAACACTGACCTCTACTGGATGGACTACACTAGACTTGATTCCTCACCTCAGCGAGTTCAAAAGCAATTTATCTCAATTAAATTTTAACACATAATTAAGTAAAAAATTGAGATTACTTTCTCTGTATTTTCAAACTGATAATAATTTAATCAAAGAAATAAAATATAGATCTGATTACCTGTTCTTGCGTGAGAGGAAGCCAATAAATACATGGAGTGGCCTTTGTCTTTCTGAATAAATCATCTAGAAGCTTTGCTGGTGCATCCTCCTCTTTCTTTTTAGATTTACGAGCTGAAAGTTGTAAATTATTTATTAGTTTACAAAAATATGCGATGCTGTACTATTATATAACACTGTAATTTTTAACCTTGTAAGAGTTACAAGTTTTGTTAAATAAATCTGCTAGTGCTACACAATTTGTACTCGTATATTTTCTTCGACGTCACTTATAGTGTCCAAATTAGGTGGCCCATTTCTAATTCAGAAGGTAAGTGATTCATTAAAAAAAGTTCAAACACTATTACCGGTATTTTAGGTAAACTTTTTTAATGCATCATTTACCTGTATTGACTATGCTTTTCCTGATGTTTCCTGCAATAACACGAAAAATATAGTTATTATTAGCCACACCCCCCCCCAAAAAAAAAAAAAACTTTTGTATGGCACTCGGCACTTCTTAGCACTTTCGTTTCGATAAAACATTTTTTAACACATGATAAAACATTAACGTGTTAGTCAATATGAAATTAAATAAAATATGTCCCCTTTATTCTGTGTTAAATCTTCATTGTTCTGCTATTTCGTCCGTCTATTACCCTGCGGACAGCGTCGTGCATCATCTTTTTTTCCAGAAATTATCTTTGTTACTTTAGACTTTAATAACTAAGATTACACTAGATAATAACAAGCAGTTTAACAATACTGTTCCGAATACCAAAAATATGTACTAATTAATTGTCCGCCATTTCTACTTATATTAACGCACACATGATCCCAAATCAATTGAAGAAAGATCCCCTATTTGTTGAAACTCTGAGGTTTGGCGGTTTCGTAATTGACCAAGATTGCCCTTATTTAAGTTTGATTTTGGTGCCACGCACAAGAATACAGCTATTTCGGGGTTATTGAAGCATTTATACGATTCAAAACAAACCATCAAAGAAGTCAACATTCTTCACAAAACTTCATAATTTCTCGAAAGATTAGTCTCTGAATCATATTTTATAAAAATAGAAAATTAAATTTGAATAAGGGTAGTCTTGATCAATGGGATTACGTCATACACGTATTTATAAAATAACATGAAGCTTCAACAAATGTCTAACAAATTTCTTCAACTAATTTGGAATCATGTTTAAGTGCGTTAAAAAAAAAAAGTGGAAATGGCAGACAATTTAATTGCACATATCTTTAGGTATCCAAAACAATTAGCAAGTGGGCTTTGTGGTGGACAAACACCGTATGTAGTCCTCTGCATTCTCCGGTTTCTTTCTCTTTTCTTAATTCTACCATGATCATCCATCCATCAACGTCTCCGATAGCCTCGGAGCATAACCATGGATGTTAACCAAACGAAAATGTTATTTCAACACAGTTGCGGTGCTCCGTACACCTAATAATGTACAAGTTTAATGAAAACAGACAATTACGGTTTGTTACTCGTCGTGAAGGTAGTTTTGTGTGATAATTCACTGTGGTATTGTATTTAAGTGTGTTTTCCATGATTCATGTAGCCTAAAGCATGAGGTTTTTGAGATATGTGTCAATAATTTTTTGTATTGCTGAAACACAGTATCTGGCACTAGTGAAAATAACAGGCACATTTCTGAAGTGGAGGTTTATCAATATTTTAAGTATTTTTTTTTTTTTTTTTTCACGAGTTTATGGTAGAAGAATTTTAAGATACAAATTTGAAACATGAAAATTTAAGATGATGTAAGAAAGCAGTATATACATGCAACAAAAAGGTGAAGCTCTGACGTTATCCGCTGGGTATTAGACGGAATATTGGATTAATCAAAATTTAATGCAGGATAACGTAACAAGTTATTATTTCATTTCATACTTTTATAAATTGGTAACGTATTAGTGAGGGTTTCCCTTTGCAGCCTGCTGGTTAGGTTTCCACAAGTAAACGGAAATGGCAGTAATAGTCTGTGAAACACCGGAATACTAAATAGCGTGATACAGGCCTATTTGGTTTATGATGGGAACAACCGCTAAACAAACGGAAAGAAAATTACGACAGGCATCAGTAACAATCTGATAATGAGCGGACAGTACAACTGTGAACAAGAGTGGATATTGTCACCTGTTCGGGACGTCAAGGGATATTATTTTCTTACGATATACAGGGTGTTTGAAAAATAACTCCCTAGTTTTAAGTATAAATTTAATTGGGAAATGATTGAAAACTTACATCATGAGTACATATCATGAAAGAGAATTCCTTCAACTTTTGTTTAATGTTGGTAGATTTCAACGTGGGATTCATTGGCCCTTTCAACGTGGCCCTGCACACGTCGAGACGATATTCCACTTTTCGCCACGTATTCACCAACACTTCAAGTGTAACTGCCCCAACCGCCGCGACGATTCTTTCCCGTAAATGATTGATGTCTCTGATCTTTTCACTGTACACAACATTTTTTATGTGGCCCCAAAAGAAAAAGTCCAGTGGATTTAAGTCTGGGATTCGTGGTGGCCAAGGTATTGGGCCAGCCCTGCCTATCCACTTTCCTGGAAAGCGAGTGTCAAGAGCCGCACGCACATGGTTACTGTAATGAAGTGGGGCGCCATCTTGTTGGAAAAACACAAGCCTCTTTTCCGCCTCAATATCATCCATTTGAGGAAAGATGTACTCTGTCAGCATGTCATAGTAAACGTCCCCGTTTATTTTTTCTACAAAAATGGAAGGACCAATCACACGGTCTTCCATCAAATCGCACTAGATATTAAGTTTGGGAGTCACGTTGATGCTGAATAACTTCATGGGGATGCTCTGCCCCCAAATTCTGCAGTTATGACGATTAACTGTTCAACTGACATGAAATGTAGCCTCATCACAAAAGAGAATTTAAAAAAAAAAATGACATAATCATCAATTCTGTGTAGAAAGTCAACAGCAAACTCATATCTTTCGATTTTATCAGTAGGTTTAATTTCATGTAACAGTTGCAATTTGTAGGCTCCGAACACAAGAAACACGGATCTGTTCAACAACATCTTTAGAAGTTCTCGGTCTACCTGGTGATTTTGCTTTTAAAACACTACCAGCTTCCTTGAAAGACTTTAGCCAATGACGGATAGTTTTTGCTGTAGGTGGTTCACCACCATACTGACGCCTAAAATTACGTTGCACTGTTATAACTGACTCAGTTTTCACAAGCCAAATAACATACTGCGCTTTCTGTTGCGGAGTACACGTTGTTGCTGAGTTGCTCTGCACTGCACGCCTGCCTGGACTGAACTGAGGAAACAGAGGGAAAAAAAAAAGCACCGGTGTCGTCTCAAGGTCAAGCAGACCTGCCAACTGCAGGGGAGCTAAACTTGGAGAGTTGATGAATCAGACACCACAAACTAGAATAGTGTATGTCACTTTGTACAGATTCTAGGACACATTAAAAATAGGGAGTTCTTTTTCAAACACACTGTATTTCACAAAACCTCATTTCTACATTCATGAAATCCTTCGGATTACTTCTTAAACCGCTTCCTAATTAATTTTTCTTTCGTTCTTCTTGTGTTCGATAAAACGCATAACTTTAGCACTTAAGCTCGAAATCTAGTAGATAGTGAGGAATTACACAAATTGTATACAAAACTTCTATGTTCTTTGCAGAAACAGTGTTTCCATATGTTTGAAGAACCCTCGACGCACCACACAAGTAACAATATTAGCTTTTTTATATAAATTAGTATGTAATATGCATATATTGATTGATATAGTACAAAAATGGTTTAACAAATTTAAGAACGGTGAAGAATTCTTACGGACGCACACAGGCACGGGATGACCACAAGCCACTGGGAGAAGCATTCAACTGCAGGGTAGAAATGGCTCTATGAGCCTGGAAAATACCATTAAGTAGGACGATGGGTTCCAGAGCCCGACACCGACACAAGCAAATGCCTGTGTTTCTTTGTTGTACTGCAGGGAAGGATCATTTTCTGGACAGAATGCTGACATGAGATGAAAAATGAGTTTTCTTTATGACATTCCACAGGCACTAAATGAACTCACAAGCAACAAATGCCACATCAATAGAATAGGTCACGGTGGCTCAGTGGTAGAGCGTTCACCTCTGGTACGTGCGCTCCCTGGTTCGATTCAAGTGGACTTTGTGGTAGACAAACACCGTGTGCGTGGGTCTTCTCGGGGTTCTCTCGTTTGCTCCAACTTTCTTCATTCCACCATTCCATTCATTTCTCGTCATCAATGCCTCCGTTAGCCCACCCGGTATAACGTGGGACGTAAAACTGAAAGATATAATTTCATTTTCATCAGCAGCAGGATACACTGTCTGGTTGGTTGCTGGGGATACTGTGCAACGCAAACACTGCAACCTGGCCAAACCATCAAAGCAGCAACTGAAACGCAACAATGGAAAACTGAAAACCGTGAATCTAATGCTTGAGAGTCGCAGAGGTATTATTCAGCTTCAAGACAGCGCAAAGCTACATAACACTAATCGTGATACTATTATCCAATTGGGCTGGAAAACTGTACTGCATCACATCAGATCACCAGGTATTCCCCTGTCGTATTAGGATCTGTTCCGTTCGTTAGACAAACATCTTTGGGAACGATGGTTCTGAAACCTGGATGACCTCTTGGCTTACATTCAACGGACTTCTACCACCATGGGATTTTTAGTTTGCTTGAGCGCCAGACAAAGTTGCTGCTGCTGATAGGTCTGGTTCTGACTTCGAAGTTAGAGCTTACTTTATATTACCACCTTTCTCTTTTCGACAGAACTTTATTGGGTACCTGATACCCATTCCAGACACGCTGATAGGAAATCAAAACAAATTCCTGTTCTTTCCACCTCTTTGCCATTTCAAAACAAAACTTTAACCTTGACAACGAGGAAACTTTTCAAATGATATAGTATCGTGTAAAATCTCAATTTTTACCCCAATTCACTTGAAGCTGATGTTGAGAAGGTACTGCCGTTCCTTTTAGTCACTACCAAATTTCGCTACCAAAAATTACAATTTTTTAAAAAGAAATATTATTAATTATTATTTATATAGTAAAGGTTTGACTTTGATAGCATTTTTAAAATTGAATTTCTAGACATATGAACTCATCCGTTACACAGTTAATTTCCAAGAGACTTTCATTTAAGAGTCAAAAGAGGTGAAACAAACCAATCTCGTTGAAAGTCTACCTTTTCTTTTTCTGTTTAATGTAATCTGTTTATAAGAGGGCTGGACAAGACATGTTATTTTTCTTATTATTTTAGTTCCGCTGTCATCATGTTAGCGCTCTAATATTTTTCCTACAAAATTGTATTTGCTCTTGAACTGCATATTATTATTTTTAAATGAACACAGTAAGTACCCATTCATTTCCCAACCCTGTGATTTTCGCAGCATCGATTTAAAAAACAACTTCATTTAAATTTAGTATTATACTAGAAGATATGTTACTTATCTTATTAATATATATACATTAATTTTAAAATCTGTACCGCTATTATGAAAGTTATAATTAGTTCTTTAGGCATATTGTATTTACATACATTCTATAGCTCCGCATGGAGAGAAGGGTGATGGTGGAAAGAGGAACAAGATTCACGTTTAGCTGTCCATGTGCGAGAGCATAATGGGAAGAAAAACTGTTTTGATCTTCTATCAACTCACCTGGAATGTACCGTAGTATTTTGTGTATTTTATTGTTCATAACTTATTGACATACATTCTTTATGGATGTATACCAGCCGCGATCAACACAAAAGGCTACTTCCAACATACGACATCAATATATATATAAGGAGGAAACGCCGAGGAATTACCCTGTCATATTGAAACATTCATACAATCCAATTCTACTTGGAATCCCATTCCTTAAAAAACCCGTGTGCACTTTAAAAGTAAATCTTATCTTTTAATTTCGGTGTTGCATGTACAACAAAAGCACACCCACAAGAAACATTTCTTACCTTGTACTTCATGCGGTGTTGAGCTTCGACTTCGTCGTCCTCTTTCTTTACGATTCCTCCTTTCTTTTTCTTTTGCTCTTTCTTTCTCTCGTTCTCTGTCTCTTCTTTCCCGCTCAAGTTTAAGCTCTTTTTCATCAGGGGATAATTGGATCACTTTGTCTAAGTCCCACTCTCGCACAGGGGGAGGTTGCTGCAAATGGGGAATATAATAAAAATAAATTTGAGAGAAGGCGAATATGCATGTTATTATTAAAACGTTACAATTTGAAAAATTGGTCTTTTTCAAGTTGTAACGGTTTTTATAATATATATATATATATATATATATATATATATATATATATATATATATATATATGAATCCACGAATCAACGTAAAAATTCCTTTGTATATACTACGGAGAATGACAGCAAACAGTCGATGGAATGTAATCGAAGATAATAATACGAATGCTTAAAGCTCTTCGCTAAGTTATTCCCAAGTTTTAGCAAGTTTAGTGAACAACTTAAAAGACAATGAAAAATATAAAAACTGTGGTACTCAAGTTAATGTGGGTTCCCGTCATCATGGCATGGCGCGCCCTCAGGTTATGGATCGAGGAGAAAGCCTCTAGATATAGAGGCTAGCTGCGAATATAGAGAATAAACAGTCGTGGACAGACAAGGAATGGTCCTCCAGCTTGGGGATTTGCCGTGAGGCTAACAACCTCATCCTGTTAAAAAGACACTTGTTCGGAAACATTCACAGAAGCCTCGGACCAGGACTGTAACTTGGCATGACCTCAGCAAATAAAATGGACATGAGATTTGGAACATGGAATATAAGAAGTCTTTATACGGCAGGCCCGTTAAAATCAGTAACAAATGAGTTCGAGAAATATAGGATAGACCTATTAGGAGTTCAGTAAGTTAGATGGGAAGGAAAAGGGCAGTGAAGTCCGGGAATTTTACGTACTCAGCTATTCTGGTACTGAGCTTACACTTGTAAGAAATCTCGTAGCTTACAAGAGCACATTTGCACATTGGAATCTTGTAGCTTACAACAGTCATCCGAATTGGCATCGCATCTCACAGACAATAACAATAACCAGCGCTTGAAAAATCCACTCGCCAGTGGTGAGCACTTTTACATTTGGCAAGTCCTATATAAACACTTTGACTGCAACATGGTCTGTCTAGTAGATTTTTTTGGCTCGCTAGTACTTCCAAGCAAGATTTTTCAAGCCCTGACCATAACATTGCTAATTCATGTTTGACAGAGAAAGCAGAAACAACAACTGCACGAAAAATTAAAGAAGCTTATGACATTCATAAAGAGAAACGTACACTCAATTTAGATAAAGGAGACATAAATGCGATTTGGAGCGGTCTTTATACTATTCATTTCCGAAGTCTGAAATGCAATAAAAACAGTGAACATTGAACAATGAGTTACTATTAATATCTGTTTATGTCCGACAAGAAGGTTTACGCTTCGTATATTTTAAATCCTTTCTAACCATTTTTATCCATCCATATTTCTCCCTTTGTTTTACATCCTTTTCGAATTGTGTCTAACATGAAAATGGAGATAATGTTCTCCGAAAGTAACTCCCTAGAGGGTATTAGCCTTTTGCTTACATTTTTTCTAAACATTATCACCGCTCGCAACAGTGATAATAAACGATAATTATTTACTTTCTTTCTTCAGTACAACAATAATTCCTTTATTTTAGTTTTTATTCAGTAAGGTAATACTTTAAATGTGCATTCTAAATACATTTATATACTTTAAATACGTTTTACTAACATTAAGCCAGACTTAAAATGATGTTAAAATATTGA
This sequence comes from Thermobia domestica, assembly GCF_964235325.1. Classification (NCBI taxonomy): domain Eukaryota; kingdom Metazoa; phylum Arthropoda; class Insecta; order Zygentoma; family Lepismatidae; genus Thermobia; species Thermobia domestica. The sequence goes on from NC_137454.1 coordinate 64,746,435, forward strand.
ATTATCATCGGGTTTACGTACCTGTATAAAATGTCAGAGCTATAATTAGCATGGAAATTGGTGAAATTTAAGTAGCTAAAACAGAAAACTATCCTAATTAAAAAAAAAAAAAAAAAAAAATCTTACCTTTACTTTGTAGTTCCTTCTTTCCGGGACATCGGGAGTAGCTGGTGGTCTTTCCCTTTCTCTTTCCCGATCCCTCTCTCTTTCTCTATCTCGATCTCTTTCTCTTTCCCTCTCCCTCTCTCTAGGAACATCCATCCACTCATTCACCGTCCGCTCCAACCGTAAAGGCTCTGTCTTCCTTGGTATTGCATCGGCATCTGACTTCGCTCGATGCAATGCCATACCGTCTTTTGTTCCAAAATCCACGCATAATTTTTTGGGACTAGATACTGGCCAGCGAACACCATGCAATGCATGACGAGTTTCGATTGCTTGATCTTCGGTCTCATACTGAAAAAACAGGAAACTTGCCTAAGTTTAAAATCATAATATGGATCAATTTGATAATTTAAAGCTCAGCAGGGAAACGGATGATTAGTTTTTGGTTCATTTTCCTACAGCAGTGGTACCTTGGTACAGCAGACCATTATGCTTTTGCTGTTTACAGAAAAGGATTATTTTAGTGTTTAGTTACATTTTACATTTTATTCTTAGTTACTGTTACATTTGAAGTTTCATGTATTTTCGACAAGCTATAAGACATGATTCCTCACATCAAAGTAAGAGAAAGTTCATATGAACCTGTGGGCAGAAGTGCATAGTTCAGAGTTAGGGATGTTCAAAATCGTCGAAAAGCTAAATTTCAACAAGCGCTATTTCGAAGTCGAGGAAACGTCTGGAGCGGCAGTACATATCACCGTAAAGGAAGTCATACATATGTAATCCAAAAATGCATATTTCATCATGTGTAATGGATGTGTAACATATTTCCTGCAGGATATAATTCCCAGACATGCGTTCAACAGAATTCCCAGATATGCTCTGATTTCTAGGTGGATCTAAAGTGGCAAAAGATAAACCTTAATAACAGCGGAGACGGAATACTTTAACGGAAAGTCAGAAGCGTTAGACTGCCTGCACTACAGTTGTGTGTGTTCGGAATAATGCGTGCTGCGATGTATTCAGCCACGGTATATTTTACCTTTATTTCAAGTATAAAGCGTGAAACAAGACATCGCAGCACGTGTTATTCCGAACACAACCGCGGTGCTAGCGGTTCCTAACATTTTCGACTTCCAACTGAAGTTTCAGTGTTCACTGCTGTTAAGGCTTACCTTTTGTCTACTTTGGACCCCCTTGAAATCAGAGCATACAATTCTATTGGGAGCATATTCCGGAAATCCCTTGCCCACCGATTACACACTGATGAAATATACATTTTTAGGTTACGTATGTATTATTTCATTTTCGGTACTATGAATCGTTACTCCGTTTTCTCGAGTTCGAAGTAGCGCGTACAGAAATTTTCCTTTTTGAAGATTTTGGACAGCTCTAGCTCTGAAACTATGCTCTTTCCTTCATAGATCCGTACGAACTTTTTCTCTTATTTTCATGTGAGGAATCATCTCTTACAGTTTGTCGATATAGTTTATTAACACTCTGTATACATAGAATATACGAAGAATTTATACAACTTTAGTACAGTCATATACACTGATCAGCCAAAACATTATGACCAACTGCTACTTTTTAAATGAAGTTGTTGGGCAAGACGCACAGGGCACAATAGTACTGCTGGACTACCGGTAACAGGAACCTCGAGCCAGACGACTGGGAACGAACATCTCGGAAACAGCGTCGTCTATCGGGTGTTCGCAAGTTGCCGTCGTTAGTGTCTTCCGCACCTCATTAAAGATAGTGGACGTCGTAGATTGTTGAGGTTAGCATAACAGAATATGGTACAAATATTGGTTTAACTAACAGTGAACAAAACAGGAGTGTAGAACTCCTTCATGGCTAAACGGTTAGCGTACGCACCTTTGGGCGGGAGCTCATGTGGTTCGGATTCCACGTTAATCAGTAGGTCCCGTCTCATATAGCCTCGCTGATGAAGGATATGTTAAACTAAAAGTCAACTCATCAACTCAAAACAGGAGTGTGTCTGAGGACACAAGTCATCGTGCAGTAATAGATATGGACACCGGCAGCCGACGTCCCATATGTGTACCAATTAACCGCACATCACGATAATGACAGAAATGAGCACGTGCCCATCGCATTGTACCACATAGCAATGGCACAACGTCGTATTTTTCGATGGATTGCAATACTGCCTTCATCACGTTGATGGACAGGTTAGAATCTGTCGTCTTCCAGGAAAATAGTTGCTCGAAATATGCATAGTAGAATGGCGTATGCCGGTGGTGCCTCCATTGTGATTTGTGAAAGTATTACATGGTCATCCATGGGCGTGGCAGTACGTGTGGAGAGCACCATGATGGCTCTAAGCTATCGAGAGGCTATTCTTAATTACGTACATTCATATCGCTAAGAATGGCGTCTTTCAGCAATACAACTCTCCTTGTCACAAGACCAAAATTGTGCTACAAAGGTTCAAGAAACACATAAGAGAATTTCAATTGCTGCAATAGTTCCCAAACTCACCCGATCTTAATCCAATTGAGCATCGTTGGGATATCATTGAACGTCAGATCCAAACTCATCATCCCCGATCTTCTTCCCCGGAGAATTTACAGGAATTCAATGACATATGTGAAGATGTGGTGCGCCATACCTCCAGCCACGTATCAAGATCTCATTGCTTCCATGCCAAACCGAACTGCTCATGTCCTGAGAGCCAAAGCTCGACAAGCAGATACAGTATTAGATAAGTGATCATGTTTTCGCTAGTCAGTGTAGACCATGGACTGCCATATCATGATTATTACCATTCTATTTCCTTAGTCACCAAAATTCAATTCTGTACTTCCGTTCAGCGGCTCTCACCAAGGAAAATTTGATAAGTCCGTTAGATGAAAACACAATTTAAACTTACTGAACATATACTAGCACATTAAGTTTACACTTAGGATGTATCTAAGAAAGTTTATATGTAGTCAAACACGAGCACATACAGATAAATGATGTAACTAATATACAGATCTGGAAATCTGTGTGCGTAGACGTTATTTTTCTCCCCAATTCGAAAACATTTTTTTATATGCTATTGACCTTTAGAACAATTACAGTGTATGCTATACTGAAAAATAACTTCACAATAGGAATGCGCACCAAAATTCATGCCATTTTTCCACCTTTCCCAGAGTTTTATTTTCACCAATTTCTACAATAACAATTTCATCATACTACCCAGCTGAAGTTAATCTTTTCGACCTAATTTTTAAGCCGGCACTTAATAATTAACATATTGTACTGCTGATCTATTCTTTTGTAACTGCTTTTAATTGCCAGTTAAACTACTTAATTTTAAAATAGTTTAACCATGCTGAACATCATCTACTGACGTAAAGAAAATGCATGTACACATATATTTATAAGGGACATCTACTGCAAGAGACCTATCATCTGAGTTATAAATGAAACTGTTTTCATCTTTCTGAAAAATGATATCCTGATTTTTTAAATGGATTTTCTTCGAATTGTAAATGAAATACTGTAGAACAACTTTGTTCAATATCTTATTAATCATGCTCGTAAAACACTTTTAGGCAATATTCCATACTACGATATTTTTAGTTTTTCAATGTTTCTCCTTTTCCACATTATTCTTCATCTTTCGCATTTTTATCCTGAATTTTCTCCGTATCATTGATAATATCTTTGGCGAAGAAGCACAACTGATTCTCCACGTTTATAAAAAAATATATAAAAGAGCATAGCTAAACGTACCTGAACAAAACACACGGATTTGATATCATTTATCCAGAACCCTCCTTCAACGATTTTTCCAGTTCGCGCTAGTAACTCTTTCAGTTGATTAATAGTAAAAGGACGAACAAGGTTAGTTATATGTAGAATATTCGATGTTTTATTTCTCGGAGGACTTGGGGACCTTTGTAAACTTCGGGCATCATCAGATACAATCGAGATCTTTCTCTGAATTTTACCTGTAAAGAAACAAAAGTGTATTTAGTGTTAAACACAACAGTGTTTAGTGACACTATATATATATATATATATATATATATATATATATATATATATATAAAACTTTATTGGTCTTCTGATGTACTGGCTGCAAGAGAATTTTCGAGTCCTGTAGGAGGCCTGATTACAACTACATATATTACGAAGAAAGAAACAAATAAAGAGAAAGAGAATGAGAGAGAGAGAAAAACAATGGCATGCTACTTTTAAAGAACATGTTCAAAAAACTTCTACTCATTTGTTTTACATGGCAGCACGGTGGTCTTAGCTCAACTTCGTGTTCAATGCATCTCACTATAATTTTCGCAAAATTTTCTATGGATACATACACTTGTCTTCATCGGTAGACTCAAGTCGTATACTCGTAAAATTTTCTCAACATCCATGTCATCTTGTGCTTTTCAAAATAGAGAGCTCTTGAAGAATAATAACCAAGATCTATTATTCTTCCAAACTCCTGATGTGAAATATATCTTCTTGCAGCGACCTTAGAAAACAAGAACCTATTCAAAATTCACGATGTAGAATACGGCTTCTAAATACACGGATACTTGCAGCTGTGCAGAATTGTTAATTCAGCGCTTCACCACCACTAGTACGTATGTAGCTCGTTCCAACGACTGAAGAGGAAATATTCTTGTATGTACTGGCCATGAAAACGTAAGAATGTTTTTGATCGGCAAGAACCAAAGTCTACGTGCTGCTGTGACATCACCACGGCACGTGACCTTTGCAATAAGCAAAGCACGATCATTATGCCATCTGTTGCCGAGAGTACGAACCCTTGCTGTTTACGAGATATTGTTTTTATTCTTAGTTTATCGAAGAAAGAATAACTTGGAAAAAATATATTTTGTAGTATCATTTACTTTCTTCTTCTTTTGTATAATTATTGTAAATAAATAACAACATGTTGAATAATCATATTGCAATCTTCTGTAGTGCCATCACAGAACGTGGAGTATTACATATTGATTCATCCATCTCTTCGTTTCAATTCTGACATCCTAGCCAAGTCAAATATTTTCCATGATTAATATCTATATATATAAAAGAGAACGCACAAATCCTTTGTGAACTCATCACGCTAATACGGCTGAACCAATTTCTTTCATTTTTGGGGGGTTATTAGGATTTGGACCCTAGATGGTTTTTATCATATCACTTTAATTTTTAATTACCAGTGTCTTGAGATAATTGACCATTCAAGTGTCCATACGTACAAATCCTTTGTTATTAGTTCATCATAGGTAAAAATAAACGTATTTATATGCAACCCGCATGACCATGTGACTCGGCGGGTTAACATAAACGACAGGCGATATAATGTTAACATTTACTGGAATCTACTATGGTTTTTATCATATCACTTGAAAGCGAAAAAGTAAAAATTATCTAATTAACAAGGTTTATTGCGTTCCGGGGTGACCGCAGCGAAGCGGGGTGAACGCTGCTAGTCCATTATAAAAGGGGAAACCAAACGTTAAGTTTAGTAATATGCACTCACCTTTCTGTTCCTCCTTCGAAACATGTTTTGGTGGCTCAGGAGGCAGAGCAGCAGGAAGAATAGGCTTCGTAGGGGGAAGATCAACTTCATTTTCCTGATTATCCACCACCTCACCTTCCTCCAGAAGTTGGAGTTCACTTGGTGACACTGGTCTCGCTTCCGGAATCAAACTCTGAAAACCATTCATTTTATAATGTAATTCAACAATTACACTACCTTTCTTAGCATTATAGATTTTTTTTTTTTTTAAATCTTAGCGAAGATTCACAGAAGGTAGATACGGTGACACAAATATAAAGGAAACATCCATGCAAATGGCTAAATAATAATAATAATAATAAAAAATATTCTGCTATTGGGGAAAGACATTAATCTTTCTCGAAGATTTCTTTTGTATTTCCTGAACATTGCTTCAAAAACAAGACAATTAATTAAGTTTGCTTCTGATTTTTTAAGAATTATGAATACAAAAACTAACATTTTATTTCCGCTAAGAAAAGCTTCCCGATTTTAGAATAACTTATTTTTAACCTACACCGTTCAATACCTGTTAATATCATATAAATTAACGCAAGCTTACAAGAAAAGAATAAGATCATCACAGCAAAGCACTATTGAAAGAAAAATTGTATAAACTTTCCCGTTACGCTCCATCAGACAGGAATGAAAAGAACGACAAAGAAAAATAAATGCTGCCATAATCGTTTCTAGTGATAATGTTACCAGGTTAAGAAATGAATTTAACGTTCCATGATCATGCCCATTAGGTTAAGGGAGACGATTAAAGCAAGTGAATGATTATGGAATTGGTGGAATGAAAAAGTGGGAGGATAATGAGAAACCTACGAGCGTAATGTTGTCCACTACAAACGCCGGGATCGAACCAGGGACTCCATGCCCCAGAGGTATGCGCTCTGCCCCGAGAGTGAAGACACTGTAGTATAAGATAAAACAAATGGAATGAGCTAGACAGTAAGGGTGCAGATGATAAATAGACTAGTGAAGATAGGAAAAAAAAAATAGGAGTAAAAAGATATAAATTATGTTCAATAATAATAATAGAAAACAGTGATGATAAATGTTAACTAAATAATGAGAAATAAAATATTACAATAAAATCGGAAATGACAATACGAATAAAAATGGTTGCATGAGAGACAGAAAAGGTATGGAATCGTTATTACCATGGATAAGGTCAGATGAATGATTTGCAGATAGGAATAACATTTCTGCCGATCTCTTTCTCAGAGGAATAGATGAACCTGGGGAACTGATTGCAGAAAACATCTACTACAGTTTTCACTCTATAGAGATCAACGTTAAAACTGGAAATTATTGTTTTCTGCCACTTCCGGTTTGAATAGAGGAGAGTTGGTATCAATTCTTAGAACGCTAAATCGATTGTAAAAAACGCTTCTTCCTATTTTATATAAATCAATTAATAAAATCGCTAAATTGATTAATAAAAACGCTTCGTTTTTATTTTATATAAATCAATTCTGAAGCCGGAAGTTGATGCGGATTTCTATCACTTGATGTTTTAGGGAAGAATTAAGGATCGAAATGAAACGTATTCTTGGGACACTTAATCGATTGCCATTTCTCGTTATTACCGTTTTTGCTGTATAGTGCTCAACATTAAAATCGGAAATGGTTGATTTATACCACTTTCGGTTTTAATATCACCTTCATCAACAAGCTCGATTCCTAAGTTTTGACCCCACTTATTGATGGTGGTTCATCAAGTAATTCTCGAGATGTTTTGTCGCACGGACATACGGACAGATAACGTAAATATATAAAGGAGTTTTGGTAAACCAAACGTTTTAAAAATCGTACTGGCGATTTGCCCTTCCTCAGGCTGGACCCATGGGTAGGTAATTACTGGATGCTGAACGAGCCTTCTTTTAGAAGAGAAGTTTTAAAATACTGAAAAATTCTGATTATGTTCTGTCTAGATTTGTATATTTCAGGCAATGTTATATTCAGAAAATACACGAATCTTTTAAGATGAAACTTAGCATCCTAAAATAATGCATATCTAAAATCCAGTATGCATGCCATCGTTATACATCGTTATCCTGTATATCTACAATCCAATAATACACAAAGACTGAAAAAGTGACTGGATCGAGACTCGAACCTGGGACCTCCAACATACCGTGCCGATTAGTTAACTACTACGCCACTCAGTCCGTTTCTCAGAACGGCAACTCACTCACTCACTCTCGAGGTCGGTGCTGTCATCTCGGACCACGTGGTTGCATCACAGACGCCCGCTGTTATTGGACAATCCTGTGTCCACATACCGAGCACCTTATGAAGGTTGTGATGTCGTAAGTTATATACTGATGAAAGGAGGAAACAAGTGATTTTCTTTTACATACCATATCCTCTATAGGTGCGAATTCTGTAACACACAAACAGTGAGAAAGTGACTGACTGGAGATGCTGCTCGATATATGGACACACGATTGTCCGAGATGAGAGCACTGAGAGAGAGAGAGAGAGAGAGAGAGAGAGAGAGAGAGAGAGAAAAGCTTGTTCTGAGAAGTGAACTGGATAGCGTAATGGTTAACGCATCGGCAGTGTGCCGCAGGTCCCTGGTTCGAGTCTCGGTCCAGTTACTTTTTCACTCTATGTGTTACAGACTTCGCACCTACAGAGGATGTGGTGCGTAGAAAAGTTGTTTCCTCCTTTTATTAGTATACAAAAAAATCCAATATTTGCTTTGAGTTACAAATTAACTCCTATCAACGAGACTAATACAAGTGATAACGTGTAAATGTGAAAGCTTATACAATAAATTTTCTTTGTGTTTTTCTGTTCGAACTATTTTCAGGTAAATAGTTTTTTTGTTCGCTTCGGGACATCTGTTCCAATCATGTTATTTATACAGATAATACGTTAAGCATATAATATAACCTATTCTACCTTTCCCAATTCAATGAAAACTATTCACATTACAACTATCCAAAATTTTCAATCTTTTTAGATATATATCGTAAAATACAAACCTTCAAATAATCTGTCGAAATTGAGAGAACAGGTTTCTTGGAAGCGGACGAGCCAGCACTTCTCCATTTTCTTTTCCTAGGAGCTGTATTCTTTTTATCCGGTGACGGTGCACTCCCGTTATCTGCATGAACAAAAAAGATAAGTCATTTCACCACACCATCAACGACTTCGGCTGCAAAGGTAGGAAATGTTAACCATGGAGCGGTCAGATATTAATGTGACACCTTCCATTCAATCTTTCACGGTATCGTTCACTGTCTCATGCGTACTAGGAACTTGCTGCGTGTAATTTTTTGGTTATCTAACTACAGAAACGCGGTAACATCAAACTCAGAGTATCATCCATTTTAATCGCCTTCCACAACTCTTCGCATTTTATATATTTTTTTCCATCAATCATGTCGATCTCTAAACAAACAAAAATAAAAAAAATTTTATTTGATTTCAATTTATTGTCCCTTTCAGCAGCGAGGCTTTTTGAGACGTAGACTTACAGCTTAATGGGATCCGAAGCATGAGTTCCCGCCGGGTGTTAAGGAACGAAAAACAGCAAAAGGAGAGTATACTACTTTTAAGGAGACTTTCTATTATGTAAGAAAAGTAAATATATTTAAGAAAATTAAAAAAGCCTTCACATGAAATGAATGAATAATAATAATAATAATAATAATAATAATAAAAAATCCGGCTGAAATGGAGTTTCTAGCATTATGTCGTCCTACGTTGATACCCTTTAGGCTAAAGGAAACAAATGCTTAATGAACGTGATGGAATGAGAATGTGGGAACAAACTGTGCCTTGCAATTTAAGCTGATGTATTACGATAAACGAAAGTTACACAAAAATTCTTCAACAATATTCATTTTTATTAATTCAACAGTGTGCATCCGACACGTACTTTTAACTTTTTAAAACTGATGTCCGTTTCTATTCAGGGTGTCTACTAAAATTCCAAAATGAAATTTCGTGACCTTTTCTTCACCAAATCATAAAATTTCCTAACATTTTCAACAGCAAATTTGGGTGCGAATTAGGCTGAATTTTCATTCATGCGATAGAAACGTACTTTTCTTGCGATTTTCTAGCGTCTAAAGCCGACCATAGACATTTTTGGTGGTGAATTTTGACTTTTTATACAACGAAATTTTCCAATCTGTACTTACATTTGTAGCTAAAAAAATCGTGACCCAAAAGCTAAATTTCGTGACCTTCATGACCATTTTTTGATTTCGTGACTTTCGTGACCCATAGACACCCTGCTATTGGACGATTTAAACTGAACAAATTGATGAGAGGGAAACATTTCCATTCGCTTTATTTTCTGATTTATTAACAACTATAACATCACTTTTTTGTATGTACTCATTAAATGTTTTGAGGTGCCAGATATATTTTCTTTTTTTTTTTAATCTTCTTCCACTGTTACGCATGTTACGTTTAACCACTCCAACATTCTTCAAACTGCTATATAACCGAATGACATTTTAACCTGTACAATAGCTTCTATATGTGATCAAACTCTCTTTCTTCTGCGATCTTTCTTCTTTACAGTGATACTGGTGATCCAACTTATGGTTTTAGAAATTTACACATGAGGATTTTCGTCGTTACTTCAATAACGTTTCAAAAACGAATTAATCCTAGCATACAGAGAGTGTTGCCTACGAGATAAGATGAGACGAATTGAGAAATCAAAGTTTCTAGTCTCATAATTTTTCTTTTGTCAAATTCCCGTTTTGTCTCGATTATCAGAAAGCTATTCTCGTCTCGTCTCTTTTGTAAATTTATGCCCTGATTTTCTGCTCATTTTCATCTAGAAGTTCATCAGAATATCTCCGCGTCACGAAGGTTATGATATAACAAGACTTAAACTATATTTATTATTGAAGTATATTGTATAATGACTTATGTATCTTTAAACGTTAATAAATGATCTCATTGTGTTCGTACAGTCACTTTTTAAATTTACAATATATACTACGAATCATTTAACTAAAACAGTTTATTTTGATTTTGAGTTTAACGTCCCGTTCAGCAGCGAGGCTATATGAGACGTGTACCTACTGATTAATGTGAAATCCGAACCACATGAGCTCCCGCCGGGAATAGAACCTGCATCTCCCACGCCAAAGGTGCGTACTCTAACCGCTTAGCCACGAAAGAGCTCGGTGTAACTAAAACAATGTTTGAGATCTAAGACTTGGGTGAAATAGTGTTGTCCACGAGCCTCGACACCTATTTTAGTAGTACTTTATGGAAGTACCTATGTTAGACAGTAGTTGCAATAGCAATAGATTCTGGTAAAGTATTAATCAAATAAAAGTAGTAAGACGAAAAATCTTGACTACGTTGCTACTTGAATAATTTGTTGGGTCATCGCCGCATGTCCCAGGTAATAGTGAGACACCCATTAAACTTTATGCCGATAGAGAATTCCGATCAAGCAATGTAAAAACTACAGATTTGTCTTTGTTAAGTAAGAGTATAAGTGTACAACTTACAGTACCATAATACTTCATTTCACTCTAGTTACAACCTTTATTTGTCTCCTGATACTTTTAAATTAATAAGAACAGAACATAATGCATTTTTAATCAATACAATCTAGTTATTTTGAATAAATTTCTCCACGAAACGCATATAGATAAATAGGATTATATTCACAGCTGTCACTTAAAATTCAGGATCGGTTACAAGATTATGGGGAGCGTTTTCAACTTCATATATTTATCTGACTAATGTCTAATAATAAATAAAAAAATAACGAATTTTACGGACCAAACCAGGAGCTAAACAAACAGCGTTAACTGCTCGCGACAAAAATTAGATTAAATGGAACTTTTCTATTAAAAATTGCAATACAATTAACTTACCTGTATTTCCTGATATGTCCACGTTCTCCTGAAAGAAATGAAGAAAATTATTTTAGGAAATATATAAAGTTTTATAATGAATTTTACACAAAGGGCAAACTTGTACAAGTTTCTGACAATATTTACACAAAATAATTTGATTTGTTGGTCTTTTTGGAGTTTCGCGTCCGTTTTCAGCATTGAGTTTCCAACGATTCAAGCAGAAAAACCAAACCACAAGAGTATCCACATCGGAACTGAACTTAGATCTGATGCGTGAACTAATTTGCTCGCAAGCAGAAATAGAAGTAAAGTTTTCGCATGACATGTATTTTCATTTGTGTATGTTAGGACATCAGCAATAAATAAATAAATAAATTTAAAAAAAGGACCGAATTTATTCTAAACCAATAATTTCTAAGACACAAATTTATTTCTTCGATTTGCTTTAATGTTCCTTTTCAACCTGAAGTTATACGAAACGAAACCAACATTTTAACGAAGATCCGAACATATACAACCATGACTTTACATTTGGATTTATACGTACAGAAAGTACACATGGTGACTACTCAGAAGCCGAGAAGCGAATGTGCTTTCAAATTAGTGGGGCTTCATGTTCCAAGCTAACTATGATGTCTCTTACTTTAAAGGGAAACATCACTATAAATAAAATAATTAAATTACCAATCTGACGGAATTAGTGAAGTTGTTCATCGTTGAAGCGACCGATCCTCCCTCTTCCTTCTCAATAATTTCAACCTCAAACCATACAAATAAGACTAATCTCCAACAATACATACTATATTCTATAAAAATCTCGATTTTTAAATGGATTTTCACTATCAATATGGAATATAGAATCGCTAAAAATGTATCCCTCATTATTGACCTCTTTCAACTTCAAGTACTTGAGAAAATTGGAAATCCTCAAACAATATTACGTCATATTCGACCAAAGTTATCAAAGAACACTATAAAATTATGAGAATTAATTTTATGTTTTCGTGTAAAAAGGGTTAATTCATAATTTCAATCTCTACTAATTTTAACTCGATGCAGATGATGGCTAGAAAGCCTCAAAGCAAATGCACGAGATATTACACCAAAACATTTGTTTAAAGAAATTTATTGTGGAACACATTCTTTTTAATTTCTGGTGGAGGAGGGAAGGAAGTGATTTACTCTTTCATTCTTTTCAGATGTTAACCTCAAGATGTGGGGATTATCAGAATGAAAATAAAAATAAGTAAAAAACAACAGGGTCAGTCCATATATAATCACCGAAATTAGAAAAAAATCCCCAGTCGACCATCAGGGATTTTGATGAAATTTTACACACAGGTACCTACATCCCTCGTAAGAAAGCCTGTAATTTTTTATTCTCCTGTCTCTACCAGTTCCTAAGTAATTAACTTAGAAGCGAGGCAGTCCGCATCATGACTTGCCGAACACGCTGATTGTTTAAGTTTTTAATGAGCAAGAACTCGGTTACTAATTATGTTACATAGGTCAAACTTTTTCTGCTATAAATACATGCATCGCTGTAATGAAGTAATATGTTGAAAGTGGCATGACCATTTTATGTTCGGATATATAAACTATCAAAGTCAGCACTTTTTTACATTACCGTTTATAAAGTTCATTTTTTAACATGTCACAGATTTCCTACATAAAACAACAAATGCCTGTGTTTGTGTGCAGTACATTACAGGGTTGTGAACTATATGCACCAGTAATGAAGAGCAGTTTACACTATATTTACAGGATTTATGGGAGGTTAAAGTTGGTATCATTGCAAGAAAACAATTTTTTGCTTACTTTAAGAGCTCTATTTAACTATGTTGACAGTTGAATATGAGTGTGATATTTTGGATGAATATTGCTACTTATGTAACAAATAACTTGTGTGAATTTCAAAACCCTGATGTATTTTCTTCCATTTGAAATCATCGCCTTTGTCAACAGGTGTCAGTAGTCTTTCAGATTTAGAACGGATATGGAGAATGAAAGTAATTTTACTTCAAGAGTCCCTCTCCACTCTGGATGAGGACAAAATCAATGAACTTCGTGTTAAGCTCGTGCCAGAACAGAAATTTTGCTAAACATGTGTTAGATGTGCCAGTTCCAGAAACAGCAGTGATAGAGATGATAAGTATGATCCTAGCTACACACCACACACTGTTCACCAGAAGCAACTAAACGTGTCTCTCAAATCTCTAGGCTGCTCACCACTGAAGAATGTAAGTAAGAGAGACAGACAAGGATACAGCAAGAGAAAGGTGAAGCAGATAACAAATTTCGTACAGGAGAAGATGTTCTTGGAATACCAAGCACTACGTTTCTCTACTAAAAAGACATGTGACAGGTATGCTAATTTCTCTATGCTTATACAGCAGCTTGTAGAAAAGTATCGCAAAACATTTTCCTATAAACACAAAGTCCAAATCTTAACACTTTCTCCTGCAACTTGGAATATCAAAAAAGCTGCACAGAGTTTTAGGGCCTCAGATTATTTAGTGCGAAGAGCAAAGAACTTAAGATGAGAAAGGAATCCTATCACTTCAAGGACAGAAGCCTCGGAAAATAATTCCCAAAGTAACAGTGAATGACGTAGTTTCATTTATGAAAGCGATGGATGTTCCAGAATCTCCTGGAATGAAAGAATGTATGTATGTGCATACAGATGAAGCTAAAGTTCAAGTTCAAAAAAGGCTACTATTAACGAATATACATGAAACATATGTTGAATTCTGCTAACAGAAACCCAGTTTCAAATTGGGTTTGCGAAGTTTTCTGCCTTAAGGCCAAAGTGGTGCATTACAGTTAAGGCAACTGGCACTCATTCTGTATGTGTGTGTGTCAATATCATCAAAACATGAAACTGATGGTCGATGCCCTTCCTGGACCAGGACACATCTACAAGACACTGCTGAACATTGCAGTGTGTGATGCAACGAACAGACAATGTAGGTTACAGTACTGTGGCAACTGTGGAAGGAAGGAGGCTGTGCAAGATTATTTAGTAAAACGTTTTAATCATCACTTACTTGAAGGTGATGACTGTGTTAAATTTAAAAACTAGGTTCACACAGACCGGTTGGCATTACAAATCCTACAGCTCTCTATGAATGAGTTTTGGGACACATTGACTCAGGGAATTGATAGTCTTAGACAGCACCATTACATAGCCAAGGCTCAAGCTGCATACATGAGTAATATAAAAACTTCACTTCAGAAAGCAGAGCTAATTGTTTTATTGGATTTTGCCGAAAATTACACTTTCGTTATACAGGACGAGGTTCACGGGTACCATTGGGAGAAATCCCAGACATCCGTGCATCCTTTCGTGGTGTACTATAAAGATAATGGAACCCTGCATTACAGTAGCCTCTCCCTGGGGAGGCTATAGGGGCTATCCTATTCCACAGATTTATTATGTTCCTTTTCACTTTGTGTGCATGTTTCTTTATTTATTTGAACGCTCAATTTCTTATTACTAATATTGAACTGTAATTTTGAACCACAGAATTCTATTATTTTGTAACAATTAATTTCATTATGTGGCACATTGTTTCTTCTTATAGTCTTACAATATATATTTTCAAGTGCTCAATCAGTGTAAATGATTTTACCTGGCATATATGTACTTCTTTACTTCCATTCTCCATATCCGTTCTAAACCTGAAAGACTACCGACACCTTTTGACAAAGGCGATGATTTCAAATGGAAGAAAATACATCAGGGTTTTGAAATTCACACAAGTTATTAGTTACATAAGTAGCAATATTCATCCAAAATATCATACTCATATTTAACTGTCAACATAGTTAACCAGGGCTCTGAAAATAAGCAAAAAGTTGGTGTTTTTACAATGATACCAATTTTAACTTCCCATAAATCCTGTAAATAAAGTGTAAACAGCTCTGCATTACTGGTGCATATAGTTCACTACCCTGTAAGGTACTGCACACAAACACAGGTATTTGTCGTGTTATCTAGGAAATCTGTGACATGTTAAAAAATGAGCTTTATAAACGGTAATGTAAAAAAGTGCTGTCTTAGGATGTAGGTACTTGTGTGCCAAATTTCATCAAAATCCCAGATGGTCACCTGGGGACTATTTGATGATTTATAATGGAATAACCCAACAATATGTTTTGTCGTAGTCGAATATATTTAATGTGGTTTATGTTCGAAATTTGCCTTTCATGTATCTTAAAAACTTACAACACGGGGTAGATTTAACTCCATGGGTTATTTCTGCACGCAGAAGGAAGATACATATATATATGAAATTTCATTAAAATCAGGTAAAGATATCGTAGAACAGATGGACATACCAAAATAGATCGAGTCGAATAGCAGAAGCTTCGCTACGCTCGCTTCAGTCACAACTTCTACCTAATATATTCGAACTTGCTAGAACTCGATCTACTCGTAATATCTAAATTATGATGATAAAAATATGGAAAAAAAAAAGAAAGAAAAGAAAAGAAAGTCAGCAATTTACGGATATTTACTGTTTTGGAACTTAGCACTAAGGCTACATGAGACATGGATATAGAGCTTTATATCCTCTTGCTGGGTCTCCCGCGCCAAAGGCACGTAGGCTAACTATATAGACACAAGGGAGGTCAAGAATTTGAGAGTATGAACGCATTCATGAAGAAAATAGCCTTCATTTTACTTTTTAATATTTATGACACGGTGCAAAATTTCCGATTGCCAGTCACCACTAGTGACCAAACTCTCTGATCTGGGTACTGGATTGAGACCTGAAATTTTCTTTCTCTGATTTACGAGATCATTACAAAAATGCTGGGTACTCAAAAGAAATATGGTAAATTCATGGCATTACAGCGATCACACTGATTAACTATCAAAGGGAATTATATTGCGCTCCTAAAATTTTATCCATAATTGCCTTTAATAAACCGCTTTGATGAGTCACTTCGACTAACCTTGCAAACATTCACGTATTTATTGTACTTAAACACACTTAGGATGCGATATTTCTATGGAACGCATACACTAAAACATAAATAACAACGCATACTGTATTACTGATATAAAATTGTTGCTCGACATTAACTTCATACCTTATTCTCACCCTCGTTGTTTGCTTGATCCTCACTCTTATTCTCTTTGTTTTCTGCTTCATCGATTTTCGCTGGCACAGAAACTACTGAAGCTGTTGACCTGAAATAAAAATACAACTTTCACAAACATCCTAAATCAATACACTCCAAATGCATTTAGGCAAGGAAGTTACATTTGTCAACAAAAAATGCATGTTAAGACTTTCGAATTGGGAAGTGAAGAAAACTGAGTTTTCGTTTCCCACTGAAGACATATTGAAAGAGTTGGAATATCATTAGTTTTAAGACATTTTAGTTGTGATCTTATCATATCTTAATTTGCTTTTCTTGCTGCTAATGTTTTGTATCATTGACGTTTCACTTTTAAAACTTCTAGTGTGTGTGAGTAAAACTAGAGATGAATGGGATACTCAAACCCTCGTGTGTACTATCAAAGATGAGTCGTGAAGTCTAGGAGGCTTAGATGAGCGGGTCATGTAGCTAGAATGGAAGAAAGTAGAATTGCCTCGAATTCTAGTAGAATGAAAGACCAATCGGAAAACGACCATTAGGAAGACCTAGGAGGAGATGGGAGGACAATATTAAGATGGATCTCGCAGAGATTGGAATACAAAGTAGAAACTGGATGCAGTTAGCTAAAGATAGAAGTCAGTGGAGAGCTTTTGTGAACGCGGCATTGAACCTCCGGGTTCCATAGGCCATAGAGTTAGTTAGTTAGTTAGTACTATCAAAGATGATTTTCTGATGTTTCCAGTTAAAGTACGAATACTCAAGGTACTTGTAAATGAAGTTTAACTCTCGTTCACTCTATGGTATAAAGAAACGCGAACGTAATTAACTTCCCTACTACACCTTAGCCAAGCCAACCTAGACAGGGTTGCTTTACCCGCTTCTTTAATATGCTTTATATTATCTTTCCGTTTTCTCTGCTTATCCAGAGGTCTCTTTCCCTTCGCATTTTTGACTAAATTCTACCCATCACGCTCCTATACTTTTCCCATTCGAACGACGTGTTCTGCTCTTATTCATCAGTGACGACTAGATATTGTGCAGTTCGGTGTAAACATTTTCCATTCACCCCTTTCTTAGTTCCTTTCTTGTATCAAGTATGTTCCCGAACCCTCTGCTACCGAAAATCATTATTACTTAAATGGACTAGCGAGACCAACTGTCATATCCATACAGTTTATGCATTAACAGACTTGTATATAAATTGTGTTTAGATTTAATTACAAAGAACTCTAATAATAGACACCCTTAAAAGAAAGTATTCATTATTATTAACGATGCATTTTGATAATGTCGGTACAGATACCTTACTGACGAATATTTGAAATTGCTGATATGTACCAGCTGTTTTAACTAAATTATTAAAGTCAGGTAACTAACCAATGTTGGCTAGGTGGCTGGTTCGAGCTCAGCGTCACTTTATAGCACCAAAGCGATACGAGAAGTGGGCCTATAGTTTAAGGTGGCATCCGAACAACCGCAATGCATTCAAATTTTAAGGCTCTGTAGCTTTGCACCAAAGCCGCGCTCGCTTGTCACTAGCCAGCACGGAAGTCAGGTCAGCAACCAATGTTTTGTCTCTAATGCAAGGAGTATCATGTGCAATGAAAAAAAAAAAAAAAAAAAAAAAAAAAAAAAAAAAAAAAAAAAAAAAAAAAACTTCTTATAATTCAACTTCCTGAGAATAAAGTTGAATTATACCACAACTGTGAATTTTGAAACTCCTCAACTTAAAACGTTACTTTAAAAATAAAAATAAATGCACAGTAATGTCTTCTAAACACAGAAACATCAATGTTTAAAATCAAAGTCCTCTGTAAACACACAAATTAATTGTTCACACTAGATTTCTTATAATCGTTTCTTCGAAGATTGTCTTTATTAACCATTTGCACTTCAGTTTGTGCTTCTTCGCTTCCAAGTTATTCACTGTTGTTTTATTTCGCACTCTTGTCTTTTGTTTCTTTCTCTTTCTTTGAGAACTTCGAACGAACAAACAGCAGTATTTCTGCAGATATATACACAAACAGATACTGTGAACTTCTATAGTTCTATCCCTGTACTTACAAAATCATAAACATTTGTGCGACAGAATTATCTCCTTTGTTATGTAATCTTTAATGGTTAAGAAGTTTCTCTTCACTATCATGACCATTCTTCAGTATTATCAATATTTATAAAACATGTAATCTAAAACTCATCAACTCTATAATTATGATTTGAGAAGGATTAACTTTCGAAAACTGTTACTGCCCTTCAAATGTAAGTTCCCTCTAGTCCCTCTAATATTTTCTTGTCTAGCAATTACACTAATACACAAATTCTCTTTTCTAAAGACCAAAATATTTTACCTATTTTTTCTTACTTATCTAAATCTATAATTTCCCTGTCGCAAAGAAAGTTACTTACCTGGGTCTTTTGAGCGATACTTTTTCGTATTTGCGAACAGGACTAGGTGATTTACTGGATCTCTTACTGTCTCGACTACTGCTCCTACTTCGACTTCTACTCCGACTGGATTCTCTGCTCTTACTTCCGTCACTGATTTCTCCATCTGACTTTATTTTCTGTTCTCTGTAAATTAAGACATACAAGTAACTAGAATGATTTACTAACTTAACAAGCCACACTGTGATAAATGTTAATAGTACAGTACGAAGCATGTTGAATAACCAAAGAAAGACTCATCTGAAGTATCTGTTTAATGGAATAAGTGCATATAGTTTGAAAGGCACTGCCACCTTTATCAGTACCTTAGAAAATAACTTATGCTGAAATAAGTAATCTACTGAGAAGTATTTTCTTATTTGTAGAAACAAGACTAAATGCGAGGAAAGGAACGTACCATTGTTCTTTAACTCTGTGGTGTAGTATAAAACGCGTAACTTCATGACAATTAAACCAAATTAATGATTGGTAATCAAACTAATCACCTGTGTAAATAAAACTCAAGACTAGTAAAACATACACTTTTTCTCCAATGAGATTTGTACACAACATTCCCTGAAATCAAAGAACTAAAAAATTGTAGGTAACTATGATAATTGTTTGTTTCATCAAATTAATGCTACAAATGTAGTTTTCGAAAAAAAAACAAAGAAAAGAAATTTGTGGAGCTAAAAAATGATGAAAAAGAACCACGCCATCTATTACTATTGTGTATCAGCAAAATCCCTGTACTTGATACAATGATTTTTAAAAGTTCTTTAGGAATAATCATACTCTTTGATTTCAGGTCTGTAATTGTTTTACCATCAAAAGAATATTTTATTTTTAATAAATTCAGTTAACCTTGAATACGATACAAACCATACAAACCTTGAATTCAGGCAACCTTTTCAAATACAATGATTTTTAATATTTTTTAAAAGCGCCTCCCAACTCCCCTCACAGCCCTCCACTCCATCCATTGCTTTAAATGTCTATAATTACAAAATGTATACAACTCTTACTTTGGAAAAACTTACAATTTTAATGGATACAGAATTGTTTCTAAGACTTTTAAAACAATTACAAAAAAGTATGTTGACAAATTACCAGTTTCATGATTTTTCCAGTATGTGAATCAAAATTCCAGTATAATTGAAGTATTTCCAGTATCAGTAAACTCTCTGATTAATTTTTATGGACTAAAAAGTATGTCGTAGTTATTAATATTAATTGAAAGTTTTTAATTCTATTACAAAATATTGTTCATTTATTAATGTACAGTGTATGTAAAATGATACACTATTAACTAACTTGTATCTATTATTATGTTTTTTCAACGATGATACACATCATTCTAATAATGACACAGATACTGCCGATAGTTACGCACATATCACTTGTAAAACTATGAGCAATGCCTTAACACATGTATTAGAAACATTCAGATCCTCTTTCAAGACTTGCATCCGATTCCTAGTGGAAGTGTGTTTTACGTGTAAAAGGTGCACGATTATATTGGAATTTAAATATACAGGATGTTTCAAAATGATTCGAACGAATTCAAATCCTTATATATTTTTTATTAACTCTGCAGACTATTTACAATTTTACAATTTTTTCACGGAAGTACTATAACTACGTTTTAGTGGTAAACATTGTAATACAGTAATTTACAAATGCTCAATAGGAGCCCCTTTTGTTACTCTGCATGCACTAATTTGGTAAACCAATTCTTCTAAGGCTCGAATCAGCTTGTTTTCATCAACAGTTTGCACTGCAGAGTAAGCGCTCCTGCAGTTCATGAACGTCTTGGAGGGAGAAGTGGTTTGTACGCCGTGTCTTTGAGATGTCTCACCTACATACACACGAAATCGCTAGATGTTAAGTCCGATGGTCTTAGTGCCCAATGTAAAAGCTGCTGGAGCAGCTCTCCAATTCAGTAGTGTGACAGTCTCTCGTCAAGATAATTCAACATTGTGATGAAAGTGGTATAAGCCTCATAGTAAGCATGTGTATAAATGGAATAAGCACGTTTGTTTTTGAAAAATCACGCAGAATTTCAACGATTTTATGAGGTCCCTCAGCCACCCAGATACGAACACTTTGTTCGTTTACTCTTCCAATCACATGATACATAGCTTCATCATTAAAAACCGTTCGTTCAATAAAATTATCATCACTGCACATCTTAGAATGACTCACGAAATTCTTTGCGGGGCATCTGATCTAATATTGTAACAATTATCCTCGACAGGGATACATCTGTAAATGCTTACGTACTACGCGGCACACAGTTCTTCGAAACATTTGAGACCTGCGTTGTTTCAAGGTCGAACTCTTTTGATGTCTACCTCAGACGTGAGAGGACGATTATACAATTTTTCCTTACATATGAATCCTGTTTCCTTGAACTGCTGATACTAATTCCATGGAATTCTTTGATGGAGGTTCTTTACAAAATTTTGTACGAAACTCACGTTGAATACTCACAACAGACCTATTAACGTGAAACTGTAAGACGCGAAATGCTTTATCTGCACCACAGGCAGCTGTCTTGCAACCTGTTGACTGGCCTAGAAGAGAAGAAAAAGGTGTGGACTGAACGTCCCACAGTTTTATTCTACCTGTCTTTCTTCCCTTATAGGGAATATTGGTATATTTTTTTCTTTTTAGAGAAACAAAGGGGGAAAAAAAATTAAATAACCGAAAAGACTAGCAGGGAAATACAAAAAGAAAGAAGACCACACGAGCAGTAAGGAACAAAAACTTTCTTTGCCTCTCTCGTCGATCGAGTTTTAAAGCTCGTGGAACGATTTCTTATTGTGCAGATTATTTTGAAACATGCTGTATAAGAAATAAACGCAAACACCAAGAAATATTACCAATCAAAAAACTTATACTGAGCTTAAAATAGAACTTTGGTAATTTTAAACCTTGTGCTTATAATTACTTAAATCAGCAATGAAATTATTTATTTATTTTAAGAACGTGCGAAAACATCAAAGACACATTTTTGGATACTCACTTAGCAGGTGACGACCTAACAGCATCTGTTTCTTTATTTTCCGAACTTTTTGCAGGGCTCTTAGGCCTTTCTTCTGAGCTTTTAGTTTCCGTGTCAACTTTTTCAGGAGTATTCGTTGTGGTTTCTGTGTTCTTTTCAGGAGTTTCCGGAACTGGAGGCTCTTCTTTCTTATCTGCTGCATTACTGTCTTCTTCCTTTGCGGGTGGATCTTGAGTTTCTTCTTGTTCTATGCTTCTCCTACTGAAAAAAGCCATACTGGATCAAGCAAAATGACAACAAGAACGCTAATAGTGGTGTAACAGAATGAGTGAACTTCCGATGTTCGGAAAGTATACCTCTATTCACGCTACTTTACACAATGTTAAATCTGTAAGTACAATAACAACAGTATGTTGACACCACATTATGGAATCTTACTCAAAATTAAATGACCATCACTGTTTTATCCAAATATATAATGCTACACACAGAACTACGGCAATGACACATTATGTTGGAAGATTTTATACCAAAATATAATCTTCAAGGTGACACAAATAGGACTAGTTATCTCTCAGTGAATAAAATGAATCAACTGAACTAAACTTCGGTAGAGAACTCAATTTTTGAATCTATTAAGAATTAACTTAGGAAACTTCAAGCTTCATTTGTTATTATATAGATTTACCGAAAACTGCATCTATAGATAATCTTTTTCAAGCGCAGGTAAATTATGCAATAATAATAATAATAATAATAATAATAATAATAATAATAATAATAATAGAAGAAGATACTGTTCTCCAAAAATACAAAAGGAATAATCTTAGTTTCTTTCGATAATATGCTTGCTATTTCCACTGCTATAAATTCTTTGAAAGTCGAACAGCAACTACACTCTTAACATGTGCCTAACTGCACATTTTCTGGTTAAGTAAGGATACATTAGTGGGACATGCCATTCTCTTGATTATTTCAAATCGTTGCGCAGTGGTACACTTAACTGTAAGTTAATTTTAACCAGACAGTACTGCGCAGGAAGACAATAGTCAGTCTCGAATACTATGATTATTATTATGCGGGCTGATTTCGAAAAGAACTAAATAATTTGTCTCAACAAGATTCAAATTCTTTTTCGTTCCGCTTTATAATATTTTTTTTTCTGTTTTATTATTTGGAAACTGTATTTTGTGTTTGCGTTGATATACTAGAAGTGTGTGTGTTACGTTTCCCTAAGTTTACTCATGGACATATGGTTAACATCACGCGTGATGTAGGAGACCCGGATTACACTTCTACTGAAAGTTAATGTGGTTCGGAGCCCACGCTAATCTCATATAGCCATTATGCTGAAAATGAAACTACGAACCAATGAACTAATCTTATGATGCTGGTGATAAAGCCGGAGAAACAATAGCTGAAATAAAATAAGTGAACAATCACAACTAAAAAAATAAATAAATAAAAAGGTTTTACGTCCTACCATAGGCTAAAGAAGACGTTGCCATCATAAACTCCATGCGCTGCAATCGAACCAAGGGGTCTCGCACAAGTCTGATATTCGGAAATCTTTAAGTTTTATGTCCCACGTTACGCCGGGTAGGCTAAAAGAGACGGCAATGATGAAAAATGAATGAAATGGTGGAACGAAGAAAGTGGGAGAACCCCAAGAAAACCCATGTAAACGGTGTCTGTTCACCCCAAAGCTCACTTGGCGTAAGCTGGGATCGAACCAAGGACCTCATGCAGCTTGATATTCGACTAAATCAAGCAGTCGAAAGAAAGTAACTTTGTAGGTTAGGAAAACGGAAACCAACGTATTTCTTCTCGTACAAATACCTACAATAATAATAATAATAAAAAAGTGCTCCTTTAAGAAAACCAGCTTCGGCTCGCTGAGTAAAGAAATTTGTAATGATAGCAAAATCGTTATCTTATATACCCAATAGAAATTATACCAACCTCTTTTTCGAATCTTCGTCTGGAGATTGAGCACTTTCTTCTTTACTTTGTTTTCTTTTTCGGCTGGAAGATCGATCTCTCTGCTCTTTAGGTTTGTCGTCTTTCTTCTGTGGAGTCTTTAATTCTTCCTTCGGTTCTTCTTTTTCATTCGTCTAAAAAAAATATTAACACTCTTTCAAATATCCGTGTTAACTATAGGCATTGCAAAATTAATCCTCTGTATATTTTTCTTTATTCTATTGTAACATTATTACGTTCAAATCAATTTTTCTATCTATCGACCTATATATATATATGGACATTAACGGCATCTCTGGCCTTATGCCCGTCACGTATGAGGGATGATGTCCCTCGACAAGCACAGTATCCGGGAAGAGAGAAGGAAGGAAGCACTCTGGGACCTGCATGTTAGGTACCATTAAAGTGCATGTCGCAGCGTATCATTAAAGGAGCTACTAAATTTATATTCTATTAAAATTCATTAACTTCTGTATTAAAATTTAATATGATAAAGTCCTTGACTTGTGAACATTTACTACTATTTCTTCGTACCACTACTGAAATATAGGATATCTTCATCCCACAATCATACGTATTCGATTGAGATATCGTTTTTTTCTCTTTAACATTTTGCGGAGAAAATCAGACTGTCTGAAGACACTTTGAAAGTCACATTTTGGAATCGTTCCAAAGAGACTTATTAGCAGTAGAACTACGCACAAAACGTGTGTCCTATAAACCAAAGAATTTTCCATCAGTTGGGGCACGAGTTTTTCGCACTAAGAATTTGAAAATTTTGCGTTTCGTTTATCGTATTTCGTGTTTTGTCGCCTTTTCCAAATAAAGTTTCGCATTTTGTAGCTCTTGTGGAAAAAATATTCCCTGACATTTTTTTACAACTGAGGCCTATTCCGGAAGAAGGGCACATAGAACGTTTTCGTGAATGGAGAAAAAGAGCCTTAACGATTTTATTAGAATATATAACAATAACATAATATTGCAAATGCCTGTTACAGGTTTTCTTAATATAAATGATCTGTTCGCCTAATAAATAGCTTGTATTAAATGAAAAAATATTTTATTTTAAATATTTATAAACATATTTGTATAAAATATTATGTGCCCTTTTTTCGAAAATCCTTGTTGGTTGAAGAAATAGCACACTATTAATGCATCACAATAATGTCTTTATTCTAAATAAAGCAAATATAAGCTATTACCCATGGCAATAGATGTATTATGGATTTAGTCCTGTTCATACTCATTCAATATATATTCAAGCCAGTTGCTGTCTTCAGTTGACAAGAACTTCATTAAAGAGCGAACATCTTTCTATACCTGTTCGCGATATTAGTTTTTGAAACATAAGAAGATGTTGGCATGTACGTAATAGAACACAGCGGAACGCCTGATACAGTGTACTTTATCACTACATATTACATAATGGTGTAGTTTGAAGTTTTGATGATGAGTTGGAACGAAAGAAAGGATCAAGAGTTGAGTCCCAATCCTTAATCAAATCTTTATCCATTGTCAGTTCAAAAGAAGATGGATTCTGTCGATAGGTAACGATGGCTTCTAACCATGGCTTAGCAGATCCGATTCGCTCCAAGTTTTTTTTTTATTTTGTTTCGAACAAACCCGAAGTTGCGGTCGCACTGGCTAAACGAGTGTCCACGCACAGGATATAAAAAAAATATTTCCACTTTATGAACTTTAGCGAACCAACAACAACATTTTGTTATTGTAGTGTTTCTGTTTTGTCCACCTGTAGCATCTGACAACAATACTACTGTTCTTAGTTCTGAAACTAGCTGAGATTTTTTTCAAACAGTCAAATAAGAAAGAAGCTACCGCTACTAGGGTCTGAAGTCAGCTGTGCGCCAAAACAGTAGTGCAAAGGCTTACAAAAACAATATCGCCATTCTGCCAAAAATAAAGATATCGAGATGAAATTTTCAAACCACCTAGAGTATAACATGGCGGTTCGTTTTCAATGATTTCCGGAGAATGGGCACAAAGGCCTATGTGCCCTTCTTCTGAAATAGGCCTCAATTGTTCCTTTTATTCATAGATCACTACAGGAATAAACCATTAATTGTCTAAAAACAAAATATACTGAATATTTCACTTCATCATCATAATCATCATCACCATCACCACATGTATTCTGC
The DNA here is from genome assembly GCF_964235325.1 of Thermobia domestica. Lineage (NCBI taxonomy): Eukaryota > Metazoa > Arthropoda > Insecta > Zygentoma > Lepismatidae > Thermobia > Thermobia domestica. The sequence goes on from NC_137454.1 coordinate 64,772,607, forward strand.
CCTTACTCGGAGGTCACTTGAAGCAGTTAAGAAGCTTCCATGCTCCACGGTCCTCCGCTAACCTCTTCGTCTTCACGTATGATCTTTCTGTTTTTATATCATCCATTAATTGTAGTCTCCTTCGCCCCTTCCCTCTCTTTCCTGCCACCATACCCTCTAGGACGTCCCTCATGATATAATTTCTTCTTAGGCAATGCCCAATCAGTTTCTCTTCCTCTTCTTAACAATATCTAAAAGTGTTCTTTTCTCCCCCACCATTTCTAACACCCTTTCATTCGTTTTCTGCTCTACCCAATTAATTCTTTCCATTCTTCTCCACACCCATATTTTGAAGACTTCCAGTCGTTTTTCATCACTTTTACGTAATGTTCACGTTTCCGCCCCATACACTACAACACTCCACACGAAGCATTTTATGAGTCTTTTTCTCAACTCTTTATTCAAGGTCCCACAAAACAAAAATTTTTCCTCCTAAAGGCTTCTTTCGCCATTCCTATCCTTGCTTTTATTTCACGTTCGCACTTCATGTCGTTACTAAGAATACTACCCAGATATCGAAAACTATTTACTTGCTCTATTTTATCCCCTCCCACTTTTATATTTGACACAGACCTCTTCGTTTCAATCACCATGGCTTTTGTCTTTCTAACATTTATTTTCATTCCATATTCTTCAAAGCCCATCCTCAGGTTTTCTAACATTTTATTGATTTCCTTTTCAGATTCTGCAACAAGCACCATATCGTCTGCAAATCTTATGCATCTAATCATTCTATCTCCTACCGAAATGCCGTCATCATCATGTAAACTCTTTTTCACTATCTCATCTAGATAGACATTAAATAGTGTTGGCGAGAGGCAGCATCCTTGTCGAACTCCCCTTCCAACTGCACTCTCTTCCGTCAGTTCTTCCCCTATCCTAACACTTACTTGTTGGTTCATGTATGTTTCTTACGAGTCTTCGAGCTTTATATTCCAACCCTATCTTCGTTAGAACTCCCAACAACAATTCCCAATTAACGCGGTCAAAAGCCTTTTCTAAATCAATCAATACAACATACACCTCTTTCCCTTTTTCTATAAATATTTCAATTAACATTGTAAACTTCACTCACAGAATATATATATATATTTAACCAAACTGAAGGGAAATCAGTAAATTTACTATAAGTAGGAACAGGGTTGGCTGGTTTAAACCAGCTGTTTAAAAAAAAAAAAAAAAAAAACAACTGGTTTAAACCAAAGAACGAAATATGTTCGTAAAAGTGTAACTATTCGCAAAATCTTGATGAACACACATTGTGGGTTATCACGTTTCACTTCCATATATTATTCGTACTATATTCAGACCTAAATTCCCCATTCTTTACTCAAAGAGATTATATTACAAATGCATCTTTTTTTATGTAATTTTATGGATGTTTCTTTTGCAATTTTTTTATAGTTTGTTATTATTGTTATGCAACCAAAGGAAAATTCTAAACATTTTTTCGTTTTACTAATGTTTACTATTGATAAAATACATCGAAATGCCGTACTTATTTTTGGGAGGGGGGCCATACAAACCCCACGAGAGGCAATTATTGAGGCAAGAATCTTTGGTAACTATTTATGTATAAATGGGTCAGAGCCAAAGTGGACTCAAATAATTCGTATCTTTATTCACTTTTCTTACTGATATGCAAAGTAAATCGTTATATTTCTTTAACTTGGACTAATAAAAGTCGTAGTGAACTGACTTGGACTAAATTAGTTCTTCTGCACTCTGTAGTACTTTGAAATTGTCCATATGTAATTCTGTATAATGGTTCCACTAGTGCAATTGTTTATCTTTTTTCCTTTTGTTCTAACGACTCTTGACGATTATATTAACAAATATGTAAAGATCAGTCAACGTATTTTTATCAGGAGTCCTTCGTGAGTGAGTCGGCAGACGTATCGCATTTGTGGCTAATTAGACCCGGTTTCGAGTTCAAATAAACGACAATTTATTTTGGATGTAAGCCGAGAAGCGGTTTGGATTACGCTTTAAGCTTATGTGACCTTTCCAGCATAACCCGGTTGTTGCGTACTAACACCAAGGCGAAACAAGCTTATTTCTGTCCATATGTGATATAAATACATAGAGCAAATTATTTAAACCAAAAAAACCTGGTTTTTTTCAATAAAAACAATGGTTTTTGCCAACCCTGAGTAGGAAACTTCTGCTGTCTTCTGAAAAAAAACATACGCAAAAGTTACATTTAAGCAATAAACATAGCATACTTGGAAGAAAATCTCTCACCATTGGCATTGCTTGTTGGAAGCCACACATATATAAGTGCATTTAGAAAAAACTTCAAATCATCATCACTTCGGAACTTTTGTCCATTCAAAACATTCACTACACTGTACTTTCCAGACGAATCATTTGTCAAGAGTTCATAGGCCACTTTGTAAAACTCCAAATACGGTACTTCATAATCACATGCTTGCATTTTTTAAATAAAGGCAAAGCTTTAAAAAACTTTCTTAACTCAAAAATGTTTGGTTCACTACTGTATGCAAATAGAGAAGGATCAAAGAGCTTTCCCAAAGCATCATATATTTCTGTAATTTAAGAGTATTTTCTTTGGGAAGAAAGCTTCAAGAATGATCTTTCGGCACTTTTTTTAAAGTCGCATTCAACACTAGCTAATAAACACTAGCTTTAAAAAGATTACAAACAAGTGTGCGCTTTGGTTTTTTCACCAAAGAGGCCCTGCAGAAAACCGTCCAATTGAGTGCTGAGTCTGTCAAGATGACTATTCAACAGACGTGCTGTAGGAATTCGTCCGTCTCAGTGAAAGTTATAAAATCGACAAGGTTACCACAATTATCACTGACAAAACAACTGAGCCTTCAAAATTAGCTTCTTGTCTTTCAAATTACTTTTGAGCGTTTCAGCTTGAGAGTTTAGATCGTCGCATTTTGAAAGGATCTGATCTAGTGGTTCTGCGTATTTAGACAAATACTTAGAACCACTAGATCAGTTCCTTTCTAAGTATTTGTCTAAATACGCAACAGTATGGAATCAACTACTCCACCTAGTCAGAAAAGGCTCGGGAAACAACTTGGGTTCAAGATCAGGATACTTCTCTGGTAATTGCTTTTGAGTTTCCTTACATCCAAAAATGCATTTTTCACTTTGCACACGAAACTATTAAGTTCTTTCAAGTGTTCTGCCAGATATCTCCAATCAAGCTCACTTTGTGTGACCAACACTGTACTGCACATGAAAAATATGCGTTCCAATTATCACCGACAACGTGTCGAAGCACTTGCACATATAACGTGCACTGTTCGAGATAAAAATAAGAATAGTCTCATACTCAATGCTGTAGCGGTGCAGTGTGTTTACTATCACTTGAGAACATGTGGTTGCATTAACTGCATCCAGAAAAGTAACACTAAGCAAAAAACACGCTTACTCCAACAGGGTTTCTACTAATCTGGAGAAATCTATTTCCCTGACCTTTGAGAGTAAATTCCCTTACTTTCATGAGTGTCGGAAGACGTTGACATATAAGTAAGGAATAAATAACGGTGAATATTTATACATGAGAACATTTATTCTATAGAGACAAATAATAAAGTGCTCATATATACATTCAACTTACCATCCATAAAAATCTGAGCAACGTACCATACTGTGATCATTAATGGTTGGCTAAGCTGAAATTGGTGTACAATTGCTGTTAGAAAAAACATATTTTATAAAATTTCCGTGACATTCCCTGATTTCCAGCCTTTTTTCCCGTTTTCCCGACCTGCACCATTTTGTCTGACTTCCCTGTCCAATGTTCCCTCCATTGTAAGGGCCAAAACTACAGACAGCCTTTCCTCTGCGGTTAGTGTGGTCTCATCGCACATTACTGCCACTTTTTTCCCCACGAAGGGGCTCTTTGGCTAGCTAATTAAAACGGCTCCTTCCCATCCAGTTGCGATGGTGAAAGCTAATGCGCAACATGTTCTCTATAACCGTGTTCAAATCACCTAAAATGCACCGTTCTATCACTTCGTCAGCGAAAACGGGCGTTTTTAAATTAATGAAAAAAAAGTATTTTTAAAATTTCGCGCTATATTGCGTATTATTAGAAATTCTGCGTTTTATTGCGCATTGGAAACCAATGAAAATGCACATAAAATATCATAAAACGTTAAGAAACTGTAAACTACTTAATTCTGACGCATTGCGAAAAACTCGTGCCTCTATCCATCAGTTAGTATCGAAAATTCGATGCTCTATAAGGCACAAAATGACTTACGACAATAAAAATTGATTAATTCTCGGATTTTAAACTAAGCTGACTTTTCTTATACAACAGACCAACTTTCATTAAACTACTGCTGTTTTGAATATGTTAGTAAGTGTCCTGTCTGTTGCACTAATGTGGAATCTAGAAAATACCAAAGTTCAGGGAATGGAGAAAATTTTATTTTCCTTAAGTTTAATATATGTAACTATGTTGGTCATCTTTGGTTTAACTGATCAACTGAAAGCAAACATCTATCCCAATTTGCCACTCTCATCTGTGATTTAAATGTAATTTCAACATTTTAATTACTGATAAAGCGCTATGGTATATATATATATTTCTTCTTTTATCCTACTTGTAATGATAGATGCAGATCAAAGTCTCAGTTGAAGAAAACGCTCGGAACATCTTAGTGAAACATCAACGATGGCCCTTACCAGCTGACGCATACCTTACAAAATTATTTGCTAAAATATACACTAAATTCTTCGCCAGCGTTATAGGATACAGATTAGTTACCAAGAAAATGAGATACGCAAATAACATTTCGTTAAAACGATACTACTGGAAGTATTTACGGTTTTTGTACACAGGAAAGGTTCGGCGCCGAGTCTACATCCCACAACTGGCCTAGAACATTCTACCATTTACTCATTTTACCTCTCTTGTTCAGAGGTCCAATCTTTCCAAAACGTAGCCCAGGTTAAACCGAACATTATTTTTACAGGTTAACCCTTTCAGGCGAAGTGGTATCAGGCTGAAACCATCAACTTCGCCTTCTGACTGTGTCTTGCTAAACATTAGTTTTAGCTTGCAACTGCTCGTGTTGCCGTCCACAGCTATCCTCTACCCTTAATTAATTAATTAATTAATTAATTAAAAAAAAAAAAAAAAAGCGGCGACTGCTCACAGTGACGTGAATTGAGGCTGCGTAGTCACGGTTATCGCGCTGCATGCTGCAAATATTTTTTTATGTATGTGTATTCACATTTTTTCTTGTACTTGATTTATTTTGTTGCGGAATGTGTAAGGATAGGAGACAGCTCGTGGAATCTTCGTTTGATAATTTCCTGTGCGTTCTGAATGTTAACAAATAATGGTGTTCCAACCTGAAATCACTGTGCAACAAATATCTAAACATTGTATTGTCACTACGGCGAAATTATTTAATTTTTGTATCGTTATTAGAACTTTTAATTCCAAGCTTTCATATACATAAATTTAAAATTTGTACATTGTACTTGTCCATTATTGGCTTCAATATTATTTAAAAATGTATAACAATTAAAATAATTATATATACCATAATAATTATATATATATATAATTATATATATAATTATTCAAAGATCAAAAGGAGGAAAAAGAACGGGTCAGCTTTACGGTTGTCAGACAAAATGGAAATATGTGATCACAACTCTTTCTAGGAAGTGTCTTTAATAAAGAAGAGTTTTATGCACGGGATACCAGATTTTATTCCGGGAGGAGAATTAGCCTTGAACAGAAACTCGAACAATAGTTAGAATTCCACCTGGATTAGTAGGTTCCGCCTCATATAACCTCAATAATACATAAATTCCAATCAATTGAAAATGAAATCTCAGTTTTACGTCCCACTTTCATGCCGGCTAGGCTAAATGAGACGGTGATAGTGAGAAATGAATGCAACGGTGGAATGAATAAAGTGGGAGAAAACGGGAGAACCCGAGAAACTCTACGAACACTGTGTTTGTCCACCACAAAGTCCACTTGGCACGAGCTGGGATCGAAAAAGCTCCAATCAAACAACCGGCTGTGCAAAGAAGGCCAGTTTAAACAGAAGATACTGTATTTATCATACTATGGATAAATATGGAATTAAGGCACTGCATGGTCGCATGCACAGATATAAGTGTTTGAGTTTTTCTGACATAGAAGAGACAGGAGGAATACGAACCGCCATACTGAAAGCATGAATACATTATGTAGAATCTGGAGAATTAAAATTAAAGTCGAAAATTGAGCAGCTTTTGCATTTGGATATTTGGTATTGACTGAAAACGAAAGGGAGAACGTTTGAAGGGGTCTACTGCTCGTAAGTTGGATACTAGGTGGGGTGGCAATAAGGTGGTATAGAAAAAGCAAGGTCTGTAGTTTTTTTTTTTTTTTTTTTTTTTTTTTTTAAATGCGTAATATGGTATTGTGGCGAGAAGACTTGGAGTGGATAATTTTCAGGTGTTTTTATCTGTTTGTATTACTATTATTTTGCACGACCCACTTGCTTGTTGACAAAAGTTGGGTAAATATCCTCGAATGAATGACCTAGTGTAAAATTACACATTGCGTATAGTTTGGGTTTCATACAGTGAGTACTCTAATATCAGAAAATTGTTCTCAGTACAGTACAACGAAGTGTACCACTGATATTATATAACAAATGGAGAAACAAAGAAAAAACTTAAACGTGCAATAATTGCTATTTCGGGCTGAAAGTATATAATGAACAAAATCATTTACATTGAACCAAAAAATTAGTACCTGAACTTGTCCATCTTCCCAGAAAGATGTATCTTCTTTCCAACCATCATCTGCAGTTGTCTTTGAATCGTCAGTCCGATGGTCTTGTTGATTTTGTTGTTCTGTGTCTCGCGTTTTCACTGGAGCCCCTTTCGGCAAAGGCGGCGCATCTTCACTTGGCAACGGAACATCACATAACCTAAATTCAGGGACTTCCACTTTCCCTACATCGTAAGAATTAGACAGTTCTTTCTTCTTTTCAGAGTGTTGTTTTTCTTCACTGTTTTCTTTACCTTCTTTGTGCTTTTGATCTGAACTGTCTCGCCTCCTTGATGCACGTTCGTCCTGTTTTGATTTCTTCTTTTCTGAACCAGAGTCATCAGAATCTCTATCTGTTGACTTCCTCTTTGGTCTTTCGGACGACTTGGAATGCTTGTGAGTATGTTTGTGACTTTTGCTAGAGGAACTACTACTTTGTTTATGATCAGTGGATGACTTTCGCTCCGAGGAGGATTTCGGCTCGGGTATTTTTTCTTCTTCTGGTTTATCATCTGATACCTTTGTCTTTTCTTTACTTTTATCAATTCTGCCACTCCTTCGCCTCATACTCATTCACCTTGTTATCAGCTAATTCAATACAAACTACTATTTCTTGCCTGTATTTCACAAATAAAGCTTTCTATCTGGGCTGAAAAAAAAGAAAGAATAAAAAGACTGTATACAATTTATGCTCTATTGAAATTGATTTAGAAAATAAAATAAAAAAAAAAAAAAACTGTGAGTTCACTATTTCTATGAAATGAACATATCTAACACATTGCCACAAATGATTTATTACCATACACAACGTTAATAAATATGAACATATGTTGCTAACTGATCCTGTAGGATGCAAATTCAATATTAACAAAAGTTAGTTACACCAAAACACACAGAATTATCCAAGGTATACGTTTCGACAAACGAATTTATTGCCTTCCTCAGCACGAATTCTTTCAGAAACCTAACATATCTGTAATTGTCAACTATCTTCAGAATATGATTACTTTTCTTAATTCTAGTATTTCTCCATAAAATTACAATTAAATCTATATACATATACCACTCTTCATAAGCACTAATTGGTACTGGGTCATTCCACGTTAAATCAACGCAAATAAGTTCACTTTTGAGATTCACAAGTAATTCTAATAAAATTTACAGGTGTGGCTCTGTCCATGAAATGATACAATAAATAAAAAAATAATAATAATAATAAAAAGTTTTCAAAGATCCCTTAGTCACTCAGTTTTATTTGTATAGACTCCGTAAAACGAAGTCGAAAAGAAAAAAGAAGCAAAAAGTAAGGTTCGCGAATGCACAATGTTTTTTTCTCACTCCTGGGCTAGAGGATTCAACTTGGTTATATTTCAAAGCTTTTGGAATAGGGTTTCATATGATGTGTCATTTGGCAGGTTTTGTGACAAAAAGTAACTGATTTGTGAGAGTGAGAAAATAAGTCTGATAATGCCTAAAAAAAAAAAAAAAAAAAAAAAAAAAAAAAAAAAAAAAAAAAAAAAAAAGATTTCATTTCTCTTAAGATGAATGGAAAACGAGAGCATGTTCACAACAAAATAATTCTGTGTAATTTTCGTAAAGCTTTTGCACTGTTTAAATAGATATCCTATGCTTAAAATAGGATTTTCCAAACTTTCTGAACTCAGGCTTAAGTACTGTGCTTTTGTGGGTGCAAGTGGAACACACAGTGTTTGTGTATGTACAATGCACCAAAACGCAAAACCAATCAATCAAACAAACTAAAAACCAAGACCCTTGAGACATTAGTCAAACCTACTGAAGAATATGTATAAAACCCCTTCCGAAACTACTTCAACTCTAATTTCTTGCTACTCAACAGTTTAGTTACCTTGTCCATCTAAAGCAATCTCTGAAAGAAAGTGAACATCTTGCAATCTGCGACTTCACTGAGAACTATTCATTCATTCTTCAGGATGCAGTCCAAGGTTCCCACTGAATAATTCACGGACAACAATCCATTCTTTTACAATCTTTTTTAAAGACCCAACAACAAACATAATGATGCATACTTGTCTTGTCTCATCATTTCTGACTTCCTCACAACGACACTAGTAGTGCATCTTTTCCAGAAATGCCTCACAGGTTTCATGCAGCCTCATTTCATAACAAAACAATCTATTGCTACAATGATGCTGCTGCTTCTCAGTACAAAAAGAGGCTCATTTTTCTTAGTCTCGTATCATGAATCACACTTTGGGATCAAAACATTGGCATTTTTGCCACATGGCAAAAATTTATGCGATAGTGCGAGTGGGATTGTTAAAACCCTTGGAGGTAGAGTCAGTCTTCAAATGACCTACGATGACCATATCATGTCTCCAGGGCAGTTGTACAGTATGTCTGGGCCAATGTAGACATTGAGTCAATACATTTCCAGTACAGTACAACTGAAAAGCATAAAGAAGACGAGGCTTTGAAAAACTGGACAATGGCAGCAAGAAGTATACAAGGTATTCAGAGACACTACTCTTTTGTTCCACTGAACACGAATAACGTGCAAGTGAGGGAATTTTCATGTATTAACAACACAAGAGTAGAAAGCACAACAACTTTTGAGTGATCTTGAATTCACAGAAATGGTTGGGTTCTTGATTTGCAGATTGATCACTCATGGTTAGTGTGTTGTTTTTTTGACTCAAATAAGGAAAATTAGACAGTGAGGATAGTTTTTATTACATTCACATCGACCTTCGCCTTTCTTCCGCTATCCAGATTTTGAGGATGTATTCATTGTACCTATGAATCATGTTATTTCAAAAACATATCCTAGGGTAAATCCAACAGGAAGAGTCTACAACTTTTCAAAGCAAGAAGTGAACAATGCTCACCAGAAGTTGTAAAAGGAAATGTGTAATTCTTCTGTAAATATCTTCGGAGGTAATACAAATTACAATTAAGTGGTGAGTAGGAAAACTTTATTACCGTATATTATTTCACCATGATCCCGTTGAAATCCCATTATGAAATGTTCATCACATGTAAACAGAGCAAATACATACTGTCAAATAAAAGTTAATTACGGCTTCATAACCAAAGCCACGCAAAAATAAATAGATACATGGAGATTGGGGGTATCAAAAGAATATGCAATTTTTTTTTCAGCGAAATTCTCGTTTATGCGCATATTGACCGTTGCTCCCCATGAACACATCCCCGGACAGGTCCTCCAGTTTTGCTCTACCCTGACTCGGTTAGATAGAATTCAATCTTTTTTAGTGGTTACTTAGGCTTGGACATTTATTCTGTTAAGCCCCGCCAGCTAATGAATGAAACTACCTTATCAAAAATTATAAATCGACTGGCGAAGGCAATGCCAGTCTTGGTTGGTAGGTTACGTTGCTGTTAGTTCACCGCATTATCCTAATTTAGGGTGGCACAGTCACATTCATAAAATTATCCTCTCCTAGCATGAGCACTCTTACTTAAAATGTTTAAGGTAGGTGTTGCATTACTGGGTGCAGATTGTTCTTGGGAGGGCTAAGTAAAAAACAAAAACGAATACCCACCAACTTGCGCCAGATGGTCACTAAAAAGCACGAATGCTATCTACCAGAGTCAGTGCAAGAATGCACCAGGGGAGCTGAGTGTTAGTGAGGGAGCGCGTTCATCAGCGACGTTAGGTATATGCATAAACTAGGATAATTGAGAAACACAATTCATATGGCATAAAAACACATGCCTTGCGATCACTTTGTACACTCCTTTCTTATAGTACTTTGCTTCATCATGTCTTCCTTATGAAGCAAAATACAACACCTTTTCCACTGACAATCGAACACGCTCGAAAAAAATGTTCCCTTTGTTAATGCTTTCGGGAAGGTTCTAGAACCATGGTCTGTACACATCGGTGAAGGTGGTTTAGTAGCTAAATTCATTCCTTTCTTTATCAAAGCTCAATACTCAATTCTTATGCCGAGGGAGCGATAGCGAGAGAAGACGGACTAGTACCCAGGTTGATTACTTTCTTTATAACAACTTAAAGCATTTGAACCAATGTTCGAGAACCTTGGCCTTCTTTTTCGGAATAAGATTTCAAGTAATTTTTATGTCTCCTTATTTTCACATCTTTCCTACACTTAGCGCGTCCTTACATACATTAATTTGTATCGTCAGCACAAGTTCAGCAATTTAACTGTACAAAAAACACGCATTATACCCTGGCCGGTGAACGATGATTCCTGACAGCTTTGCACGAGGCCACGGCGAGCAAGCAGAAGACAGCAGATCAACCAACCTTAGGCTCAGAATCTGTCGCGTCTCCATGGTAACCACCGCACATTGCCAAACTTTCACTCACTCACTGCCATCCTCAACGAGAAAGCAAACGATTCTCCCCTTGCGCGAGAAGCACATGGCAACACCGCACTTCCCAGTCGTCCTCGCGAGCTTAGCTGTCAGAAACCATCGTTTGCCGGCCAGGGTATAGTGACATTAGCCATTTTCTCAATACTTCCTCAACATTGAGGTAACCTTCCACCGTAATGTTCGCCAAAACAAAATAGATCCGTCAGCATTTTTTACCAATATTCATAAATTAATTCAGTAAGAGTGCATTGTGAGCAGAATACGTGAATTTGGGTATATTTTTAGGTTCTCCCACAATTTTGCAAATATAAGATCTCAAGTGTTACTTCATATAACTGAGCGAGCGAAGGGGAACGTTCTGCAGGGCTCGTTTTAGTATTAGTTCCTATAAATGTTGTGATCAAAGTGCACTTTTGCCATGGTAATTTGTAAGCCTACAATACAGCTTCTGTACACCGTGTAGAAACACAACGCTGTAGTAGTTACCTACAAGTCAGGTTACATGGTCGTTATTTTTGTATAATTTTATAAAACTCAAACACGATATGTCACAACCTTGAGATATACGCGCCATTTCCATACTGCCTTTCCCGCCACTAAATCACAAGAAATGTACTTCTTCGACAAGCAGTCCCTCCGGCTTCACATATAGTGCACATCAAAAACCATCAAGAACAACCACTTTCTTAACTTCAACTATTCCCCTCACCTGACTTTCATTCACTCTTCGTGACGAACCAAAATAAATTCTCCAATTCACCCGGTGAAGTTCCTAAAATTGGTCCGGCGATACAACACTTAACCCGTTTTCAGCACTGTAGTTTCTATGGGATACGTAAAGACGCTAAATTTATACGTAAAACATTAAGATAGTAAAAGTGAATTTCCTGATGAAATAGGTGGATTTATCATTAATGCCAGTATGCATACCTAAAATAGGATAGCAATCCAAGTACTAGTTAGAGCAGTGATTCGTATGTGAAACTATAGTTGCTCCCTCTCTAGATGATTGTGCCTTGCACTAATGTAGTAAAATAACGGTACGAACTTCCGTTAAAATTGCAGTTTAAAATAATAATAATAAAACATGTGGGATACAGTCATATGAATTCCATAAAGCACTATACTTTGTCTTAATGTTACTTCAACAAGAAATACTGACCTAAATGCTTCCTGCTTGCTTCGATCGATACACGTATGATTAATAAAAAGGACATACATCAATGCATGCACAAGTCACTAACTTCACTTACGCTAGTTCTTTTAGTTTTTAAAATCTTCCTTCCATTACACTATTTTTATCGTATTATCTTCTGTGGCGCTAATTGCGAACGCCATGTTGACCACGGCTAGTCATTCTTCAAAGATCTGTTTTAATAGTTCAGAAATTCCACTGTAGCTAACACACAATGGTCTGAGTTTTAGTTCAAATATAATTTCATAAATTTTCAACGCATGTTTACATTTAAACCAAAGCTGTTTCTTTTTTTAAAATATTTTTTTCGGCATATGAAGCACATTTCACACGTAACTTCCTGCCTCCAGCGGGCCAGCCTACAGGTCACACTACAAATAACAGACTATGAGTTCGAGTTACTTACTCTTTATTTATAAAGAAATATTGTAACTTTCATGACTGTTGTTTCACAAATTCAGCATTGTGTAGCTAGAGTGAACAGATGAAAGTGATGAGTATCAATGAACCTAAGAACAATCTAGATACTTGAAACATTGTAGAGAAAGTATACTACAGTAACACGCTTTAGAGACGAAATCAGTTCTTGCAATTTCTAAATTCAATGATTGGAATCAATAATTGATTGTTCAGCTTGGTCAAATTGGTCTGAGAAGTTAGAGAACTTATGCTATGTATCATACTATATGTACTGCTGTTCCCTTTTTATACTGTAATTAAATTTTAAATTTGTTGACACAAGTTCATACTTAAATAGAACTAATCAATAAGAGACAATTGATGGGTGTATATCTAGTTTTGGTCTAAGAAAAATTAATTTCTTGATTAAGAAAAAAAAAACACTGTTTACTTCCGTACAAATATATATGATTAGTTTAGGAATCAATTTCACAAAGAAGCAAAAATGAATATTTAATATTTGAAAACATCATTATCTATTTAATAATAACATTAAAAGTTCATTTTCTGCGACAATGTTGGCCAGTATTAATTGCACAAATTTATTATACAAAACTTTAATTTTGTTCTTATTTCTAGATTTTAATCCAGTTCCATTTCCAGGAAAATTTTTCATACGTATGTGATATTGTATTTAGGAAGCCATTACGTGATAAGTCTAGAATGTAGGATGGTCGATAAGTGTACCAATCAAATAAATCGTTACAAAGCACTGCAGGGAAGCGAATTAGTGAATACAATGGCTGGAGCAGTGTATGCGGAGAGCAGACTCCCGTAATGTCTGACCAATTTTAGCAGTGATTTATGAGCTTTTAGTAAGAATTGATCATTAAGTGTAAGTAAATCTCGTGGTTTTGAAAGGCAAATACACAATAAAGTATTTTTTGCTTGTAACTGAGATATACTTTGTAGATATTGTTACAGTACAGAAGTTCGGGATGAAGGATGGCGTTGCATGGGAACTTTTGGCTGGGATGAGAACCTTCAAAACTGAGGAACATTATTGTACTCAATGAATAAAATGTTATATTTGAGCTTTGCAAACCACGGTAATAGGTTGGAGTCTGTAAGAACCCTGGTTGCTTCAGTGTATAGAATGAGTTTTCTTTCAGTCTATTGTGTATGTGTGTGTATTTCAGGGTTAATGTGCATGTTAATCTTTTTTGTGAATTGATATAAAGATGCATATAGCCATAAAGGTAATATAGAATGTGAACATATAACCTATTATCTTTGGAGCTATAGCTTAGTGCTTTTTAGAAAATTCTGGAGTATTTAAAAGGATATCTAGATCCAAGTTAGGATCGTGTATGTATACATTAGAGAAAAATTCAAGTAAACTTGATCAAAACTTCGTGAAACTCTCGCAACACATCAGTTAAGTCTCTTCTAAATTTTTGATAAAGTATTTGCCTATTGCAGGTAACCAGCCTATCAGTCTAACGTAAAAATTATCAATATACCGAAACTACAATAGATGAGACCGAGGTAGTATTACGAAACACCTATAAAGTAAAATTTAGATGGACCCATTATTTGTTCTTGCACTCTTGCTCTTAAACGATGGAAAACTTATTCTCGATGGACTGTTAGTAAAGTTTATTGTCAATCGTCAGTTTATAAATGTATTTTGATATAATGGCACACTCTTCTAGAACTTACCGTGGCGATGCACGAAGATGCAGAAGCAGGTACAAATACCCTATTAACTGATGTGAGAATTGTGTGGTTTGCCAAACGTTTAGACCAAATGCGGAGTATATTTTGCAACTGTGAGTCATGTTTATAGGTTAGTTTAACTAGTTTTTAGCATTTTTCTGGGGGAAGGCCCCCCTATATAGATTTGTAGCTAGGTTGGTTCCTTTCTGTGCCAAAGGTTAATATTTAATTCACATAGTATTGCTGAGCGAGCGTTAGCGAGTGAAGGCGGGTTAGAGCCCCGCAAGGCACGTTTTTTTCTGTCTATTCGAGCAAAATATGATGGGAATCCTGTGTTCGAGAACCTTCCCTTGTTCTGACTTACATCTAAGGAACAAATCCCCAAATGCTAGAGCAGTGACATGAATCGCCAGTATAGTTCCTCAAGATAGGCATTCATTTTCTCCTTATTAACCCAAGCACAGCCATGTGATGATCGACTTCATAATATATGTTCATTACGAAGCTTTCAGGTACACCAATTGATTGAATATCATTTTCCATTACCGAGGCAAGGAGTTAAATTCCAAAGCTGGTTGTCCGTTTGTGGCAAAATTTTGAAAATTTACCGGGGCGAAATTGATAATTTGCTCGTTTGTGTGCTTGATATGTAACGAGATCCAAAGTTGTATTTATTACTAAACTTTTAATAGGCGCTTATAAACATGAAACTAATTTGCAAGCGGAGGGAACTACTTTGCGCAAGGTTACGGCATGGTAAATACATTATTAAAAGTCGTACGTCTGTTACGCACGGATTCGCCCATAAGGTAGCTAATAACTAAAGTGTACAAAGTGAAGTGAAGTATCTGAAACAGGGATGCAAATAACCACTCGCTCGGGGCGATTGGTTCATCGGTGCGGGCGAGTACTTAATATCATACCGAGGGTGAGTAAATGATTTCTGTTGTGAGATGTGAGCTAGTAGCTTATTCCTTGGGCAAGTAAAATTTAGTTGCTTATTTGCATCCCTGATCTGAAGTCAATGTACTAGCCATGACGATCAAATATTGATATGTCCAAGTTAAAGGATCCACAAAATTGTGAAACTTACGTTAATAATATGTTCTGTTACTTTGGAACAGAAATACACAAGCAATATAACATTCCGGGAAAATACATATAACGTGTTAAGTAATATAATTCAACACGTAAGGTAAGTTCTTTTATGTGTATACTCACCTTTGCTGACGCGCCTGCTCCCTACGGACGCATCCACTCGCTTTCGCTCGGGCCCCCTGCCACGTTTCTGTCCTGACTCGGTTAGAAAGTGTTCATGCTTAATATATTAGCGGAATTGTAACTTTTTTTTCGAAAAAGAAAGGGAAGGGAGGTTGGTTGGAAACCAGGCAGATGACCAAGTTCGGAATAAATGTCAAGGCAAGTGTGCAGTGCGGACTTTAGAATGGAGGTTTTAGCTGACACACAGCTCGCTGTCCCTCGTGCACCTTTTGTATATGCACTACATAGCTTTGCTTCCGGTTTTATTTTCCAGTTAATGGGGTCCAGATTTATTTTCGAAATAAAGATAAAATTTTGCTTGTTTCTCTTAATATCAGGTTAAGTTAGGTCACGTCAGATTAGGGTTAACTACTTGCATATTTGTATTCATATTCCATTATGCGCGCTTCCGGTAAATACTATGGTCTGTATAGCATTTTGCATTTCTGCAACGTGTAAAAATCCTGAAAATTCTTTTTTTTTTTTTTTTTGTCTTTTTTATATACTTCTGGACCCGTTCAACTAAACAACCCCACATCTTTAATAACCATGTTTATTAATGTAAGCACACTACACAAAAAATTAGTTATCTACTATCTATAACTTATCTAATAACATGTAACACGTTTTGGCTTGGAAAGAGGGTATTTAAAACGTATTCCATAAAAAGAATATATCATGAGATTTTCGTGTTCAGAAACTTTATACAATCTCCGTATTATAAACACGCGTAAATGGCCGCTGTTTCCAGCATTTTAGAAAATTCTGCTTCTGAGGGGAAGGGGGCAATTTCTGTTATTCTCCATATATAAAAATAACAACGACAACGTCTGTTTAATCACGGGGGTAAAACGGGTGAACTATTCAGAATGAATTTTTGAGCATAGCTAGTATTTGACTCGAGCGGGATTTTATCTTGCCAGTTTCACCAAAATGCATACCCTAAGAGGTCAGGGGTTTAAAATTCATATGTTGGGAGTCCTTCAGGGTAGGTACTCATGGAACTCTGTATGTACAATCCTTGATAGTTAAGGTGTGTTCCAAGGTTCTCGAAAATTCTGTCTCTAAAGGAAGAACATTCCTGAATATATTTTAATTTTCTGTTTAGTATTCATAAAATGGCGAAAGTGAGGACACGGTTGAACTGTTAAAATAAATTTTTAAACATGCCTTGGGTTGATCTGATTATATATCATTAGCTTGGATTGAAGTACATGTTGTAATGGGAGAGGGTAGATTTTTTGCAAACAAAAATGGCAGCACCATGTAAAAGCATTGTTTGAAGATAGATAGCACGTGGGTCGAGGTGAGTTTGTCTTCTCATTTCGATTCAAATATGCATTCGGAGGGGATGGAAAAGAGGATTAACATATAATTTTTATATATTGGCCATAAACTTATTCTTTTCATGCAAAGAATGGCCATTTCATCTAACTGTTACAGAAAGAAAAATAAAAAATTATATTTGAAAAGAAAAGAAAAAAGGCATTCTTAATTGGAAACACCTTAGGGTTTTATATTATAAAGTTATTTTCCTTATACTGAGTTCAGATAACTTCAAATTAAATATTTACATTCATATACATTCAATTAATGTTGATATGCAAGTTTACATTGAACAGTTCTACAATTTTAAAGCGAAACATACTGGTATGCAAAATAAGAAAACCTCCGATGAAAGTAGTATTAAAAAAAATGGACACAATTTATATATATGTATAAAGAAAACTTTTAAGAAAGATATATACTCATTGTGCGAAGCAATATAACATTTTTGCAGTTTGGAACGTGGTAATATATTCTATACTTCATTAGATACAACTTGTCCTCTCTGACAGTTGCTTTGCTCTGTTTTTTCCTTCTTACATGTGGTCATAATAATCAGCCAAGAAGAACTGTTTCTATGTAACGATCCTCATGTAAAAATATTTTTAAAAAATATAAATTATTGACATTACCTAGTTTATATATATATCGCACAATTATGTATGTAATCGAGCACAAGGATTTATTTACTTTAGCTAATACGATTCACTCATACAATACTAGGCAGAATTGTAATATGTATATTATCCAACAGAATTATGCAAATTTTAGCAAAACTGTGTATATAATTTGTATAAAATTATATAACAAATTACCAACAAAGTATAAGGACATTAACGAAAAACGGATATTCAGAAATACTCTGTTAGAATTATTGTTAGAAAAAAGCTATTACTCTGTGGAAACTTATCTTACTGATAATATATAGAGAATGTAAATCATATCTGACAACTGTAATGCTTAATTGAGGATTGTCCTCATTTGTAAGCTATGAACAGGCAAATAAATATGAATATGAATATGAATATGGCAACTATGTGAATTAAATATTAAAGTTTGGTACAGAAAGGAACATACCAAGCTACTAACCTATATGGGGAGGGGGAGACCTGTGTTCTAGAATCTTCCCGGATGTTGCAGTATTGCAGTAGTTTGCATTCTATAGTGCATGAGGTGAAAGACCGAAAGATTTGTGAAGGATTGGACAAAATACTTCCGTTTACCTGCAAAAGAAAGAAGTGAATAGGTATAATCTCTTAGTGATAAGTCAGAGTGGCAACAAACCTCGAAAATTGGGAAACCTCTTTTATTTGTCAACTTCAGACTTAAAAACTTATCTGTGTTTTCCACTAACGATGTGTGTAGTTTTTCACATGCTCCTTTGCTTTCACTTGTGCAGTAGAATATTACTTTGGTGAATCATCCACAAAATGCATTTCCAATGGGTAAATTCATATTCGATGTACGCATAATTACAACTTTGTTTTCTTTTTCGCTCCCACTAGTTTCGATTTTATCACAGTTTCCTGTCTTGCATTAATTGAGAGAAATTTATATCACACAAATGAAAGGATCTTGGGATATGGTTAGTCGTATTTGAGCTTTTGTGTTTTCATTGTAATGAAATTTGATTCGGAGAGAGGTTTATTTCTGAAGTGCGCATGAGTTTACGATAATAGCTGATAAAGTTGCACATTATCGTGTGTATTGGATCGATATTCAGCAGGGTGGATTGATTTAAATCAGTCTGATTTAAATCGCGATATAAATCAAGATTTAAATCACTTGATTTTTTTAATAAAAATCGTTGATTTAAATCTAATTCCAAAATAAATTAATTTAAAGTGAGAATAAGTAAAATCCGGTTTCTGTTCTGTTATTTCGATTATAGAAGTTAATAATCATAATACAATGAGACTCAAATGTACGGTATAGTATGAAAACAGGTGTCATGCAGAGGATGATTAGGGAAAATCCCGTTTTGAACAGGTAATGGAGCAATCCTACTTTCTTCTTTTCGTAACATTGGGTTTCGGTTTTAAAATCGTTAACTATTCCAATGGGGAAATCACCATCGACATTTAAGATGAAAATTCTTTTTTGTGCGTGTATGTTTGTTTGTTCACGGATAATAGGGCGTATTTAGAAAAGTCCTATCTTTTTTTTTTTTTTTTTTTTTATATATAACTTTAGGCGAAATTTATGTATTTCATGCCGCAAGCTAGTTCTGAGTTTTTAAAAATAGGCCCCTGCCAAATATCAGTAACTTTTGTGATAAAAAGTGTCATTTTGATAAACGTTGCTGTACTTTTTTCCTTAATGCTTAATCTTTTAAATTATATTACCTATTTTTATGTGATAGGATAGTCTTCATTATTCAATTAAAAAAGTACCAATAAGGCTTTTTACTTCGTTTTCCTCAAGACCTAAGATATTTTTTGTTATGCGTATTATTATTTTTTGGCGGGTTACATTTTGCATTCAGAAAACTGAAATTTTGCACACTCGTTCAGTGCACCTCTTAATAATTTTCAGATATTTTCAGATCTCTGCGTGGAAACAGCGAGGTCCAGAGGGGCAAAAACCTTTTTTAAAAAAAGGATATTTTTAACAAAAAATAGCTTTTTTCGTGATTTTCCCGTCTCAGATGAAGACATATGATGGTACCGTTTGAAAGGCTGTTCTATTCTGAAGAAAATGATGTATGTACTATGCTCCTAGGATAAATAGGGATGTCTCAGGAAACTGTTACCTGAGAGCCTGTTTTATACGGGAATCTGGGGAATATTATTTTTCGCGGGCTTACTTTTGCACCTACAAGATTGAAATTTTGCACATTTACTCAGTGCACCCCTCAGTATTTTCCAGATTTGTTTCAGATCTCTGCCTTAAAACAGAGGGAGGGGTCCGCAGAGGTAAAAATTTAAAATATATATATATATATATATATATTAACGGAAAAATCGTTTTTTTCGTGATTTACTCGCCCCAGATACATGATAGAGACATTTGAAGGGTACCGTTTGAAAATTTGTTTTATTCTGAGGGGAATAATGTACAAATCATGATCCTAGGATAAATAGGGATGTCTGAGGAAATTTTTATATTACATCCGGGTCATCTGGGTTATTGTGGGGATGTTCTTAGCTCATTGTTAAATAGTTTCCTCACCCTTACTACTCAAGATAGAAGCTTGAAATTTTGTACACACGTTTAGTATACCCCTTAGTATTTCCCAGTTGATTTTGAGATCTGTGCGTTAACACATGAAAATCCAGAGGGGATCAAAATTTAAAAAAAAAAAAGTTAAAAAAATGCCGATTACTCTCAAAATTTTCCGCTTCAGGGTCATGATAGGGAAATGTGAATGTTACCGTTTCAAAAGCTGTTCTGTTCTAAAGAGAGTGATGTATGTTCCATGATCCTAGGATAAATAGGGATGATGCTGTAGCTGCTTGACTGAAAGTCTATAATTTACCTTTAAAAAGAGCCATAATTTAAAAGGGTTAAGAAACATTGTTTGGGATTGATATAGGTTAACGATTGGGGATAATTCAAATTCAACCCCAATACTTTCACTTAAATGGCATAATTAGCATTTAATACTAATTCCTAATGCTTTTTCTTCAGTTCGCGACTTGTATTATACGAGGAGAAAGATTTGATTTAAATCAAAAAAATCGATTTAAATCAAAAAAATCATCAAAAATTATTTAAAAAAAAAAATCATGATTTTTTTCCACCCTGATATTCAGTGTATAGCCAGATTAATTTCATTGGACTCTTGATCCTTAAATATGAGATATGTCTGTGAATACCAAAGTGTACTTTGTACTTATAATGCAATAGTTATTGCTATACATGTATGGTATATATTTAATCATTACGTGTGTAATGATTAAATTATGATGATTTGTCTCATAGATATAGAAAAAATGTTGATTCTTATGTCAAAATTACGATGAAATTAAAAATAATGGAGTAATTTGTGAACAGTGTGGTATATGAGTTCAAATAAATTTTCGACCTCTCTCTTTTTTAGTTGGGAGACACGGTGGCTCAGTGGTAGAGCGTTCACTTCCGGTGCTTGGGGTCCCTGGTTCGATCCCAGCTCGCGCCGTGTGGACTTTGTGGTGGACAAATCGGATTTTCTCGGGGTTCTCCCGTTTCCTCCAACTTTCTTCATTACACCATTTCACTCATCTCTCATCATCGCTGTCTCCTTTAGCCTAACCAGCATACCCGTGGGACGTAAAACTTAAGATTTTATTTCATTTTCTCGTTTTTAGTAATTTTTTGGACCAAATTTCTGTATGTTCTTTCATTGCCAATACAAAATGTTCAGTGTTTTATAAAGCCATAATTTTTCAGACAAGACGTGTTTAAAAAAAAAAAAAAAAGTAACTGATTCAGCTTTTGAGAAAGGGACACGAAAACTAAGTTGACTGATTTAAATTCGGATGATTAAAAGAAAAAGTCAATGATTAAATCAAATCTGTTTTGCTTAAAACAAATAAAATACTGTATTTCTGACCGTTCTTGGACACTAATCAAGTATCAATCTCAAACTTACAACTTAATCCTTACCATGTGATGTGATGATAGGATGCTAATAATGCAAGTTTAAACAAAATATTTTTTCTCACTTTTTTTAAGCTATTAGTCCATGAATTTTTGATAATGTACTTAATTTTATATTGTACAGTAGACTTGTGGATAAACTTGGAATCCATATTACACCCTAATTCTTAGTTCAGAATTTTACATTACAGTTAAGTTCATTATATATTATCTTCCTTTCGTCCAGTCAAAGTTGACATCTCGACAGATGTGAATTACTCCATTAATGGCTAACTCATTTCTTGATTTATTGAATACGTGTGAAAAACACCTTGAAGAAAATATATTATAAATATCTGACAATTCCTGATTTTGCTTTTATCCTAATATCGCTTTATAAAGAAACCAAATTAAGAGGAGGAGTAACGTTTAATTTTTGTTCCTTTTTTAAAAAAATCAAGTATAGAGATTTAAATGAAAAACACTTCTTTTTTATGGTGAATTTTGCAACCCTGATGTACAGTGACGATAATAGGTGTTGCTAATAGCGCAATCGCCAGCTTGTATGAACGAAGTCCTTCAGTAGTTGCGTAAATATGGTATGAAGTTTTAGGTGCCTGATGGGCAAACTCAAAGAATTAAATTAAAATAAATCTGTTAGATGTAAACAATTAGAGCTTATAATTAAACAAGATTTTAACGTACAGTGTACAGCGGGCTGTGAAGCTTCGGGCGGAACAATTAGTTTTGTGTAATATGTATCCTATAGCGTCTATAAGTAAAGTCTTGCGGAGCTTTTTTTCTCTGTATGAAAATAAATGTGATTTTTTTAGAATTTTGGGAGGAAAGTGACAGTATAGTAGACAAACAATAATCTTGAGCAAATTAGGGATGTAAATTTATCAAAAAATAACACAGAAAGGGAACTTTTCAATTCAGCTCATTCAAATAATAATAATAACAATAACAGTAATGAAAATTAAACTGTCACCAAAGAATGTAAAAGTATGGAGCTGATACATGCTATTCAATGAATTGTAAATAGCAGCTGACCAATTATATCGATATTTCATGTGAATTTCTTTGATCGGAATCAACAAAGCGTCTTACCTAACAATGCGTCTTGTTTTGTTTTAATCTCAATTCTGTTTCAATGGAAACTTCATTCTTCTTCGGTTGGGAAAAGAAATCGGGGGAAAAATGTTAAATCCATCGTGCTGCTATTTACATCCATCTGACGACTTGGTGTATGCAGAAAACTAAACTTTAACCTTAGAACGTAAGTATATATAAATGATAAAACTGTAAGATATAGGAAGTTAAGATAAGGAAACGAAATCAGGGTTCATACTAGAGATGGCCAAAATTGGTTCCTGAAATACCCCGGTTCGGGTAATGATGGATCCGGAATCCAACTTTCGGTTCTGAGACCAAGTACTTAAGTCTTAGTTCTGGAACTGGATACCTGATTCTGTATTCTGTATTTTAATACCCGTTGTCCGGATCCAAATATATACTGCATCGGAACTTGATTTACGCGATATATATATATATATACCCTGTTTTAAAAAGAATATACTGTACGTATTACGAAGAATTATTTTATCCAAACTATGGATCGCTGCGCCTCGGCTCGGCTATTGGAGAAATGAATACATAGTCTAGTTTATATTAATAGCCGCTAGATGTCAGTTGTCTTCTGTTTTGCTTAGTAACCGTCATATGTTTAAAATGGCTACTCCGCAGCAAAAATCATTTTGTGTTCTCGAGATTGCGAAGTGCAATTCCGTGATTACAGTGCAAAGACGTTTCAGGTTGAGGTACCAAATTGATCCTCCGAATGGGTGGAACATTCGCAGATGGTATCAACAGTTTGTAGATACAGGATATGTATGTAAAGGAAAGAGCCCTGGCCGCTCTAGTGTTCCTGAAGAAAATGTTGCACGAATTCAAACTGCTTTCCAACGTAGTTCTTCCAAATCTACTCGTCGTGCCAGTCAGGAGTTACAAGTGCCGACAACTACAATTTGGCGTGTTTTGAGACGTCGGTTGGTTATAAAGCGATACAAGTTACTAACTGAAGATTAAAATTCTACTGGCCTCCTCATGATGATATTCAGGAAGTGAATGTGTTTATCTTTTATGGTCCTGTAATTTTATTAGGAAATGATCCGTTCATTGTTAAAAGAGAAGAACTTGTAAATATTAAGAGACTTTGTTATGTTAAAAAGAGAAAATGTTTGGTTGAAAAAGTTTTGGTCTAGGCCTGTTCTCTGACTTAGGGCTTAAAGTTTCATTCCATTGTTGTGGAAAGTATTCACGCAGGCTATTTTTCATTTTGGTATAGCCTATTTAATTTTGTATAGCCTACTATGTAAGAAGTCACTGTAGCATAGAGTTGTTTTACGATGTAGACCCTATCTTTTTAATAAAAAAGGTTTATATGAGTACAATGTGTTAATTTTATTATTCCAAAATGTTCAGAATGAGTGAAAAACTCTGCAGATTATGAAAGGTTGTAATTTGTATAGTTTGTAATTAAAAGCATTCAACTTTGAAGTATAACTTTTACTAACCTTAATTTTCACATGGCAATTGACAGAAAAGTAGCCAGAATAAAAACATGTAAAAAGGTAAGACAATAGAATACATCTTAGGCATATCGCTTATAATCCCAGTTTAATAGCAGGCATAGCATGAAAGAAATCTGAGCAGCGTCTCATATTACCCCATAAGGGGTAATAAGAGACAACAATTTAAAAACAAGATTTTTTTTCCGCATTTTCCTATACATTGGGAAGATATAAAATGATTTTCTATTGTGTTGTCCAGTAACAAAGTACATATACACTGAGAATCAGGAATGTGACTTGAAACTGTTAACATTTTAAATTACTTCTCTTTCCATAATAAGAGATTTGATTTGAGAGGAAATTTGTAGAAAATGTAGGAAATCTCAAATCTCTTATTATGGAAAAAGAGGAAAGTTGTTAGAAATTACCGGTAGTAGTTTTCGATTTTATTTATTTATTTTTTAATCGCACCATCCGATTGAGCTTTACACTGGTAAAGCATCCTATTTTAAATGAAAAAGCAACGTTGCCCGTTCACCAGTTTGTTACCATGGCCTCAGATTTCTGATACGCCTGGTATTTTGTTCTTTCAATTTTTTTCCTTGTGTTATACATGAATTAATTTTTGTTTTAATTGATTAGTGCTTCTATTTTTTGTATTCTTATCGACCAGCCTGTCTCATTAGTTTTTCTTTTTTCTACTTTTAGAGATAACACTATTACATGATTACAGACTTCATTTTTACGCAACTTTTACATGTGTGAAGTTAAAGGTCTCTCTCTTTCCTCTTGTTATTCTAGTAAAAGCTGCTTGTTGTTTTAATTCTTTAATTGACCCTGTGTATTTTATCCGTCAATTTTTATTATGTATATTTTAGATTCATACAGGGTGTCTATCACGCATGAAAGTCACGAAAAAGTCACGAAATCAGAAAACGGTCATGAAAGTCACGAAATTTAGCTTTTGGGTCACGATTTTTTAAACTGCAAATGTAAGTACAGATTGAAAACATTTGTTCTATAAAACGTCAAAATTCACCACCAAAAATGTCTATGGTCGGCTTTAGACGCTACCAAATCGCAAGCAAAATAAGTTTGTATCGCATGGATGAAAATTCGGCCTAATTCGCACCCAAATTCGCTCTTGAAAATGTTAGAAAATTTTATGATTTGGTAAAGAAAAGGTCATGAAAAAGTCACGAAATTTCATTTTCGAATTTTAATAGACACCCTGTACGAAAGGAAGGTGGGGAAAATTGTAGGAAATTCACTTAAGTGCAAAAATAAACTTGAGACCCTGATGCTGGCCACAGGAAAATTTATGAACGTAATCTATTGGTCCCACTATTAAAAAGTTAAAGAAACAAAAAGTAACAAACGTTTTTATTTTATACTATCACATGATCTTGCATTCCCAACCTGACGCTTCACAGACACTTTCTTATTCTTTATTTTTTCTTTCATTACGTGTTCCTTCCCTTATCTATTTGAAGCGTTGGTACACTTTTTAGTACGTTATTATGTTTCACTAATTTGTGCATAGTAATTTAGATTTTGTATATGTTTTAATGAGCTGTTAAGCTGACTATTTTAAATGAACCTGAAGTTCCTTGGATTAGTAATACGATTATATTAGTTTTTAAGTTTCAAAATAAGAAAATGCCAGCCATTAAGCCTTTTATTTCAGTATCTGTAATACTCCAGTTTTTGTTTACTTATTAGTATTTTCTTTTCTCTAAGGCAACTCAAATATCCAGTCTCTTGTCTATTACGAAGTAGTTGTACTTTAATCAGTTTGCGTGTGCTGACACATTGATGACGACTTGTAAAAATTGCTGAATTGGACACGTGATACGTTCCCCGTCCACATGTGGAAGTAAAATAACCTCACTTTATCAAACTAACGAACTAGCTCCTTAAACTACGATGTACAGTTAACAGTAATATTAATTAGTAAGCCAGAGGTAGGCAGGAACTTTCACTCACGTGATTCTAATTCAGGAATTTTGGAAGTCATTGAGAAAGACGCACACTGAAGTTGAAAAAAATACAACTACTTCATAGTACAAGGTAAGACTGGATATTTGAGATTTGCATAATGTATCCTGTACTATTTATCAATAGTTATCCCAGTAAGGTATTTTGTTACTTGACTATTCTTTTGATTCCTGGATTTGTTGATGCTACAAAAATTGTGAAGTATCAAAAACACTTTATTAACAGGAGCCCTATTCATAATTATTATAAATGATTTTTCAAAGATAGCAAAATATATTTAATGTATTACCATTTCTGTATCTTTATGTAGGGTATTGGCAATAACATGGCTACAGTTGTCCAAGAGAATGGACTGAATTCTCTAGCCAATGGAAATTTGAATCATGTCGACCATTCTGGCGTAGGTGATGAAGTAAAGGAAGAGCCGGCAGAGGAAGCCGATGCTCCAGAAATAGACATTGTGATTAACAATGTTGTCTGCAGTTTTAGTGTCAGATGCCACTTAAACCTGCGACAAATAGCTTTAAGTGGGGCCAATGTCGAGTACCGAAGAGAAAATGGGGTAAGTTATAGCAGTGCACAATAATGCACTGTTTTGTCAATACTTGAAGAGCCAGACTTATTAATAAATATTATAAGTGAAAGTATACAATTGACTCATGCTGTTAATTTTGAAACCAAAGTGTTTACCTTAATCAGGATGTCTATCGGTCATGAAAGTCACGAAATCAGAAAACGGTCATGAAAGTCAAGAAATTTAGCTTTTGGGTCACGATTTTTTTAATTTGTACAAATGTAAATGCAGATTGGAAAATTTTGTTCTATAAAACGTCAAAATTCACCACCAGAAATGTCTATGGCCGACTTTAGACGCTATCAATTCGCAAGCAAACCACGCTTCTATCGCATGAATGAAAATTCGGCCAAATTCGCTCTTGGGAGTGTTATGAAATTTTACGATTTGGTAAAGATAAGGTCACGAAATTTCATTTTGGAATTTTAGTAGACACCCTGTTAATGCGTATTCTATAGGCTGGTAAATATGTAAAGTTATTCCCCTAGGTAAATATTAGATAAATATTGTAGTTACCACAGTTTTCATGTCCTTGTTCTGTGCCCATCGAAACAATATTGGCATAGATTAGGAATAACGACGAATTAAGGTAAGCACTTTCATTAATAAGTACATTAAATTTGTGAATAGTTTAACCTTAAACAGACAGCTTTCTCATGTATTTCTGATTTGTTAACAAGAGTTAATTCACAATTTATTTTTTGATAGAGGTTTATGGATTCAATTAATTAATCAATGAGTAAAAAATTGACATGAACAGTATGGAACACATTTCAACTGATCAACAAAGTTACTAACGCATAAGTGAATGAACATGAGCTGGGTAAATCCATGTCAGGTAATCCAATGCATGTTGCTCGACAATATTTAAAAAATCTGATTTGATGTGCAGTTACCTTACCATGTCGTTAGTTCGAAACAACCATTATTTTAAGTTTAGGGAGTTTAAGTTTCGAGTTTCAGCTATATTTGTTTTCGAAGATGAGCCATTTGGTGGTGGTGTAAGGCGTTACCGAATCTCAAGTGTCTCCGTAATTGTTCTGTCGATGTGGCGCAAAAACTAAAATGGTCAGCAACAGGTTTGGCAAAAAAACATGGTTTTTATTGAAAAAAACAAAAATCCCGTTTTTTTTAGTTTAAACAAGTTTTTTTTTTTGTTTTTTTTTTTTTGTTTTTGTTTAAATAATTTGCTCTATGTATTTATATCACGTATGGAGAGAAATAAGTTTGTTTTGCTTTGATGTTATTATGCAACTACCAGGTTATGCTCAAAAGGGGTTACATAATCTTAAAGCGGAATCCAAACCGCTTCTCGGCTTACATCCAAGAGAAATCATCCTCTATTTGAACTCGAAATCGGGACTAATTGGCCACAAATGCTATACGTCTGCTGACTCACTCACGAAGGACCCTGATAAAAATACGTTGTATTGATCTTTACATGCTTGTTAATGTAATTGTCAAAAGTAATTTCAGAAGGACAAAAAGATAAATAGTTGCACAAATGAAACCATTATACAGAATTACATGTGGACAATTTCAAAATACTGCAGTGTACACAAGAACTAATTTAGTCCAAGTTAGTTCACTACGACATTTATTAGTCCAAGTTAAAGAAATACGACTTAATTTGCATATCAGTAAGAAAAGGAATAAAGATATGAATTATTTGAGTCCACTTTGGCTCTGACCTATTTATACATAAATAGATACCAAATATACTTTTGATTTCCATAAATGCCTTTCGTGGGGTTTGTATGACCTCCTCCCCCCCAAAAATGTGCGGCATTTCAATGTATTTTGTCAATAGTAAACATGATTAAAACGAAACAATATTTAGATTTTTTCTTTGATTACAGTTGCATAACAATAATAACAAACTATAAAAAAATCACAAAAGAAATATTCATAAACTCATACAAAAAAGCTTGAGTAATGAATGGGGAATTTAGGTCTGCATAATACGAACAATACACGAGAGTGAAACGTGTGATAACCACAAATGTGTATTCATCAAGATTTTACCAACATATATTTATTTATTTATTTATTTATTTTTAAGCTGGTTTAAACCAGCCAACCCTGGTCAGCAGGTTATAAGCTACAAGAATATGTATTAGCCATTGTCGTCCATAAAATCTAGCAGGGTGAAAAGTAGGTTTGAAAAAGGTCACTACTATATATATATATATATATATATATATATATATATATAAAATGTGTCTTAGTTATAATTGTATATTTTCCTTTATTTCCTTTCTAGATGGTTACGATGAAGTTACGGAAGCCCCTAACTACAGCCTCCATTTGGTCTTCGGGAAAAGTGACCTGCACAGGGGCAACAAGTGAAGATGAGGCGAGGATAGCAGCACGACGATTTGCTAGGAGCCTACAAAAACTAGGATTTAACGTTCGATTTAATAATTTCCGTGTAGTTAACGTCCTGGGAACATGTTCGATGCCTTTCGCCATTAAAATTACTCCATTTTCTTTGCGATATAGGGAAAATGCTAGGTAACTATTGTCATTATATATGTATGAATTTTGATGTATAAAATATTTACAATAATAATATAACTAACTAACTTCCAATATGCCATAATACTTAAACTAGTCAGTGATTTCGAGAACTGATTTTGCTTATTTCTTCATCAATGGATGAAAAACAGACGTCGACATCCTTATTCCACTGAACCGTAACACAAGTTATTCTATTAGAAAACTAGTTGGCCAATTGGTCATGTTCTTTTTAAAAGGTATTTAGCCCGAAAGTCTCGAGATTTATTCAACTTGAATGTTTCAGCAGAAAATTATTGCCTTCTTCAGCAGAGACTCTTTCAGGAAACTAACAACTGTGGAACTAATTCCGTTGATTATCTTCTTCAGAATATCATAATTCTTTTGCATTCTATAGTATTTCATAAAATTTTCCTTCTATCTATAAACTTCTCTTCACGTCCATTCCGATATATAATGTCACTGACTAATAATAATTAAAAGAAACATTGCTTTAAAGTCGTAGTTTCACCGATGTTTAATTTCACTTTACTAGTAAACATAATTGATGGAAGAAAAATTTTAACGGTACCTAAAGAATCTTTTAACCTGCAGACCCATTACTCCATTGTTTACCTTGAAATGTCGTACACAATCAGCCAACAAGTTTTACTACTTTACATTAAAACCTTCAGATCCTATATAAATATTGCGTGAATTCTATTCCTTAAATTAGGTACACAGAATTTGTAAGGTTATTATATTTCTGTCTTACCTATCTTGGCGTTACATATGTCCACAGTTCGAATCACTAAAGTCAACACGCTTAAACAGCCTTATTTATTTTCTGAAATTGTAGATTAAATTCCTGGAAAATCAAGCACATTAAATGTTAAACACCATTAACATTTTATTCTTCTTATTATTATGAATATATATTATTCTGTTGCTATAGCAACGACAAACAAAAACCTATCTTCTTTCCAAAAACTCACATTACATGATTATCTATATAAAATAAACATATATTATATATTTTCTTCTTCTTATCAACAAATTGTGCACTTTAAAGCGCCGTTGCCCAAAATAACTACAAGAAAATTTAAGTAATACACAGATTAGATATACAGTCTCGTTGTAAATTCTCATACAATACAATTGTTAAAAACCACAAACAGAAACAGCACAACATATTTATACATTACAGAATGTAACATCATCATTCTATAAATAAATTTTTGTGCAGGACCTTTGCACACAAACAAACAAACAAAAAAAGTTGAATTGAGATCAGTGGAACCCAAAATTGTTTTTTAAAACTGTTGGTGAGACTATCCTTGTCAAGGGTGTCATCGTCCAAATGTAACTTAAGATTTAGATAGGATTCAGAAACGTTCCTTTCGATTGGCGATGTGATTTTGCGAATGATTTTCACTTTCTTTTAATACCAAGTTTGGATAAACCAAAAACTGCGGAATTTTGATCTTTGGCGTCCCTTATTTACTCCTTTATTCTAACATCAGTATTCCTCTTTGTAATACCATTGTATGAACGGTCACATTGATAGATAGCCTCATAGACTTACGAATAAACAGACTTAAGAATTTCTTGAAATTAGTACATTTTTTCTAGGTATTTATAAAGTTCTGTAACTAGCTGTAAACCATCCTTATTTAAATTAAATGACAGTTTTGGCCAAAACGAAAAGGGAAAATAAGGATTGAATTTACTTGACACGTTATTTGATAAAAGATGTAAGTAGAGTTCCGGTATTCTCAGTCTTTCCATATTATTCATTTATTTTCTCTAAATTGAGAATAATTCCTAGTTATCCTTAGTGAATACCAATCTATAAACTTTCAGAAAACAATTAAATATAAGTTGGCCTTAATTTTATACAAATGCACAGATTTACTGTGTATGTAAAAGTCGAATGCAGTTTCTATTTTGAATAACTTAGATATTAATATAAAACTGCATATCCACAAAAACCAATATCATTTTATACTCATACTGAATTTAATTTTTGAGTGTTATCAAGTTCCTGAAGAAGATTGTAATTGGTTATTAGTTATATAGACCAGTGGTATCCTACCTTTTTTGACTAACTACACAGTTTACTCAGTGCTCACGACACACTTGCTTGATTTTATTGATTTTATTAATGTTTACACTTTTTAGTAATAATATAAACTGTACTAGTTTAAGCTTGTAGGTGTCGATGAAGGAACGACTTGACGATAACGAGAAGAGTTTTTTGCAAACTATTCAGCGTCTCAAGACAACGAACATATGACTATCCACAACATTCGACCTAAACCGGAAGTGGTTCAAATTACTTCTGATTTCAATATACGTATATTTCCGTAGATCAAAACGGTAAAAAAATATAAAGAAAGCGGCTTTTTTTGCAGTTGATTCAGTTTCCCAAGAATAGGTTCTATTTCCTCCTTTAACGTTTTATTCAAACCAGCAGTGGTTGAAATAAACGACTTTTAGTTTCAACTCTTATTGCTATAGAACAAAAACAATAAGGGATAGCGACTAATGACTTTTTGATATGGATTCAGCGTCCGAGGAACAGGTTGGATTTTAGATCTTACTGTGTTGCAGCCAGTACTACAGGCACTACTTCATGTTTGAGTATTGACTTCACATAGTTTGGAAGTCTTGGTTTTATACTGCGAAATGATATTCATTTGTTTGTCTCTTGCAAGCATCTTTATATCAGTGAGAGTAACGGGGAAAGAAATATAAAGTGGCTCCAGATGATCCTGTTTTTCAAAAATGTTTCACAGTGTAACAGCATCTACAACGCTTATGTAATGAATCAAGCTTTTTAAGAATAGGTGCTGATGAAGGTTACAGCGATACCCGACATATACTCTAATATAAATATGATTGGAAGACTGTGAATATTATTTAGGTGTTCCGTATTTATACAGAGGTTGATTCATTTATATTAAGAAGAATTTGAATATGCCACTTACCTAAGAGACTGCGTTGCAACTGGACCATGAGTGTTGAGTCCCACTCCTCTTTACAGCTTTCGATAAGCTGGAGATGGTGCGGACTCGACAATGGGACAGGCGTCGCTTGAGGAGTCTGAAAGCACAACAATTCACATGTCCGGACTCGACAGGGATGTCAGAAAAGGGAATTCCAGTTCCTTGTTCCATATGGCGATAGACTTCCGGCGATATTTTCTCCGTATGGATGGATGCTTGGTCTTGTTACAGTTCAATCTGGTTCATGTCTTGTCCATACAATGCTGAGAGTTCATGCTAATATATTTCAGTCAGGACATGAGTCTGACAGTACGCAACATTGATTTTGACGTTTTGCTTGACCTTTCGAAGATGCAGTTAGTGCGAGTACGAGAAACCGACTACAATCATGAACGATTTTTGCGAAACCTTTCTGCACACTGGCGAAAGAACGTGCTTCGGTTCCTGGCGTCAACAGGTCTGTATGTAGTGGCACGAACTTTACTACAGTCTGTTACACGCCTCATCAAGGGTATCAACAAACAACAAACTTCCATGGGTCACCCGCGGGAGACGTTCATACAGCTTCTCTCGGTTTGTTTTTCGACCGCGAGACGTAAGTCCATGTGAATCGCACGATTGCCCGCGAGGTGTGGCGTGTGCTGGTCATCGCACACTGTGTGTGTGGATTTTTGGAGGTCACCATACGATGAACCACGCGTTTTCTTCACGGTAGGTCGCTTTTCTAGCTTCATGGGTCAGTGTGGTGGACCCAAGATTATATAATACGATTCACGACCCCGTGGCACGACCTACACGAAATTTTACACACTTAACAGATTCCTAAGAGACACGACGCCGTGAACTTAGCGTCGGAAAGGCCACAATGAATTCCTCCCAGTTTTGACAGAATCAGACCTAGGGATGTACCGATGCTCGAAACCGATACTTGTGGACACATTTCTTATATATTATCAGGAACTTTCAGAATAATGAAATGGTCAACATTGTAATAGGGTATATTAGATGTAAGGCCAAAATTTGACATAGAAAGACAAAAATCAGAATTTCATATTAGATTTTACACAAAAAATATATTTCCTCTAAATTTAATCCAGCTCACATAAAATGAACTAAAAAGCAGCAAATAATTATATAGTGTAAACCTAATTCTAAGAGTCAATGATATTTAGAGTGACAACATACTTTGATAGTTACATTGCATTTACTATTACATACATACAGTGGCGGTGATTGGACGTTAAAAGGGGGGGGGGAGCAAGACATGATCTGAATATTTGTATGTCAGTGTTAGTTTGCTTGATTGTTTCTAACACTTCGTTTGCGAAAGGTTGTATAATTAATAGGATACTATTTTTAATAGGATACTGTATATCTTATTTCATATTTTATTAAGTAAATTGATAAGAGCAACGCAAGTAGGTATTAGCCTTTTGTACTCTTAAACAATGAAGATCAAGAAAAGATTTGTTTCCTTGCGTATGAACATCTTAAAATTCTGTCTGGAAAATTGTGATTTGGCGAATGGCCAGTTTGTCAGTGACCACCGGTCACTATTTGGTACCAAAATGTTCACTATCCTCTTAGGTATTGATCGATCCCAACATCATCTCTCTATGACTTGCAGTTCCGAAGATATTGGCCAAAAATTTCCGATTTCGGGAGATTTAAGAAGCCATATCTCGGGAACTAAGACAAAGAGATGATATTGGTGTTGATCAATACCTAAAAGGATGGTGAACATTTTGGTACTAGATAGTAACCGGTGGCCACTGGCCAGTGATCACTGTTCCCCAGATATTGGCCAAAAAAGTTACGATTTCGGAAGATTTAAGGAGCCATATCTCAGGAATCGTAAGTTCTAGAGAGATGATATTGGTGTTTATCAATACCGAAGAGGTTGGTGAACATTTTGTTAACAAATAGTAACCAGTGGCCATTGGTTATATCTTCATTTTCAATAGATCCCCTAATACACAGGTTCCAAATATGTAAATATATTATTTATTTAATTTAATCAAATACATTTAATATAAAAATCATATAAATTTCGAAAAAAATAATTATTTTTAAGTTCGTTCTGGCAATGCTCTTCGAGCATTCTCAAGTGTTTCTTTCTTGTTTTCTGTTCAATAAAAAAAAATCAACGAAAAGTTCTTTGTTGCGTCTGCGAAAAGGGCATTGTTGTGTCTGCTAGTAAGCAAAGAAACATTTTTTTCTTTCATCACCAATTTATAACTGCTGAATATCATAAATGCTGTAGAGAAAACAATGAAAAGGGTAGAAGTTGATTCTTATTACTCTCTCTTTAATCAATATTCGTTGCTATTAGAAAGAGAAGACATTTTAGGAACTATTGATTTTTGTGCAATTAAAGAATAACTTGTGAAAGACTTTCCTTGTCTTGCGAAATGTTCTCTCAATTAATTTCAAAGCGGCTAACTAACATATCGATTCCTCGTAAGAAGAGATGAAAGTACGCTGGAATTATTGCGCTCCAAAAGGTTAATTTTTGTATCATTTTCCGTGGTAGTTAAAACGCAATTCCTGTAGCTTTCTTCCCGCCACGGGAAGACAAATAACCAATACGTACTCACGCAACGGCAAATATTATATGCCGGCATTTTTTTCTATGAACCAGTAATGCATACAAAAATTTTACATTCTCAAATAAAATTATATACATTAAGGGGTCACTTCAAAAAAGTGGGGGGAGGCAAATGCCTCCCCTAAACACCTCTACATACATATAATGCAGACGGATACTACCGTTCCAAATTTTTATTGTGTAAAAAAATATGCGTGTCGAACCAGGCTTGCTGTGCATATCATAGGGATATTTAAGGGAAGTTAAAACTATTTATTAACTTGAACTAATTGTTTTTTAACCAGTAAGTAGGAGAAAATAATGACAAAGTGAGCGTCTTGTGGGTTTCTTCCGTAGCATTTTCTTCTGAATCGAAACCTTTGATTCGTTTGGGATTCAAATGGCGGTTCTGCTATCCTGACCATGGGTGCCCGAAGGAGGAGAGCACGGTGGGGCCTGGTCCTCCTGATTCACGAAACTGTATACGTAATATAGCAAACCACGTGTATGAAATACCAGACGTAATATAGCAACCATGGAATGGGCCCTCCCTAGAAAATTCTCTTCGGGCGCCCATGATCCTGACTGAGGACCTTTGACTTTTCTTCACCAGCATTTTGGCATAGAGGAACTAAAAATATCAGTTGAGTACCAATAGTGCAAATCAAAGGCGTACACTTGCATAAAGAAATCGATGAAATATAAGTGTCACTGTTATTACTAAACAAATTGAAAATAGTTCGGAAAATGTATCGTTAAATATCGGTGTTCATTTGCCGTTACCGATACTCCCAAAAGTGACCAATATAACCGAAACCGACATATCGGTACATCCCTAACGCTCTACCCCACTGCTCTTGTGTGTGACCAACGAAATACTGTAGCTTGCTTCGTGGCAATCTCATGGCAGTGGGTTGCGCATGCGTCGTACAATTGCACATTGATTTCGGCTCGATATAAATGAATCAACTTCTGTACTTCTGTTTATTTTGTTGAAATATTTATTTTGGCATTTTAAAACGGGCTCGTATAAGAAATTCTACGTATTAATATATATCTTTTATCATTGAATGAGCAAAAGAATCATAGAGATAAATATATTTGGCTAGGTTACTCAAGTATTGTAAACTAATTGCATGTAATAATTTCAGTTACGAACCTGAACTTCATCCAGGAGTCACCTACAAATTAAAAGAACCAAAGGCAACTCTCAAAATATTTTCAACAGGCAGTGTCACGGTGACTGGTAAGTACACAGCGCTTTCATGAAACACTTTTATGATAATAACAACAGTTGTAACTAACCAGCCATTTCTTACTGAAATTATAAGGTTTTGCCTCTTAAAATCTTAGTTGAAATCTTGAGGTAAATTAGAATGTTGAAGTTGGTGTTAGAGTGAAAGAGAAGTATTTCAGCCGTTTAAATTATGTTGCTGCTGTATTTCATGAAGTTTCTCACTATTATTGGAGGAGCAATGACTACAGATTTTTGAAAGAAAGAAGAAAGGTTATGTGTAGAATATCATGAATTTGATAATTCTAAGCAAAGTGACTTTACTTCCATCTCCTTATCGTGGACAGTGCGTAGGCCATATTTCGCAGTACGTGAAGTATTTTGACAAAAAATAAACCGACTAGGTATAGTAACAAGTATCCAAGATTTGAGCAACTGCTATTATTCAGTGAATGCAAGTTGCTGAAACATTCCGTTGGACAGGAGGGGAAAGTTGCATTGCAGTCACAAGGATAGCCAAGCTCTGAGAGCAATTTCAGTTCATTTGAGTTTCTCAGTCACATTCAGAGACGTTTCCACGTGGGATTAGCGTCTATTAAGAGTTTGACTAACATGTGATGCTAACTTTCGTATTTAAAAACAAATTGTTTACGTTATCCACAATTTAAATCGAAAAAGGCTACAACTTTTTTGCAGCGTTATTCAGACACATTAGTCGAAATCAAGGTAATAGAATTATTCTCTCTCACCTTAATTTTTCCTAATGTGGTTGGATAACCCTGCGGAAAAGTTGTGACTGGCCTTTTTTTTTATCTTGGGTAACATAAGCAATTTGTTTTCAAATACAAAAGTGAGCATCACATGTTAGTCAAATTCTTAATACGACACTAATCTAATCACAGGTGAAAACATCTCTGAATACGTGTGGGCTCCTAACCACGACAATCTTGAATCCTGTGCAGTTGACGGTTGCACAGATCATCATACAAGATCAACCCTCACAGTATAGACCGTTCCCTACTATACTATCTCGCCTCCAGCATTACGGTTAGTATCTGCAACTACTATTTATATGCTAGCTGCACACCTTAAATTCAAAATTCAGTCTTGACAAATGCACAGAGATACATTTAGATTTGAAGGTGAAACAATTGTCACTGATCTTACGTTGTGTGCATTTTGATTTTTGCTTTCCTGTAATATTGTTATGTATAATATTATACAAAATCAAGTCAAACTTCTCACCAGAAATCGAATTGTTCATCAGCGTACTGTCATTCGGAAACTGTCATCGAATCGACTACGTCACCACAGAAGCGCAGCGAAGACACGTTGATAACTTGGAATATTTTTCACCGTTTTCTGACTTTAAGCATTGGCATTATATATTAACCTTTGTGCAGCAGATGTAAAACTTTTTGTGTAATAAAGCTAGTTTTAGAAGTAAAATTTCAACGTAAAGGTAAGTTTTCCGATCCTGTTTATTTTTCATGAATACCGCGATCTTAAATAAAACTTCTTTTTTCTTTCTTTTTTAAACCTATTTGACAACATATCTCCGTAGGAACGTTTGATACTGTATTTTATTAGTCCCAATCTTTCAACTTAGATACGAAGTTCGAAGGAACAATCATTTATTTCAACAAAACAGTCGTTTAACAGGATATACAGAAAAATATTGTTTTTTATTATTATTTAGTTTTGCATCCGTTTTTAGCACTGATGCTATGTAAGATGTAGGTCCACAGTTTAATGTAGAATCTGAATCATCAAATGCGTTCAATACTCTCCCATCGGTAATCGCACTGCATACCATGTGGATCAAAAACTTGTTTCGTTTCGAAAAAACCGTTGCTCTCTTTCGTTTGTTAATTTGCAGAGTAGGAATCAGTAATAGGTTACTGCTCCTTGCTTTCAAGCAAGATCGGTTGCCGATCCTTCTAACTCAAGAATTTGGAGCTTTCTTTCAGGTCTCCAGGTATTGTAAAAATAGACCCTAGTCAATTTCCTTTCTCCTCCTTTCCTCGCAATTGTTAATTTTTGCAGTGGCTGGGGCAACTTGAATTTCATGCCTTATTTCCATATTACTTTCCGTCTTTTTTTTGGTTTATAACTTTTTTTTTTTTTTTTTTTTTTCATGGCGGAGAATCCCAGCTATCTTCTCATAAAGAGTTAGACTAATATCTGTACTCATATTAGTCAATTGATATACTCGGATCATGTTCCCAAAAGTTATGGGCTAATATGTGTGTGTCCTCTAGCAATAGTTAGGCAGTATGTATATACAAAAATGAAATCTCCGCTACGTCCCATGGTTATGCCGGTTAGGCTAAAGGAGACGGTGATGATGAGTAATGGATGAAATGGTGGAATGAAGAAAGTGGGAGGAAACGGGAGAACCGCGAGAAAACCCACGCACACGGTGTTTGCCCACCACAAAGTTCACTTGGCGGTGGCTGGGATCGAACCCGGGACCCCAAGCACCAGAGGTGAACGCTCTGCCGCAGCCACGCGGCCCCCTATGTATATACAAAAATTCAGTGGTATGGCCTGGAGGGCTGACCTGACTCAAGCGCCGCCCCTTAGTGCAGTGATATTGAAAAAAATGTTGCTTATGCTTACATGCAGTATGTTCCATCCGTTTTTTATATAGTTTATCGTAAAAAATAGTATTCTACAGTTGCATTTAAAAAAAATACTTCCCAGAAAGATATTTAACCCTTCATAAGATTTCAGCAAACTAATTATATGCTATATTTTTCATCGTTTTCAATGCGTAGATTTTTTTTTTTAATTTTTTTTTTATTTATTATAGAATAAGCATCAAAATTTGCAGTCTGCGGGTGCAGATAGAAAGCATAAAAAGAGAAAAAGAAAAGAAATGTCAAGTTTTTAAAAATATCACTAAGCTCTTGTTTAGTTATATACAGTATATGAAAATCGAGAATTTTCAAATCTTTCCATTTTTTCGTACACAGATCTAATTTATGCAAATGCATATTGCCAAACTAAAATATTTTGTCGCCAGCCGATCAAAAATTCTGTATATATTGTTTATGAGGCCCCACCCGCCACTTGATAAATTTCTAATTATGCCACTGCAAAATGTTAATTATATTCTGCCCTTTGGAGTGTAGCCTATAAAAAATATCATGGCTCATAGCGAGTCACTTTTTTTTTTCAAATTTGTCACTAAGAGTTACTTGTTTGGGAGGTAAAGTGACTTTTTCGTGTGGTTTAAGTTTTGCATATGCAGTTTTCTAAGAAAAATATTATAAAAATAAATGAAAAAAGGCAGAAACTTGTTATTCATTACTCTTCTGAAAGCTTCAGTACTTGCTGCCACATGTGAAACAGTCAGCTTTATTTTCACTTAAGCTTTTATTCTTTTTAAAGCACAGTGGATAGTTGGTAGATGCTTAAGCTCTCAAGGTGGGGTTCACAACCTTCTGTCTCTATTCTTTCTTTTATCGTAATAGTCTTTTAGTTTTCTCGTAATAGTTAACGCTCCGCTCAACGTTCTGTGTGTGTGTTTATGTGGTTCATCATGTTCGTCTTGTGTTATGCTTCTTGTATGTTCTTCTTAAGAGTAGGTGATGAATTTGAATATTTCATGGTTTTGAGAACTCTCAATGCTAAGTTAAATATATAATGTCTGGGATAAAGAAATTCGGAAATGGACCAGAACCGGTTCCACTTATTTAGAAGCGTCTTACATCTGCTAAGTCTGCTTACCGTAACTACAAAGCATACTTAGAAAACCTAAGAAAGGAGGAAGCTCAAAAAGAATAGTAAAGAAAAAAAGATGAAATAAAACAACAAACAGAGAGAGGCGATGGAGAAATTGACAAAGGGAAAAAGGGACATGATGAGATTTTGGTCACTTTTTCGTATGTTTTTGGTTACTTTTCATCTATTTACAAGAGACCAGACCACTATGAGCCTTGAAATATGATCTAAGTACCTTTCGCTACTGGATTACTTGTGGTTTTATTCAGTTATTAATTGGACTTGAACGCCTCTCTACCACTAAGTCTGAAAAGATTAGACCTACCACTAGTTAAGTGGGATCCGGAGGCAAGTATTGAACTGAAGATCGAGCCCGGAATCACGTATAGAGAAAGAAACAAAGCGTTAACAATTTGGACATAATTGGGCAAACACTGTCATACTGTCAAAAGACGAACTTATTTTTCCATCAATAGTTTCGGTACGGCAATACTTCGATAGATTTGGTATTTTTTCGATATATCGTTTGTTTCGATGTTTTGTCGATATCGATTTTTGATATTCAAATCTGGATATCGCACAACCCTAACTGTGAAGTGTTGGTGTGAAATTGGACCACCCTAACATTGCCGTAACGTGGACTTCTTATGGGGTACAAGCATTACTGTTTAGCCCTCCCTAGAAAATATGAAATTCGACCCCTCCTAGAATTTAAAACCCTACTTCTAGGGTACCCATTTGGAGTTTTACTGAAGTAGGACCCAGATTACATTTATGCTTTTTGTTAGATTAATTGAAGGGCCCGCGATGGCTCATTGGTAGAGCGTTCACCTCTGGTCAGTGGGGTCCTTGGTTCGATCCCAGATCGCACCAAGTGAACTTTGTGGTAGACAAACACTGTATTCGTGGGCTTTCTCGGGGCTCTCCCGTTTCCTACTTTCTTTATTCCACCATTTCATTCATTTCTCATTATCACCGTCTCCTTTAGCCCAGACGGCATAACCGTGGGATGTAAAACTTAACTATTTCATTTACGCTTTATCTGAGATTGATTGGATTGGGGCTTAGCGCCCCATTCATCACCAAAGCTATATTAGAGTGGACCTACAGCTTTCTGGATCGGATAACTGGCGTGGATGAAACCGTACAAACCAGAATTGAAATGACAGTTTAATAAACCATGCGACCTATTATGCGGTTTCTCCAGACCAAACAGTAAATATTGTGTATACTACTACCTGTTTTAGGACATCGCAATGCTTGTCCGATTGCTGCTTTGTGGGTGACTTACTCCAACAGTGGGGTGGAAAATCTTTAAACATCCTCCATACAACCTAAATCTGAGAGTCTATGACTTATCTCTTCCCCCAACTGAAGACACCATTTAAAGGACAGCGCTTTCCACAC
Organism: Thermobia domestica; assembly: GCF_964235325.1. NCBI lineage: Eukaryota > Metazoa > Arthropoda > Insecta > Zygentoma > Lepismatidae > Thermobia > Thermobia domestica. The sequence continues at coordinate 64,813,827 of NC_137454.1, forward strand.
CGGAGATCATTGTGCATGTGATAAAACGCTTTGTCGTGAATATCACTAAAAATGAGAGTGCTGCTGGTATTCAGCAGTGTGTCCGCAGATCATAAATATGGCTAAGAGATTACAGTAAAAGTTTGTAAACATTGTACGTTTTATAATAAGGGTTTTGTACTCTTATGGATGTGTTACCGCTCCTTTCTTTTTAGCGCTCGTAATTATTAAAGATAAACGGAATATATTTGCAATATCAGCTATTATATTCCGAAATTACCAGCCGACTTAGTCTTAATTTCATTTATATAATTCCTGTATCGATGAATTTCGTAATTTTGTTTGTTTGTTTCAGCACCTCGTGTTGCAGATGTCCAGGCTGCTATTGAACACATATTTCCTCTAGTCTATGAATTTAGGAAAGAGCCATCGGAGCTGGACAAAGATGTTGCTCCCAGTGCAAATTTCACAAAGCACGGTGTCAAACGAAAGCTAGCACACATCGAGTTAGAGGAGGACGATGAAGAATGTTTGGAGGAGGACTTTGACAGTGACGAAAGCTGGAATTGAATGATCGATCGTTCTTTCATGAAACTTCTATCATTTTTTTGTTTGTTCGTTTGTTTGTTTAAATGTTTTTGTGTGAGAACGAATGAGTGCGTGAGAGTGTGTGTGTGTCTAGAAACGCGATAGATCTGTGAAAAGGATAGAAAACTGCGTGTGAACTATGACCTAGTTAAGAACAAATCAAATGTGAGTAGTGTGTTTATTGTGCTTTGTATAGTGTGTGGTGTATTGCCTTGTTTGTGTAGTTTTGAGAAAGCAGAAAAAATGCTCTTGAAACTTTTTTTTTTTTTTAATTCAAGTATTAAATCTGTAATACCAAGCTGGCCAAAAATAGCCAACGGTTGTAGACTGAAGTAACAAAAAATCACTTTTTGCAACTATTTTTGTTCCGCATCGTAATGAACGAAACAAACCCACCTGTGTTTTTTATTCTATTATTATCGTAGTATAATTCTAGTGAGTACATTTTGAAGTATGTCTTTATTGAAAGGAAAAAAAAGAGCATGTTTGGTGTTTTATTATTATTATAATATTATTATTATTACTGCTTCATGAGCTCTGCTCATGGAGGTATAGAGAATACTCGTTTCTGTATTACAGTTACTTCATGTTTGTTACGTTGATGAACTGTGAAATTATTTATTTACTGAACGTGCGTGGAGATTAGAAGAGTGACATTAAATATATACATATATGAAAAAGATAAAAAAAAATAATGATAAAGATTCGATTTATATCATGTAAGGATTTTTACCAACAAGTGAAGTGGGATGTTTTTGTAACTTAATGTATGTATTCAAAGTCTGAAAATTTTGCTGTGCCTATTTTTTAAACAAGATTTAAAAAAGAGTGAAGTCAGAAGAAAATAATATATACATCAAGAAGTGTCCTTACCAAGTTCTTGTGGTTTAGGGAGAAAAATCCTATTAAGTTTCACAAGAGTAATAATAATAATAATAAGGAAGAAAGCAATAGGAGTCTTTTTAATTTAATTTAATTAATTTTTTTTTTTAGAACAAAGGAAAAAAAGGAAGGTGGTGGATATTGAGATGGGGACAGAAGTATTAGGGAGCTTAGAAACATCAACAGAATTTCTTAATTTAGTGTTGTTGCATAAGGCATTCATTTTGTTCTTAGAGAATGATTTTCTTTTGTGAGTAGGTTCACAGTATTGTATGGGATCGCTTGTTTCTGATGTAGGAATGTAAATCCTTTTCACAGCGAAAGAGGCTCTGCTTCTGCATTGTGGGGAAAATCCTGTCAGGTGGTCATTATGGTGTAGTGATTAATAGGATTTTCTTTTGAATGAGGCAATGAACTTGGTAGAGGATGGTAGTTGAACTGGGAGAATGTATTATTAGGTATTTTGAATATGAGTCTCATGTTGATATTTTACACATACACACACACACACACACCATATATGTATGTATGTACATATATACATATATATATGTGAAAGTTTTTTCGCTTGTTAATACCCCCGTCTCATCTTCAACAATCTTAATTTTAATCTATCTTGTATTCTAAGTCACTGAGGAAAGGGAGGTATTAAACGAAATGAATTTTGGGATCAAGAACTGTAATGTGATGTGGCGACAATTGTTTGAGATGGCTGTAAGAGCATCTCATAAAGGTGAAAACAAAAAGATTTAAAGAAAAAAAGTACGTTAAGGAAAAACTATTATTATATTATTGACAAGAAATTTAGCGTTATGATCGATGAGTATGTAGTTTCAAAGAAATGAAAACGCATGATTTTTTCTTCCATCGTGTTGTTCCTTTGGATTGAGTGTTTTATCTGTTCATTTCAACCCTTTGTTAGTCATTTTAGATGACCACCTCCTGTAAGCGGGAATATATGAAAGCATTATATATATATTTACAAACAATACACTTTGAGTATCGTGAACAATGTTATTGAAAACTGAAACATTTGTTTTGTTTCTGTGACATAATTAATGTTTCATTTGTTACCTAAGCATTTTTTTTTGTATAGATTATTCAGATAACATAGTTGCAAGTGTTGAGTATTTTTTTTTTTTTTCTAATTTTTCTCGTCTTTCATATCCCTTTTTTTTGTGTATTGTGTTTTTCAACACCAAAGTATATTTAAAAACAAACATCCTGTGTGAATTTTGAAAGAAGTGTGATTCTGTGTATTTAAGATACGTTATAATGAGTATTTGTTAAGAAAAGAAAAATAGTATTTAATACTTTTATAAATTATGAATTTATTTACGTTTAGGCAATTAGCAAGTCACCAACTTGCCTGTAATAAATTGTCTTTTTTTTCACATTCACTCAGGCCAAACTCGTTTTAATTATCATTGACTAAGCACCACTATTATAAGTTGAAAAATATGCTTGATTTTGAACATAAAATCAATAAGGTATACGTTTCTTTTTATAGAAACTCGGATAAATAAAATGTATTGTCATCTGAATCTCAATAATAATTCAAGTAATAAGATAATAGAAAAATTAAAACAATCTTTCCAAATGTATTTATGACGAAATTACAGTACATGAGTAAAAGTTACTAAAATGTATAAAAAAATTTTAGTGGATCATTATACCCTGGCCGGCGAACGATGATTTCTGACAGGTCAGCTCGCGAGGACGACTGCTTCTTCGTTGAGGGCGCCGGACTATGCGGGCGGCGGGATTTTTAACATTCCATACTAATTGTTAATGAAACAACGAGTGAAAAACACAATATATTGTATAGTATTAATATTTCTTGGTCACCCATATACGATAACAGCAATATAAGTCTGCCTACTCTTTCTTGCAAAATATCTTCCGATTCCCACACTCTTATATCACCCCATGTATGATCAATTACTTTTTGCTACTGTTCTGGTGAAACTTTTTCTACAAGGTTTCGCACAGATGTAAACGTGAACAATTTGTTTTCTGCTACAAAGTCTTTCACTTGGTCTCAGATCATTTCAATAGCATTAAAATGACAATGAAACGGAGGAATCCTAATTGGTTTGTGCCCGTTATCCTTAACTATTTTGTCTATTGTGTGTAGTACATATCTGTGTTTATGAAGCTTTACTATTTGCATAAATTCGATTTTTGTTATTGACGCGTTGAAACCTGGAATATTATTCTTCTGTAACCAATCTAAAATTTCTGTTGCTTAGTGTAGTGGCTTTGCATAGTTGTACTGAATGATAGGACGCATTGTCCATCAAAATGATGGAGTTGGGCTTTATATTTGGAAAGAGTGAGTTGAGAAACCAGTCATAAAATCCCCCCCCCCTCCCGCCCGCCATCTCTTCATGATAGTTTTTGACTGAAACAGCAGTAAGGTATTCGGTATGAAACCCTCATATGAACCTGCATGTAACAGAATGAGACGGTTGCCCTTTCCAAAAGGTGTTTTTGTTGTGCCTGCAATGGTATCATCCGTCCACCTCTGCGACCTAGTATAATTTTCATTAATCCGTGTTTCATCTATCCACACGATGTTTTCTCGATGTCTTGTAAAATGTCCCACAAAAACTGGCATCTTTTGGCAGCAACATCTGTTCTTTCCAACAAAACTTTTCGCCCACTTCCATTTGAACCCAAGACCCTTCAATACCAACAATAAACTAGTTTTACCCCCATCGAACAAGCCACCATCCTTAAGTGAAAACAAGTAGTTTTATCCGGGTGGGAAATTCTTTTCGCTGGTAGTAGTCATAAAGATGCCGGCTGATGGCATCTTTTTGAAATGCATCCAGATTTGTCACTCTTGAAAGTCTTTTTTCGGAGTTCTTAACACCCCTGAAGGCTCATTCAAATTTTGTGGGCACTTTTCTTTAGTGATCCTTGTCACTGGGTGATATCAATAAAAATAAGTAACTACTCCTGAGAAGTCCTGCTCGAGAATCGGAGTAACTACACCTGGAGTAATCTCTTCCCTCAATTTCGTATCAATAAAACAAGCCACTACTCAGGTCTAGTCTGCTCCAGTTTTATGAACGTTTACTCGCGCTTCCTCTGCACGTAGCACTGAGTCGTATCAATAAAAGAAGTGATTACTCATTTCTCCCATTCATCGCGCAGTCATTTCGTTGTTTTTAACCTATGGCGTAGTATCTTAAAAGCCATGAAACGGGCAAGTAGCAACGATAGCTTCAACCAAAGTGCATTTGTGGATATTTTAAAAGAGTTTCCAGTGGTACTTTCAAAGTCACAGCTTCCAGAAAGTAAACGAAGGAAAGCCGAAACTTTGAAGGTAATTACAGTGAAATGCAACGAAATATCAAATACATCTACGACTGAGACACAAATTCAAAAGAGAATCTTTAATATTCGAGCGAGAATAAAACACAAATAAAAAAAAAAGAAAAAAATAAATTTAAAAAAAAAAAACGGGAAAGAAGAAAGTAATACTGAAACCATGGGAATGAACCTATTTGAGCTGATGGATGTTGATTGGAATCCAGCAATATCAAGATTAACACGACAAGCACATATCACGTGTTGTCCAAGGTCTTTGTAGATTGTTTGGCTTTAAGAACGAAATCAGACACTTGGCTCCTTTGTTTTCTTTTTTAAAAAAGTCCAGCCACCCACGTCATAAATCACGTCCATCTGATTGCATTTTCCACACCATACGTGTCCCCTTTCGCCTTGACATAAACAAAATACATTCTCATGTATACACCCTTTCTATCAACGTTGAGTTGAGTTGATTATTAATTTAACGTCCTTTTCAGTAGCGTGCCTATATGAGACAGAACCCACTGATTAACGTGGAATCCAAACCACATGAGCTCCTGCCGGGAATCGAACGCGGGTCTCCTATGCCAAAGGCATGTACGCTAACCGCTTAGCCACGAAAAATCTTTATATTAACGTATTACTCTCCAAAATACTAGGTTTCTTTAATGCCACTTGTATATAGTCAAGTGCTCCGATAACACCCGGAAATGTATATTGTTCTTGCCACTCTGCCTTTGCTGTTTGTATATTACGCACACTTCCGGAAACAATCCATTTTCAGGTAGTCATAGACAGTACTTTGAGCCACACCAGAATCCCCTGACATTCCGACCTGGAATCCCGGATCACTCACGTAACGCAATAAAACCAAGGGCACCGATTTCTCTGTAAATTTGGGGGGAGAGGGCATTCAGATGCAGAAGGTATATATATCGGAATTTTAAGACAAATTGCACTTTAATTATGCCAAATATTGTATATTCATAAATACAATAGGGGGCCCACATGAGCTTTGGGGGGCCCGGGCCCCCACAGGATCGGCGCCGTTGAAGAAAACCCGCATCTTTTCATCATTACGTAGTCCACCACCCCGAATTTCGGTTGATTCTCCTTAAAAAATGTTGTGCTAATCACTACATTTTCTTTCATAAACTTATAATGCTTTTTGTAATCTCCATTTCCAACATTTCTATGCAGTTTATAAATTTTTCTACGTAATAAAACAATCATATACTCTGCCATATTTCGCACGGAGTCACCTATTTAGCTTGCTCCACAAATTTGGAGAAGTTACTAGCATCACAGACGAGTCTTTGATTTTTATTGATATCAAACGCGTAGTAGTTACTCGGCTCGAGAATAGAGGTGTGGTTACTTCAAAAGGGCGGGGGTTCTCCGAGGTCGGCCGAGACGACTAGTGCTCAGTTCTCTTTTAATTGATACCAATGCGAGTAACTACTTCAAAATTGGGCGTAATGAGTAACTTCTCCGTTTTATTGATATCACCCACTGTGGTTGTTCCGATATGCAGGGCTACAGACACTCTCTGCACAACCTTAGAAAGTTGAAGTAATGATCCTCCATTTTTCCTTTCCGACTCAAAATATTCCCGCAAATTATACACTAGTCCTCGAGATTGACTATTTAAAACAACACGTTTCTCTTTTCTGATTGCAGATGCCATTTTCTCTCAAGGTCCACGTTTTAACGAATCAACAAAAACTCGCCCACGCAATATTCACACAACACGCAAAAGCGGAAGTTCTAAACAAAAGATAAAAGGTACTTGGACTGAACGGACGGCAATAGGGAGGGAGGGGGGTGAGTGAAAGTTTGGCAGTGTGCGGTGGCTACCATGGAGACGCGACAGGTTCTGAGCCTAAAGTTGGTTGACCTATTGTCTTCTGCTGGCCTTGTGCAAAGTTGTCAGAAATCATCGTTCACTGGCCAGGGTATAGATTTGAAGAACTACTTTGAAATCAGACTGCAGTCATCGAGAAAAGTAAGTCGTATGTCGTATGTGTAATAGATGAATTTCCGAATCTGTTTCACTAATGGAACTTTTATGTAGATGTTTTTCATGGACGCTACTTTGCAGATTAAAACGGATTACGAAATTCAATTTCTAAGAAGGAAAAGAGGGACTTCGATGTTTTCTTTGAGTCCACCAGATCTTTGAAACAGTTGGGAGTAGCAAATTAAAATTTTCTACAAATGTTTTCTTGAATTTTAACGTTGTGGATAAAAGGATTCACTGACTTTGACGCTTAAGGAGAGAAAAGCAGAGATTGAATCTTTTCTCGCCTTTCAACATGTATTGTATCAGAAATTTTGGGGCGTAGGCACTTTGTAAAATATATTCTTCTCGGACTCCAGACTTCGGGCAAGAATGTGCTTTGTGAAATCCACTACTTAAAAGGGTGAAAAGGGAAATTTGATTAGATATCTCTGAACCTATTCGTCCTATGAAGTTGAAAAGTTCCCTTACGTGCTGTACTCTAGTTAAAAAGAAGTTTTAAGAAATTTAACTCAGAGAGAGAGGTAATATAAAAGGTTTCATTATTGAGTGCTTCTTTTGAAGCACAAGCCAATTTGACTAAAGTTCGGGGAACATAATATTTTGGGGGCTAATTATTTCGACGAAGTAGGGAGAATCTTCCGTGAGTTTTAGACAATGAATAAAAATGGGACTTCTAAATGTAGAGATATAAAGTGGGTTGAAATATATATATACATATGGGCGGATCAAGGGAGGGGCTAAACCATATTTTGCCGTTTTATCCAGTGTATACCTGAGCGTCAAGGGGCTTATAGCCCCTATAGCTCCCCCCTTAGATCCGCCACTGTATATATATATATAATGAAACACATTTGGGTTTTTATCCAGGCATATTACATAACATTTTATACTATTTTTAAATTGACTGAATAATCATGTAGTGATTAAACAAAATCACTGTAAATTTTTCAGCTGAAAACATTATCATGTGTATATATAAGGTGGGCTATTTATTTTGGTAGCCCTTATAACTTTTAAAGTAATGACAATAGAAAAGTGTTGTGGTAAGTCGCAACCCCACAAACAAAAGCATGGTTATTGATATTCTGCCAGTTCAGACGTTTTTTCGAACTTGAAACAACAATTTTAGCAGAAGGTTCATGAAGCACCTCATAGTAAAATTGTTTCAAGTTCGAGAAAACGTCTTAAACTGGCAGAGTATCAACAAGTCTGGCTTGTTTGTGGGATTCGTTGTGCGACTGCTACAAAATTTTTCATATGCATCGTTTAGATGTAACGTTTAATGCTTGCAGTTCGTACGATGTACTAGCTTTTATGAATACTTTTACTTTTTGTGACTATCATAGGCGAAAGAAAAGTCTGACCTTTACTCATCTCTTTTCGTACCATGCAAATATTGAGAGCATTTTGCATGCTTTGCAATACAACCAGATTAACAATCTTGCCAATCCAACAGTTATATTTTTCAAATGACACTGCGCCAGTTATTACAAATTCCAAAACTATATGTTAAACAAAAACTTATCAGTAGCACCAACAACGAAAACAAATCAAAATCGGAGGCTTCTACATCAATAACAATGCAAGAATAAAGAGGAAGAAAATTATAAGGGATTGAAAATTTAACTTGTTTCAAAGGACTTTATTACAAAAAAGTGTTGGGTAAATTTCACATCCAATTATGTGGATGGTTTTCAATGGGCATGAAGATCATAATGCCATTTAGAGCAATTTACTATCTCAAGCCGTTCCAGAGATATGAAACAATGGTAAAGATTGGTATAATGTTTAAAATGCTGTATTTGTGGGAACTTCTAAAACAATTGTTGATTTTTCTTCCTTCAATATCATTACAAGAATTGTTTTTGGTACGTATAATTAAAAGTTCTCTGAAGCAGTGTTGCTAACTACTAGCATGTACTATATCTCCAGAACGGTTTGAGATCTCAAATCGTTTATATATATTGAAAACTATCTGTGTTTTGGTGAGGTACCTACCTGCGCAGTTTTTCGAAATGAAGGCGTCTGGAAAAAGTCGAATTTTCAACTCTTGTGACTTTGTTCTTTTTCATTCGAAATCCTATCATGATCACTAGAGGTCTGCGCGGATACAAAATATCGCATCCGCAGATAATGAGGTAGCAAATATATACAACTTACATATTCTATAATACACGTAGTTTTCTGAATCAAACGAAACAATATATCAGTTTCCTCGTGATCAAATACCAACTACGATAAATAAAATGTAATATAAACCGTGCAGATACAAATTAGAAATTAATGAACGATTTATGTACTTACCCAAGATCTTCAAATGCAGATATCGGACCAAAATAATGCCACGTAGGTAATATCCCCTCGATCGACTAATTTTAGAGCACGTCACTAAGTTTTTAAACTCATAAAAAAAAAAAAAAAAAAAAAAACGGGAGCATTTGTTCTAAACACAAGGGCGAAATAGAAATAATCGTTATTAAGAAATAAAAATTAATCACAGGACCGTAAACACATCCACATTTCCCGAATTGACACTAGCACCAGTAATTGCACTAAATTTAAAAAATAAGTGACGAAACTAACAACGCAATACAATGTATCCTTTCCACGACCAAGCTCCTTCGTGGCTAAGCGGTTAGCGTACGCGCCTTTGGCGTGGGAGACCTAGGTTGAATTCTTGGCGGGAGCTCATGTGGTTCGGATTCCATGTTAATCAGTAGATTCACGACCAACCTTTTACTGAAACTATAGAAGTGAAAATAACTTCGAATACAAATAGAAAGTCTATACCGTTAATTTCGGGAAGAGACAATGGAGGAAGTTTAGAATTTACTGCTTTCCTTTGCAGCGCCCACTCATTGTTGGACACATTTAGGGTAGGAGAAACAACTCATTGGTTGTTCTTTCTTTCTTTCTTTACCAGAGGCCCAGAACATACATACATATACATATACACACAAGAAGAAAGAGAGAGAGAGAAACAATTGCTGTTATAAAACTCCAATCCCTTGGAATGTTCATTGAGGTCCATGGCATCTCTCCGAAAAGAGAAATCTGTGGGGTCACAAATGTGCATTCAGTATCTGCTGTACTTCAAAGGAAACAGTGATTTTTTTTTTTTTTTTTTTTAAGAGAGAGGGAGAGAGAAAGATGAGCGTATGATGTGATTTGTTTACTATTTCGGTGACATACGCGCTAGTTTGTCACAAAAGGCAAAGATAATTCTGTTGACCAGTTGTCAGTTTATGGAAGGGGATGCGGTGTTTTAAATTAGTGTTTTGGTTCCTGACCTCTCAGGCTAGAAAAACTTTATTTGAAGACATTTCTTCCTCTTCAAGGCGAATGGTCTGAAAATTTTCAGCTTTATCAGAGGGGCTTTGGCGGCAATTATTTTTCTTTTTTCAGCAAATAGCGGTACTTGAGGAGTAGCGATGGGGCCTGTCGTTTCTTTCTGTTTAGGTCAGAGATATCATTCACCTACAAAACGGCTGCTAAAAATATTGAAAACAGCAATAAAAGGACAACTTTCTCATGTCATTTTTTGTCCTTTTGCTGTCACTGAGTCACAAGGTTCAAACACACTTGTATTTTGATTTTAGTATTTTTCAACTGGTTTTAAAACTTTTAATTCAAAACGAACATTTCTAGTGCTCATTCCACCATTATCAGAAAATTCACAACATTTTTTAGGTAGAAAAAATGTAGGAAACATTATCCGCTATCCGCACAGAAAAGAGATATATATCCGCAAATACCAATTTTGATGCGGATATCCGCATCCGCGCCGACCTCTAATGATCACAGTACAAGACACTAAAATTCTTTGGATGTGCAGTGCCCCGTCCGTCTCACCTCATTATTACTGCTATACAGGCCTCCAAAATGTGGATGTTTGTCATAGTGTAGCAACTTTAGTTTTAACATTATAATAAATCTAATATTGTAAGTTATCGTTTGACATATGTAGTAACCTGACGTGGTGCCATTCGAAAAAATAAAACTTTGGATTGACAACACTGTTAACCTGGTGGTATTGCAGAGTATGTCAGTGTACCCCTGTGGATGTACATGGTGCTAAATTTCAGCGTTACTTGTATATTAGTTTAAAAGTTACAAGGGTGTATCAAGATACTAGTATGGTCTATCTTGTGAATATACATAAATGGAGCATTCATCAGTTTAGAAACTTGAATCACGAGTCGTACGCTATGGGTATTGACAAGGTTTTGCAAAATGCTACACCTGAGGGAGCGAAATGGGATTTCGTTTGGGACTTCACAATAATTTTCACAAACAATGCTAATAAATCTTAGGGTTTACTTACGATTGGGTTTTGCGATATTCGTTCTTAAGTAAGGGGAAGAGGTTAAACTCTTTCTAGCTGTTGGCCATATCTCCGAAATATTTAGGCATAGAAGTCTGGAATTTTGTGGAAATTTTCCTCATTAACTGTAAAAATGCCCTTAATAGAAGATTGAGTTTTTTTTTTTTTTTTTTTCTCATCAAAACTCTGAAACTGAGTGGCGTAAGAAATTGAAATTTTGAACAAATTACCTCGTAGATCCTAGACTGTGGATAAGATGGAATATTACGAAACTGAACTACTAAGATGTCGAATACTTCAAGGACAGGTAAAAACGGAGTTTGAGAAATTCCATTTTGAAGCATGGATAAAAGTTTTTCATTATTATTACATGTTGCATTTGTAACACAGGGCATCAGTCACGACATTTGTATATGAATATATATTTTTCAAGTATAGAGTGAATATCATGCGAGATGGTGATTTGGCGAACTTCGAAACTGGAGAAAATCATTTAGTGGGTACTTTTGCAAAAGTTGATTCGGTTTTTGTATAGCAGTTTCCACGAAACTGGAGGAATTTTTGGTTTTTGGATGTAGCAAAACGATGTAACTGAGTATCAGCGTAGACGAATCTCACTTCAGGGTGGCGACAAACCGGGAAAAGTCAGGAAATTATGTTAAGAGTCAGGAATTTCAAAGATATGGTGACGATTCTTGGCTCTAAATTACTTTTTACCTCAAGTGTACAAGACACTTTAGGAAACATTTATTCTCGAATATAATTTTTCTTTGCTATGAAAGTCTAAAAGTGGAAGAATATATATATATATATAAAAGTGAATTTTCTTTTTACGAACTGCACAAGTTTTCGTCAGAGACGATACAGATATTTCTCCAACTTACTGTCGCGAGCCGAACTAATAAGAAAATAACGCTTTTCATAGCAACCACTTCGTTCAGAATTGTAAAATTAGTTTTATTTACGAACTGTTTTCTTTCTTATGCGAATATATGGTGCTACAATAATTTTATTCCATTTTACATTAAAGTTGTTGAAAATGTTGATTTCGGATTGTGCGAATATACTGTTCTCCCAAGAAAGACAGGATAATTATCTAGAATGGCGTTGCCAGGATTCTGTAAGTTAACCTAGTGAGTTGTCCCATATTAACATTCGTCTACTTTTAGCTGTAGACAGTCTATATTTATGAACTATATATCGACTGAGTTGCCAGCTAAAGGTTGTAATTAAACAAAAAAATCTTAATATTCATTATCTGAAATTGGACATGGGGGAGGGAGATTATTTTGTGTCACCGTCAGTATTTTCAGTTATTACTCAGAAAGAAAGCAGAAAAAATACTTTTCCCATGGAAAGTGTTATTTTAGGCACTTACTGATACAAAGATATGGAGGTGGTCACAAACATTTAAGATGAAAACAAGAAATTTAAGTGTGGACAGTTATACCCCTCCCCGCTGGTCCTTCTAAGGTTAATAGCAGATGAGCTGACATACTACGAACCTTGTCGGAACTCTCACTCGACAACCCGTAAGAAATCAATCTGGTTCAAGCGAAAGCACTTTGGAAATGGTTGCAGCGCACACAAAACATTTGAAAAGCTATGTAAATATATTGGAGAAATTTTGAAGAATGGGAAAGTGAAGTCAACTGCTCTTAGAGGACTTTAGCTACATTACGGCCCACAACATTACAATCAAGGATACAAAATGGATAATTTGTATCCGTTTTAGGTTTGCGTCGTTACCTGGATACCTCAAGAAAAATCTCTTTCTAGTCGCAGCATAAGCATTGTTATTAGAGAATTCACGTGTGGAAGAGCCAGCAATGATTTTGAGACATCATATTGCTGCATTCAGCAGTACGCCTGATATATCATGGCCACCGCGTGCAGAAGCTTTGTCGGAAGAATCTGCAAGCAGCATATCGGATTTCCTCAGAATGACGATTCGTAACTTTACTAAAGTGCAGAACTCATAACTTCATCAAACCGAGTAGAGCATGCTCTCAGGTTCTGGAATTGGAGACAGCGATACATCTTGACCTGACTATATACATTAAAATATTCTATGAAGATTCATGGCACTTCAGCTGATCTGCTATTAAATCAACCTATGGTGTCTGCATTAGTAACTTTTCATTATCTTTACTGAGTAAACTAACCGATGATTGAGCGCTGCTTTTACGCATAGCTCGTAACGTAAGTAGTAACGTTTTCAAAGACTTGGAACATCAAAATAACGTGCTAAAGAAAAACTCAGCTACTATTACTAAATAATATCAAAAACTCGCTCAAAAAGATATATAATTTACTTTTTTAAAACACAAGCGGTGGGCCAATAGGTCAAAACGCTTTTCACCACCATATATACAGGAAGAGCAGCTGATGACATCATAGAGCCAAAACCTGTCTGCTGCCAGGTACTTACTACATTATTCTAATTCTGATCTCTGGAAGTTTGGGCCTAGAAAATCTAAAACTGAAAAAAAAAAAAAAAAAACGATTCGATAAATTTCGTGCCAAGTTTCATGGTATTTTTTTTCAAACCGTCTACAGTCGATGACTTTATAGTGCTCTTGACAACTCCAGATGAATGGTAAAGCATTCTAATAGTGACCTTTAGGCTTATTGATAAAAAAAAAAAAAAAAGTTTGAACAAGGTTTCCGTGATTACCTCTCTCCTCCTGAAAGTGTCCCCATACAGGGTGTTCAAAAATGCCAAAAAAGGCATTTTTTCAGTTACAGTGATTATTAAAAATTGTCATAAAATGGTTAATATGTGCACTAGAGACGTGAAACAAACACCATTGGAAAGCTTAAAGATTGCTCTACAAGTTGTACTATATTGAAAAAACCTGTAAAATAAAAAAAAAATAACCCTTCAAGAATTCAAATTAAGATTTGAATTTGAGAAATATCCCTCTGAATTTGTTGAAAATTGTTCAGATTGTCTCATATGTGTACTAAAACACCACAAAGTTGTATTTTGGGCACTCAATGGGATCCAATTCAAAATTCAACATAAACCAAGCATTGCACGATATTGACCATGTGAACGTATGGGTTCGGATCGATAACCATTTGCCTGTAGCTATTTACCTGCAGCATCAAAGGAATTTATATTCAATTTCATTTGTTTCTTGATGTATTCATTTGAATTTACACAATTATCCACCTTTTGAGTTATTTAGAGAGGTATTACGTTTCCAAACAGTACTTAATACAGGTCATTATTCTTGTTTGTTAGTATGGATGTTTCTAAATTTATGTTGGCTACATTGATACATGTTATTTTCATTCCTTTGTTTCAGGATTGCTATTACAGAACATTATGAAAGGGAGGGATATGTTTTCCCCCCTTTCACAATATTTGTATCAAATGTGTTATGAAACAGTGATACTACTCATAATCACTTCACACACTTTCAGCACAAACAATTAGTCAATAAATTCTTTTTCCTATTTCAATTATCCACTTCCACATATCTGTGACAGCAATCCTGAAACAAAGGAATGAAAATAACATGTATCAATGTAGCCAATATAAATTTAGAAACATCCATACTAAAAAACAAGAATAATGACTTGTATTGAGTACTGTTCGGAAACGTAATACCTCTCTAAATAACTCGAAAGGTGGATAATTGTGTAAATTCAAATGAATACACCAAGAAACAAATGAAATTGAATATAAATTCTTTTGATGCTGCAGGTAAATAACTCCAGGCAAATGATTATCGATCTGAACCCATACATTCACATGGTCAATATCGTGAAATGCTTGGTTTATGTTGAATTTTGAATTGATCCCATTGAATGCCCATGTACCTTATTTGTGTCTTTATTTTTTTCTTTCTTTTCTTTGTAATGATGACAAGGGTTAGGTGGCAGAGCAGCCTCCGGCTGAACCTCGCCCGCTGAAATAAAGAGAAATTCAGTTCAATTCAATATGAGACTACAATCTGAACAATTTTTAACAAATTCAGAGGGACATTTCTATGCGAAATTCAAATCTTAATTTGAATATTTGAAGGGTTATTTTTTTATTTTACAGGGTTTTTTTTTCAATATAGTACAACTTGTAGAGCAATCTTTAAGCTTTCCAATGGTGTTTGTTTCACGTTTCTAGTGCACACATTAACCATTTTATGACAATTTTTAATAATCACTGTAACTGAAAAAATACAATTTTTGGACATTTTTGAACACCCTGTATGAAGACACTTTCAGGGGGAAGGTAATATTTGGGATTTTTTCATCTCCCACTGTAATAAAGCTGTACATCAATTTTTACAAAAATCTGAGATGGTCAAGTCTGATGACTTGATTTGACATGGAATGTCCCTATACTAAGTTAACGGCAAAACCCAGTTTTCACTTTGAGTTTTCTGTGTTTATAGAGCATATAAACTCTCATTTCCAAGTGAGTGATAAAGCATTCTACTGGTGACCATTGGGTTTCCTGACCTGGAAAACATGTTTCAAAAACACATTGCCTTGATTCAGTGAATTTCGTGGCAAGTTTTAAATTTGGTCCCGTTACTGCGAAAACCATCCTGATGACGCTATAGGGCTTTTTCTGGCAAAGAATACACTTTCATTTTAGCAACAAGCATTTTCTTCTATGTTAATCCTCTACCAGTGTGCCAAGTGACAATTTTTCCCTTAAGGGGGAGGGGGTGTTCACCTACTGGCCTATAGTCTGTTTTCCGAGTTGCTATCAGGAACGTCCAGAGCTTAAGCTTAAAGGCGTGTTTCATCACAACAGTGTGAAACCACACCCTAATTTGATCACCT
Organism: Thermobia domestica; assembly: GCF_964235325.1. NCBI lineage: Eukaryota > Metazoa > Arthropoda > Insecta > Zygentoma > Lepismatidae > Thermobia > Thermobia domestica. Next base: position 64,829,744 of record NC_137454.1, read on the forward strand.
ATCAACAATTAAAGAGTTTGGATGAGATGTGTTTACATCAGCTAACATTTCTTGAAGAAAGGGGGCAAGCTTTATATATATATATATATATATATATATATATATATATATATATATATATATATATATATATATATATATATATATACCGAAAATAATTAAATGTCTGAAGCAGGCGTACTCTCCGGGGCATATTCGCTCCCTTATCCCCTCTAGCGTCGTCACTGTTACACCCACTGTACAGAGGTTGATTCATTTATATTGTGCCGAATTTGAATGTGCCACTTACTATGGAAGTGCCGTGTTTCACCGGTTGTGTTCGATCTGCAGGATACCTCTACTATTGTCCGGCATCGGAGTTTATGTTGCACGGGACTGCGTCTCACTTTTTACAGGTTTTTCGCACACCGAAGACTGTGGACTCGACGATGGGATAAGCGTAGCTTGAGGAGTCCGAAAGTACAATAGTCCATTGGGATGGCATCTAGACTTGAAAGGAATGTCAGAGAAGAGAATTTCCGAAATTCCAGTTTCCTGTTCCATATGGAGGTAGAATTCCAGCAATGTTTTCGTCGTGTGGCCGCATGCCTTGTCTTAGAGCAGTTCAACTTTGTTCACGTCTTGTTCGTACAATGCTAGGTTTTCAAGCTGGTACATTTCAATGAGGACATGAGTCTGGTAGTACACAGCATTGGTTTTGACGTTTCGCTCCACCTTTTGGAGACAAAGTTTGCCCCTGTACGCGAACCGGGCCATGAACCATGAACCCTTTTGGGAAACACTGTGCGCACTGGCGGAAGAATGTGCTTCAGCTCCTGGCGTCAATATCTTTGTATGTGATGACATGAGCTTTACCACAGACTGTGAGGTAAATCCACCTCTCATCAAAGGTAACAACAAACTTCCACCGATCATGCGCGAGATGCCGTTCATACAACTTCCTCTAATTATTTTGCGATCAGCCACATCACAGCTTCAGGGCGTGCACACATCGCACACTGTGTGTGGGGATTTTTGGAAGTCGCCGTACGCCGAACCACACGCAATAGCGACGGAGTCCTCTACACAGGAGGCCGGTTTCTAGCTGCTTTGCGTCGGTGTGGTGAGGCCAGGACTCTGTACCGCATATTTCCGGATAATACGATTCACAGTGACACGCCTACATAAAAATTACTTACTTGACACATTTCTACGATGCGTGACGCCGGGAATTTAGCGTCGGAAAGGCCATAACCCCCTGCAGCATCAGACTATGCTTAACCATATTGCTTTACTGTGTGACCACCGAGATAGTGGTGCTTGGCTTGTGGAAATCTCATACCGATGGGTTGTGCATCCGCTGTACATGTTGCACATTGACTTTGGCTTAATATAAATAAATCAACCTCTGTATTCACCTGACTTTGCACCGTTAGCCTTCCACTTGTTTTGCTTTTTCTACTTCAACACTCTTTGCATGATAATAACAGGGTCCCTACCCAGCCATGAATATGATGGGGATTTTGTATACCATGAGAAACAGGAATACCTTTGTTATCAAACCTTGAAAATCTATTTTTTTTTTTTTTTTTTTTTTTTAGTGTTTTTCCTGTTTCACGAGTTTAATTATTACACTGCAACGTATCGATTGTTGTGCCTCACCTCGCATTAAGCTGTTATTACTGTCGTTGTACGGTCGGTGAAAGTTGTTTTTATAAACTTTCCGACCGTAAATTGAAAATTTTTGGACCGTAAAAAGCCATGAATTCGATTATTTAGGTTGAATAAGAACCTTGTATAACGTTCAATTCAGACGAGGCTGTAAATCAGCCTCTTGTTCAAATTTTCGCGGATAAAGGTGGTCATTTCATGTGCGTGAGGAATTATTATACCCACTAAAAGATGGCAAAATGTTGTTGAACAAATATATACAGAGAGACCCGGGTTCGATTCCCGGCGGGAGCTCATGTGGTTCGGATTCCACGTTAATCAGTAGGTCCACGTCTCATATAGCCTCGCTGCTGAAAGGGACGCTAATCTAAAATCAACTCAACTCAAATATATACAGAATCGTATCCAGAAGTAGGACTGATTTTTTTTTTTTTTTTTTTTGAACTTTTTGGTACATCGACTTAATACTCTGCAAAATAGGCCCCTTGGGCATTCACACACTTCTGGTAGCGAACCTTCCAGGTCGCGAAGCCCTTCTGGAAGTCGTCCTCCGTGATGCCGTTTAGCGCCCTCGTCGTCGCCGCTTGGATCGCTTCCACCGAGTCGAAACGATGCCCCTTGAGCTGCCTCTTGATATGGGGGAACAGGAAGAAGTTCGGCGGTGCCACATCAGGGCTATAGGGGGGGGGGGGTGAGGCAACGTGGAAACGCCGAATTTGATCAGGAGATCCCTCACAATCCACGCGCCGTGCTGGAGCTTCCATTTCCCCACCAGGTCTGGTCGCACGCGTGTGATCCGATTTCGCAGCCGTGTGAGCACTTCCACGTAAAATCTTGCATTTACACTCTGTCCAGGAGGTACAAACTCCTTATGGACAATGCCACGACGGTAAAAAAAAATGCAATCAACATCGATTTTATTTTCGATTTCGACATTCTGACCTTCTTTTTACGGGGTGATTGTGTGGCTCATGGTATTCTCCTTGTAGGCCTGCGTAAGCATGTCCTTGGTTTCGGTCGCTTATATTCCCAGTTTGACGCAAAACTGGATGGCGTACCGCTGCTCCAAATTTCGCTCAATCGCAACTGACGACGAGGCGTCACAACAGGAGGTCACTAACACAGTGGTCCACACTCAACTAACGCACGCAGGCGACTGCCGCCGGTCGACACCTGTTCCCAAGGCTCCCCTCCATAACATCCGGCCTTGCAGCCCCCCCCTACATTGCTCTGCGCGCGGGGGAAAAAATCAGTCCTACTACTTCTGGATACGACCCTGTATGTCATGATTTTTCTGACAAACCAATACATTCATTTACCCCTACATAGAAATCTTATAAAATTTGATGAATGAGTGTCAACAGATTCCCGTACTCAGAAATGGCTATCTAGTTCATGTACTTTTCAACACAGAAAAATACAATATCTGAGCAAAACACAAACCTTGGGCGACCCCACGTGTGTTGACTTATGCATCTGCGCCTGCGCTAAATTATCATGATTTGTCTACCTTCAGTGCTTGAGTAGTCGTCAAAGTAGAAACATTTAATTGTTAGTTTTGCACATTATTTGTGTTTATTTAGTGCAGCTGAATCACATACGACCCCAGTGTTCTTTGTCGTACGAAAATAGAATTGTTGGAAATTTTTATTTATTTATTTAATTTTTTCTTTCGAACTCTTTACGGCTGAGATGTAACATATCATGCATCAATAAGTAAGAGACTCACAGTGGAAGAAATATCTGCAATACTGAGTGAAGAGGCATCAGCAAATAGAAATATTGAAAACAATAACTCCCAGTCTGGTAGTTCTGGAAGTTCTGATAGTGAAAAAGAAGAAGTTACAATTAATGATGACGATGTTGAAGATGATTTTGATGCAAACTCTAACGACCATGATGAGACGCAAGTGCCGAGAAAAGTAATATATGGTAAGAACGGTCATAAGTGGTATACTAAACCATTTTATTCAAAGAAAACTAGAACGAGAAAATAAAACTTAGTGCATCGTTTGACGGGGGCAAAAAATGAAGCTCGTAATCTTGCAGCAGAACAGGATATTTTCAATATATTTATCACAGATGAAACATTAGATATTATTTGTGAACATACAAACTCCGAAACTGAATTACAGAAATTAAAATTCACGTCCCAACAAAACTATTTAACACCAATAGATAAAACTGAACTGAAAGTCTTGATAGGTCTCCTTTTACTCAATGGTGTTCTGAAAGATTCTGGGCTAACAGCTGAAGATATGTGGTCTCTGAAATTGGGTCCACCACCGTTCAGAAGTACTTTGAGTAAAAATACATTTAAATTTCTAATGTAATTGTTTGTGCTGTGACGACAGAACGACACGGAGGGAGAGGTGCTCAAGTGAATTGTTTGTGCTTTGACGACAGAACGACACGGAGGGAGAGGTGCTCAAGTGAATTGTTTGTGCTTTGACGACAGAACGACATGGAGGGAGAGGTGCTCAAGTGAATTGTTTGTGCTTTGACGACAGAACGACATGGAGGGAGAGGTGCTCAAGTGAATTGTTTGTGCTTTGACGACAGAACGACACGGAGGGAGAGGTGCTCAAGTGAATTGTTTGTGCTTTGACGACAGAACGACACGTAGGGAGAGGTGCTCAAGTGAATTGTTTGTGCTTTGACGACAGAACGATACGGAGGGAGAGGTGCTCAAGTGATAAAGTTAGCACCAATCAAACAAATATGGAATATTTTTTATTAATCAATGTAAGAGAAACTACACGCCATTTGAATATGTGACTTGATGAACAACTACTCATGTTCAGAGGAAAATGAGAGTTTAAAATGTACATTCCAAGTAAACCAGATAAATATGAGATTAAAATAGTGACTATGTGTGACTAAAACATATTATATATGTGATGGTATCTCATATGTTGGAAAAGAAAAAAGGCAATCAAATCCCTCACTTCCAACCCAGTATATTTTAAAACTGACAGAGACTATACAGGGTACTAACAGAAATGTGACAGTTGACAACTGGTTCGCAACTTGTGAATTAGCCAACGAATTTTTCAAAGTTAATTTGACACTTGTAGGAACAATGAGAAAAAATAAAGCTGCCACCTGAACTGGTCCAAATCAAAGGAAAGGCTGTGAACTCATCTGAATGTGTTTGATAACAACAACAATGGTCTCCTTTGTTCCAAAAAGAAATAAAGCTGTGATGTTAATTTCTACAATGCATTTTCAGGCGCTAGGTTGACGAAGAGACCAGCAAACCGGAAATAACTTTTATAACAGTATCAAGGGAGGGGTGGATACATTCGATTAACTTTGTCACTCTAAAATAGTTGAAAGAAAGACTAGAAGATGGCCCCTGAGAGTCTTTTATGGCATGATAGTTGCAGCTGGTGTAAATTCTTTTGTAATTTTCTGCTTAAACAGTGCATCACCATCCAAACCTGCTAGAAGTAAGTTCCTGAAATCCTTGTCATTTTCTTTGACACAGGAGTATATAAAGAGAAAGCTCTTTCAATACATTTCGAAAGAATTGTGGTGCTCTGGAGATAGAAGAGACCCAAACTGTGAAAGAATCTCTAAGTGGAAGACCTGGCCGGTGTGTTTTCTCTCCTCGCAATAAGGACAGAAAAGGACAAACAAGATGTGTGTAGTAGGGTGCATCGAATTTCCACTTTTTTTTAAATCAACTTACCCTTAGTGATATTTTTTTGCGAAATGGGATCCATATAACGTGTAAAAAATTGCAAGTCGATTGGTCTATATCTTTAGGTGCCACCAACGGCCGAAAATTTTAAAATTTTGTTAAAAAATAAATGTTATTTAAAAAAAATGTAAAACACATACTTTTATGAAAAAATGGTTATCCTGTGTGGTTTTGTTTCTGTAAAATGTCTATATTTTACGTGAAAAAATTTTTAGTTTGATGAGTCAAGTCATTCAGGCGCCACCAGTGGCTTAAAATATGGACAATTGTGTCCCTACTTTTTTCATTTCTTAAAATTAAGTTGCGTTGTTTGTGATTCGTCTGGATCGTTAATTAGATAAGAAAGATTTCGTTTTACATCTGCAGCTCTTTGCTTATTTCCAAACATTAATGATGGAAATAACCCAGAAACTCACCATGAGGAGGTGGCTGCAGTTCGAGTTTCGCCCACCCTTATATACTAATGTTGCCTACGGTAGTGCAAGTTCATATCCTTACTCTTTTACCTCAAATTGTTTTTTGTATTAAATTCTGGTATGTTTTTTTCTTGACTGTAGTGTTGCTATGACAAATCTATGTCATGCTTCTTGCCACATACCGCTGATGCCGCTTGTCACCAACTTCACCATTCTTTCTACAGCGCGAGTGTGAAGGGTAAGGATGTAATAGATTTGTCAGCCATTGGAGCCATCTTTACATTTTCTCTTAGCTTCTGCAGGCCCAAGTGTTTTGTCAGTGGTGGCTCCATCAGCGTGCATGTTGACCAATTAATCATATCAACATAGTTTGTCGCTTCTAAGTTGATTTCAGGGACGACGAATTCTCGTACCGGTACGCGATCACCAGGTTGGGTCGTTTGTCTTTTTTTTTTAGGACTCGCCTCCAGCCAAGCTTTCGTACTTCAGCATCTTGGTCAATCAACATTAATAGAAGTAGGTTCTCAGGATGGCCGTACCACAAATTTCTATGGATTACTGGATGAATTTTCCTGTATTTCGCTTCCATGTGGCGAGAAGTCGTGATAAGTTGCCACAAATGACGAACTCCTTCTGCACACGATGGATTTCGGATCACAGTAAACCAGAATGGCGCGTAGACCATCATGATGTACTGGACGATGGTTTTAAGTTCATTAGTGCGTTCTTTTGTTCCTACGTACAAACGTAAGACTCTATTTGCTGTAGTTAGCCATCTGGCTTGATGAATTTTACCAGGCTTCATGTGAGCTAACCCAACGGGGCATTCTCCTGAAGAAACCGCTTGGCAGATATTCAGCAAATATTTTTGATCCGTGCTTAATGAATCCTCAGTGAAGTTGAGTTCCCAGTCTACTGGAACGGGCTGAAAATTCTGGAGTGGCAACTCTTCGCAGGTTGGAAGTGCTGATCCTATTGGTCCTCTAAATGTATTTGGTCCAGTAGACTTGCCGTCTATGAATTCAACCAAATGTCGAAATGGGAGCTCATTCGTGTGTATCATACAGACGATTCTCTGAAGGAGTTTGTTCAGGAAGGCTTCAATATGTGCCAGCGCACCATTCTTCTGACCAGTGTTGGTAACAGTACCGTGGCAACCCAAAACAACCAGATCTGACAGGAGGATATTTTGATGAACAAAGAACTTTGTGATGGCAACCCGTATACTCTCTCCTCTTCCAGATGAAGGAGGGACGTGGCCAAGGTAGTTCGATCCTGGCTCCTGTAGCAGTACGTAGTGATCTTCTTTCATTATTCGGTGGTTGATGCCGTCTTTAGTCTCAAGGGTGAGAATCTGATTCTTTCTTCCGTCGAAGTATAACGCTTTTACTTCGCTCGATTCAAGCGATGCACTCGCCTCTTCAACGATAGCGTTTCCTAATGATTTCTTCTCTCTTTGAATCTTGTTTTTGTCGATCACCTTCTGCTTATCAACTGGGGTAACCATTCCGATATCTACCAAAAGCGACGAAGCGATAATTGCGGCCTTGCGGTCTGATATATTACATCTATATACTGCATTCGAGAATGTCGGCAACCTAACTTTCATTTGTTTAGAAGGGCTAGTCTTCTTTCTTTTAAGCGCAGGAAGAAACTTGACAGTGGAATCTGACTCTTCTCCCGTTCAGTTTGTAAAAAGACACTATCGTTTTGTCATCCGGAACTACTAATTTCATTGGGCTTTGGTTGATTTTTCTGACCTCAATTTTTTCGCAATAAATGTTTGACACGTTTCTGTGTCACCTTTCTATCAAGTCCTGCCATACCCATCTGTCGGGTGATTCTCTGGTCAATTAAAAATGAAACCTCCAATTTAGGCACTTTCTTCTCTCTCGCACAAGTGCAAGCAACCGGGTCGATGCATTTACAAGAAGCGATATCAAACAAAGTTTTGCTGGCGAACGCCTGGAATTCTGCAACTTTGGAAGCAAAGGAAACGGGTTTGTCCTTGAACTTTTGCAGCTGACGGGCCTTTTTGTGGTATGTATAATGTAAAATCAACGCTATAACCCGTTGCTCGCTCAAAATAGCTGCACCGCTGATTGATGCATTTTCCCAAATTTGAATTACTTTCCTTGCCACTGAATGAGCTAGCACTTTAGCAGAGAGGTCCTTCTGAGATGCTGTATCCCATTTCGTGTTCTCTCTTTCCCACAATAATTGCTTAAGAATATCAGCGATTGTTGGAAGCTGGCTAAAAGTGAATTCCGCAGGGGATCTAATGACATTATGGACAAAGTTCCTTACATTCAAACGTGACTTCTTTTTAGGTGACATCTTTATGGACACTTGATAGTTTATTCACCGAAACCAATTTTGAATAGTTAGACACTTTTGTCAACGCAAGACCTCAACAAACTTGCCGCACCATTGGAATGACGAACTGACACATTCAATGACTGCCGATAAGCACAAGTAGGACGCAATCCTTCAAAAACGCACACAAATGCACACGTGTTTTCACTTAAACACAATCAGCAACGTAAACAGTTTCCACATCAAACACCAATTTTTCTGTCTAGAAAGCAACGCAAAATTACTCCTAATCTCATCTGCAGACATATTAACAATGAGTTAGTTTTTTCTTTTCTCTCGATGCTACTCCACTTTTAATTTTACGACAAACTCGCTTTTGGGCGACTTCATTCTATGCAGTGCAGGTGTTTTATCGAAAGGAGTTTTTTCTACAAAAATATCATTTATTTTTTCGCGCTACGAACATAAGCTGGACAACCACCGGTATGTCTTATTTGATAACATTCATTCTACTATAAAGTATTTTTTTTTTTTTTTTTTACCTTGATTGCGCCATTTCTTACCCAATTTGCTGTTTATAAGAGATGAAAACTCGATTTTTTTTTTTTTTTTTTTTTTTTACAAAACACTGAATAAAATATATTTTGGGGGCGTTTCGTCCAAATTTTAATACGCTAGTGGCACCTGAAGGACTTGACCGATCAAGCTGAAATTTTTTTCCCGTAAAATATGTACATTTCTGCCAAAAATAACTACTAAGGATAAAATGTTTTCGTAAAAGTAAATATGTATAATTTGTTTTTAAAAAATTTTTGAAACTTTAGGCCGTTAGTGGCACCTAAAGAAATTAACTAATCGGCGTGCGATTTTCTATATGACATATAGATGCCATTTCGCAAAAAAATTTCACTAAGGATAAGCTGATTTAAAAAAAAAGTGGAAATTCGATGCACCCTAGTGTGTAGTGCTTATGCAGCTTATGTGCTGAACTTCGTTTTGGAATTTGTGGCTACTAAGATGTGAAGTGACTTTTCAATAATGTTGTGAACAAATCAGAATTTTCAAGACTTGTGTAGCTGAGTCAAATAATTTGGAGTATTATTGGAAAATAATATTAACATTTGAATGACTGTTCAAATAATATAACTAATGATCAGAAAATTCGATACTTTTATAATTGGTGATATACTGGGCTATACCTATAACAATAACTTAACCTAACCTAACCAGTTGCAAAAATACTTGTTAGTTAGGTTATAGGTGTAGTTATAGACAGGCCGGTAAGTCACCAGACAGAAGATTAAATTTAATAGTAAACCATTAACCGAAATATTTGTGTTCAATAATCACAGTTATTGTCAGACTATGAGAAACTTTACATGTATAGGTGTGACGTACACATGTCGTAGTCTAATCTAAAATAAATGAGCACATGGTACCAACTCTTACTCGACTAGTGTTTTCTAAATGTATACATTTTGTAATGGGTCGTATATGACCCCACGGTGTATTTTGTGTTACGATCATGTTATGGTGTCCTTCTAGGATTAAAACATTGACGTGTAATAGCTTCGCCAACTAATTAAACATTTGGCTTCATCAAACACAGTATAATTTTATTTGATAAAGTCAAATTTGGCGAATCTGTTACACATCAATATTTTAATTAGCAACTTTGTGCTTTGTTCAGAGATTGTGTTTTCCCTGAATATGTGACGTTGAGTAAAATTAATATGTGACAGGTGTTTAAATGCCATATTGTTGAAATATACCTTCATACACAGAACCTAAAGGCCTTATACAACTTAATGAATGATGAGCCAGTGAGGTAGTTCTGTAATCCAGCTCCTTTGGAGGGGAGATAACATGGTGGGAAGGCTATGGTGTAACGATTGATCTTGCATGATGATTTGCACCCACTGACTGCATCAGATTCAAGTATCGGTCGTGGTTCGGAGCCCACGTTATTAGCAGGTCCTTCAAAACCTCGGTATTGCATAAAGACATAAAACCAAACTTGAATGATGTGTGGTAGATTCAGCACAATCTCATTGCTAACAGTGCCAATATAGTGTTTCATATAACCAAATACGGGATGCGCTGAGCACCTTACAGAGAAAACGGAAAATGTGCAACAATTAAATAATTGATACTGTGAATAAGCGACAGTATTTGCCTCTTGAAATTAGAAGACACGACCGTTAGTATTAAGTAATTACACACTGCATACAAGTATATACATCTTTATTATTTTACAAATACATGAAATTGTTTTCAAGGTGAGTGGCATTATACCTATAATAGACACAAAGAGCAGTGCTAGCATATTATCACAATTATAACCCACAGTAATACAACCGCGTATGTTGAGGCTTCTTATTGGAATGTTGTATCTTGTGAAAATGCTCCAGCTAGTCTGAATTCATCCTTTTTGAGAATAGCATACATCCTCTGTGGCGTTGGTATCGAGTACTTCGCTGGTCGAACGGCCATCACTCGAAGCAGGAATTCTCGTTCACTTGGTTTGGGGAAAATAGACGACGGAGATCGTATGTTCGGCGATTCGCTGTAACCTCCAGTTGGCTCTGAATCGATTATCATTTGAGCAGCCTGCAAGAGAAATACGCCTTCTTTGAATATTTGCTGACAAGGAAAACGGTGTATTATATTTTCTACAGCTTTATTTATTTATTGTTTACCACCTTTATGTACGTACACTTGCCAGCAAAAACAAACATACAACTACTTTTTTTTTTCTTCGAGAAATTAGTTTTTAATGAATTAATTTTTTGTTTCATCCCTGGGTTCACTGAACCTCCAAAACGTAACAGTAAAACATGTTCTGCAAGAGTTTGTAAGGAATGAAGAAGATTGTAAAATGTTCAGATGTCCGACATATAAAGAAAACTTTAACATTACAGCATAAGACTAATCTTACTTCAATGCGGCCAAGTTTCAGGAAAGACAGGTCGCCAACTTATAAAGTAGCATCGACGCAGTTAGGAATTGTCTGCTGGGGGACAGACCTTTTGGTCGGTCTCGGACCTGTGGAATGCGTCATTTTTATTTTTTGTTAAAAAGTTGAGGGGCTCATAGTTCCGCCCATGCAAAGTAGTAACTAATGTGCGCCTTATAGGAAAATACAGGCTCTACAAAAATGATTCCAAATTAGGCAGGTCGCAAAATTATAAAATAGGCCCCTTTATTTCAGGGCAAAAATATTCACAAAAATCTACACAAATAAAATTGAAGTTTATGGCACACGATGATAGGTGAATAGAAGTTTATAATATTTGTGTGTGCGGGAAAGGCAGTTTTATTTATATATATATATATATATATATATATATATATATATATATATATATATATATATATATAAATTAGCTTCACCTATGGCGATCTTTGCAAGTGTACCATTGTTCCATTCAACCCTTTTCGCTGGTCTAGTGGCTAGCATGTGTATCTTTGGAGCGTGTGGTCCTGGATTCGATTCCCAGTGAGAGAAACCAAAAGGATTATTCATTTTGGCACATTTGTACATTCTATTTGGAACTTAATCGCCTGTTGTTAATGAGCTACTAAGTATTTATCTTGCTTTGAGAAAATCTTAAGGGAATCCATAGGTCACATGCTCCGCTACCTGTTAACAAGCTATTGATAACCTATCAGCTGCCACTAGTTTCGATGTGTAGCTTTAACCTTGAGAGTGGTCCAGAGTTACTGGAAATCGCCATTGAAGAAAGACGTCGATATGTCAATTGGCTTTCCTAAAACATTCAGTATAAACAAACACAACCACTTCTTGGATTACTGTGCTTTTTTTTTTTCTTTCTTTCTTCACTTTTATCAATCAATATAGTATTCTGGTGATTGACCTTCCAAGACAATTCATGGAAACGGATACTCCTTATTTCCATTCACAAACACAGCACATCTGCCTCACGTACAGGGGATATAAAAGAGTTAAGAAAAATAACAACAGTATGGTATTTTGCGTGGCCAGGATAATAGGTAAATTTATTATTAACATCATAAAAGGGCAAAAGTTGCTTCAGTGCAACAAAGTTCCAAGATAGACAGTTAGTTAACTTTCCGAGCAATAATTAATGCATGTCTTATAAAATAATACAAGTTCAAGAAAAAGGAGGCCAAGTTAACAGGTTTTACTTTACCTTATTTCTTTATATAAACCAATGGTTGTAATTCCAAAATTACTATAATGTTGGTGTTTGAAGATTTTCAACTTCTGCTAAAATAATAAATACGTAACTAAATAGTACAAATAAAAGAAAAGAAAGAAAGAAAAATGTTTGATCATCCTTGATACTAGTTCAGTCGCCAGCAAAAGTGCAAGTTTTTCCCGTACTTTTTTTATACACCAATCAGAACGAACTAATCATGCCCATAGCCTAAACATTAAGACAGGGAGGGAGAGGGGAGCTAACTTGAGTTTATTTACATTCTTAATTGCTTATTTTTTGAACATAAATTTATCCAAACAACTGAAAGTTTCAGGGCGTCTCAACTCCCTCTTCCCTTCTTAGTTACAGGTCTGGAATTAACCAATTCAGATAGCTCTTTTTAATATCTAAATACCATAAGTCTTACATAAATACTGAGCACCACAATTGAATTATCTCCTCGTTTTGAGGTTATTTATTTAAAAAGCACGTACGCATGATAGTTGAATAGTTGATCTTTTCTCTCCTTACCTTCTGAGCTTCACTAAACATGGTCTGAATTCTGGTTCCAATCGGGGACTTGGGACCTCCTGGAACTTCCACTTCTGGACATTGCATGAGACTCCCAAGGAAGTTCTTCAGCTCTGGTGGATTTTGTTCTAGGCCTTGACTGAACTTTAACTCCAGAGAATTGGCCTGAGCAATCTGAGCTTCTGCTTTGATCACATCATTCAAGAGTTCCTGTATTAAAAATATTTTTATTAGTTACATTCAACAACAAGTGGGAAAGGATAAAAGAACTGAATTAGTAAAATTTTGTTTAAAGAAAGAAAAAAAAAAAAAACAGTCTGCGTTGGACGTTTAGTAGCACAATCGGATCTAAACGTTACGTTTCGTCCTTTATATTTTTGGAATATGGCTATTCATCGAACTCCACAATACATTTTCAAAATTCTGCGAAAATAATACAATAGTTATAACACTTTTTAGTACTTACAAAACATGCTATACATCTAAACTTTTAAAATTATCAATGTTTTGGTCGTGCACATAGATTTGTCATTTTCTAAAAAAAATGTTCTCGTTTCATCATTCTATTAATTGTTCCTCTATAATTCATACTTATCTTATTTCTACAATGATTTTAAAATTTTTATTACAAAACCCGATAGGGGAAAGTCAAAATCTGTCAAGTTTTCGCGCTGCAAGCTTCGCTGAGTATTTATTTATTAACTCCTTTCCGCATGATTTTTTTCTTTTAGCGAAAATGGGAACTTGAAAAATGAATTAAAACTTGAATTTTAGATTTTTCACTTAATTCCGACGAGAAATAAGTACGTGCATATATGAATAAGTACTGCATATGACACACTATGCAGTAAAGTAAACTTTCCTAGAAGTGCGCAGGGATACAATTCTAAGGGTACACTTGTAAAGCAATTTCAAAGAATATTTTGTGGATTATATTTCGAGGTACAGACTGAGTCAACCAAACATCAACGTTACTACTATCGCCTAAGTCTGGAGCTGCAGTAGGAACAACATTACTTTTAGCCCCAGTAAATATTTTAAAAATATAAGTGAAACCTGAAATTCCACTCAGAACAAATGCTTTATAACCCCATTTATGAGGTTTCTTAGCGTTATATTGTTTTATTGATGATCTACACTTTGCTCATCCACTGCCAAGAATTCTTCTTTGGGGACTTCTCTCAGGCGTTCTTGTATCTGTTCAAGAAAAGGCCTAATCTTATGAAGTATGCCATGGGCAAATTCTCCTGCAGGAATAAAAGTTGAATTTGCATTGAAGTGAATAAACTGTTTGATCTCTTCAAACCGATCACAACTCATCACCTGATTTACCGCATCATGACCAAGCCTTCCGTTCCAGTAATGTCTAGTAGCTGCAAGCTAATATTTGGCATGTAGAAAACCACACAATAAGTGTTCAAGTTTATTTGTAGTCATTTGTTGGCCGAACATGCGTTGAATATAGCTTTGACTGTTCAACTGTGTAATGAAGAATTTCATCAATGAAAAAAGTTCTTGAAATATTCAATAGGCGTGTATAGTTGTTTTATTTCTTCAGGTAAGTCCTGAGGTCCTTGAAATTTTACATCTTCTTGGGACTTTTCCATGCTTCTAGGTTTCCGCTTGATGTTTTTCAAATCGCTCGATGACGTAGACCTCTTATCCTGAGAATTATTTATGAGACAGAGAGGGACATCATCAGCATCTGAATTCATTGCATCATCAGAGAGGGACATCATCAGAGGTATGACGATCCTCTCAGGGGAAGAGGCAACAGAATCTTCATCCAAGTCCGATAACAAAATATTGGTATTTCTTGAATCTAGTGCTGATTCATCTTCGGATAAACCTGATAATTCACTGTCTTCACCATTTGGAAGTTCTCTAACAGCTACTGATGAACGTAATAATAGTAATAATAATAATAATAATAATAATAATAATAATAATAATAATAATAATAATAATAATAATAATAATAATAATAATAATAAAAACTGAATCAATTGCTGTAACAGAATTGCAGAACGACTGTAGTAGTTGTCATCTCCGCACTTCAAGAACATAAAAGTATCTGTAAATGCATGGTGTGACACATATGGCACACACGTTTTTTTTCTTTCTTTTTTTTTTTTTTTTCATTTCATATTCCTCTAATACGAACATACAAAATGAAGATTGTATTGTTGGAAATACATCTGAAAGTACTTATCTTGAATGTAATATTTTTTGTTTGGAAAACTGCGCACAATGTTTCGCAAAAAAATATTTTTACTGATAAAAATTCACTGCTTCACAAAAACCACATGTCAACGTTTCCCCGCCTAATACAACTCACAAAGAACATACCAGATGACACAAAAATCTCTTATTTATACACGTCAATATGTCACATAGCAACGAAACAGTCATTTGGTGCCTTTGATAAATTACACAAAAGCTAAAGTAAATAAAAAAAAAAAAAAAAAAAAAAAAGGAATGTGCCATATATGGCACGGCATGCGGTAAGGGGTTAATATAACAGAGGTATAGATTTAGCTGACACCACTTACACTGGACAACAAAGAGAAAAAAATTCTGGATGGAAATTGGATAGTGGTTTTTGATTGTGGGCAAATCAGAGGATGTAGCTCGTAAGTTATCATTGCAGAGGAATTTTACTAGTATGAATTAAAATAGAGGAGGATGAAATCTATTTTTTGGAATGCTAAATATATATCAAAAATCAATTTCTTACCATTTTTGCTCTATTGGGGGAATTCAATACCGAAACTAGCATAGCTACAGGATGGGGTTGTGGGTGCTGAATCCACTTTTTAAAAAATCTCGTTATCCCAAAATTATTATTCTATTGAGATCCAATATATTAGTTTCGAGTTTTAGCAGAGGAATATGGACAGAGAGTAAATCTATTCCTGGGACTTGAATACACTTAAAAATACACATACACACACATCTCTTAGCGTTGTTACCCTATGGAGATCAAATACTGAAACTAGAAAAGTAGTTAAATATATCACTTCCAATTTCAACAGAGAGAAAGGCGGAAATGGAAACTACCCGTGAAACGAATCTATTTTTCGAAGAATTTCACTTTTGTTGTTGTTGTTGTTGTTGCTTTTGAATGCTGCTCATTCTAACTTTGGGACTTCCTATAAATTAAATTAAATCTAACCAATGCAAACACTTACCAATAGTAATCTATGTTAGTTTCGGAAATATATCACTGTCTTCATCAGTCAGATTATGTGAGAATATTTCTGCCGAAGACCATATGTGTGGTCGAAACTGTAACTGTAACATTTTGGAAGCAGTCCAATACATTTATTTATTTATTTATATTTCACTTTATATTTATTTATTTATTTATTTATTTATTTACCAACGTGACTTATCTCAAGAGCCGCCACTGCTCAAAAGAATGTTAAGATAAGATGTCTTTGTCTTTTGAAATAATTTATTACTTACTTCATATTTCCGGATGTCAGTCCGAGGCTTCCGAGACAACGTAACAGCTTTCTTAATAATCTGTTCCATTAGCTTAGGCAACAACTTCAGCTCCTCTTTCTTTTCCTCCAAGAGTCTTAAGATAGCAGCATGCACAAGAACTGGTAACAGCAATTGGGCCATTCCTGCAGGGTGGGTTGCATCCAGAAAGTGAAGCACTTTTTCAGCCTCTCGTGTGTCGTCAAAAAGACGTTTCTGGCGACGAGCAGGTACTGGCTTCGCCGCTGACCATACATCCTGCCATGTGTTGCCAGGAAGCAACATTCGAGAGCTCAAATGTCCTACAATACATACAAAATAAATATGAATTTTCGTGTTACTCTATTACCAGTTATAGACAAAACAGTACTATGAAGAATGTCTTAAAATAATATAAAAAGAATAAGATTTTCTAAGCTAAAATAACGAAAACATCAGTGTTTTAAGAAAAAGATACATTAATTTTGCAATAGACTGCTTAACAGCAGATCTAGCATTTCGACAAATTGTATAATCTTCATCGTTTTCTACCTGCCAAAATCATTAAAATCGGTGTTTTATTTTTATAATTATTAAATTCTATTTTTATTTTAAAAAAATCAACTTTTCACTTTATTAGCTAAATACTAATTTTAACATCTTATCAATTTGATTTTATTTTGGGTTTAGCGTTCCCTTCAGCAGCGGGCTATATGAGACGTGAACTTACAGCTTATCGTGGAATCCAAACCACATGAGCTCCCACGGAGAATCGAACCCGGGTCTCCCGTCTTCTGCGTTATCAATCGAATAAGGAACAAGTTGAATGAAGATGTGTAATATTATATCATATTAATACCTCGACCACTCAAAAGACGGAAGCAATATTTTATTTACTAAAATTTTCCTTCAATCTATTACGTTTACACTACTACTCTGTGTGTTATCAAAATTCTGCTTTATGTAAGTGTTCTGCCCGAAGCAGATACAAGCATTTCACCTTTCACAGTTAGGTAGAGCTACTAAGCAGTAGCAGAGTGGCCTATTCTCTCCCACTGTGGTCTAAAGGATATACAGCTAAACTTGTGATTAGAGAACTGAAATGAATTTCACCACACTTTATCCGTTACTGAATTTCACACTTTAATTAATACAGTAAAACCTACCTTCAACGGACCCTTTATTAAACGGAAACTTGTCTTAAATGGAAATATTTCATGGTCCCTCGAATATAGGGCTGAAAGACGTGCTAAATTTCCTTTATTAAACGAGAACTGTGTTACGCGGATAACGGAAATCAAAATAAGGCTTTTAACGGAAAAATTCAAGTCCGGATTGCAGCGTTTAGAAAGTTTTTAGACATCCGCTGAGAGGTAAGGTACATATATACAATACAGTACGTTGTCAGCGAAACAGATCGTGATGTGCATACCGAATCAGACACAATGGATATAGATGCCATAATTGAGAATTATAGGGAAAAATCTGAAAGGAGAAGATGATGTGGAGGAAGGAGAGAAATATGGCGTTAAAAAAGTGTAAAGGAACTGCAACAATTTGTCTTACGTCAAAATGATACTGATGTATTTAGTGTGGTTTCTCAGGTTAAAGAATTTGTGGAAAGTGGAGCAGCCATGCAGTAGTGTACAGAAAACTCTCCGCCACTATAGGAAAAATAAAGTTTACGTGTTATTCCGTTTATTATAAGTTTTACGTGTATTAAGTCGTAGTAGAAAAAAATACTGTAAATTGACTACAGTATATAATATGGTGATGAACTATGATATGGTTGGGTCGGGCCCCCCTAGATTTTTTGGCTGGCTACTTGCCTGACAAGATGACATTTCATAGTCTTTAGAAGCAATATCGTACACACAGCTTTATATTTAGAAAACATAATATAATGGTAACAAATTTGGAATTCTATCGTGCAGTAAATTTGATTCAGGGTTATATCGAAGAGGACGGTACACTTCTCAAACTGTTTCTATTAAAACTATTTCATTCAGGTTACTAAAACCCGTAGATTTGTTTATATATAATATTTATGAATAATATTATACTTTTAATTCAGTTGGTGATTTGTGGTTAGATTCTAGGTTTTAGTTTCAAATGAAAAGTCATATTCCTAACCCGAACAGTAATCAAATCAGAATCGACTGAAGAACTATCAGATAGGGTTACGTACTAAGAAACACAGTTTGACACATACAATTCACAAAGACATTGAACGTTTACAATCGGTCCTGAAATTGTTCGTCTTCTTCCTATTTTGCAAATAATATCATTTACTGTATTTTGTATCTACAAATATAGCCTTTTCATTTTTTAAATCTTACCCTTCTTTTGTCCGAATTCATTAACAACATCCTCTTCTATCCAATCTCGAGGCGAATACCATCTAATGAAGTCTTCCAGTATTGCTCCTGGATTAGCTGCCTGAAAATTAGTGTTTTTTTATTATTGTCGTAATCAATTTCAATTTATCATCCATTTCATTGAACTGCCTTGAGTTAGTAAAATAATAAAATAATAATTGTTAGCTATTATTTTTACCTAATAAGATATTTAACTAAATCTAACGTGTTCCACCAAGTATGTGACTCTTACAACCACGTCCTGAATACTTCTATGCACTAAAACTCAATATCTTATTTAACCTCTTTATTTTCAATTTTTTCCATATATCACTTCTACTTCTCTTATATCAACAATCTTCAATCAACTCATATTCTATCCTAAATCATAATCATAAATCATGTTATTCCATATCTTTATAATCTATTCATTATCTTAAATCATAATCATCTATAAATAAACTATCTGATATCTATATCTTATTTTCACATGCTACTACTCATTTCACTCAGTAACAGTAAGTGTCACATTCACAAGCACTTTGTGCCCATCTCACATTCCAATAATAATAATAATAATAATAATAATAATAATAATAATAATAATAATAATAATAATAATAATAATAATAATAATAATAATAATATAAAAAATTAATGATAATAAGGCGATATCAAATTCCACATTCTCCTTCTGATCAACTAATACATTATACTTAGCCACATTTAGTTTAATTTGAATTATCTAAGTTTTTCTTTCCATCTTACCCTTCTCTCTTCAATCCATTTTTTGCACAAATAATCTTGTTTCCAATATCAGGCAAATTAACTATAATAATATAATAATAATAATAATTACCACTGGCGTACCAGCCCTTCGCGGGCCTGAGCCACTCCAACACCATCTGTTAGTGCCTGACTGAACTACGTCCAGAATAGCAACGAACACGTGATCGAGGCGTGGCCCTACCTCTTAACAAGCGTATCAGGAGGTCTCTGGATCTAGTGACCGTCATGTCCTTTATTCATGCGACGCCCGAGTTTACCTCCTCATCACGCTGGGTGGATGTCGAAAATTGAGGTTACCGCCCAGGAATCGAACCCAGGACCACACTAACGTCAGTCCAACGCTCTGAGCACTAGATTACAGATTCCTCTCTAGGCAAATTAATTGCTGAAAATTTATTAAAAGTTTCATGCAATTTAGCTTAAGGGTCTTCACTACAGCGAAATTAAACTACCGCTAATTTTAGAGTTTTTCTGTAATACCTTCAAAACAAATAAAAATATTTGAAAAGCAAAAACGTGATGAACTAGACAATACGATTTTGCATGTGATACCTTTACCACAATTCACCTATCTGATTTTGGTATGCCGCTATTTACAGAACCCGCAAAAAATGCTAAATATATATACAGTTGCAAATCGAAAGCAGATAGATGGGTTCTGATAACAGTATCGCATGAAAAATCGTATTATCTAGTTCACTACGTTTCTGTTTTTCGAATATTTTTATTTGTTTTGAAGATATTACAGAAAAACTCTAAAATTAGCGGTAGTTTAATTTCGCTATAGTGAAGACCCTTAGGTGATTTTACTCAGCTGCAAAGTGTTGCATAACGGTAAAATACCTTAAAGGATTCCATATCAGACAGCAACGAGGCACTCATTAATCTTGCTCGTAGTTCTGACCCTTGAGCATCTGTACCTAATTGTAGCAAAACCTCAGCATCTTCATCAAGTTGATCCTCTGTCTTTGGAGGCGGTTCCTATAGGCAAACACAAGTTTTTTTTTTATCTTCATTACAAATAAAAACTAACACAATATGCATGTTAACACCCAGTTTCTTAAATAAATAAATAAATACAGTAGCATATTTACATAAGCATAACTGTAATACTCTGCATGTGTTAGATTGAATGGTAAATAATGATCAAAGATACTATCAAAGGTAAATGATAATGAACAACTAACGTATTATAAGTAATAATTATAATACGTTAGATGTATTCTAAGATGTAAATATATTTCCAATTAAAAAAAAAAAAGAAATGTTTAAAAAAGAGATTTTAGACACTCTCCACATTTGCACTCGTGTTTCAACATTCTCTACACAAACTGATTCTTCCACTTTTTTCTTATTTTTTAATTGAGGAGCAAAATATCATATACTTTCTTTGATTCTATTGCAATTGCGCTCTGAGTATGAATTTCTTAAAAAGAAAACACATACACAATTGCAAATTATGTTGAGCAATTTGTAAAACAAGTTTTATTTTTTCAAAAAAAGAAAAAAGAAAAAAAGAAAAAAACCGCGGATATTTTGAGAAGTAAGCATATTTTGGTCATTACTTCATATTCTGATTAATACAAACTTACTACTTAAATAATAATAAACTTTAATTTACGTGCTGAGAATAACTGAAATGCAGCAAAAATACAACACTTTGTCATACTCTACAACATTATTTTAACACTATAATATAGTAAAAGAGATAAATAAGGATTACCTTATAAACATGAATTGATAATAAAATAAACTCTGACAGTGTCTAGTTTATGTCAATTTTTAAAACACTGAGACGTCATAAGTTCAAAGTAAAGATAAAAACAACTACTAAGATATATTAAAATTCTAAAATACAGTCACAGTTTAAGATCTGCGTCTATTATAGTTTGTTAGTAGTCTAGAGATTAAAATGTATTTCCTATCATGTGGTTGCAATAAAATTTTTACCCTTGTACCGTATATTGGAACTTTAAAATCCACATTTTTTAAAATATAGTCCGAGTTACATTGGTTGTCAAGTATCTTTTCTACAATACAGAGTCAATTAAATTTCTCCTGTGGTTCCAATTTAAAATATGTTTTCCAGTATTTATATTTGCTATAGTAATAATCCAGAACAAAATATTCTAAGAAAACACATATACCAGTAATAATAATAATAATAATTAGGGTTAGGATTTTATTGCACTATAAATGCGGGAAAATGCAAAATAAAAAATGCAATTATAAACTAAAAATCTTAAAATATGCACTATAATTTGAAAAAAATGCTTTCACAGAGAATCATCCGTTACTATTTATTAGTGTATTACCTATATATATATATATATACGTGGTTCTACTCTGTTGTGTTTTTCTCAAAAGAGGCACGTAGCACTGAGTTTCAATAAACAACAAAAATCATATGAAGGTTTTCGAACTGGAATGCAAGGCGGTTGTCTGCAAATAACGATTTGTACATTGAAAAGGTTCTTTCAGTTTCTACAGAAACCACCGGAGCATATTCGAAATAGACCATATTACTTATTCCTAGATCACCTTCTAATTTGGGCAGTACAAATTTTGTGCTTGAAAGAATGCCCACTATCGCACATAAAACACGGTAACCTGAGTTTGTTTTCAATACATCTGTCATTTTTCTTGACACTACCAGTCCTACTTCCCCAGGAACACTTTCTAATGCACTTACTGCATTTTTGATTGAGTCAATTGAAGTTGTCAACTTGTCTCCAGATTTTCTAAGGAAGTAATCACACCTGGTAGAAATCCAAAATTAGATTGAATGTACACAAGCTTACTTTGAATTTCAGGATTGGCCAGTATCTCTTGTGCACTTCGAATCGCGGAAGCTTCTGAGGGGTCGAAAGAGTCTATCGTTTTCTTCGCAGCTTCGAAGTTTTGACAATAGTATTTACAGGCTTCTAGCCACGTTCCCCACCTGATAAGAACGGAGCTAGGTGGTAGAGGGAGTTCAGGATGCTCAAACTTAAAAGCAGCTACACGTGATGGGGCCTTACTGAACACTTTCTTTACACTTCCTGTGAGTTTATCACCATCAGGAAACTGCACACGTATCTCTTCAGCCACTCTGTGGCAACCATGCTCGAGGCACGTAATGTGAATCATTTTCGAATATAGCTGCTGCAGTGAGTTCGCTGCTTTTACCATATCGGTTACAAAGAGCAGCACGTTTTCGTAAAGGACGCCATTAGGCCATAAGAGATGCATTGATTTATCAAATAACTTACTGATCGTGGAATAATTGACCGTTTCCAGAACTTCGCAATTCAAAAGAAATGTTTTACCCGGCCCACCCTCCTGCATCACTCCAACAACAACATTCACTACATTTCGTCCCTCCGAATCACACGTTTCATCCATGGACACCCATATTTTCTTTCCGTCCACTTCTTGTCTAATACACTGCATTGTTTTCTCGTAAAGTTTGTTCACGTAATTCTTCCTTAATGTTGAAGAATCGGGGAGGGTTTTACAAGTATATTTTCCCAAAAAAGGCATGCAATGTCACGTTGTCCACTTTGTTCAACGGAAGGTCAGCACAAATAAATGCTTCGCACAAATCTTCGAAAAAACAGAATGATTTTTGGATGTACCATACTGCGGGAGAAGTTGTTGCGCAGCGTTTGCCTCTCGTTTCGCACGTAACTTAAGTCCCCGTGTGTGCTTGTCCCTTGAAACATGCTGTTCAACGGTAAATTTTCTTTCGGCTGAAACTGCCGTATCACACACCTTGAGGTAGACAACACTTCCATCTGTTGTAAATACTTTTTCACCTCCAAATTTACTCACAAATCGTTTAAGCTTGGAAGCAGTACTCTCTTATTTTCGGCATTTTAACCAGATAAATGCAGAATTAGGCGTCTACCAACAGCTCACCAAAACAGTGAATGCCAAGGTCACTGAATTCTCGCTCCTTCACTTCATGTGACTAATCGCCAGAGACTACAGTCTGCGCGAACTAGAATCGTGTAGAGCAATTTTCCTTGCATTTTATTTTGTGCAGGCGGAAGCATTCTGCTTTAATTTATTGTTTTTATAAGAAAAATGAGAATTATGCAGTTAAAAGTAAGAATAAATACTAAATATGCATGTAAAATGCCCAAAAACTGTAAAAAATGCACTTATATACAGAAATGGGCAAAAAATGCAAAAAATGCACAAACAAGTTTGTCTTAAATTACTTCTTTTTAATAAAACAGGATTTATAACACAATGAGCAATGTTTATCTGAAAATGTTATCTGTCTAATCGCTATAGACATACAAAGTGACTGGACTGGATAGCAGTCTAGACAAAGTGGTACGAAAGGGACGTTGGGCAGTGGCGGCTTCAGCGGGTAGGCACGGGCTTACACAAAAATTTTGAAAAATATATAAAAGCTAAAAGATACAATAAAGAGTAAATATATTTTCCAATATTTATATTAATGGTAGATGATTATGTAAGAAATAGCATCAACCACTGCTGTAAAAGTATTTCCCACTGTCATTAATGTATCAAATGTGTACATATTTCCATTATCGAGGGAGCGGACCTACCCAAAATTAAAATCCTAAAACCATCCCTGACATTGGGTGCAATATTTTCCACACTTGATCGCATTTGTCATTATGATACCGTTATGTTAACGATGTTATTTATTTTCAATATGAAGCTTTCGGGATCAACAACAAAGTTCACTTCATATTTCTCCATTAAGCTATACTGAAGAAAATAATGCGTGTAAATTTAACTTTGCGTTACATTTGAACACGTCCACAAATCTTTAGAACCCACAGAAAATTACCGATTATACAAGTTTTCAGAACATTCAATGTAGTTGACAAATGACATAAGACCGGATGCTTATTCCCGGTACTTTTAATATATATTGATTCTTGGTACTTTTAAAATCTCTTCTCTACGTCCTGACGCTGATATATTACATATAACTTTTCTCTATAGAATAAACTGCACAGTCTTAGAATATCGTTCTTATCATTGAAGACTATTCACTACTTACCTGCATAACAGGAATATAAAGTGGTTCGTTAGTTTCTAAGAGACGAAGGTTTCCAAACTTCTGAAGCCTTCCGACTGGACGATTCCATAAAGAGTGCTTCAAATGACGCCTGCTGCCTGCTCGATTCAGCTCGTCTCCTGCTCCAAGTTCTTCATCGCAGTCAAAAAATTCATCATCATCACTTGACATTTCCTCTTCGGACTCTGATAAAGAAAGCATAATATTTAGTTCCATACGTATCTTGCAGAACATTTTTCCAAGAAATTAATTTTAAAATCTCACTGAAATAACTTTAAAAAAAAAAAAAAATCATTCTTTTATCCTGCCTAAGTCTGATTACCTAGATGCTTATTTTCTTTTGTAATGTAAATAAAGTACTGTCAACATAGTTAGTACACACATGTTATGGAGTGGGCAGTGACAACCATTACAGGTCTTCGATATAGTTTTCTGCCTTGCCTTGGATTGTTTCCCAAATCCGTAGAATTCATCCTATGATGTTGCTAAAGTTGTTTTTGCTGATCTCGGCGATGGACTGCCCTACAGTGCATAGCAGGAACAGAATATCTATAAACTTGGTTCCTCGCAGGGATTCTTTCAATTATGGAAACAGAGTAAAACCGCACGGGCTCGCGTCTCACGAGTATGACAGATGTTCCAAGATTTCCCAAGGCCACTTGGCCAAGATTAGGTCACTGTACCTGTCACGTACAATGCCTGTACGAACGTTGCAGTTTTTTCAGGATGACCCACAGAGTTCGATGACTAAGCCCAATTTCCACGGATACCTCCTTGACAGTCCAGTGATGATCAATTTCAAGATCTCGCAATAGCCTCACCTGGTTCTCCATAACAGACGGACGACCACTAGAAGTCCAGCCTGATGACTTCTCCAGGCCTGAACGAAACGCCTTGACTAATTGAGCAACCTTCCAATACGGTAATTCATCATTGCCACACTCTTACAGTATCACATCATTGCTACACGTTTGTGCTACCGTATCAGAACACTGACATGCATTTCTGCCACAGAAAGCTCGAATTTTAAATCCAAGAACGATATTTAAGTTCCGTAAACATGCTTCGGGACATCTCACACAACACTGCCACTACCCATACATAAGTTAGTCGTATGTGCATCAGTATAATTTTATATTGGTTTGTCGGCACAAAAACCAGAGGTAGTATGTTCGATGTGAATGTCTAATTTGTATATATATATATATATATATATATATATATATATATATATATATATATATATATATATATATATATATATATATATATATATATATATATATATTGTGTGTGTGTGTGTGCGTGTTTCCATATTCAGTTTCATAACAATAATATTAAAGGTTGTCAATTTCCAAAATACAGTATCATTCTTTATGAAATTAAAATAATTGAATATATTGCAATTAGTGTCACTCTTTTCAACACAAATGCAACTTCTATTTTATTTTGATGAATTTTACTCGATATTTTGATTTAAACTACTCGCTGAGCAAAACAATACGTTCATTGTAAAAAAATATTAACTTGTAACAGTTTCGCCAACTGTCCACTTTGGCTTCATCAGACACTATCTGATGAAGTCTGATGTGAAGACAGTGTCTAATGAAGCCAAAGTAGACAGTTGGCGAAACTGTTACACGTTAATATTTTTTACAATAAACGTCTTGTTTTGCTCAGCAAGTAGTTTAAATCAGATTTAAGTCTGTTAAAAGCAAAGCTTGTACAATCCGCGGCAAAAAACCTGCAACATGAGCATGTAAGTTTATTGTGAAATGACGAAGTCTTTAGCTCCAAAATAAGTATGCACGGGAGGAGGCCGAGGTTTATCCTGGCGTGATTCGTTCCACTTAGACGTTATGTTCATTCCCTGTGCTGTTAGGCGTAGTTTCACAATAAACTTACATCCTCATGTTGCAGGTTTTTTGCCGCGGATTGTACAATGGAAAATATTAGAGTCGATATTTTGACTGTTATCGGTATCGCTACTTTATTTTACTTAATATGTTTCACTCGATATTTGGACTCCTTTTGGTACTGTACCCCTCGAATATAGTTCGAACTAACAATTTTCAGACTCTTATCGAGTACGATCATGCGTATATTGGCCTCCCGACAGTGTTGCCATTCTTTATTTACAACCTACGTGTAAGGTTAAGAAACGTAAAGTCAGTATTTGTAGCTGCTGAGGGTTCAAAATGATGCGTAAATCTGGTAACACTGTAGAAGTAATATTATATATATATATATATATATATATATATATATATATATATGTATATGTATGTGTGTGTGTGTGTGTGTGTGTGTGTGTGTGTATATATACCTAGGTATATAATATTACTTCTACAGTGTTACCAGATTTACTCATCATTTTGAACCCTCAGCAGCTACAATAATTAATATATATAATTAATTTTAAAAAATATGGATTTTTATCAAGGTGTTTGTGAGTTCCACTAGTATTGCTGGTATACATACATGATTTATTATTATGTATGGGTGAAGAAAAGGTGATCTTACGGTTAAGTGGTGTTAACTATTGACGTCTTTAGTACAGGAAATGCAGGCTCAGTTTGTGGTGAAAGCTAATGTGGTTCGAATTGCAGTTAAAGTTAGGTTCAGGTCTTGATGTTGAAAAGAGACATTAACTCCAAACGAATACACACATGAAGAAAACGTAACTATGAATGAAGACGATACAAACCTTTTCTTGGAATACTGGACAATTTACTAACTAAAAGAAATGTAAGAAGTCATAAATTCAATATGTAGCATAAAAATGAGTGCCAACAAAACATAAACAATGAAATTTACTTGTGTCTAGATACACGAGATTGATCTTTATATTCAAAATAAATAAATTAATAACATTAGATACTTATCTATTATATCCTATACAGAATATTGTTTCTTAAGCTGAGGAAACACATATAGAAAAATCCGTCGAAAAGTTATACACACTATATTATACATTTAGGATAAGTAGCGAAATTATTCTTTGAAGTGACAAAAGCTTTTCTACTTTACTTTCATTTCTTAGTACTTTAATTCTTACAAAACAAAAGTACTTTAATTCCATTCTACGTTATATGGTTTGTTTTGAGAGATTTCAATAAGAAGATTACAGCTTCTTAGACTATAGAGAAATGTTTCAACTTAAAATTCTAGAGAAGGTTGGACATCATCGTATTAAGGGTTATTTATATGGTGACTAAAGAGATCCCTAACTACAATATAGCACTAGAAAAGAAAGAAAGAAAAAACCTTAGTGAAAAAGTAAAATACAAGTATATATAACCAGTGTAACAGAAATTGGTAAATAAGAAATGTTTGAATGTGATTAAACATTCAAATGACATGACAATAATAATAATAATAATAATTCGCAGAAAATTAATTTTATGTTTTATACAATGGAACATTTAATCACAGACTAACTTGATGAAAGGACGTTAAAAGTATCTTTAGACATTTGAAAGAAACGTTCCGTAAACGGTAATAATAGTAATATCAAGTGACTTTTGTTTCACAGTGTGAAATTACGGTACACTTCTAAAATCTGAGAACTCAATACTCAAATAAATAAATGAATAACATAAAATACATGTATATTAGTATAATATACATGTATACATGGATATTAAAGTAGTATATTTGTAACTACTGATTGCAACAGAGGAATAAGATCAAAGATAGATTCTGTTCCTGATACGCTGAATCCATATCAAGAGGCTATTACTCGCTATTTTTTGCTGATTTTGCTCTATGAGGATTAACATTAAAAACCGGAAATGATAATTAATATTTACCACTTCTGGTTGTAATAAAAGAGTAAAATCAGAGATATTCTTGGTACTGAACCCATTCTGGTTGTCACTAACTATTCCGTTTTATGTTCCGAAAAAAACAGCTTCTCCGTATTTCTTACCATATTTGCTCTATGAACAGTCCTGTAGCCACAAACTTCATTTCGAGGAGGGTCCAACTGTTCCCACTTTTAAAAGTTAATGTAACAGAATAAACGTGCGAGCTTCCTCGTGGCTATAAAGATTGGGTACAGGCCTCTGGCGTGAGATACTCTGGTTCGATTCCTGGCGGGAGCTCATGTGGTTCGAATCCCACGTTAAGCTATTGTTTCAGAACTCTTATAACCTTGCTGATGTATGGGACGCTAATCTCAAAAAATCCAATCCAATTGAATAAAGTAGATTTTTACCACTTCTAGTTTCACCAGATACATCAAAGTTGAGACAAAACTCCTCTTTGGGGTGCTGATTGAAACCGAAGTATTAGTAAATTCTGACCACTTCGGGTTTTGGTAGAGTATTGCGGAAGAGACATTGAATCAATTGCTGAAATTCGCTTGTTACTATCTATTACCGTTTTTGATCTATGGCGATCAACGTTAAAACTGGAAACGGTTGATTTCTGACCCATCCGATTAGCATAAAGGATTAACGGAAGATTTAGAGCCTATTTTCGAGACGCTGAATTGATTGGAAAAATAAATAAGTAAATAAAGCTCCTCGATATCTCTTACCTATTTTTGCTCTACGGAAATAAATATTGGAACTGGATGTACCGTGTTTACTCGCGTAATAGTCGCATTTTTGTACCATTTTTATGGGAAAATTCAACTGCGACTATTACGCGAGGAAAGCTGCCATTCAATTATTGCTACGATCAAAACCATTTCGAATTTTGATACATACAGCATTGTGTCACCATAAAAATAAAATATAACCTACACATGGTAATATATTAAAATTTGTAAAAATTAAACTCCTAACTTACCGATTCGTGGGAGACAAAAAAGTCTTCTTAGCATTGGCACAAAAAAACGATATATTTACATAATCGGGAAACACATGAATAAGAAGTACGTAACACCACAAAGAAGAAACACGTTCGCACAAGAAGTGTCAGAGCTGTCCATACGTGCAAAAGGCATTATTCACTCTTATCCGAAGTTTCGCTTTTTGTCATATCTGCGTCTGATGAATCTGGGTAACTGTTCCAAAGAGCATCATCTTCATTTTTGTCCAAAGCGTTGGATATGCCGGTCTTTTCGAAGCTTTTTGACACGGTGTCAGATGTTATCGAAGGCCAACTTTGTACTATCCACTTGTATAAAATTTATGCGGGATTTTTTTTTTTGTAATGTTTTTACTTCACACTTAAGGTGTGACTATTATGCGAGGGCGACTATTACGCGAGTAAATACGGTATTAGTAAATTCTAATCATTTTCTGTTTGGATAGAGCGTTGCAGCTGGTGACAATATTTTTCTTTGAGACGCTTAATTGATTGCAAAAACCACTTGTCGATGTGTATTAGCTTTTGTTCTACGGTGAAAAACGTTGAAACCGAAAATTGTTAATTTCAACAACTTTTGGTTTGAATAACAGGTTAACAGACGAGATGGAAGCTGTTCTTGTGACGCTAAATCGATTGCAACAAATCGCTTCTTGACAGCTCTCACCGTTTTTGCTCTGATATCTGTCAACAGGAGGACGGACAAACGGACGTAAGCGTTCTACAAGACTTTGTTGTGTGATTAAATTTATTTGTTCAGAAAAAAAAAAAGTCTCAGCAGAAGTAAACTTCTTGGATAGGTAACTATCCTAGAAGTTTGCGAGCTGGCTACCCTGTTTCATGACTGTTCAGTGGTAGGTGCTGCCCTCTACGAGTTTTCGTGGTTGTGCCGCAAACCTCCCCTCTTCAGTTGTGACAAACAGGTAAGGACTAGAATTACCTACTTTTTCGTTTGTAGGCATTTTTCTAAATTAAAGCATGTTATGTCTTATTAAGTTATATTATATAGTGCTGCGTGAAAAGTCAAAAGTACAAAGTGATTTGAAATTGGAAAATGAAAAGTGTTAGAAAGTTAAGTTTTGTTAAATTCGAAATTAGAAAGGAAAATTGTGATTACTACCTTTTTGACGAAACAAAATCTAAATTGAATTGGACATATCGATGTTAGTACAAGAAGACTTTTGGTATGTATTCATTAATTTTCTATATTTGGCATGCTGACTAATAAGGAACATTTATTTGGAAATATTATATTATTTCACGAGATAACATGCTACTTTGTTAATTTTTTCTTAAATTACTGTTTCGACCAGATAGCGGATAGTCAAAATTACTTGACAGTTAACCTTTATTTGTTTGAACTATTTATTTCATGTTTGAGAAGTTATTTTTACATTTGTTTCCGATTTTAGTTTACCAATAAAATTTGTTATATTTGTTTAGTTGAAATTCAAATCTTTAATTCTATATTTAACCTGAGAAAGCACCGCAAAACGTACTACCCGAGCGGTTTAGTATTAATTTACTTAGATACCGCAACAAGACAAAAATTACCTGTTTGTCACAACTCGGTGTTTCTCATTAGGCTAGAGCTTTATGCTCAAGAGAAAATTTATATTTGTTTGGACTGTGAAACCAATTAGGAAAAGTTATAACCTGATAAATTCAACCTGTAAATTGAAGTTTAGTTTTGTAACAGAGAAACACGTTAAACTATACATAAGTCAATATGAATTTCATGTACGCTGCAGAGGCATATGATAATTATAACCAATTTAATAGGGGGAATTATACTCCTAACCGCTATCAAGAAACTTCCCATTTAAATAGCAGTGGTTATAATGCTAATGTGGGAAATTTGTGTTCGTCTGGGCATGTAGAACCGGGCAGAAGTAGTCAGATGCGACCCGTTGAGGATCTGATTGATTTTGCGGGGGCTACAATCCCTCACGACACCGTAAGTCATGCTCCTAATATAGGACAAAATACAGGTATCAGATGCGATTTCAGTAAATTTAAAAATTTGAGTGCATTTAAAGCAGTAGAAAGTTTGGTTAATAATATACCCATATTAAATTCCGTAGATGGCTACCAGATTTGTCATTTCTTAATGCAGGCTAACAGTTTGATAAAACAGAATGTAGCACCTTCAGGTATCATATTAGTACTTTTATTAGGTAGAATTACAGGTCCATTATTTCTAGATTTCCAACAGTTCAAAAATGAAAACGCTAATTGGCCTATAGTGCGTAATAGAATCGTAGAAAAATATGTAAGCAGTATTATCGAAACAGAAATTATAAAGGGAAAGTTGTACAGAGTAATGCGTCCAGAGGAAACATTTAAGGAATTTATTCTAGAAAAAGAAAACATTTTAGAAATATTTAACATGTATATGGGTGACGTAGAATTTTGTAACATGATAGTAAATCTTATCACACCTGAGATTCGTAACATATTTCTGTTAACTTCAACTCCCAATCAAAAACATGTATTATTGTCCTTTGCTGAAACGTACGATTCTAACCGGAAATATAATGTAGATTATGCTAATGCGACCTTGCAGTCACAAGCACCTAGTGGTTTAAATTTACCTAATATTCGAGTAAATCAGAGTCAAAATAGACAGTGTTATTCTTGTGGAATGAGAAATCATTTTTGGCGTCAGTGTGGTTTGAGAAAAGAAAAAAGAAAAGAAAATTTGGTAGAAAATAGAAAATGCTATAATATTTCGGACAAAAGGCAAGATTATATGGTTCAAATTATGGTTTCCGTGTGTCACATTCCTGTGCGTTGTTACATAGATACGGGCAGTAGTACAAACTATATCGGTAAAACATTACTTGAACAGATAAAATTAAAGTGTACCCCCAAAAGAAAGACAGTAAATCATGTAGTTACTTCCATGAGTCAAGAACCTATTACAGTTAAAGAAGCAGTGGAAATTCATTTCTTTATTAACAATAGGAAATTTACAGACTGGTTTCTTGTGATAGACTCTCCGGACATTTCGTTGTTAATTGGAGGACAATTTTTACAAAAACACGAAGCATGTATTCAGTATAAGGAACAAAAATTATTATTGGGTAAGGATGGTATTACTGTGAACTTTAAACTGGAAGAAAACAGTGTTTCAACAACGGAAAACTACTCGTTTCGGAATTCTCGTTCCAGGGTTGCCAATCCAACAGCCATGTCGACAGGCGCACTAGGCATTGCTGGGGAGAGGACAAACAACCTTGGACCTTTGAACCAACAACCATCTACCAGTCGAACTAATCTTCAGCGTCCACAGGCGAGGAAAGGTGACATAGGAGAGCGAAAAATGGAGGCTACCGATTTTTCCCCTGCTGCGGGACAGCCCGTGTTCAATCCAGTATACCACACAATTCATGACAATGAGTTGGATGAAGTCATGAATGAAACCCAAGGTAATAACGATATTCAAACTGATATTTTTGATGAAAGTTTATGTGATTATGTCAAAGAGATATTAACGAAGTACAAAGATGTCATTTCAGATCAATTAGGTACAATCAAAAATTTTAAGTATGAAATTTTGTTAAAAGATGATAAGCCTAGCATTCAGCAGCCTTATGCTTTACCTAAACACAAGATGAAAGAATTGAATAATTACATAGATGAATTAATAAAACAGGGAGTTGTAGAAGAGATTAGGAGTTCACCCTTCATATCCCCTTGCTTTTTAGTCAACAATCGTGACAATAGCAAGAGACTCGTAGTCAACTACTCTTCTGTGAATGAAAAGGTAATTATGCAGGCTTTTCCAGCTCCTAATTGTGAACGTATCATAGGAAACATAGGTAAACATCGTATTTTTAGTGTCCTGGACGGGAAATCCGCTTCTTACCAGTGCCTGTTAGATGAAAAATCTAAATTGTATACTGCTTTTGCTACTCCTAATAGGCTTCTAGCTTTTCGAAGACTTCCTATGGGTCTCTGGGTTTCACCTTTTGTATTAGCAAATCTGTTTAATAACATATTTAAAGATCTATTGGGCGACCAGTTAGATATTTTATGGGATGACTTTATTATACACAGTCCAGATATAGAGTCACATAAAAGAACTTTAGAAAAATTCTTAGAAAGATGTAGAGAATGGGGAATAACTGTTTCTCCCAAGAAAAGTAAACTGTGTAAGAAAAAGGTAAAATTCATGGGTTACGAATTTAGTGATGGTAACATGTGTATAGATGAAAACAGAGTAAGGGTGTTAAGAAATTTACCTGCGCCGAAGAACAGGCGTGGTTTACATAAACTTATAGGATTTTTAGGATATTACTTGCGATATCTACCTAATTATTCAGAATTGCTTGGACCTTTACATAAATTAAGATCAGAAAAAACACCATTCAAGTGGGGTGAAGCAGAAAATCAGATTTTAGATAAAATCAAAGAAGAAATAGAAAGACGTGTAATTTTGAAAGTACCAGACTTTGATTCACCTTTTGTAATTTATGTAGATGCCAGCACAAAAAACTATAGCGGTATTTTAAGTCAATATGACGAAAATGGTAACCTTAGACCAGTTTATTTTTATTCAAAAGTTGTACCAGAAACAGACTGGAGTAAGAATGTGTTTGAATTAGAATTAAAATCATTAGCTTTAGCACTTTCAAAATTCGAGCCTTATTTACATAGAAAGTTCACAATCTTTACAGATTCAAAAGCCTTAAGCTGGATATTAAAAAAATCATGGTAGACAGAGGAAGTATGGTACTCTTATAGAAAAAATCAGTAGATTTCAGTTCGATATAGTGCATTTAAAGGGATCCCACAACAGTCAAGCAGATTTTATCAGTAGATTATACGACACTACTTATTTTCATTCTCCATCCCCTCAAATAAAAGAAATTTCAGAATATAAAGGAAAAACAGTAACTCTTTCATTTATTAATTTTTGGAAGCTTCCTTCTTTAAACATTTCTTTACAGGAATTACAGCGCCAAGATCCTGAATTGAAAGGCATAATTTCACAAATAGAGGAAGGTAAAACAGTACCAAATTATATAATCAAAGATAGTGTATTACTTAAAGAAACGAAAGGAAAAATAAACAAAGGTTATAGAGCAGTCGTTCCGAAAAATATGATTAATACTATTTTGCAATACCATCATGATTTTCTAGGATCAGGATCTCATCAAGGGATAAAAAGAACTATAGGGCGTATAGCAGGAAAATTTACATGGTCAGGAATGTTTAAAGATATTAGAGATTACGTGCAGAGCTGTAAAATTTGCCAAGAAAACAAACCGAAAAATACGAAAATGGTAGGAACTTATTATTCTAAAACTGTTACTATGCCTAACCATACTTTTTATATTGATGTACAAGGACCTCTTCCTAGTAGTTCTGGTTTTAAGTATATTCTAATACTTACAGATAGTGCAAGTAGATATTCATTTCTAGAACCTTTACGTCAGTTAAATTCCAGAGTAATAATAAGTAAATTAGAGAAAATCTTGTCATTATGGGTGGATAAATAACTTAGTATCGGATCGAGCTTCTTATTTCGTAAGCGATGCCTTTGAAACATACTTATTTAGCCAAGGTATAAAACATATTACTACTAGTCCTTATAATCCTTCACCTAATTTAGTGGAAAAAGTGAATGCTATAGTCAAACAAATTTTACGTTATGTAAATAATAATCAGAGTAGTTGGTCAAAACTTCTCGACAAAATTCAATTCACTTTAAATTCCAGTATTATAAGCGAACTTGGTGTTTCTCCAGCAGAAGTTTATTTTGGGAGAAAACTTTTTAGTCCTTTAGATTGTAAATGGTCTTTAAATGTAAATCTTTTTGAAAATGGTAATAACAAAGAGCAAATGTTAGAAATAATATCAGATAACATCAGTAAGTCATGGAAAAGGAAAGAACAAAACTATAAAAGAAAAAGAATCCCTGCTGAGTTTGCTGTAGGACAGAAGGTACTTATTAAGAATATAACAAAAGCATCGTTGTTAAAGAAATACAATCCCAAGCTAGATAAAATCTATAAAGGCCCATATGAAATCCTGGGATTTACCGACAAAAAACACAGTCTGGGCTAGGTTAGTAGAAAATCCAGAAGTCAAAGTTAAGAGACATGTAAATTTCCTTAAGAAATATTATGAAAGAAGAAACTCTGTAAATGCCAATGCAGCAGCAACATCCAATAGTAATAGCAGCTAAAAATGTAATCATTACTTTAGTTTATTTTAGAATTCTTGTAAATATTGTAGGAAAAAAAAAATCAAAAAACGCATGCCATATTTAGAAATATTTCGAGGTAAAATTGTCAGATGTACATCTTCATAGATTTAAGGAAATGTTTATATAAGAAAGATACTGTTTTGTGTTTATTATTTCACAGCTTTTGTAACCTGGGGTGTCGCCAAACAAACATGAGAGACTTTTCGATCCAGATTTAGGAGGAAGTGGTACCACCTTCTAAACGTTGTCATCTAGATTTTTTGGATAGAGGTATTTCTTCAAACGAACATCTTTGTATTTCTACGTAAAAAGGGCCCTTGGAATACATATGGAATACAGATTGGAACTGTCCAAAATCTGAACTTAGTGGTGACAAAGAAGATCTAGTGGAAGTGATTGGTGAACAAATAAATTTTTTCAGTGAAGTGTTCAAGAATAGTTTGTGCGCCCCCCGAGATATTTTGTTGTGTGATTAAATTTATTTGTTCAGAAAAAAAAAGTCTCAGCAGAAGTAAACTTCTTGGATAGGTAACTATCCTAGAAGTTTGCGAGCTGGCTACCCTGTTTCATGACTGTTCAGTGGTAGGTGCTGCCCTCTACGAGTTTTCGTGGTTGTGCCGCAAACCTCCCCTCTTCAGTTGTGACAAACAGGTAAGGACTAGAATTACCTACTTTTTCGTTTGTAGGCATTTTTCTAAATTAAAGCATGTTATGTCTTATTAAGTTATATTATATAGTGCTGCGTGAAAAGTCAAAAGTACAAAGTGATTTGAAATTGGAAAATGAAAAGTGTTAGAAAGTTAAGTTTTGTTAAATTCGAAATTAGAAAGGAAAATTGTGATTACTACCTTTTTGACGAAACAAAATCTAAATTGAATTGGACATATCGATGTTAGTACAAGAAGACTTTTGGTATGTATTCATTAATTTTCTATATTTGGCATGCTGACTAATAAGGAACATTTATTTGGAAATATTATATTATTTCACGAGATAACATGCTACTTCGTTAATTTTTTCTTAAATTACTGTTTCGACCAGATAGCGGATAGTCAAAATTACTTGACAGTTAACCTTTATTTGTTTGAGCTATTTATTTCATGTTTGAGAAGTTATTTTTACATTTGTTTCCGATTTTGGTTTACCAATAAAATTTGTTATATTTGTTTAGTTGAAATTCAAATCTTTAATTCTATATTTAACCTGAGAAAGCACCGCAAAACGTACTATCCGAGCGGTTTAGTATTAATTTACTTAGATACCGCAACAACTTCCGACACTTATGTATAGTATAGTTTGAAAGTATTATTATTATTATTATTATTATTATTTCTATTTAGTTGATGAAGAGAACTTTCGCATTTTCACGAAAATGCAAACACTTTTTAAAGTAAAATAATACAGCTCTGTATATGCTTAACGTAGAAGAGATAGTTTTAAGAAAGACGTGTTTGATATCATGAATTCATGATAAAACGGTTACAATAAAATACTTACCGGAATCTTCATTCGTGGCACTTGCGGCTTGCTCTCGCGCTCTTCTTCTTTCCACACAACAATTCAGCATCTATAAATAAATAAATAAGAAAACATGATATACAAATCAAGCGCTCACAATCATTATACTTGTTATTGATTATATACTCACCAAGCAGAACATTATGACTATTTACCTAATATCTGATATGTCCATCTTTGCCTCGAAGGACAGCACTAATGAACTAAAGATGTGAAACTGGGTTAATACGGTTGAGTATGGTGGCCATTGCGACAACTAATATTCACAACTGTGGTCCTTGAACTACTACAGCGTAACATTGGCCTTGTGGCAAAGAGCGTTATCCTGCTGAAAGATCCATTGCCAGCTGAAAATATATGGTCGATATTAATGGGTTTATATGATCAGCAATGACCTGCTGATAGCTAGCACAAAGAGCAAAACAAAAGTTACAGTTGATTTATTCTGATCTGTGTGGTCCTATGTTTGAGGATAGTTTTGGAAATGCTGGACACTTTATTACTTTTGCAGATGATTTCACTTGTAAATCTTTGGTATTGTTTCTCCAAACAAAAATCCAAAGGAAGTATTTGAGAAATTTATTGAATTTAAGAATCACATAGAAAATTGAACTAGTCACTAAAGAAAATGATTTCGAAGTAATAATGGTACTGAATACTTTAACCACTTATTTGCTAATTTGTTTAAAAAGTGTGGTATAATACACGAAACTATAGTTTCTTTCACACCACAGCAAAATGGTGTATCAGAAAGATTGAATCGAACTATTATGAAAAAAAGTAGATTGATGCTTCATGATTCAGGTTTAGGTACGAGATACTGGGCGGAAGTTGTTTCGACAGCAGTTCATTTAAAAAACGTTAGTCCTATTGCTGCAACAAGGGTGAACACCTGAGGAAGCGTAGACAGAACATAAAGTTAAGTTATTTACTTATTTTTGGATGTACTGTTTCTTCACTTACTCCATCAAATCAACATAACAAATAGATGCAAAATCTAAAACTTACATTATGGTAGTGTATTGTGAATATACAAAAGAGTATAGGTTAGCTGATCCCACGCGACATGTTAAAGTGATAAAGGCAAGAAATGTTAAATTTTTAGAGCACAGCATAAGTAAACATTAAAATGTGCATAACAATACTGCTAGTTCTGATAGTGTAATGTCACCAACGGGTAGGGATTGAACTTACTAACCCTAACCTAACAAACAAAAAATTTTAAAATGTTACCGATGCATATCTGATTCAAGGAAGTTGTAAATAATGATGTAGATCCTAATGCTGGCGCAATGCAGAATGTGGAATCGGATGAGTCTGTGTTAAATACATGAGTTGTCGGGAAAAATGTAAAAACGTTAGCCTAATAGGGAGCAGAGAGTTCCTGTTTGGACAAAAGATTATGAATGTTTTACGTATCTGTACACGCAATGGCAGATCTTGATGAATTTGTAAATTTTAATGAAGCAATGCCAAGCAAAAACAGTAATGAATGGAAAAATGCTATGGATGAAGAATATTAGTTACTAATGTAAATCAACACGTGGGAATTAATTGATCGTCAAACAGATGACAATATTATTAAATGTAAAAGGGTTTACAAAAGAAAAACAGGCATAGTGAAATATAAAGCGAGATTGGTAGCAAAGGGCTTTGCACGAAAATATGGTGTTAATAATGATGAAACATTCGCTCCAGTTATGACAGTCAACTCTAAGGTTATTGATTGCTTTGGGGGCTGAGCGAGACATAGATATAGTTCATATTGATGTTAGTGCAGCATTTTGGCGATCTCAAAAAGACCTTGTATATGGAACAATCATTGGGTTATGATAAAGGAAATCAGAACAAGGCATGTTTACTGAAAAAGAGTGTTTATGATCTGAAACAATCTAGTAGGGCATAGACTATGAAAATGATTGAAAGTTTGACTAACATAGGCTACAAACAGTGTAAATTTGAATCTTGTGTATATATCAAGGATGTGGAAGACACGAAAGTAATACTTGAAATGTATGTCGATGATTTTATTTTTAGTGAAAACAGAAGCGAGAAAGAAAAACTAATCAAGGTATTGCAATACAACTTTGATGTAAAAGTTCTAGAATCTGTAAAGAATTGTCTTGGTATGAAAATAGACAGAAACAAAGAAACATAAAAGAATATACAAAGAATCTGTTAGCTAAGTTTAACATGGCAAATTATAAATCTGATTCGACACCGATAGAAGTAGGTTTAAAATTGGAAAAAGCTAGAACATATGAAAATAAATATCTGTATCAGAAAATAATAGGATGTTTCGTGTATCTTTTGATGTGCACAAGGACAGACATTGCATATACTTGCAGTAATCTGTCAGTTCAACAATTGCTATGACAAAACACACTGGTTAGCAGCAGCACAAAGAGTGTTAAGATATTTAGCAGGTACGATAGAGTACGGCCATCGCTATCGGAAAAGTGAAGATGACATAAGAATGAGCAGGTCATGTACCCGATAGAAAATCATACACAGATTTTGTTGTAAAGTTAGGAAACTCTACTGTAAACTGAGAGTCAAGGAAACAAAAATAAATAAATAAATAAAATAAAATAAAATAAAAACAACAACAAGACTATTGCCTACTCTAGTATTGAAGCAGAATATTAAGCCTATAGGCTAGAAGAAGCAAAGTTCATCAATAATTTCTTAGAAGGGATATAGGAATTCAGCTTACAAATTACTTTGTAGCCTACAGTGTGTATAATGATAATTAGAATGCTCAAAGACTTGT
Source organism: Thermobia domestica (assembly GCF_964235325.1). NCBI lineage: Eukaryota > Metazoa > Arthropoda > Insecta > Zygentoma > Lepismatidae > Thermobia > Thermobia domestica. The sequence continues at coordinate 64,869,528 of NC_137454.1, forward strand.
TGAAAGTGGTCAACAGCATAAACGAACGAAACATGTTGATGTACATCATCATTTGTAAATTATGCTGTAGAACATGGTATGATATATATTGAATATAAACAATCTGATGATATGGTAGCAGATATTTAACTAAAGCTCTCTCGAAATGTAAATATGATAAATATATTAACCAGTTAGGCTAAAAAGGTACTGGTTAAGTATCTACATATTTGAGTAAGAAGTAGTTTAAAATATGTAATCAAGTAATTTGTACTCAAATATGTAGTATCTTGTAATGTGAAAGAAAAATTTATCATACATTTGTAAGGTTAAATTTTGTATACATGCTTCTTCTTTCTCTCTTTATGTTGGAGTACGCCTTTTTGAGTATATGCCGTTGTTGGAGTAATAAAGAAATTGCTTATCATGCTAAAAGTGTCTTCATATGTCTAACCTTATAATTTTAACATTAAAGCATTAGGTAAGTTGTTCTTCTTTAGTTTATACTGATAAAAATGTAATTTTTGCCGGTGAGACTTCATTCACAAACCGCCACTGGCCAGAGTATATTTAAAAACATTATTCTAACATTCGCCTAGTAGAACTGAGGAAGAACACTTTTGGAAAATTTCAGACAGGATTGTCAACAATCGGATTGGAATACAGGATCTCTTGATAACAAACGCAAGAACATTAAAGACTATCCTATACCATATGAACTTACGAAATCAAACATATTTTGATTCAATAAAAGTTACATTATGCTTATTTGTATCCGTTTTGTTTTGATTGTTTAAAAGAAAAGAATAATTTATGCAAAGCAAATAGGCGAAACAACTGCCCAGATCGTTTCCTAATACAATTAAAAGCATACTTGATTGAATTATTTTGCAGCCGAAAATTACTTCTATGCTTTTTTTTTTTTTTTTTGTACATAGCTAAAGTTTGTATGTAGTGTCAAATACTTAATAGTGTATGGTAATAATATAACATTTATATTTAAAATTATTGTAAGAAACACCACAAAATGCATATACAGAGTGTTAATGAACTATACCAACAAAAGTTACAAGGTGATTCTTTACATGAAAATAACAATCCAAAGTTCATATGGACCAAGTCCATAGTTTTAGAGCTAGGACCGTCCAAAGGCATGAAAATAAATAAATAAATAAATTGCAACACGTTAACCTGAACACGAGGAACCGTGGAGTGGTGGTCCATATCGGCGTAAAGGGAGTTATGAATACGCCGTCCAAAAATGCATAGGCCTATTTGAGTGATGTGCAATGAAATGAGCACGAAAGGGACTCTCCATAAGATATAATTCCTAGATATGCATGGAGTCAGGGACGAATTCAGGGGGTTCGGATCGGATCCCCCTTCTCCGGAATCTCCACTTTTCTGTAAATTTAGTCTAATTTAAGGATTATTTTACAATTTAAAACTTATTATCATGGGTGTAGCCAAGGAAGGGCCCATCGGGGCCGCCGCCCCCAAATGGTTTCCTGCCCCCCCCCCAAATGACCAGCTTTTAAAACATCATAGTAAAATTATCTCGTTTCATTCATTTAAAAGTAACAAATTTTATTGACAATTAATAATTTATGGTAAAATAGTAAGGAGAAATATTGCTTTTTTTCCATACCGATCGAAAAATAGTATAGTATCTCTTCCTTATACCGATCGAAAAATAGGATACTTTTTTTGTGACAGTAGATTACACAATTTACTGCGATTTATATGCTTTAAAAGTATATTTTTATATGCTTTAACAAGTGTTCTAAAAGATATAGAGGATGGAAAATTTGGTGAGAAACAATGCTTTTATTGAATTTGGATTTCATTTGCTCTCTCTTTTATTTCTACCTAGTGTAATAAAATATTTTTTTTAAGTCACGGATAATAAATATTTTTGTCAGGAAACCGTAAAGAAATTAAGTGAAATTTCAAAGAAAATCAATCTTGTGTAGATAGGTTCTGTATATAAGGTCTTGAATTTAAAGGTAACAAAGAAAAGTTTTGTTGCTTTTTCACCCACCACCTTCGAACATTGATATGTCACCTAACCTGGAAGATCAAAAATAGTCCCCATCAGCATCGACGACCTTCTGAAAACGTTCTGGAAGGCCATGGAATCGATCGCGGTAGAACTTGGTGGGCCGTGAAACGAAGAAAGTATCAGGACTTTTACTAGGGATTTGAACTGGTGTCCTCTAAGGTGATTGTTCAAAGAATGGAACACGTGATAATCGGACGGTGCAATACCCGGGGAATATAGTGGTTGCAATATTGTTTCCCATCCAAGGCGGAAAATGTTGTCCTGAGTAATCTTAACCACGTGGGACTTAGCGTTGTCCGATAAACGAGGACCCATTTGCAATTCAGAAGCGATGGCTCCAGAGTTTTGAGTTTTTGTTGAGCACAGCTCAATTGCTGACACTACACAGTTGCATTGATACTCTGACCAGCTGGTAGCAGTTCCCGATGCACGATGCACCAAACACACAGAAGGACCTTATTCTGGTACAGTGCTGGTTTCGGTTGTTTTGAAATCGGTTCATGGGATGCTAACCAATGATGACGGCGCCGTGGAGCTTCGTATAGGATACACTTTTTATCACATGTCAACGCCCTGTTCAGAAATGGCTCCGAAACAGTAAATACACACAAGCGACTGCCGCGTTTTCTTCTGGCCCGGAGTCAAAATATGTGAGACCCATTGACCCAACTTGTAGTGCTTCACAAGTTGATGGATGTGCTACCGAATGGTTTCTCCACACACTGAATTGTAGTATCAGTTCCTCTTTGTACATGTGTTGGTCTTCCGGCATGTGATTTTTTCGGGTGTTTCGTCATCGTCCTTAAACTTGTTAAACTATTGCTGCAATGTCCGCGTCGTCACGACACCCTCAACAAAGGCCTGGAATATCTTCTGTCCCAAACAGCGGCGTTTGACCTCCATTTGAACTCGTTCAGCATACATGCTCTTATGACGCTCTGTGGATGTCCCATGTTCCCTCTGTCTTTACGCAAGTTCAGGGTGTGTCTGAATTGCCACACCCAGGTAGTATGTTGGATATACCCACACCAACAACTGACGTTCGCCTTATCTCCACTCGCATTCAACTCACGGTGTGAGGTCCAATTGAACACAGACTTCCACGAAAAGGGACAGAACTTTCTTGGTTACCTTTATAGTTATGCACAAAAGTATAGCGTTTGGTCCCGGGCAGTAGTTCTTGATTAAGCATAATAAAAATTATCTTGAATATAATTTATGGATAATAATAATAATAATAATAATAATAATAATAATAATAATAATAATAATAATAAGCTAAAATAGTGTTTTTAGTTTCCCAGAAGAAAACCAAAATTTTCTTTTCTTTCAGGCCTCAAAAACACTAGCAGCAACACTTTTTTTTTTTGGCTTTGTACATTGTAGCTGGCCCCCCCTCAAAAAGAACGGTCCCCCTACACAAACCTGCTGGCTACACCCCTGCTTATTATCCTTTAAAATTTATGAATAAACTGACTCCATTGTAACTAATATAACATTTATTTTGGCTATTAAAATTCAAGGGGGAAAACGTTTAAAACGTTATCCACAAGTTTCCTATTCAAAAATCTTGATATAATATAACAATAAAGAAAGAAGGAATTCTCCAAATAATGTTAAACTAACATCACACCCCAAAATAGTCGTTTATGGTTTTAGTTTTGTAAATCAAACTCTCTGAAGCTCATGATAAAATGCTTTCTGAACGGAGTAAGGACGACTTTATACCAAAACAAAAATACTTATGGTTTTTTCGCTTATGGTACGTTTTTCTTGCCTGCCAGATTGAATTTAGGCAACCATTACAAGATATACAGGGTGGCCAAGAATAGGTATACAGCAGACCCGTATTTATATATTGTGCGCCCCTGTGTTCTAAATAATTTGTCCCCCATACACACACACACACACACAAACAAACTTATGTCTCAACACGGAAACAAGCCGTGATTTTACAAACACCAGTTCTTGTTGAATAGCAGTTTAGGTATTAAAAGTTACAACGTAATATTAAATGGCCTAAATGTTGATTGATGTGGTATTCTGCCCGAAGATAGGTGACCATTGGTGGACATCACTATGAGACAACAATAATTATTGGTGATAACTTACAAATAATAATAATAATAATAATAATAATTGTTTACATTATTCACCGTCAGAGGGTCTAATGGTTTAATAGCATCTGTATTAATAATACAGTAAGCTGTCTGTCTGTAGGGCTTTTTAACTCGAGAACCAAAAGCTCTCGGAGAAACGATCCAAATGACCTGTTCCAGGTATCTAGGTCATAGCTGAACTGCGATATGGGGGTGCAAAGTTCCAATAAGAATAATATGGGAGCATTTTAAAAGTAATGGAAAACGACAGATATTAGTGTTGAATTCATAGCTTTTGAGGTCGCTGAGTTTAACAGTATCATTTTCCATGATGTTCAAGTTCATTATCACCCATTTGGGTGGGGTGAGAGAGGATTTTTTAAAAACTAATCAGATAAGCTAGCTAATTAGTAATTACCTTAATTACAGCGACTTGAAAACATAAATATATTTTCTCGCGCTTGCGCGGACTCTGCTGGTTGCTAGTTTTAAATATTGCTTTATTGTGAATCTTTAAAAAATCCAAAATTTTGCCGCCCACTAAATTCTGCCGCCCTGTGCTCGAGCACAAAATAGCACTTACCTAAATACGGGCCTGGTATATAGACCCGCACTGACTAGCTCATGGCATTTTATGTAATTTACTTACTGTTATCCATAGAGGTAGCGAATTAGTTTCTTTATTATTTGTTCTTATTCTTTTTTCACTCATGCTTCAAGCTTGGAACAGAACTAATTATCTTAATAAACTAAAATGTCAAACTTGATCAATACAGGACTGTATATCTACTTTAGGGCCACTCTGTATATCAAGATGTAGAACTTTCCAGTACTTGATAAAAAAAAAAAAAAAAAGGCAACCAAAGCGACCCTTGAGATATGTCAGTTTCATAACTTACACTTTAAAGTAACAACTGCAATGTCAGTTTGAAAACCAATCAAGACTGCCAAACTCGCATCGAATACATAAGTCACAAGTACTGGATCTTGAACAAGAAAGTTGTAAAAACTTAAATTTCCGTTTATTTCCCAAAATACCGGCTTTTTATGAAAAAAATTTTAATGCCCCGCTATTGTGCATCAGCACCGCATTACAAATTTTCTAAATTGTATGTAGCAGTGTGGACATCAGTCCGTATCAGAAGATATAATTCTTGATTTAGATTTTTCTAATCGAAAATAATAAACAAACTAAATGTACTAATCTAGAACATTATGGAATGAATTAAGAATTTGTACGTGAAGAGTGATTAAATTGATATACATATCGAAAAATCCGCTGAGAAGTGCTGGAAAGGAAAAACAAATATTCCAGGTAATCTTAGTAAATAAAGAAAAGTAAAATGTATCCAAGAAGAGTAATCCAAATAAAAATGCAGTTTTAATCTAAAATTCAGGTCGGGAGAGACTTCCCTCTCCCTATTCTCCATAAATGTGCTACCACTGCCAATAAATGGATTAATTAAATTCAAAATTATTCAAAGTTAAACAGGTTTTCTAAATTTCATGTATCTAGTTTCATTATTTGGATTCTATTGATGAAAAATATAATCTAATTGTGCACACTAACGTAATATTTACCATGTTCCATATATGATAACAAATGAGTTTATCATTTGAAATAACATCATGATAGTATATTTATTTTAATACAGAACTATTATTATTATTAATTTTAATGGAGTACTTAAATCCGCCGAAAGCTATCTATGCTATTTGATTATGTAAAATGATTAAAAATATATAAGAAAATATAAATGAAGTATGATTATAATATATGTACGTATCTAGATAGATATATACTAGTAAGAAGATAAAAATACGATAAATATTTATGATTATGATGATGAATGTTTTACTACGAGAGGAAGAATATTATTTATAAAATGGCGGAGATGAGTAATTGTTCTGTGCAAATAATAATAATAATAATAAGCAGTATTTATGAGCAGAAATGTATAACTATCTAGATGTCATGGGAACATTGGAGCAAGATACGATCAAGCAAGTTATCCAATCGATAAACCATGTTGACTAACTGTTATTGTTATTATTTCATGTAATATATTTTTGCAATAGACGATAAAACTGCATGTGTATCTTATGTTTTATTTGTTTTCTATGTCTGTCTTTGATCAAAAATCATATATAGGTATATACATATTGAATCTGGATACCTTCTGAAGTTCCCAAGCCGTTACGCGCGAGGGTGGCGACTCCGTTGATGCCGGGCCAAATTTGATAGATGTCTACATATAAATTGTAAGTATCGCCATTTTCCTGACCATCTCATCTACGGGTTGAGGAGGTGCAGTTCAAATTGTCCCCCCCCCAAAAAAAAACTGCTTTTTTCCTCTAGTTCGGAGTAACAGGGATGCAGTGTATTTTTTACTATTTGGACGTCCTTAGCTGAAACTATACACTTTTCTCCAAATGCCCACATGAACATTTTTGTTTTTTTTAAATTTTGATGTGAAGAATCATTCCTCAAAGTCTATCGCTATAGCTCATTAACACTCTGTATAATTAATCTATAATGTGTTTTCACAAACAATAAATCGCAAGTTTGAATTTCATTCTGCTACCTTAAATGGTTAACGCTCATGGTTTCTACTTTGATCTCCACTCTGGCTACAGACATTTCAGTGGTAATCCATCACCATGAGGCAAGGAGTCACTTGAATTACTAAATAGCGAACTAGGATCTGAAAATCTATAAACAACAACGACAGAAACCAATGTGTTTGTTGATCATACATCATATAACGCAAAGCCATCTGTCCCCCCATATCCTTCTTGCACTCGATTTGATTTAATCTCAACAACATTAGAAACTTCTTTCCAGTGATTTAACCAGAGACTACAGGTCACTCATTAGCTTTACAGTTCTACAGTTCTTGCGCTCAAAAAGACATTACTCACCTGAAGTTTTTGGTGAAGAAGACATGTCCTGTGATCTGGAAACCCAGCGGGTAGTCTGGAAAGAAAAGGAAGAAAAATATATTTTACTGAACTAAAATCATAATACCCTACACAAAAATAATATTAAACGACAAAATATTACAAAGAGATTAACTAATAGTGCCACACATTTTCTTAACATATACTCAGCGAGATATCATATCATTGAAGGTTTACAGGAATAGGCAAGAAATTGCTGCAGGTGTTGTTTTTGAAAAAGCTTCTAATCAAATGAAATGGCAAGTGTTGATGGAAATTTCACTGGTTGGGAAATAGAGACAAAAGACATCCAAATCTTCTGCAGGCTGCCAACTGTACGAGTGAACTAATAATTTGGAGATTGGTTTTCTTTTATTGGTTAAAAGCAACAATTCGATTATTATTGTTAATAAGTTTCATGGTTTTCTCTCCTCTCAAACTTTGAAAAATAAAGATCCTAACTCCGAGAGACGTAAAAGCATTTCAGCGCGATGCGGACGCTTTCTTCGTTAAGACATTGTCGTACTTAAAGGAATTACATGACTACGTAAATTCCGTATACAAATATTGTGAACCATTGAATTTGGAAAAACCTCTCAATTGCTCTGATGATACTAATATTTTCAATCATGTAAACATTGACAAGCTGTATTCAGAATTCACTACTTTTTTTAAAAAAAAAGTGCAAAGAGAGATTGATCAATCATTTTCTGTTAGTTGTAAATGGTTGAACGTTTTTAAAGCTATATCTGACTCAACAGAGTTGTTTAATTTAGCTGCATTTGTATTATCAATACCTGCAAGTAATGAATTTTGCACTGAGAAAAAAATGTATGTAGCGTACGTAAAATTGTATGTTACATTTGTAAATCCTGTAGTTTTTGGACTTAACGTACAGCAAACGTATAACTGAAAACGCATGTTTTATAATACTTTCTGTATAAGTGTTCCACCTGTACGTACTTTCCATATGAAACAATATAGGCGGTCAAAATCTCACGTACAAATGGACGTATATAACATATAGCTGACGAGCGGTTGCTGAATGCGAAAAGTAACTAAACGGAAGTTACTGTCACACCCAAAGGACACGAGTAAGATTTATTCCACTGCAGCAGGAATCTGATGTGCTTTTGTGGGTAGCCATACTGCCATTTCTAACGAGAGCGAAGCCCCACGAGAGTAGGCTTAATCTGGTGAAGAAGTCTTTTAATATTTGCTGTGTCGGGTGAACGGTGTAGCATACGGATAACGTATGCTCCGTACTGATTTCTGTAGTAAGCAAGAGGATTTCGTATATTTGTACAATCTACCGCTGTCTGGAGTTTTTCTCAGTGTGTGAAAGAGTGTTTCTCAGTACGATGGAAAACGCTTGGACCGATACAAGAAACTGTCACTGAAAATTTACTGAAATCTGAACTAGTGATAAAAATTAACATTCACATGACCTACAGAGAATTTTACTTTTATCCAAAAAATAATCCTGCTGTATTGAAAAGTGCTAAAAATGAAAACAAGCATAAGTTTAAGTCTGTTCAAAAATAAATCTTAATTACAGTTGCTAAACATGGATTTAAAAAAAAAATACATGAATGTGTTTAACTGAAATAAGATTCTAATTTAATGAAATTGAATTTTAGGACTCAAGCTGTGAATATACGGATGAGCAGGTTTGAAAGTTGGCAGCCCTGATCTGTTACCGAGTGATTTCATTTGTATAAACTCACTCAGCGTTTAGAGACTGCAAATTCTCCCCAACAAAGAAAATAATTGAAATTTAGAAAGCAATTCTATTAATAAAAATGACAGAATGTTTCTTCTAAGTGCCCTTACTCCCAATAGGGATACAAACAATCAAGAGGTGCTTCATTAGAATGCCAGAATGACCCTCCCAAATGGGAGTCTCTCACAATTATTAGCAATATGTACAGCTGGCTATCAGAATAATGGACAAATCTGGACTTGGAAACAAGTCAGATGTCTGGGTTAACTACAATCGTGACCGCAGCATCAGGATGTTGGCGAGGGTGTGTTTTAGAATAAAATCCATACTATGTGAGGACCAGTAGAACGGCAATGCGCAGTAAAATGACCAGACGATGATGGCGTAAAACCGGCAACCTGTTCATTTTCCAAAGTGGGCAAATTGTTGGCGTTCGGTTATGTGACGCGAGCGTGATAGAAGTAGCAAGTGTGTTGAGTGTGTCGCAATGAAAAGCGTCCAAGGTGATGAATCCTATAAAACTCACGGCAAAACCACATCGGCAAAGAGGAACAGCGGTCGGAACAAAACCCTTAGTGACAGATTTGCCGAATATTAAAGCGGATTGTCACTCAGAACCGTCGTGCGATTGCACGAAGGAATTCAAATAGCGCTTCCTACAGCCTGGTCGACAATCACAGTCTGCTGTGAATTAGATGGCATGGGCATACGAAGTCGCATTGCATAGGCGAAACCGCTAAGGGTCATAACGCTTTCGTACGTCAATGATGTCGCGAACATGCACTATGGACCGCTGATTATAGGAAAGTGTACATGGTCAGACAAGACATGAGTCAATCGTTCACCTGATTTCGAAGATCTTAACCATGGCCCGTGTTTATGTGTGGCACACGCTCAAAGAAACCTATGATCCGCAAAGTCCCCGCCCAATCGTGAAGCATGACGGCGGCTCTATGATGCTATGGGGTGCAATATCCTGGTTTTAAGTACGTCCTGCGCTGACGCTTATCGGTCGCGTCACTAATTTGATTGTTTCTATTGTAGAGAACCTTGTGCATCCCATGGTCCAGATCTTGTTTCCGGGCAATGACGCCATATTCCAGGATGATAACATGTCCATTCCAGGGATACAATGGGCATATACGGGAGTAGAAGGCGTGTACCCACCTAATATATTTTTATAATACAGCATATACCCACTTCGGGTTTACGACAGAACAAGTGTATACAGAAGTGGGTATACGTTGTATTTTTGGAAATGGTCTAGCTATCAAAAATTATACCATTACCAGTATATCACTGGCCCATTTACACAGCTGTTGTGGTGTCGCTTGAGGAGCATCGGAATGAAGCTGAATACCTCCTCTGGCCCGCCAATCCCCGGATCTGAACATAATTGAAAATCTATGGTTTGTTTTCGAGACATGAATGAGGAGCAGATTTCCGCCTCCATTCTCTCTCACGGGACTGAGTGATGTTGCATGCGAAATGGTGGAGTATTATACTTATTACTATTCACGACCTCATTGACTGCATTCCACGTCGCATTAGATCTGTTCGGAGATGAAAGGTAGTCCAACACCATATTAACCTGGTAACTTGCAATTTTCAGGTTTCCATTATTTTGATAATCTTCTGTATAATATTCTTTACATTCTGATAAAGGAAACCTTAAATAAATTTTACAATATAGTGTGATCTATATTCAATCTTTATTATCAATATCATCAATCAATATATAATTTATTATTGTATCTATATCATAAGTGTTACGATTATAGTGAAACCTCTCAATAATGGACATCGATAGGATATGGTTACTGTACGGAAATTAGAAGTGCCCGTAACAGAGAGGCCACACACATTTAGATAACTCAGTTTATGTAAGAATTGTATGTAGTATATTGTAAATACATTACTTATTAGCTCCCGACGTAAGCATTTGAGGAGCTTACAGTTTTACTCTTTCTCTCTCTCTCTCTCTCTCTCTCTCTCTCTCTCTCTCTCTCTCTCTCTCTCTCTCTATATATATATATATATATATATATATATATATATATATATATATATATATATATATATATATCCTCCTGAGGCCCAAGATTTAAAAAAAAAGTAATTTCTATTTGTTTTAACGATACTTAGAGTTCTAGACCAACAAAGAAACGCAAAATTTAGGAATTTTTTAAAAAACTTTATTCTGTCACGTGAAACACTATGTAGAGTATTCTCTACATTGGGCCTTTACTTGAAATTGTGCATTATTTTAATATGACCAGAATAAGATGTTTAATATGAAACTTTTAACAAACAATTTTTTTTTTTTTTTGTTTTCTAAATGACTGTTCAGATAATTGCTCCAGGCATATTCACATTTATAAAACATAATATCATCACACTTCTTTTAATATTTTGAACATGTTTATGCCTCTAAACGTGAGAATATTTTTGGAAACACTCTACGAACTATATGTATATAGTAAAGATTATTTTCGGAGTCACCACAATCAGTGACTAACACAACCTTATTGGTTTCTGTGGAATTCCAAGAAACAATTTCTTGTTGGCTGCAAACACAAAAAGACATTACATTCTATACAATACGTTCTGGAAAATTTGTTACATTTCTCATTTCTGCATCTGGGATAGCGCTTAATTTCTCCATTGATAGCCGGCATATGTTTTGCTGCGCAGACTCTTTTCGGTTTAGTTGGCAATGGACTCATAGGTCTTCCTCTTGCGCGTATTTCTTCATCTTCTTGATTATTTTCGAGAGAATCATCTTCATCAGTGTGAATAAGTGTTTCTGCGATATTAATTTTGAAATCCAGAAGTTTCATTACCTCCTTTTTCGGCACTTTATGCTTCTTGCATTCCGTTGTATAAAGAAACCAACTATTTACAACTGCTAAGTCAAACATATGGAAAATCATGCGTATTGTCCATTTTTTGGTTCTTGATGTCATCCGCTAAAATGACAACATGCGATCACATAGATCGACTCCCCCCATGAACTTATTATACTTTGCAACCACTGCAGGCATTGGAACTGAAATATGTTTCTGATCCTTCTTGCTCCATCTCTCACATGTGCCGAGTGGTTCAATTCCTGCTTCACTGGGTACCAATACAACACTCCTGTTATCATACCACTTAACTGCTGCCAAACCACCATCACTCCTTACAACCATGTCATGGCTGTCTCTGCCTTCCTTCTTTAGTGTAGTGTCTGATTTGAGGAGACGTTTTTCTTCATTCGGTAGCCTACTTAAGATAATGGTTCCTGTAGATGGCATTTCCTTGCTATTGAGAAAGTCGATTAGTTGTACAGACGTAAAATATCGATCAAAATATAACCTTGTACCAGGAGGAATTGTTTCTATTAACTTTACAACAGAGGCTCCTCCAATGCCAAGTTCGCGAAATTCCTCCGAAAGTGTTCCTTTTCCCTGGTATGGAAAGAAATCAAGTACACAACCATCATGGTTTGCTAGCACGAACAACTTGATGCCAACAGGATTCGGCTTGCCTGGAACATACTGTCTTATTTTAGTTTTACCACTAAATGGTACGATTTGTTCATCAATGCACACATGAGAGCTCCTAGGTATACCGAGACAACCACTTCTGACCCGATCTAACAAAGGTCATATTTTCCAAAGTCTATCCTTTCGTTTCTCTTCTTCTGAAATGTCACTATCAAACACAAGTTTCAGCCTTGACCTTAGACAGAAAAAACGATTTCTTGTGAATGTATTGCACACAATAGGAACTTTCGTTGCTTTTTGCCAATACATTCTTAAGTTAGGATAGCCCAGACAAGACATATACATAGACACACCAAATAACTTTTTCACTTCTGTCGCAGTAAGTTTTAATGGAAACGATGACAGTGATAGATGAGTTTGTTCTGTTTTCTCAGCGATAAGATGAAATATTTCATCGTCGATGAACCTTGAGAAGTAAGTAATGGGATTATGGATAGTACTATCATCATCAGAGATGTGTGTGTCCGGGAGTTTTGGCTCAAACTTCATCTTCTTCCAAATCCGTCGCCTTCCAGTTGAAATATTCTGTGTATCTTCAGTTGATGAAATATATTTTCACCTTCTGTTGAACTAGAATATTCGGTTCCAGCATCTTCACATACCCAGTCCTCGTTAGCAGATGTGTCTGCATCAGATACATCGGATCTATCCAGAGCATCTAAAATCTCCTCCGGTGTCATACGTTTTCTTCCTGGCGGACTACCTACAAAAAATGGAAAATATTCAAATTAATTAAATTGCTGTCTGACAGTATGGAAAATCAACAGTAACACATGTTAAGAGACATGCAAGAAAACGAACGAAAAAACCGTGTGCCCTAAGAATCTAGTAAGCAGTTCAATGACTCGGATGGGAGTCGAATCATGGGGCTCTTGAACAAGTGATGGTGACATTAACCATTAACTAGATCCCCGAATATCAGTTTTTATTCTCTTCGTTTTTGAACCTATTTAAAAGCTATGAAACGAACTCTTACTATTCATTCCATTACAGCCAATTCGGAAGTTGAAATAGGCGTCTTTATTAGAACCTTATCAGAACAATACTACGAATCAATAATGAATATATTAACCACAATTCTCCATTACAATTACATATCTTACCGGTACTGCATGTGATTACAGCAAAATCATTTTCCATAGCGGAAGTTAAAAGTCTTCAATTTCACAGTTAATTGAAAATTACGAAAAAAAAAAAAAAATCTTTCTGATGCTTCGTGTGAATAACGAAATCTACTTATTAATTGAAATTTCAGATCAAGGTATTAAAAACCAAACTTCATTTGTCCATTCTTGTGCTTTGAGATGCTAAATAAAGGTACAAAATGTATTTCATGTATGAATTTAATTCGGGAGGGGTTCAAATTCAATAATAGATTAACTTACATGTAAAATTACCCTTAAATTAGACTAAATTTACAGAAAAAATCATAATTTCGGAACCTCCCCGAACCTCCCCCTACGCACGTCTCTGTCAGGAAAGAGAAATTAAAGAGTACTGATATTATTTTCAGAAACCGTAGAAGCCCAAATGCAAATTTGCTCACGTACAACTAATTTTAAAATAGTCTGAACGTGATGGTATTGGATGGACATTGATTGTTCTCTTAAGTGCTTACGGCCCAATGTATAGAGGATTCTACATAATCGGAAAATATGCGTTGTCTTTCGGAAAACGTAATTTTTCAACAAAGTGATGCCATATAACTAAATTCTATAATCCAAGGAACAAATATGAATGGAACTATTAATTACCAGTACCTATAAGAGCCTGAAATAGCACTCACCTTTTGAGCTTCCTGGCACAGCGTTCATTTTGCTTGCAGTCCCCTTTCAATAGAAGCGATTGACAACCAAGTGCCCTATGCAGACGAACCATCTGGTGGCAAAAGTAAGACTTAAGAGCCAAGATATCGAAGAAGCACAATGTGCACGCACAGCGTTGCCAGCTACGATAATAAAACACACAGAATTTATGAATTTATGTATTTCTCGGTAACTACTGGCTAAATCGAAGTAAAATCTGGTGGGCAAGTAGCCCATCGGTCTAAGGTATAAAAATCGGTATATCTGGGAGCCGAGCTCGACCAGGAACAGGCTCGGTTCGGCTCGCTTTATATGTTGTATTTTATTTGCACTTTCCATGGGCATTAATGTTTAAATGTGTATATGGGACAACAGAGGCTGTGTTCCTCAACTATGCACGCATCTGAGTTCGGTTCATCGACTATCTTTCCCTTTGTAAAAGTAAATATAGGCTAATATTGAAATACCGTACTTAATACTCGAATTATTGGGGAAATGAAAGGAAAATTCCCTTCCGTGAAGAAACAAATGAATCGCTGGGATGCACTTATATGGGCGTGTACTGAACAAAACAATGCTTATGTGATAATTTTCTTCTAAAGTATGTCATTCTTCCATAAGAGTCCCGTAATGCTCACTCACTGTATTAAAAGGAAACGTAGCCCAATATTAATATATTAGGCTTATTATTAAATACTGAAAAAAGACAAAAATGTATGATTTATGAACTTCTTGGGTAACTCTGCAATAACTGTCTGCCGTGCAATCCTGTGGACGCTACTTAGGCTTACTGATTGCGGTGGCGGTCGCCCATTGCCCTCCCTGTGGATCCGCCAATGATTATGAAGAGGTAACTAAAACGTTGGGGGTAAAAGAAGATCGTCCATGTCCGTATCGGAGGGTGTCCATAAAAAAGAGGGTTCCTTCCCCGACAGAAAAGTTCGTTAGTATTACGAAGGTGTCTGTTAAGGGTGGTTTCACTATATTATTATTATTATTATTATTATTATTATTATTATTATTATTATTATTATTATTATTATTAATAATAATAATAATAATAATAATAATAATAATAATAATAATAATAATAATAATAATAATAATAGTCTTATATATAAAGTTCCAGGTAAAAGAGCGCTAGACTCTCAGAGGTAAAAGAGCAAAATCATAGGGCTTACATAAAGTTCGCGAACGATACACTAAACAGAATACATTACCAAAAAATTACAAATACAGAATATCCGGGTTCAAGTCGAGACAATGTCACAAGGTGCGAAACGATAAGAATATCTGCAATTGCTCCAATGAAAAAAATAATTCGAAAGACGATTCAGAAGCGGTCAACGTTGTTTCTACCTCCTTGGATCTTTAGATCTATCTGATTTCTTGCAGTGTTTCTTTCAGAAATAATATTCCAGGTGCAGGCACACTTAGCACTCCGGGGGGCATTGCTGATACTATTATTCTATTTATTATTATATTATAAACGTATTATTTTGGTCTGTTCCGGGGAGGGGGGAAGTGCCCCCCCGAAAAACAGGTCTGGAAGAAACACTGCTTGCAAAGGATGCTCCTTGACAACACGAACTGTGAATGTTTATTTTATGGTGAGAAGTGGTCGGAATCAAAATCCTGTAAGAAATAGATTCAGTGCGTAATATGTCAGAGTTGTCCTTATCTTGATTGTTTCTAATGTGACAGAAAAACGCTTCCATTTGTGCCTTTTGTTCTTATGAGTCTTAAAGATTACAAGGTAATCGTCATTTTTCAGTTCTGAGTGCGTAGATCTGTGTTTTTCACCAAGTTAACGTTTAGGGTATAATTAGCCTATATACACTCAGTGCTATAATAAAACTCTATATGCAGATCAGGATTATGTCGGTATCATAGATGCATACAGCATTATAAATCTGGAAAAAGCAAGAGAACTCATATTTTCTTTTAAAATTTACCATTTTTTCATATTAGCACCTTATTTTCCAAGTCATAAATTTCTCAAGGGTTTTTCCAAACTTGTATAATTCAACACTTAGTGTACTGTTTTCAATATGCGTTCGGGAATACAAAGACAAAATTGAAAACCAAAAAAAATGTTCCACATTCTCACCTTCTCCCATATTATTTTCTACTTTTTAGCGCTTTTGTTAAAGTAGATTACTATTATTTTTTTTTATTTTCTTCATTTCAATGTGTTTCACAAGTTGGCTATATTTCTTTATTTATTTACTTTTTGTACTTTTTTGTTAACCCCAGTAGTTTAGTTAGATACCTAAACTAAAGGCTGGGCACTAACATATAAAATGGATCAGCCTACGAAACATGCATGAGTAACTATATCAAATTTTAAACTATGTCTGCAAGAAAACTTATGGTTACTGTCTTTTGGGATAGGAAAGGTATACCGCTAGTCGACCTCTTGGAAAGTGGTGCAATAATTACAGCTCACAAATATTGTGGAACGTTACAGAAGTTGCAATGAGCAATTCAAAACAAATGTCGAAGAAAACTAAACGGCGTGACAAACATCTTGGCATTTGAAGGCGGCGCTCCAAGTTCCCTTTAAATGCTGCTAGCAAATAAGAGGCCAGCGGTATTGTCACATTTATTTTGTACACATCCACATCTATTCTCTGTCACCTGATCGCGCTGTAGTTTGTCTGCTTAGCCATAGCCACACCCCTTTACCACTTGGCAACGTCGCGCCAAAGCTTGCGTTTTATTCGTTCAGCCGAAATGCCAAGATGTTTGTCACAGGCTTTAGGTGCAAAACTCCTGCTGTTCCATGACAACATCCGCCCGCATTCGACCAAGTCCTACATGCCTTACATTGAGAGGTTTTCGACCATCTGCCATATAACCCGGATCTCGCGCCAAGTAGCTACCACTTGTTTTTTTCACATGAGGACCTGGCTAGCAACACAGCGCATTGATGACGATGCAGACCTTTAGGCTGGCGTGCAGGCAGGCGTCAATTTTTATTATGACAATGGACTTTGTAAGATTGCTCATCGCTATGGTAAGTACCTAAACTTGTATGGCGACTATGTCGAAGGTCGTGTAAGAGTGTAAACGGATCGAACTAAGAATCTCTTCCTTTTTTGAAGTTGGTTAAAAAGTGTCCCTATTATTCGAATCGAAAGTGTCTCGTATTTTGTTTTTCAAAAATGTATGAACCTAGTTGTACTAAATGTAAACACACACCAACATACAACATACCTTCAATCAAAGGATGTAGGACTAGACTACTATCATTCGTATTGTGAACACTTTTATTATTCACCAAGATCATACGTATATCAATTCCTTGAATTTCTTTGTTACACACATACATAGAACATACACACATACATAGAAAAAATTCAAGGAATTGATATACGTATAATCTTGGTGAATAATACGAATAAATAGTCTAGTAGTCTACATCCTTTGATTGAATACCCATCAATATTCAAGTACTGGACATCACGTTCCAAAGGTTGATGGATATGAAATGAATAGACATTTGTGTAAAAACTTGAGTCCTAAGTCATACATTCATTCATTCTTGCACTTAATAAATATGAGGAATCAAGTGGAAGCTTGAGGTCATGACACGGATTTCCTGAAGTAACTTTGGCTTGTCGTTGCAAAGCACCTGTGAAAAGAAGAGAACTGCATTCTTTCCTCCATCTTGTAAGCACTGTACAATACTCGAACGTTGAGTAGGCTAACGTTTAAATATGAATCATCCAATTATAGGTAATTGTATGGATACGAACGTAAGTCTACACAAAAGCTCTATTAACAAGTACAGAAATACGACAATGGACAAAGGTGGTTTAAGAGTCACGGAGATAAAGGATTTATAATTTTTGTAACCACAGTTTATCTCGTGTCCAATGGTAAACAAGACCCTTTCTTCTTTTAATGGAATACTACATAAACAATTCATTATTCGATTTGCACTACTTCGTGCTGAGTTGCTGAAAAGCCAGCAATGTCAACTCATTACCGCAACGATGTATCACGCATTCAATGACCGTAATCACACACAGACAAAGCCAATAAACGTGGAGTTATTCCATGGATCTCTCTTCCAAAAGCCACACCACTCACATTCCGAAGCATTCATGTCCAATGTGCATCCTCTTCGCCTATCGTGACCTGCTTAACCTCGACAACTCGACCCACGTCTTCAGCTTTAGGCGATTTTCTTACGACAAAGCTATTGACCTTTTTAAGTTTTCTTATTTTTATAAGATAATTCAATAATTTATCAGTTCAGGGTGTTTTTAAAAAGTGGGAGATGATTCAAAATATAAAAGCTTGTTAAAAAAGTTGAAGAAAGTGGACAGATTATATTACATTATAAATGCTTACAAATTTCATACAAATAATTTAAGAGGATTATGAGAAAACACTAATTTTTAGAGCTGTCTTTCTCAACAAAAGTTCCCTGAGAAGAGTGTAGAAGAGGAACTGATTTGAAAAATATAAAATTATTGACAAGTTATATCTTAAAACATCCTGGGCCTTATGCAGAGTCCTTTTGACGTCTGATTAACGCCATACTACGGGATTGACTAATGAATGGGTATCAAAATTGTATTCAGAGACTCTGATTAGAATGTAGTATTTGACGAAGTTAATCACATGTGACTAATTAATCTAGAGCAAAGGCTAATCATTTACCCACGGTTTAGCGTGAGACAGAACAGTTCGTATTTCGTATTTCATGTATTTTCATTTTTACAGACTACACATGCGCTCATCTAATTTTCCGTAGTTGCCACATTTATTTTTCTCAACCGATGCATTGGGTTTATATTAGTTAATCATACCCAAATCAACGTTTTAGTTGCACTCAAATTCGACTCTGAATAACAAAAAATGCACCTTACTTCGTAAGAAGCTAGTGTGACACTAACTAGTCTGTGACTAACCACTGATTAACGAATTCTCTCTGAATACTGCTCACTGCATTTTACTTCATATGTCTTGCTTGGTGTTGTCAGTTTAGTCACTTTTCGAATCAAGTGCTATCAATACATTTGAGTGATATGAAGTATGGGCACGCATGCAAATAGTTAATTACTTCTTCGATATATACATATATAGTGTATGTGATTCTTGGGTGCGTATATGAATGAAATTCCTCCTCTCTGGGAAAAAATATTCAATTCGTACACTAGATCTACTAGTTTTCTAAATGCTGAGTTTTTTTTCTTCTTCATGGAATTTACAGACATGCTGATATAGTTTGGAAAATTAAATGAAATGAAATCTTTAAGTTTTACGTCCGACGATTATGCCGGTTAGGCTAAAGGAGACGCTGATGATGAGAAATGAATGAAATGGTGAAATGAAGAAAGAGGGAGGAAACGGGAGAACACCGAGAAAACCTACGAACACGATGTTTGTCCACCACAAAGTCTACACGGCGCGAGCTGGGATCGAACCAGGGACCCCAAGCACAGGAAGTGTACGCTCTACCACTGAGCCCCCTTTATATAGTTTGGAGTAGAGATGGCAAAAATTTTTCGGAATCGAAATTTCAGTATCCGGATTTCGGAAAAATCCGGAATTTAGAAAAAATCCGGATTTTTTCCGAATTCCGTACTTTTTTTCGAAATAGGATTTTTTTAATCCGGATTTTTTCGATTTTACTTTCCGGATTCCGGCATGGCCACCCCTAGTTTGGAGTTTGTGGAAGAGAAGAAGGCTTCAACATCAGTAGTTTTATATCTCTTTATTTTTGATTCTTTCGTAAATTTTGATACCTTGGCCACTTGAAGATAGGCTGGAGAGTGCATTTGTAAGAACAACTTAATACTGAAAAGTAAAATGCCAATGGGTTTAAAACATAAAAATTTTCCGTGAATGTAATCTGTCTGTTTTGACAATTTGATGGTAGATGCAGACACTTAACAAAATCAATACATTCATCATCTGAAGACTATGCAACAAAGCATGGACAGATTAATGTTGGGAATCATCTGCAAAGATATGAGTAATCCCACGGATTAGAAAGATAACAGGAGTGACATTTTATCATAAAAATAGGACAATGAAGTGACGATGGGCCGGACATATTGCGAGAAGAAATTATGACCAATGGACAAAAACAATTTTGACTGGATACTAAGAGAGAAGAAATGACGTAGGAAGTGTCCTCATACAAGGCTATGTCACGATATCAAGAACACTGCGGAGTAATGTAGCTATAAAAGAATTTACTCGAGATGAAGAACTGGAAACGGGGTTGTATTGGAGGGCGTAGATTGACACCTAATGCAATTTGTTTACATTGTGTTAAGAGAACATACATATTATCGCGAACACAAATTTGATTTCCCGTTGTTTCGTTTCTCAATAGACAATAGAATTACCACCAAAACTAATTCCGGGGTTTCTCACGAATTTTCAAGGAGGAAATTGACATGTGTAGTACCAGAGTCTCTGGATAAAATAATCAGGTACCAATGACTAACAATATAGATAAACAATGGTGCTCTTCATTATTTGTACGGTCATCTTCTCCAGCACAAACAGAGAAGAATACCGTTGCACAAAACAATGAAGGAAGTTTGAAGGGCAGACAGACAGACAATCGTCAATGCGCTGTGCAAGTCACTTCTTAAGTACACTAATTCTGTGCTGCCATACAGTGTTACACTCTGGTAGGCAATTTCAACGAAAGTTGATACACAACACATGCATAATACACACGGAAGATCTTCATGTATGCACATAATACTAAATATACATATTTTCATGTTTCTCAATCGTCTCCAAAGACCAAGTTCCTTATTTAACGTTTTCTGTACTTCCTTGAAATATCTCAGCGCAGGAGTCACTTAGGATACGAAAAAACACCAAGTAATAATGTTTGTGGTTTCTGTCTGTTAATGCATGTACTATATGAACTAGGAATAAGTTTTCCGATCAGGAAATCTTTATTATGAATACACACCTCATTTGTTTAATATTTAACAGGTTAACGTATAATAAGTTGGTTTCATTCCCTTGATTCTTCTTATTAGGGATGCGCACGAGACGAGTCGAGATAGGATTTTCCTGACAAAATTCGAGTCGAGACACGACTCTTCCAATAGAAAAATATACATTTTTCGAGTCGAGACATCACTTTTACAGCATATTTTCGAGACGAGACAGCCACAAATCTTGTCTCGTGCGCATCCCTACTTGTTATATACGAGGGTAGATTAAAAAGTGATACCTCGCTCCCAGGCATGATATTATAGAGGCAAAGTTAATCTATTAAGTACTTTTTTCTTTTTCAAATTGACTGATTACAACGATGGATCTGAAGCTAAAAGAAAGAGTTGTCATTTTTGAATTTCTGGCAAAAAAAAAAAAAAAAGCCCTCCTAAGGAAATCAATAATCTCTTGAAAAATGTTCATGGGGATGCTGTAATGACGGAGTTGAGTGAAGAAGTTTACAAACGGAGACACAGAAATTGCAGATAAACCAAGAAGTGGACGGCCGACAATATCAGTCACATATGCAAATCGAGAACGCGCTGATGAATTGATTCGAGGGGATAGGCAAATTACAGTTCAGAATGTAGCTGATGGAATTAAATGTCTCGTTCAAGGAATAATTACCGACTTGAGATATCACAAAGTCACCGATTCAATGACTTCACTGGATGAAGTTAGAACAGCTTTAAAATGCTGGGTCAAGAAGTAAACATCTGAATTTTTTCAAAATGCTTTTGATGCCTGGGCTCGACGATGGCGCAAATATGTTCCAAAGTCATGGAGATTACATTAACGGTAATTTTCTGTAGAGGACAGTTCAAGTTTTGATTTATAGTATCTTTTACTGTTATATGTTCATTAATACATTTTTACGTCACAGGAGGCATTACTTTTTGATCTGTCATATACTGCCAAAATCTGATGGAGTTTAAACCCCAAATTTGATTATGAATAACTCGGAAACCAAAGGTCCGCACAGAAAATTATTTCACATACACACTAAGCCAGTAAAAATATGTCTCCCTGCTAAGTTTCGTCAGGAGTGGATGAGTTCTGCAGATCGCGTACGGCATACTGTCCTTGTGATTAATAGAATCATGTTAGTGGGCCTTATATTCTGTATTAAGACTGTGTGTATTTTATTTATTTATTTTCCAATAAATAACTAGAGCGATTATCTCGGCTGAGTTCGTTAATGGAGTCAATCCGTTAAAATCTTAATGGATGACGGTGACTTTAATATAGAAAACTAGAGCGATTATCTCGGCTGAACTAGTTAATGGAGTCAATTCGTTAACATTTTAATGGATAACGGTGACTTTAATATAGAAAACTAGAGCGATTATCTCGGCTGAACTAGTTAATGGAGTCAATTCGTTAACATCTTAATGGATAACGGTGGCTTTAATCAGTGGTGCCCACCCCCCTTATGTGTATGACGCACCCCCCCAATTGTCTATCCGTAGGTGTTCTTCCATGAAAAAAATCTCCTTTTCGATTAATTTTACCCCCCTCATCAAACATATTTATATAGATTTTAGCCCCCCCAAATATTTCAATGACGTAGTTTGCGTCATAGCCCCCCTTGTGGGCACCCCTGCTTTAATATAGATAACTAGAGCGATTATCTCGGCTGAGTTCGTTAATGGAGTCAATCCGTTAACATCTCAATGGATAACGGTGACTTTAATATAGATAACTAGAGCGATTATCTCGGCTGAGTTCGTTAATGGAGTCAATCTGTTAACATCTTAATGGATAACGGTGACTTTAATATAGAAAACTAGAGCGATTATCTCGGCTGAACTAGTTAATGGAGTCAATCCGTTAACATCTTAATAGATAACGGTGACTTTAATATAGATAACTAGAGCGATTATCTCGGCTGAGTTCGTTAATGGAGTCAATCCGTTAACATCTTAATGGATAACGGTGACTTTAATATAGATAACTAGAGCGATTATCTCGGCTGAGTTCGTTAATGGAGTCAATCTGTTAACATCTTAATGGATAACGGTGACTTTAATATAGAAAACTAGAGCGATTATCTCGGCTGAACTAGTTAATGGAGTCAATCCGTTAACATCTTAATAGATAACGGTGACTTTAATATAGATAACTAGAGCGATTATCTCGGCTGAGTTCGTTAATGGAGTCAATCCGTTAACATCTTAATGGATAACGGTGACTTTAATATAGATAACTAGAGCGATTATCTCGGCTGAGTTCGTTAATGGAGTCAATCTGTTAACATCTTAATGGATAACGGTGACTTTAATATAGATAACTAGAGCGATTATCTCGGCTGAGTTCGTTAATGGAGTCAATCCGTTAAAATCTTAAAGGGTAACTGTAACTTTAACGGTGGCTATGCCATTCTTCTATTATTGAAACATACGCGTATAATTATGGGATGCTACACGTTACACATGGCGCCATTAGATGACAGCAAACATTCTTGCAGCTGACAACTACCGAACGAAACTGAAATTTCTAGGCGTGATTCTTTTTAGTGTCTTCGGCAGAGTTCATTATTTTTTTTTTTTTTAAAAAAAAAAAGAAAAATCGAATGATTTACAATTGAGGATAAGGCACAGACATAACATTCATGGAAGGAATTTACAAAATGTAGTGTTACGTATTGCTTATCAATTATATTGGAATGCCAATTTAGTAGTCGAATTTGTACACGATAGGGTCACCATATTCTGAAATGCCAAAATGAAGATAAAGTTCCACCTTGCTAACTTGCTACATATAATCACAGCGTACTTAGATTTAACCATTTAAATATGTAATACGACAATATGTTCACAAAATACTAGCATAGCAAAAGCTCGGCAGAAAGAACCCGAAGCACAGATACGGAAGAACCAGAAAAAGAGACCGACGGGACGCGCTACGAAAGCGATTGCCATGTCAAGATAGCCAACCCCTAGATTCCTCATTGAACGGTGTTACCAATACGATAGAACACATTAGGAAAACAGTCCACTTTAAGTTAGAAAATGCGGTCAAATCAGGGAATATCGGACAATGTATGCGGACGGAATTTTTTACTCTCAAAATGCGGATATATCCGTATAAATGCTGATATATGGTTATTTTACGTAGTACATTTAACTCATGTTTACAAAATATTCAATAGGTGTCCACACTCACTGGATTTCTCATGAATATGCTATGAGACATATGAAAAGAAAAACACAGAATACTGAATGAAAATATCTATTAGATTCTTCTTAAGTACAACTATATTTACTATACATTGAATACGAGAAGGAAACAAACCACTTCATATGAAACTGCATTACCACTATAGTTTCCAAGTCGTGACGAAGATATAATTTCTGCTCCTAAAAGCACTTATTACGTATATTTTCATAAGTATTTTTAAACCGTGCTTTCATAATAGTTGTATAGAACGTGTTGTAATTGTGTATGTGATGTTTTTATGTGAGTATAATATTGTCCATTCAAACAACCTCAATCCATATTCACTTATCTTTTATATACAGAATATGTAGGCCATGACATAACAAGCAACCGATTATATAGATTACTTTTGTGCTTACAATAGCACATAGCTGCATTTCATCACCACACTATGCTGGCCACTAAATTAATGTATTAAACAGAAGATGAAATTAATACTGTTTATTAACATTCTGAGTTAATAAAAAGTACGAGTATTTTACTGGGTTTGTCCGGAAAGTAGTAGGACTGATTTTTTTCAAAAGACATGTTCACCATTTTGACACGTTGACTTAATAGTTTTCAAAATATGTCTCTTCTGCATCAACACAGCATTTCCAGTGACTGCCAATCAGGGCCGGCGCGAAGGGGGGCGGTCAAACCGTGGCACCGCCCAGGGCGGCAAGTCTGATGGGCGGCAAAATTTGTAAAAGAAAAGAATACAGGGGCGGCAAAATTTAAGAAAGAAAATAATAAAGGGGCGGCGTCTGAAAGTACCGCCCAGGGCGCCAAAACTTCTAGCGCCGGCCCTGCTGCCAATCACTGAAGGCTCCCTGGAACGCAGAAACTGGAATGCTCTTCAGGTCCCTCGTTACAGCCTCTTCAAGGCCTGAACCAAGCCGTGGTGCCGTACTTTCACGACTCTTTTCAGTCGGGGGAAGAGGAAGAAGTCTGCAGGAGCGACATCTGGGCTCTAGGGTGGCTGGGGGAGCTGTGTGATGCTATGTTTGGTCAGGAAGTCCATGACAGCGAAGGCAGTGTGGCTCGGCGCATTGTCATGATGAAGCTTCCATGATCCAGCGTTTGCTGGACGCACGCGGACGACTCGTCTTCTGAGTCTTTCAAGTACTTTCACGTAGAATGCAGCACCCACAGTTTGACCAGGCGGTATAAAGTCTCTGTGAACCATTCCTTTGTGGAGATGACAAGGCATCTTGAAAGGGGTTCACCTTAAACACGATCTACATTTCGTGAAGGCTTGGAGACGGCTGGCAACTGGTGCGCTGGTTGCTAAGACACCCAACCTGCGTAGTAACATCCACCTCCTTCACCACGTTTTGGCGGGAAAAAATTCAGTCCTATTCCAGGGCAAACCCTGTATTATTTGACATGCAGTGACTAGACGGGAGTATGTAACCAATGTGTAAAAAGTCACATTGCCATTCGAGCTATATGCCTATATACCTTTTAAAAAAGAAAATAATCAAGTGAGTTTCATTTTACACTCTAAGACTACAGCAGGTTTCTAAATTAAAGATAAATTCACTATCCAAATTGTACGTGAAAAATCTACCACTTCTGGATATGAAACAACATTTCTATTTTACGTCCCACAGCTATGCTCTGTAGGCTAAAAGATACGGATCATTAATAAAAATGAATGATTAGTTAAATGAAAATGTGGACCGAGGAAACCCATGGAAACGATGGTTGTTACAACAAACTTTCTGGGATCGATTCAGGGACCTCTCGCAACAGAGGTGAACGTTATACAACTGAGTCTCCGTCTGCCACTTTTGTATGTGTAAGTTTATATAGGGCAGGGCCAGTGGTATATTATTTATTCCAACTCCTTTAAAAGCGAGATATTGTGTGGGAAACTACATATTATACATGTGGGGAACGACATAAGAAATAACCATTAAAATTCCATTCATTTCACTGAAGAAAAAAAATCTTTCCAATATAAAGCAATGGACTAAAAATCGAAGATGGCGTTAAGTATTCAACACTCTTAAGTCACATAAATCATAGGACTCCACAATGGTAAGCTGAAAAGCAGACGTTATTGTAAACTGATTTGTGGTTAACAGTTATAGTACTCTATATCAGCGTTTCTCAAAAGCTGTGTCGCGAATACGTTAGGTCTGTCGCTAGATTTTTAAGGTCTTTTAGGATCTTCCACAAAAATATTATCTTCAGAAGAAAATAAAAATTTATTGCCAATCGACTTCGATTTTACACTTGTCTTCCACGTTTAAAGCTGGAAAATTTGCCTTTAACGCTCTTCTGTGTGAATATATTTCTATTCAAGAGCCTTATGTAATTTGCTTGTGAGATTTGTATTTCATAGTCGTTCTATAATGTAAAAAATGTATTGCATGTATTTTTGCGTGTTTGCTTTTTTGCATCTAGGAAAAAGTCACATGCAGTGCAGAGGTGTCGCGAAAGCTCGAAATGTACTTTGGTGTGCTGCAAAGAAAGAAAAGATTGAGAAACCCTGCTGTGTATTATTTATTTCCAAGGATCTTATAAAATAGAGGATCTGCCCTTATAACAAAATCTTGAAGCCACACGTCACAGTTTTGTCACCCCTACTCTGCTCACTCTACCCAATAACATCGCATTGTTTTGAGCCAACAATCATGGCGGAAACGAAAGTAGCCAATCAGATAATGGTGAAAACGAGAGTAGCCAATCAGACTTGCCGATGCTCAGTTGTTTTTTGGCTTCATTAATTTAATAGGATGAAGATACATATAGGCAGATCCTCTATTTTATAACATCCTTGTTTATTTCACTATAAATGTACGTAGTATCCTATTATTGCAAAATACATGGTCACTTTCTTAATAAAATTCTTGATTTCTTTTTTATTTTATATTTGGAGTCAGATACGTAAGCAGGGGTAGGTCATGGGAAAGGGTCCGGACCCTCTTTCGAAATCCCAACTTTTCTGCAGATCTAATTTTAAGGATAATTTTTCAAATTTTATTATAATTTATTCTCATATTGAATTTAATCTTGCCCAAAAGCTTTGGATCCCTCCCGAAATTAATTCCTGAGTGCGTGCTTGATTGGAGTATCGATAGAGTAGGGAAAACAATATGTAGATCTGTCGCAAAGCCTTGGTGGGGTGATCTGGAACCAAACTTTAAACTAGCGCTCTAGAATATGGGTAAACAGTTACCAAAGCTTGACGAAACAAAATAAAATATATATTTTGCAGCTTATTTCTTTATTTTTCCATTATAGCTAGACGGTTTTGTTATGAAATATTTAGAAGTGTACTTATGGTTCCGTACTTTAATTACGTAACATTCACAATCAGCACCTTTTCTTCCTCGCCAAAAATAAATATTAACCTATAAACATGACCGAATTATATACCACTTACAGAAATGTCACAAAACAAACTCGCTAATGATAAGCTAACAGAGAATCCCGCACACGAGGAAAGTTTGACAAAAGTTTTAAAAACGTTTTGTGTAAATATTTAGGCAAAGAACGATATTGAAATCTTTAATTGGTATAATACAGAAAGTTTCTTGTGAGTCATTTTTAACATGCGGTTTCTTACTGGGTACTAGCTAACACTTTCGTAATTCTCACTGTTATTTGTTCAATACAATTTTCGTTAATTTATATGTGTATAGTTGTTAGGTAGTTGAAGGATTTTGTCTATTTGTCTGCGGACGATATAAAATAAGAGCACAAACACCCTCCATAGCTATTACTCAATTATTAAATACACCGCTGTTTACATCGTCTTCTTTGTCACTCTTACCGTGACAGTTCGACAAATACTTATCAACAGAGGACGCGCGTCAGTTTTTCAACTGTACTTTGGGGCTACCCAATCCGAGTCGTAATTTCACCAAATAACTCATGCTATAAGCAGCTTAGTATCATATGTGCGTTTATGTAGCAAGAAATTGTGAGAGAAATTTGATTTACAAGATAAACTGATTCATATTTTGCTGTACACTCTTAAACAGCCCAGAGATCATAAAGGGCGAGGACCTACTATTTACGAGGATTTTGCACTATGCCGAAACACGTATCCGCTGCAGTTTAACGGAGGGTACATAGGTGATGATGTAAGATTAGTTAGAACAAAACAGACTCTTTCCTACCAGATTACTGTGCCCCTGAGACGCTGAGAGATTTGGATTACAGGATTTAGTCAAAGGTCCCGATTTCCATTTATTGGTGTTTTGTAAAAGAAAACAAACAAACAACGGCAGTGCTTATGTATACGAGATCTTTTGATATTCCTGAGTCACCAATCGTCTAAAGTTTAAACGTTTTCGTAAACGTTCATCTTACTAGCGTTCCTTTGATCTAAAATGGTTTTCTGACTGGAAAACAATTTTCTCTTTTCTCTGAGACAAGATCTTCTTGGAGAAGATGGTTACTATTGTAACCTTTCTTGTAACACAAACCCAAAAATGGACAAGAGAGGAGATCTGTTCTCACCTTCGTTGTGTGAGCCAAGGATAAACCAGTTGTAGTTCGCACACGGTCGTCAGGTTTCAAGTTGCTACTTAAAAAACTTTATATAAAATAAAGCCTGGAAACGACTTTGATACACTATCACATTCACCCATAGCCGCACTTCAGATGTACTCTGTCGTTAAGAGACAAACATTCCAATAACTCGTGTCAAAGATTTGTTCTTGCAAGTAGATTAAATTGTTGATGCCATTTCAATTGCGGCTTATTAGTTTGTGCTAATGAAAATGCAAGTGAGTTTGTTATTGTGTTTAAATTAGGGGATTGCCAAAATTTTCCGGAATCCGTATTTCGAAAAATTTATATTCCGGAATCGGAAATTTCACTTTCCGAATTTCGGAAAAATTATAGAATTCAGAAAAATCCAATGTTGGAAATATTCGGGAGTTTTTCCGAAATCCGGATTTTTACCGAGTTTTCTTTCCGGATTCCGGGAAGTAAAAGTTCCGGAATTGGCCATCCCTAGTTTATATTCCGTATACCGTACGACGTCAATGCACCAACACTACTTCTCTCTGTTGATTGAAACTCACATCACAAAATATTTTTTTTCCCTGGTTAAACAATATTGTCATAAAGAAAAGCAAATTGAAAGTATTTTCAGCGAAACTATACAGTCCGACTGGTTGTGTCGATAAGTTTGTGCAGTACTATGCCTGGTCTCTTAGCATCCTACCTTAAAAAAAAAAAAATCTTTTACTTGTATAAGGCTTCGTCGTACAGCATTCATCTTCAGGGGTGCCCACAAGGGGGGGCTATGACGCAAACTGCGTCATTGAAATATTTGGGGGGGGGGTAAAAATCTATATAAATATGTTTGAGGGTATGTAAAAATTAATCGAATTTTTTTTATGGAAGAACACCTAAATACGCGACAAAACGTACTAGCGACAAAACGTACCACCGACAAAACGTACCACTTATCCTGAGGGCTGCTTATGAAGGGTTTTCTAAAAACACTTTAAATAATGACAAGCGACAAAACGTACCACTTGCCTGGGGGGCTACTTGCGAAGAGTCTTCCAATCAGCCATCAAATAATGTCAGGCGATAAAACGCACCACTTGATAGGACGGTATATAAGTATATCGGCCAAAATAAGGTTAAGAGTTGAACAGATTGGTGCTGAGAAAAGTACCGATGCAAGACCAAGACTAAGACTAAGGCTAAGACTAAGACCATGCCTGCAAGATTCTCGCCAGACCAAGACCAGCAAGAATCTTGCATATGCAATATTTGAATATTTGCTGATTCAAATCACACTTTATCCAGGCTTTGGACCAGAGACGGATAGGCATTATTAGAGGGGTGCGGATCACAAATCAATTGCACAGTTTTCTTTCTACAGGAAGTCAATAGTATTAACAATTGACAATTAAAACCTGATATTTTTTCATCAGTATATTATTCTGAATTGTTCAAAATATTATATGAAGTTCAAGGAGAACGTATACTATATTACAAAACTAGCAGATGTTTTAGTGTACTAGTTTTTGATGCTACTGTATCTATCATTTTTGCATTCCAAATATTTTTTAATAAATCTTTTTCAGTAGACATCAACAAAATGTTTTCAAATGTTCCTGAGATATGGTACTCGTTAGCCTATTTTTAATGTATTTCAGTTTATTTCACTTTTGAAAAAATTCTTTCACATGTTACCTGAGTTACGGGCAAAGTCAATAAAAATTTGTATGCTGGAAACCTGGATAAGTATTACTGCACAAATTACAATTCTGCAAAATTAAAAAGCAGCACATTGGACAATTTTGCAACACCTTTTGCATTCGCTTTCCTTGTAAACAAATGTATTTTCTCCTAATTCTGAATCACTTGCACCATCAGCACAGCCATTTTTCCTCGGTTGTGCTCGTCATCAAGACTGACTTTCAAGGATATCCATGTCCTTCAAAAGTCCAAGAGAATACATTTATAGTATCCTTGGAAACTTCTTAACTGAAGTTTTTCAGAAAATATGTATATTTATCGAAAAGCACGTTTGGAAGT
Source organism: Thermobia domestica (assembly GCF_964235325.1). Lineage (NCBI taxonomy): Eukaryota > Metazoa > Arthropoda > Insecta > Zygentoma > Lepismatidae > Thermobia > Thermobia domestica. The sequence continues at coordinate 64,900,388 of NC_137454.1, forward strand.
TCTGTTACTTGGTTGAAGTGGCTAGGGTCCAAATAATCCAAAAGTACATTGCTTCTTGAATCTTGAAGAAATACTCAAAACTACCATGTCCAATATTGCGTTGAATGCTTCGATACAGTACCTGGTCATTGGATAGAAGCACCTTCATCTTCATATTCACAGGAAAAATCTTTGTCCATCTCTGAAGGCGAATTGTCGACAGGTAAATAGAAAAAAATCACGTTCTAAGTCTTCAAATTTGTTATTGGTCCATTCTGCAAAGCTTAATGCTGCATTCTTAACGGATTCAAAATCATCTCTCTACTCTTTCAGTTGGAACAGAGTAGTCTGCACCATCCGATAGGACTACACTAGCAGCACCCTCTATTTGGAGATAGTTTGACAGAGAGGTCGTCACTTGAAATATCTTAAGGAACATTTCTGCTGTCTCAAATGTTTTGAACTTGAGAAGATCTTTTATATATCCTTTCGCTTTATACTTAGCTTTTGGTTTGATATTTTCTGTAGAAGCAATTTTCTTAATTGTTATGGTCAACTCTATATACAAAACACTTTTTGGGTTCGAAAAATGACTAAACTTTTTCTGAAAAACAGTGTGTTTTCTACCATCTTGTCTCCGCAATAACTGTAAGACGCTTTTGTTAACATTTGATCTTCCAAATGTACATTCGCTGATAAGACTCACGCATAAATATCGCACAGCCATTCAGCAGAACAATGACACAGAATCAATGCAATTTTTTGTCAGATCACATATAACATGATTGAGTATATGAGCGTAACACCACACGTGTAACTGAGAAAATGCCTGAAAAACTCAAAATCAACTGAATCACACGTGTAACTGATCATAGGTGAATTGAAAAAATCCGAATATTGTCCTTGCATGTTACTTGAGCCATCGGTTGAATTTCAAATACACTTCTTAATATCAAGGTTCAACTTCTGCAGAATTTCCAGCAGTAAACCGCAAAGACACTGGCCTGTGGTAGATATGCATTTTACAATGACAACAATACTTCGTAAAACAACAGAGCACTGGCCTGAAACTACTATATCTTGAGTAGTCTCTAATAGAACAGAAAATATTGAAGCTTGAGAGACTTCTTTCGAAATATCTTCTCTGATAAGTGTGCTGATAGCATTCAAAACATAATTCACCGTGTTTAGTAAAAGTTATGCGACCACTATCCTGCTTACTTCCTCGTATATGACTTCTCGATAACCTTATCTAAATTACTTTTAAGCGGAAGATCAAATTTGCTTAAGAAAGGAATAATATCCAAAAAGTTTCCTGATCTATAGCTGTGTCTTTCAGTTTATAGGCTGCTACATTTCCTCTGTAAATGAGGCCTCGTTTACCAATAAGTTTCTGCACTTTGACAACTCGATACATTACCTGTCTGTTCTTCTCAATCTTATACTGCCGTTGTTTTACCTGTTCATAAGGAAGTAGTTTCTTAACATGAAGTAGTACGTTTTGTCGCGGATTAAATATCCGGAATGTTTTAATTAGTCCATGATAGGTTGTAATTTATATAAGTGGTACGTTTTGTCGTGGAATAAATATCAGAAATGCTTTAATTAATCCATGATAGGTTGTCATTTATGACAAGTCGTCAAAAGTGGTACGTTTTGTCGCGAAAATTCAAGTGGTACGTTTTGTCGCTGGTACGTTTTGTCGGGACACCAGAACACCTACGGATAGACAATTGAGGGGGGGGGGTGCGTCATGGACATGAGGGGGGGTGGGCACCACTGTCATCTTTGGTGTCCAGAAAATAAATGAAATATTTAATTTAACGTCCCACGGTAAGTTACACCCTTTAGGCTAAAGGAGACGGATGATTAATGAAAGTGAATAATTACAAAAGAGTTGGTAGAAATGAAATGAAATTTTTGAGTTTTACGTCCCACGGTTATGCCGGTTAGGCTAAAGGAGACGGTGATGATGAGTAATGAATGAAATGGTGGAATGAAGAAAGTGGGAGGAAACGGGAGAACACCGAGAAAACCCACGCACACGGTGTTTGTCCACCACAAAGTTCACGTGGCGGAGGCTGGGATCGAACCCGAGACCCCACGCACCAGAGGTGAACGCTCTACCACTGAGCCACCGCGGCCTCAAAAGAGTTGGTAGAATAAAAATGTGGGAGGATGAGAGAACTCCGAGAAAACCGACAAACAAAATGTTGCGCACCATCCATTCACCTATCCTATGATCGAACTATGGACCCTCACACCAGAAGTAAGCGCTCTACCACTGAGCCAACGTGCCCACTCTCTGGTATTCAGTTTCTCCCTTTTGCCGCGACATAACTATAGACGAACTGGAGTTGAAAAAAAAAAAAAAAACAAATAGTTTCGGGACCATTATATTTTGTTTATATTGTGTATTCACATTCAAGATTATCCCAATCCTTACTCACTATTTGAAAACTGTACATAAATACAGGGTGTTACAGAAATTTGCCACAATATTTTGGGACTAGATTCCTCATATCAAAGTAAGAAAAAAGTTCACATGGACTTGTGATCGGAAGTGGATAGTTTCGTAGTTATAGGGTGGCGAAAACGTGGAAAAATGAACTTTAAAGGTCAATAGTTCCATTACTATAGGACTGATCGTAGTCGGGCCAAGACATCACTGAGGAACTAGTATGTGAACTATCCAAATCTCCATCTTTCAGAACCTCCTGTACTTGTATAACACTGTTCAACAAATTTTGATCGAAAGTATGTAAATTCTTTGAAATTGCGATTTTTACATTCATTTAAGCATAATATGAAAGGAAATGATAATAGAAGAATTTTCTTAGCTCAGGTTGTGAAAAAAACGCCCTTGTACAACAGCAGCTGTATATATACAAATGTATTAATATTTATAGAACATTTAAGCAAAATCCTTGTAAAAACCTACATTTTACTACTTTTTTTTTTTTATCTATTTCACTGTGATGTGATATGCTGGGAAGCTAAGAAGTACCCTAACCTATAGCTTTCTATACCCTTGTACTTTCTTTTTCAAAATTGCGCAACTACCAGTTTCACAGCGATATAGAAAATAAAGTAACTGTGGTCAAGTTAAACATTAACACTTCCGTAATAAAAATCAGTATTAACATCAAAACATGAAAAATATGTACAAATACCTTTTTGTGCAAGAACTACACTGCAATGTAGACAAAAGTTTCAAGTGATCCCTTGTATAGGATTATGTTTATTTTATTTTGAGCGTCTTCGCTTGGCTTGAATTTTGTAGGTCATCTGGAGCATCCCTTGCAATAGTCCAACAGTAGTCGGCCAATATGTTAGAACTTCACTTTCCCTCATATCTCTTCTCCATGGCTGCAATATCTTGATGGAAACGCTCACCATGTTCGTCACTTACTGCTCCACAATCTTCGGGAAAGAAAGTCTAGATGTGAATGAAGAAAGTGGAGTTTCAGAGACATATTGCAACCAAGATTTTCGTAGGACAATAACAACTTTGCTACCAGTTGTTTGTAATTTGTTGCTCGGTGTCTTCCCAAGAACTGCGAACAAACACTCTTCAAGCTTTCCCACGCAGCTTTCTCCTCACCTTGGAGAATTTCGTCGAACTTGTGGTCTTTGAATAGTTGCCTAATCTGTGGCCCTATGAAAACACCCTCTTTAACTTTGGCATCACTTAATCGAGGGAATTGTCCTCTTAGGTACTTATAGGCCTCATCCTCTTGGTTCATGCTCTTAACAAAACTTTTCGTAAGACCTATTTTAATATGTAGAGGGGGAAGCAAAATTCAGTTACAATCTACCAGTGGTTCATGCTGCACATTTTTCACTCCCGGCTGAAGAGTTTCTCTGGTACTCCAATCACTTTTGCGGTAATGAGATCCACGATCTCTACTGTCCCATTCACATATAAAGCAACAATACTTTGTATACCATAACTGCATACCTAGCAACAGTGCTATTACTTTAAGGTCACCACAAATGAGCCACTGAAAATCGTAATATTTAATGGCTTGAAGTAAACGTTTCAAGTTTTCATAAGATTCCTTCATATGAACTGCGTAACCTACAGGAATTGAAGGAAGTTCATTTCCAATATGTAAAAGCACTGCCTTTAAACTCACCTTGGACGAATCTATAAAGAGCCTCCACTCCGTAGGTTCGTAATTAATTTTAAGTGCCCTCATGAGACCATTTACATCTGTAAATGCCACAAGTGTGTCTTCCATAGTAAAAAATGAAGTGAACATTTTCTCCCTATTCCGATACACTGAAATATTTACTTTTTCCTGCAATAAATTCCATTGCTTTAAGCGCTGGACGCTAAAATTTCGGTTTTGCCTTTCGAGAGGTTCAAGTCTCTGATTAGATCACTTAGTTCCTCTTGAGTAAGTCTATGTGGTTCACATGGAGGTTCTTCTACAACAAACGTAGGGTCCTTCGAAGTACTTGATTTAGGAGCTTCAACTTCTTGATCATCATCAGAAAAAAGATCGTATTCTTTAGGTGGGTCAGGAACAGGTAGTCCTTCTCCTATGTGGAACAGGGCGCATTGCAGAAGGAATGTTAGGATAGATCAAGGCCCGCTTCTTCTTCGTGGAAATTCCCTTCTTGACGGAAGGAACCATACAAAAATAACAGTCTCTGATGAGGTCGCTTGGCTCCCTCCAAATCATGGGCACTGCAAAAGGCATTGAGCGCCCCTTCCCATTAATCCAATTTCTTAGATTGCTGGCACAAGTGTTACACACAATGTGGGGTGCCCAAGATTTATCTTGGTCTCCAATTTTACAACCAAAGTAATATTGATAGGCTTTTCTTATTAGTGGTGTTATAGTCTGCTTTTGTGAGGAAAATGTCACTTTCCCACACACGTAGCAGAAGCTATCCGCACTGTTTACACAATTTCGCGGCATTTTTGTTTATTGAAATCCTCAAAATGTCACTTGAAATAGTTCCGACAACTATTTAAAAATATACATTCGAAATACCAGTATTTTTGCGTACTTGTAGTTGTATTTTTATGTCCTGCACTACACAAACGTCACACCCAAAACGCTGATAACTGCACTAAACCTGTCTTTTCTAACAATAGCAGAACACTACACATTGAGCAGAACACAATGAAACCAAGCGTTCATATAGTTTCTCCAGTGTTGCCAGATCAGTGTAACATTTTACCCCAAACGAAGCGAATATATTTATTTTTAAAGCGTTATTATTAGACATGCCTGTAAAACGAAAAGTAGAGCTAGTATTCGAAAATAACTTTCAAATTCGTGATCAGCACCAAAAAATCAATAAGAATTAGCTGATTTTGTTCAATTTACATTTTCGTTGTTGAACAGTGTAATCATTTTAGAGAGACTGTTTGGGAGTACTTGATCACTATTCACCATGGGCGCCCGCAGGATATTTTCCAAGGGACGGGGTGGGCAAGACACACACACACAATTGCTAGAATGAAACCCAACAAAACAAAACTTCATTGCTATCAGCACTACGTCAGCAAAAGAAAGAACAAAGAGTGAAATTATCTTTTCAATTCAACTGACGGATACCATCATTCAAAATACTTAGCATTGCATGCAGCATCAGGCTGAACATAATTATTACTGAAAAAATATGAAACATCGCATGGGGGAGAGAAGTAGTTTAAAATCTTAGGGATGTATTTGACTAAATTTTGTTACTCTAAATCATTTAGTGAATGTTGATTTTAAAAGTATAGGTATACTATTGTCACCAGAAGAGCCTATACATAGTAACTTTTTTCGAAAATCCAGGGAGGGGCAATTGCCCTCTCTTGCCCCCCTCTGTGGGCGCCCATGAGCTTCACCTAGCCCTCTAAAAATTAGTGTGCAAGTACTGGAGCATTCTTAAATATGGATATTTGGATAGTTCACATACCAGTTCCTTAGAGATGTCTTGACCCGATTACGATAGGTCGCATAGTTGTGGAGTTATTAACTTTTAAAGTTCACTTGTTTCACGTTTTCGGCACCCTGTAATTCCGAAACTATCCACTTTCGAGCACAAGTCCATATGAACTTTTTTCTTATTTTGATGTGAGATATCTGTTCCCAAAATATTGTGACCATTTTTGTAACATTCGGTATAGTTAAATAGAAATGAAATTAAATTAAATTAAACTTTTGAGTTTTTACGTCCTACGATTATACCGGCTAGGCTAAAGGCGACTGTGATGATGAAATGAAATGAAATCCTTAAGTTTTACGTCCCACGGTTATGCCTGTTAGGCTAAAGATGATGATGAGAAATAAATGAAATGGTGGAATGAAGAAAGTGGGAGGAAACGGGAGAACCCCGACGAAACCTACGCACACGGTGTTTGTCCATCACAAAGTTCACTTGGCGGGAGCAGGGTTTCAACCACTGAGCCGCTCTACCACTGAGCCACCACGGCTTTCTATAGTTAAATAGAAATAGAACAGAAACCAATTGAAATATTTGTGATCTCAATTGTATTTATTATAAATTTTCAAATTATTGTGCTTTTTATGCCTAACAACTAAGGCAAAACTATTAAATGACAGGCGGCGATTTCAATACTTTTAAAGTTAATCGTTCCATCATCGATCAAAACCAGATACATATTTAAAAATTAATATCAAAAAAAATCACAGTCTCGTTTAGCAGAGATATAATATCAACAAATCCCAATGATTAATTAATTACACACTATCGTTGTCAAGCCCTAAGTCACTATATTATTAATGTCCAACATTATTTCAACGTTACATCAACAGTCCGCTGTACAAGTTTTCTTTTATTCATAAGCGCTTTTATGTTTTATATGATGAATAAATTCAAAGTTTCATAATGCTTTATTTATTTATTTATTTATTTATTTATTTATTAAGTTCCAGGAGTTCATTAGGGCTCTTTATTCTACTTGCATTATTTACAAATATATTCTTACTTCGAGGTTATGATGTGAGAGCGCCTTAGGCCAGATAGTGTCCCAATGAGTCAGCCTATGTTATCACTGACAATTGCATAGTGTCCATGCTTTCATGGACGGTCCGAAGTAATCACCATGGTTACTCAGCCGGTTCGCATCGGTCCCCCTGAATCGTTGATAAAATTTCTCAGTTTTCCAGAACCGGTTGTTAAAAGTCTCTCTTCACCTGCAGATTCAGTAGTTAGAAATAATAATGATTCTCTTCAAAATCAGTACACAAAATATTAATTTACAGATGCTATTATGAACGAATCCTAGTTAATATTGCTACTATCATTTAAATAAAAATATAATGTATTTATAGTATTAATACTAAGTTCATGAATCACAGAACTGGTTATTAAATGGTTTGAATGACACCACTGGTTACTACACATGTGGTTTAGAGTGATTGATTATGTTGCATGCTCTCCAATGATTCAGAAGGAAATGTCAACACGTAACACATAACAACATTGAAGAACAATGACTAATATGATAAACTTCCGAACCAGGAATACACATCCTCTTTGTGTTTTACTTTGAAAGAAATACCAAGAGAATTAGAACTCATCACTTTGCTCACCACTGCAGTGAAGCAGACGGATAAGAAAAAATGGGAGACCGGATGTTGCTCGTGTACGCTTTATAGAAAGTTCAAGAGAATGGAAAAAAAGGTTAACACAGGTCTACCATACCTAATGAACATACTCACACACAAACAACCATTAAACATAATCTACATGCAAGAGGAAGATCAGTTGCTCAAAAGACAACGAACGCATTTCAAAAGCAGCGAAATAATTGTTGTATGTCAATGTCAAGAGATTTGTGTGGTTTCCTAATTCAGAAGCAGCTACCTACATAAGAACGTATCACGTTCCTTTTGTTTTCAGTTTTAGAAACTGAAACGCTTCCGTTTGCTAGCTATTATATACCGGAACTGCACCACTTTCTAACAGTAATACTCGATTATAACGCATATATCACGTATTGCTTTTTAGCAACCTTCAATAAACTACGGGAATCTCTACGAATAAGGGAGATATTTCTAACGAATTAGCAAAGGCTAATTACATTGAAAATTTCTTGTCTTACGTAATGAGGTATATTAGAATGGTATTATGCATATGAAATGTTTAGTTCAATGACCAATAGCAATGTTCTGTAAGCTAAAGGATACTGCAGTTAAAAATCGAAGAATTGATTATTCGAATCTTCGATTAACATTAGTTAGACTGAATAATTATTACTTCCAATAATTAATAATTCGAACTATTACTCGGATAACGAATAATTCGAGCAATTCGAATAATTGTTCAAATATAGAAAATTCAGATATTGAAACAGCAACATAAAAAATATTCAATCAACAAACATTCGAATAATTTTAACAGCACTACTAAAGGAGACAGACGATAAACGCAAGTGAGTGGTGGTGAAGTAAAGGTTGCAAAGCAGAACTGTCCAATAATACCATGTTGCTTAATACGGTACACTACAAACTCACATCGGTTGGGATGGAATCAGGGACTGCTTGCACCGGAGATGAACACGCTACTTGTGAGTCAGAGTGTCTCCTGAAATGTCGACAAAAAAGATGAAGAAGTCAATAATTAAAGACCCTCAATTAACTAGAAAAGACTGATTCGTGACCTCGTACTCTAGCTACAGTTCCTCCATAACGTTGACTAGTTGAGTTTAGTCACTTTTCAGGACCAAAGCAATGGGAGACGTAGATTTATAGTTTAATGTGGGATCCAAGGTCCCTCGTAAGTACATGGTTAGCGTACGCGTCGAAGTTCAGGTCCACGTTAAACTGTAGGTCCATGTCTTATATAGTCTCACTGTTGAAAGGGACACTAAACCTCAAATCAATTATTTAACGTAGGATCTGAATCACGTGAGCTCTCACCAGCAATGAAGTCGGGTATAGTAGTGATGTTGAAGGAAAGATGAAGAAAGACAGGGAAAGTAACAAACGAAAATGCTTTAAAACGGATAAGAGAGAAGAGAAAGATTTTAGCTAGCATCCTTCGTAGAACAAAAGTCAACTGGATTGGACATATCTTGCGAAGAAATTGTCTTCTTCATACCGTCTCAGAAGGGAAGATGAAAAAAAAGCCATGAGTAGGAAAAATAACACAATTGATCGATTAATGGAAGAAAATATTGAGAGTTAAAAGAGGAAGTTTAATAATCAAGAAACGTGGAAGAAACATTTCCAGCTCCCCCTCCCAAAAACACCCCGTTAGTCCCAGGTACTGCCAAGAGGAGGAATAGTTAATAATAATAATAATAATAATAATAATAATAATAATAATAATAATAATAATAATAATAATACAATCACGAAGGAGCTCTCCTTCATGTTCATGTCGCGATCTTACAATATGATAACAAGGGGAATAACTAGTTACTTTCGTCAAATATTATTCGACTTCCAAACTATGCTATGCATAAGTATGGGAATCTTAAAGAATGGCTTCATCCGTCCGTCTGTAACAGGTATCACACCAAAAACGGTTTAAAAAAAACGAGATGCGGTTTTCTGTAGTTGATTCAGCACTCCAAGGATGGGTTCCATCTTCTCCATTAATTCTCTTTAAACCGGAAGTGGTTCAAATTAGTCATTTCCGCTTTCAACATTTATTGTCATACAACCAAACTGGTAACATAGCGCGCAGCTTTTTTTATTTTGCAAACGATTCAGTGTCTTAAGACAACATACCATGACTATCTGCAACACTAAAAATTCGGAAGTGGTTCAAATTTACTATTACTTCCGGTTCCAATAGTTATTTCCACAGAGCGAAAACAAAAAATGCTATCAAGATGCGGTTTTTTGCAATCGATTTAGTGTTCCAAGAATAGGTCCCATCTCCTCCCTTGGCCATCTATTCAAACAGGAAGTGGTTGAAATAAACGATTCTTGGTTTATCTCCATCGAACAAAAACAGTAAAGGATAGCGAGTAATGATTTCTTAATATGGATTCAGCGTCCGAGGAGCAGTCCTCTCTTTGATCTTATTACTTCTTTGCAACCAGTACTTATAGATGTATTACTCCAAGTTTGAGTATGAGTCCACATAGTTTGGAAGTGTTTAGTTCACACTGGGAAACTATATTCACTTGTTATTATTCGAAAACTTTCACTCTGCGTTTATTCTTGCGAGTTTATGCCCCAACGTTGATAACTATATCGCAGGGTGCGAACTCATAGTAGAAGTGGGCGAAATGGGGAGACAGGAGTGAAAAAAAATCCTCTCCCGGGAATCTTACGATATAGAGAGTTCACAAATTTAAATATCCTTAATCATTATACTACTGACTGAACCTGCGCTCTCTACACAGCGCATCATTCGCATATGAGCATAAATATCCTTCTCATTCCTCACAACATCTGTACATGTCCCTTTACAGACACAAGTGAAAGACGTCTTGATAAAAAAAAAAAAAAAAAAAAGGCAAGGCGTATCATAAAGGGGAGATTTTTATCGATTATTTCTTTCTGAATATCTCGCAGCGTTTACAAGATTTGAGCCTACTTCCGGTTGGAGTTTCTAATTCATGTGTCGTTAATGTTTTCTTTCTTCTTGCATGAAGTACGTAATAAGCAAACACATTACATACACTATTAATTATAATGGCAATTATATATGGTGTTCATTGGGCAAAACACTCCAAAAATAAAGATTCATCTTACTGGAAAAATGGTTATCCTTCCTTTTTCATTATTATTTGGCCGAAACAAACGCCTGAGACATATGCAACCCTTATACACAACAGTGTGGTGTTGGAATGTATAATGTGTAGGATATGATGCTTTAGGTTTTTATATTTCAACGCTTCCAGTGTACCCTTAAAAAAGTAGTAAAGAAATAATGGCCATGCTTTTTAAAAAAAAATCAATTAGAACTGGACTATCTACGCAAAATTTCCAGTCGATCAGTGAAAACGTCATCTTTCTAGAGCCTGTAGTTTCCGAGATCTCATTAGCGAAAGGATTGACCACAAACATATAAACGTCCACAACATACAGTTTAAAGAAGCTTGGAAGCACAATTAACGTGCACTGATTTTAGAGAAGGCTTGTTAAAATACAAAGGCTTTGAACAATAATTTTCAAACACAAACTTTATGAAAAAGATCTAGTTAACTAATTTATTTAAAGTACACATAGTCAAAATGTTTGTCTCTGTTAAAGATGAATTCACACATAACCACAAATGAAAGATTTGAAAGCCAAAGTTATAGGTTGGAGCTCAGTCGCTTTTAATTGCTATTGTAGCATTTAAATAGATAGATGTAAGATTAGGGATACTTCTAACCATTGGTTCACCCACTAATTAAAATGCGCTATAACTAGCTGAACCTGCACTATTTACAGCGCACAGTTCTAATCTGAGTGAGCATCTCATTCCCACTTCTCACTATACATATATAATTCCATATCCGAGTACACCTCATTGTGGGTTTACAAAGACTTTAAAGTTACTAGTTTCCAATAGGTTGTAATTCAGATAAAGCAAAGCGCCTGAAATGTCCATCAACCCGCTATACGTCGCTCCTCTACTGGTTGCCTTTCACAAGGGTATCATCCTAGTTGCAATATTAAACTAATAGGAACAAAACGACACCTAAAATGTGGAATACAAAAATAAAGACTTTTTTGTTGAAAATTTGAATGCGAGCTGAGAAATTATACAAAATTTGGAACTGACCAGCGAAAACGGCACTTGGGATCTCATTGTTAAAAGGATTAGCCACAAACAAACTTTTCTTCACCACAAATATATACAAATCACATTTTAATATATACTGTATAATAGATACATACTAATTATTGTAACTTATTTGCAAATTATTTCTGACAATAATTTCACTTTATTCAGCACTCCATAGTAAGATATTAATGGAAGATTTTCTTCTAAATATATTGAGTGGGAAAATTACCTCAATCTCCCAAAATTCGCACCCTACCATATAGTACAATGGGCAAAAACAGTCTTTTTCAAGATTTTTACTTTCAATTTGTTCTATACAAATTGTGACGATAAGGTACTGCTAGTAGTAGTACCTTACACTTCTCAACATTAATCTTTCTTTTTCTTCTTCTTTTCTTTTCTTCGTTCTTAGTTCACAGGACACTGTTTTAGACTGCTTAACCTCAATTCCACTGTAGTCTAGTGGCTAGCACGTGCGCTTTTGATTCACGTGGTCTCCGGTTCGATTTCCTGGGAGAGCATTAGAAAAATTGAACGCATTACAATGGTTCGGATTCTTACTAACCTCGGAACTGAAAAGTACGCTATACTTTAACAAACAAACTATAATTTTGCTGTTTAATTACTGAATACTTATTAGTTAACATGGGGCCGCAGTGATTCAATGGTAAAGCGTTCATCTCTGGTGCATAGGGTCCCTGGTTCGATCCCAGCTCGCGCCAAGTGGACTTTGTGAGGGACAAACACCGTGTGCGTGAGTTTCCTCGGGGGGTTCTCCCGTTTCTTCCCACTTTCTTCATTCCAGTATTTCATTCATTTCTCATCATCACCGTCTCCTTTAGCCTATCCGGCATAACCATGGGACGTAAAACAAAGATTTCATTTCATTAGTTAATATGTGTCATCTTGCCACCTACACTCTTTAGTGTGCGCAATACCCTTTTATAACTCTTAATCTGACCAAGTGCTATACTTGGTTGATTGCTGTTCTTAGCACTATAAATAAATTATTATTATTACTATTATTATTGTTTGCAAGTGGTTAGTGGGTTACAGTTAGACTTACTTACAACTTTACTTTACAAAAGTTTGGTTACAGATATGTCTACACAAATGTCAAGTCTTAAAAAATAATGGAAAAAATTAAACATGAAGTCGATATCTGTTACTAGTAGATATTTGTCTCCAATGGTTCTCGATTTACATAAAATTTTTATTACAATGCTAATTTAATACATAAACAGTATTATCTAACTGTAAATATTCAAATGACATTGTTTTCAGTTATAAACGTCTCATAAAAGACCTTTTCGTTACACTACATCGCTGTGTCACTGATAACCCAGAAACACATTCATATCTTGTTTACTGCACTTGGTTTACAGCCATATCAATGCGACGCATGCAAATTGTACAGATGAGACATAAAAATTATTATTATTACAAGATATAAGTAAATGATTGTATAATTTCAGAAATTTGTGAGATGTGACGTAATAAAAGGAGATGTGGAACAAATTTGCGTTATGTGGAAAAGAAGAAATGTTTAATGTGTTAGAGTTGAGGTCATGGCCGAGGATTGACCGACATCTGCAGGCAGCCAGAATTCAAGTTTTGGCTCAGTTTCTCGATTAAGCATTCGATGCTTGACCTTCGCGTTTGTTTTGTTCGCTTCCATTGCTGGTGCAAAATAAATAATACTAAGGAAGTTTTTGCATTGAACGGAAAGTTACGCCAATTTTGTTTCCATCCAGACAGTAAAACTTCGTGTATCTTGACAGCTTTCTTTAAAAAGTAGAGCAATTAATTAAAATAATTATCACAACAAACATGTATTTTACACGTTAATATGTAATAGGCAGCAAGGTTTAAGCTGTCACTTAAGTTATTTTTTTCTTCGCAGTTTTGTGAAGGTCAATACGCATTTTAGTATTTGGTTTAGCAAAATTATTTATTTTCCATTTTCAAAAATCAATTTAATGTTTCCACGATTATGCCCTTTACACAAAAGGAGTTGTTGTTGAGTTGATTTTAGTTTAGCGTCCCTTTCAGCAGCGAGGCTATGAGACGTAGACCCACTGATTAACGTGGAATCCGTACCACATGAGCTTCCGCCGGGAATCGAACCCGGGTCTCCCTTACACAAAAGGAGAGGAGGTGATTAATGAACGTAAATGATTATGAAAAAATGGTGGAATGAGAAGCAGGAGGACATGGTAGGACCTCGAGAAATCCCACGAGCATGAACAAATGTTGTTCATCACGAACTGACATAGCCAGGGACCCCTCGCATCAGAAGTGAACACTTTTCCAGTGTCTCAAATTATTTATATTTAATACAGTCTTGTTATATGATCACATGCTAATATACAAATAGCCTACTTAAGCACTCATAAGGGCACGGTGGCTTAATAATACAACGCTCGTCTATGGTGCAAGGAGTTCCTCGCTCGATTTCTGGCCACGTGAGTTACTGGTGGATAATATTGTATCCAGTGGCGGCGATTGAATGTTAAAAGTGGGGGAGGGCAAGACATGATCTCAATATTTGTATATCAATGTTAGTTTTCCCGGTTGTTTCTAACATCTTTGACGAAAGGTTGTACAACTAACAGGATACTATCATTTTCAATTAAAATACCGTATATCGTATTTCATATTTTATTAAGTAAATTGACAAGAGCAACGCAAGTAGATACTAGCCCTTTGTACTCTTAAACAACGAAAGTGTAAGAAGAGATTTGATTCCTTGCTCATGAACGTCTTAAAATTCTGTCTGGAAAATTGCGTGATCAGATTATTTAATAACAAATTTGCAAAACAAATAAATAGAAAGAATAACATTATTCATAATAATGAATAATGAGGCTTGTTTTGTAGAAATTATATTGAAACTGGGGAGAATGAACAACTTATATTTTTAATTCCACACATGCCATTAAATGTAAGTATGTAGAAAATGAAAGACAGTAAATACTACAAGCATATGCTAGGATATTTAAAGAAATACGCAATTGCAATATTAATTGCTTTGAATTGCAATAAAACGCAATTTCTGTAGCTTTCTTAACTCCACGGGAAGACAAATAATCAATACGTACTTACGCAACGGCAAGTATATGGCACGGTTTTTTCTATGAACCACTAATACATAAAAAAACGTAACATTTCCAAATGAAACTATATACATTAAGGGATCACTTCAAAAAAGTGGCGGCAACTGCCGCTTCTTGAGTGTCTTGACCCCCTAATCACCGCCTATGATTGTATTCATAGGTTCTCCTGTCTTTCCACCGATATAGTACAGTAAAATTAGCTCCGAACCCGGGCATCCAAAAAAACAAAGGTTTGAGTGTTCCACATTGTTCATTACACTTTACTTTAAATGTGGTAAAAAGTCTCCGCCAAAAGACTGTCGGGTTTTGGAGGGATGAGGGGGCGGGGGTTGGTATGAATTGTTGAAATTAGTTTAGAAAAATGATAATATTGTTGATCAAAAGCATATTCATAATACAAGTAATACTTTAATATACAATCCTTGACATCTAATCTAGGCTATATGCTTGACACCTTTAAAACAAATACAGTAAACTCTCGATTATCCGCGATCATCTTTACTGAAGAAAATCTACGTAGGAAAATAAAATCACAAAAAGGAAAAGGTATTTTAACACTTAAAAACAAAGTCAGTGGACATTTTTATGAGAAAGCAAATCAACAAACTTGTCTGTTTAGGTAGTAATAATGTTATTTGTAGAAATTCACCTGTAAATTTCAATTCAATTTGACATTAAGAAGAGGTATGCATTGTAGCTCCACATAACATGTGTGTTTTCAAATGATCGATTAAATTGTCCAAAAGAAATTTCGTATAGATGTATTCTCCTTTGTCCATTTTGAACACTGTCCGGTATAAGTTTGCCGCGCCACCCAATTACAAGGGTAATTAGAGTTTACTGTATAGAAAGCAAAAAAACATATATAATTAGACAAACCTAAAACGAAAAGTATTATCTTAACGCATTAAGCACAGAGAGTTTTCATTTCTCTTCATCATTCTCATCACTATCTGAATTTGTTTCAGAAAATTCTTGCATATCCTCGTCA
Organism: Thermobia domestica; assembly: GCF_964235325.1. Taxonomy (NCBI): domain Eukaryota; kingdom Metazoa; phylum Arthropoda; class Insecta; order Zygentoma; family Lepismatidae; genus Thermobia; species Thermobia domestica. The sequence continues at coordinate 64,916,180 of NC_137454.1, forward strand.
TCTGTCAACACATCTTCTTCCGCATCAGAATCAGTGGCAAAATCTGTATTACTGCATCCATATCCAGCGCAGTTAGTACACATGGTTGTGCAGTGAAGGGCACTTCTTCGGCAATCACAGTCGCTTAAACACTCTTCTGTGCATGAACAAGAGATGAGGCGTAGCAACCATTCTGGACCAGCAGCAAGAGTTGTTGGTGTTGGACGCAGATATCCACTGACCTTCTTCCAGCCCCATTTTAGTGGGTTTTTCTTGAATCCATTCCACTGTTGCACTTGGTGGTAGACTCTCAGTGAATGTTCCCTTGCTGCAGCTTTCGTTGGAGGTAGAATAGCTAACTTAAACTCACCTTGCACTGGCTGTCTTGCAACTGTCATTAAATATATCTGGTGACGTAAAGCATCCAAATTTCGTGTCTTGTGGGAATCATATAAAGATAGAAAAAAATCATGGCCAGCTTCAGCAATATCGTCTGCCTGTGCATTAGGATAATTAAAAATAAGCAATTTTTTTCTGAGTTCCTCATCACTTTTAACTTTTTTAAATGGGGCTGTCTTTCCTTTCCTATATATTGAGGACACAGAGTCACAGCCTGTAAAGGCATAAACACACAACAGAACTTCCTTCATGTCCCCTATTTCATGCTGCATTTCTTGAATATTGTAAATTTTATTTGACTGATTTCCTTTACCAGGCACAATCATCTTTAAGCGTAAGCTGCAGTATGGGGGAGCAAGACTAATTAACAAAACCAACAAATCAGTATCATCACCTATTACTCGCACCTCCATCCGATTTTGAGCCTCTGCGATTGCTGTCGAAACAATCAAAGTGTCTGCATCCCCATATGCTTGAAGCACATGACACCCTCTTTCCTTCAAGTGTAATGTCAGAAGGGATATTAACTGTTCCTTGTTGTTCTGGTTGGCAAGGAAATCACTCTGCCCAAAGGTGACGTGAATGTGGTCTTCTACTTTCACATCTATGTTGCTAGCTGAGCGAGACCTTCGCAGATGTTCCTCATCTTTTGTGTTGAGTTCTTCCCTATAACCATCGAACACGACAGTAGCTCTTCCGTAATGGGAGAGAACATAGTCACTATATTGTCGGCATATTACTTTAAACGTTGCAGGGCGTTGCCAAACAACACGATGTAGAAGATGCCCTCCATCGACCACATATGATACCCTCAGTGCCATCTCATCATCAGAAGGTGGATTGGTTCCTGCACTTGGTAACACTTTTAGGATTGAAGACTTGGTTCCTTTCCTCATCAAACCAGTTTCATCGAACAGTGAGGGAGGGTATGTACATAGTTCATATTTAAATATTTCTCTTAAATGTTCTTCTGTTCTCACACTACAAACCATGCGATGGAACAACTGGTTGGGGTTGACGTGAGTGGTGTCATTTCGGATGGTGACAGATCTTGTCACGGCTGCTAACGATTTGACGGTATACTTTCTTTTTAAATGGATTTCACTGAATTTCAGCCCTTCGATCTCTTTTATTGCAGAAAGACCAATATCACTGGCCTCGTCACAATTTGTAGTAGAGTCAGCCAATACACCTGTAGAGAGAGAAGACAACTGAGGAGGTTTTGTAAAAGGGTTGTGCAGTCGAAACCAAGTTATTAAAACTTTTAGGTGCTTGGCATTTAGCTTCTGGTTTGCATCACGTAACTCTACGTGTTGCTCTGAGGAAGCATAATTAATAGATGCAAATCGCTCAACTGCCTCTACGATTCTGGAGCTTGCAGGCATCGACTTCACCCATGTAGCGATAGTTGATGCAGTGATTCCTCTGCCACCAGTCAACCCACCGCTGCTTTTCATCGCCCGCATTAACACTTGTTCGATGGTCATATCGGTCCAAACACCGCACCAAAATTTGTTACTTCGGCGAATGGTGAAGAACCCTCTGGTGATAAATTTGTCGAACTCTTCTTCGGGTAATATACTCAGTAGATGTAGGCAATCTTGCAAGTACACATGCGCCGATTTCGCATAATTCAAGTGTCCTGTGGCATGGAGAAAAGGCAGCATTTGCTGCACACAGTGAAGATGGAGGTAAAAATCTCCAGTTCTCTCTGCTTTTATGAACATCTTGATAAGATGTACCATTTCTATGAATTGAATCCACAATTTTTGTGTTCTACCATGTTCCTTGAAATTCTGCAGCTGCTCATCTAAAGTATTTGCTAAATTCTTGACTGCAGTAGACCTCACTATCTCATCAGCACCTATTGTACAAGAAGTTAATTGCGAATAGAGTGCCTTTAAATCTTCCTTGTTAACATCAGGATCGTGTGTCTCAAGGAAAACTGTTATAAGGGCTTCTTGGGTTAGGAACAAAGCACGAATAGATCTGGAATATGCTTTCCCCTGCATCATTTGCGGAATGCTGTTTTTTGCGTATACTTGACTCCACACCTCTTCCAAACCACTTCCAGCCATTATGTGACCTACTGATCCTATAAAAGAAAGGAGAAAGTGAAACCCTCCAAGGCGAATGAATAGTGAGTTCAGAGGGCTACTGAGAGGGGCTGCAGCTACAATTTCCCGAGCCTTGGCATATAATGGTTGATCGAACGTAACCATCGTGCAAGCCTGACCCTGCTTAGCACCTTCCTGAGCAGCATAAAGGAGAACGGTGTAAATAGTGGAAGGGTTTGAGGGTGCTAAATTCACAAATGGAAGAGCCAAAACTGCTGATGTTTCATACGGTTGTCCAGCATGCAGCTTTTCCATACAACCACTCCAACCAGGCCTACTATCGGTACACGAACCATTAAGCCAAATACCAGACAACAAAAACATATTCAAAGTATGGGTGGTAATAGCTGATAAAGGTTTAATTTGCATTACTTTCCAATTTAAAGCAGTTATACGTGTATACCCAGATGTATCTGGACGTTTGTATATCTGTAATTCTGTTAACCCACTGTGTTCAATTTCTTTTGTACTGACATTCCTCCGAGGTACACAGGTGTCAACACTGAGTGCAGATTCAGGTGTCACACACAGTACACCACCCATGGAATGAAAAGTGGCATGACCGTCCACAGTATGTACATTGTAATCAGCATTATCAAAGACATACTGAACATAGCCCTGATTTATGTTTAATTTGTCCTCACTGGTAACTGACCTTTCGAATTTTAATATTTCGTTATAAGAAGAACAGAACCCCATATTTGCCAGTAAGTCAATTAAGAGCCTGGACCCAAACTTTCTGTGAAGGAACACTGCTGTACCAAATTGAACAGGAGACACAAATGATTTTGGCCGAGATACTGCAATTATGGAATGAGCAATAGCAATTGTTTTCCGTTCAGTACTTTTTTTATTTTCTTCTGTTATCCTGGTAGGCTTAATGATTTCATAAAGCAGTGTCTTCAGTAATTCTGGAATAAGATCTGGACTTCCCGTTTGAATTTGCTCAAGAGTTGGAAACTGAGAACAATCATAAGCTTGAGATTTCAGTGTTCGTCGAATTATTGCTGCTGCAGTTTTGATCACTCTCAATTCATCATCTTTTTCAACAACTTGCCGATTTTGGTACCAGACGTCCGACAGGATTCTGGATGCTGTTCCACTGAAGCAAATTACGACCCTTCTTCCGGGAAGATCTGTTACATGTATGTTGGAACCAAAACGCACGATCAATTTTCTTTTCAGGTGGCTGTCATCGTATGATTCCACGTTAGGGTTCAGATCGTTATACAGTTTTTGTAATTCCTTCAACGTGTACTGGCATTCATCATTCTCAATTAAATATTGACATAATTTATCAAATGCTGCAGCTCTTTCAGAGTCTGCTATTGATCCGCCTCTAGTTGCTGGCTTCCCAGGTTTACTTGAGCCTTCCACCTTGAATCTTGACAAACAATACCTATGGTACCTACCATCACATTGGACTAGGTCAATGACATTGCTAAGTCTGAGAAGTACTTCTCGTCCCCAAGCACAATTTCTTCTTATTGCGTCCTCACGGATACCTTTTATCAACTCAACTGTCTGTACCTCACTCCATTCTTCTTGGTATGGATATCTGCATTTCGATACGTCCACACATTGGCGACCACACAAGAAACACTGTGTTTTGAAGTCAAATGGAGCACGGGGAGTTTGTCTAAGCTCAGGATTTGGAACTGTTGGGGGTGGCTTGGGTTTTAAAGTGTAGCGCCTACGACACTCCTTATGCACTTCCAACACTACTTCCTTTTCGAATTTCTCCTTCACACCATCTTGCTTAATTTCACTACACTCTATTATTCTATCTCTCCCTTTTTGAGTTAACCGAATAAGTTCACCACCTTTATCAACACAAGGTTGCAATACACAACTCATACTTACAATGATAATAATATCGTTTTCACGTCCACAAAGCAAATCAAAACTGTTATGAAACAACTACCGGTAATACCACTTGTTATACTTGATCAGTGTGCCTTTGTTTGGGAGACATAGTAAATGATCAGAAATAGGTTTTAAACGTAAAAGGTAAAGTAGATACACAAGAGAATGTCGTTTACACTTTTTAAAACATTAATCTTAAAATAATAATTATGCATGTTGATTTAAAAATAACAATACGCAGAGAAAATGTCGAGATTTTGTAATTTAGAGACATCTGCGGAGCAAAAATGTAACTGTATCTTTAACAAAAAGAAAAATAATTTTCTAATCTCTTTCCTTCTACCCCATCCCTCTCGCAAACCCGACACTATTTCTGCGGAGACTTTTTACCACACGTAGAGTAAAGGGTAATAAATAATTTGGAATAGCCAAACCTTTGTTTTTTTGGATGCCCGGGTTTAGGTGTTTTTTTGCCTAATTTTACTGTACTAATAATTTCATAAACATTCACTTTATCTGTCTCCATCTGTCATTTAGCTTAAAAGGCATCTTAAGATTTTATTACAAGTCAGACATGTAAGTTATTACATGTCAGTAGCTTGATGGTAAGTTATGCATATATTTGATATGTAGTATACTCCCGACCATCTGGGTTAATGTGGTAGAAGGGCGGGCGAATAACAAAAAAAGTCGGATAGGTCGGAGTTCCGTAATTACTCACTTCCTGACACTTTTCATTTCATTTTAACACTCCTGTGAAAACAAGAATAAATATTTCGTTCACTAATATAACCAATTACCTTCGAGATTCATTCTATACGGCCAATTAACATTGGAATCAATAGCAATTAACAAACAGCAATGACAATGCGAATGGGATGGAAGTAAGTACGATCTATATTTAAAGATATCACTCCAGTATTCTCCTGGAAAAATCTAGGAAAAGCCCTGGAAAAGACCACTTGCTGGATTAGAACTGTCAACTTCTCGACTGTGAAGCAGAGATGCTGACCACTAACCTAACAAATTATGTGAAAACTTTCTGGTTGTTATAAAATAAAAGCAAGTGATGCATAAATATATACTGTAAAAAAAATTATGTAACTGAGTGTGTGAACAAATTACTTTTTCTCTTCGAAATTGTGATGTCCCAAATTTGAATTCAGAGGCCGTTCATCTTTAATAGACTTTCCTGGTCCTTGACGCCAATAAATAATATAACAATCATTATTCAGAGGTCATAGGATTCAAACCATATGTGCTCCATCGAGGAATCGAATCCAGGTCTGTCGCACGAATCATAAAAACACTAATCAGTTAGTCACGAGGAAAATTTTCCATGTAAGTTATTACAAGTCAGTAGCTTGATGGTAACTTATGCATATATTTGATATATAGTATACTCCCGACCATCCGGGCTAATGTGGTGGAAGGGCGGGCGGATAATAAAAAAGTCGGATAGGTCGGAGCTCCGTAATTACTCACTTCCTGACACTTTTCATACCAAAACCTAATGTTACTCATATTTTCTGACCTTTTCGTACTTTATAAAAGTTTCTTAGGTATTGTAATGTGCGTTTAAAAAAATAGAGAGAAAGAAAGTCTAAGAAAAAAATATTGTACACATTGTAAGATAAATTTTAAAATGTGTAACTTAATTGCAGAAAACATAAAATGATGAACATTGTACAGTAGGAATACATAAAATTTTAAAAGAAACAAAACATTAACGTAAAACATAGACATAATTATTAAATTATGCTTCAAAATTATTTTAATGTTTACTAGTTCAACCTGTGCTCTCTTCACAGAGCACCATCCATATATGAACATGAATCTCCTTGTCATTCCTCACAACATCTGTACAAGTCCCTTTACAGACACAAATAAAAGATGAAATGAAATGAAATCTTTGAGTTTTACGTCCCACGGTTATGCCGGTTAGGCTAATGGAGACGGTGATGATGAGTAATGAATGAAATGGTGGAATGAAGAAAGTGGGAGGAAACGGGAGAACCCTGAGAAAACCCACGCACACGGTGTTTGTCCACCACAAAGTTCACTTGGCGGGAGCTGGGATCGAACCCGGGACCCCTAGCACCAGAGGTGAACGCTCTACCACTAAGCCACCGCGGCCCCTGACAAATAAAAGATGTCTTGATAAAAAAAAAAAAAAAATCGGCAAGGAGTGCTATAAATGGGAGATTTTTTTCAATATCTCGCACCATTTGCAAAAATTTGAGCCTATTTCCGGTTGGAGTTTCTAATTCATGTGACGTTAATGTTTTCTTTCTTCTTGCATGCAGTATGTAATAAGCAAAGACTCGTACATTACACACACAATTAATTATAATGTCAGTGATATATAGTGTTCATTGGGCAAAACACTCCAAACAATGAAGATTCATCTTAGACTGGAGAAATGGTAACCCTTCCTTTTTCATTATCATTTGGCCATAAAACAAACGCCTCAGAGATATACTAAACCCGTACACAAATGTGTGATGTTGGAATGTATATCTCGTAGGATATGATGTTTTACTTTTTTTTTAAAAAAATTAATACTTCCAGTGTACCTCTAAAAATGCAATAAAGAAATAATGTCCACTTTTAAAATATTCAACTAGAACAGAACAATGAACAAAAAATTTGGAATTGATCAGTGAAAACGGCATCTTCCTAGAGTCTATGGTTCCCGAGAATGAAATGATTAGCCACGAACAAATAAATTTTTCTTGATCACAAGCATATAAACTTTTCTTGGCCATAAACATATAAACCTATCATTTTAATACAGAGATTGATAATTGATTATACAAGTGTGGGAAAGTAAGCTTAGGGGAAAGAGTCAACTTAGTTTTTGAAAAAGTCCTTGGTAGATGACTGCCACCTATCGGTAAAGTCACGTTTTAATGAAGGCGTTAAAAGTTGAATAGATCGTTCAAAACACTATTCCTAATTTTATTACGGAGTTTTTTTTCTGTTATTTCTCTTTTAACTAGGCCGGATAGTTTAGGGTCTATTGTATTATGGATTATAAGATATATTGTAGCCTTACATAGTGTCTTGTGTGTCAATCGCATATTAGGCCATTGACTCAACTAATTGGAATTCCCCATGCTTGTTGCTTCAGTAGACGGTCGTTATGAATGCGTAATGAATTTCCATTACAATGTTCTTCAAAAAACTGGCAACCAATAGACTTTAAAAAGAAAAAAAAACTTTGACTCACATTCCGAGCAGAATTCTAATAACTAAAGTGGAATCGCAGTAGAACGTTTTTCCTTTTATATTAATATTGTAATAAACTAACAGTAATATCAACATTCGAAGGTGAAAGTCTTTGAAGGGGTTGGTAACACTACCTTTTCTCGAAAAAAGATAGTGGGTAACATAAAACTAGTAGATTCTCTATTTACTGTAGTGTGGTTTTCTAGAACCATTGTAATTTACAGTTATGTCTTTTATACATTTTTTAAATGAAATCAAATCTTTAAGTTTTACGTCCAACGTTTATGCCGGATAGGCTAAAGGAGACGGTGATGATATGAAATGAGGGAAATGATGGAATGAAGAAAGTGGGATGAAACGGGAGAACCCCAAGAAACCCACGCACGCAGTGTTCGTTCACTACAAAGTTCACTTGGCGCGAGCTGGGATCAAACCAAGGACCCCATACACCAGAGGTGAACGCTCTACCACTGAGCTATCGCGGTCCCTATACATTTTTTAAGTTTAACGATTATGCACTGATGCTAAGGAAGATGATGATGATGATAATGAAAGAAATGGTGGAGTAAAGAAAATAGGAGAAAAGGGAGACCCCGAGAACAACCACGCACACGGTGTTTGTCCACCTAAAAGCCCACTTGGTACGATCTGTATATACATATTCGATTATATATTTAATTAAATCTTTATTTTTTCGTACCTTTGTTTTATCTTTATTTGCTTACTTAGACTGTCCAGATGTATTTATTTTATTTTATTTTTTGCTCATAGTAATTGTCCCTCCCCCAAGTGTAACTCTTTACTGGTCAGCATTAGGTAATACAAAGGTTGGATTTTTCGTAATGGCAACAACGGTATATCTTAAGAAGTAGAGTAGGCCCTACTTACAAGGTTCGAAGTTTTACAGATCCTTGATGTAATCACCAGCATTGTGAATCACGCGTTCCTAGCGGTGTGGAAGCTGCTGGATGCCGTTGAAAGTGTGGATGGAACGAAATTTTTCTTGAACTTCTGAAAGTTTACTCTTGCAGCAGCTGGAGTTGAGATAGTGTGGCATGCTGTAACCGGTTGATCTTGCATAATAGTTTGTGCACTCGCCACAATCACAATTAAGCCTTGATCGTGGATCGGAACCCACGTTAATAGTATATTCTATCCTTAATAACTTCTCTGTTGTGTAAGGACGCAAAGCAGAGAAAAAAGTTCAAAAAGATTTCAAAGCTTACCCCTGTATATAAAATTGTCTGGCTTCATTGGACAGTAGAATCGCTGTAGATTTTACACGACAAAAGCTTGGGTCATGAAAATTTAAGATCTTCTGTCTAGTCCTTGCTTTAATGCGTCCATGTTTGTATCATTTACTAAAATAAGAAGGCTTCGCAAAAATAGGAATATATCAACCTCTTTTTGTTATCAAATTTACGATCTACCTTTTGGGCTTATACGGAACTTACATTTTATTGTCTTATTTTTTAAAAGTCCACATTTCATATAAACTAGCAAGTTTGCTTGCTCTGAAACAATAGGATTTTAGAGAGAAAGAGAAACTAGCGCTTGTGAGATTTTATTGGAAGAAGTTTAGGAGGTTTCCATGAGTTAACGAAGACACCTTTCAGTGCGCTAAGCTGAACTATAGTACCTGCTGTTTTTCTGTATGTTTGTTTATTATTTAGAAATTAAAGAACTTTTTCAATATTGCAGCTACTTGAGACGTGGACCTAAAATTTAGAGTGATATCCAAAGCACAAGTACTTCCACCAGAAATCGAACCTAGCTCTTCTACACCAAAATTTCATTTGTATGCTGGGTTTCATATATGTAAAAGGGTCATGGTATTCGGAGTTACCTTATCTAAGCTGGTGAGACGTGGAAAGAGGGAGCATGATATAAAAATAAGACATTTCTATTGTGTCTAAATGAAGTGGAATTTGGGATCCTTTAGTTTATCTATCAAAGTGTTAATATTTTGTATTTTCTCTCAAAACGTGACGGGCTAAATGGTTTCAGATGCGAAAGCCCAGAAATCTAAATCCTAAATCCTTTCTTAAAATCTGTTTGAAGACTCTTCTCTTAGTCCCCTAAGTAACCGAGACGTCAGTGTGAGTAATTAGGCCGTTGATACACAGTGCAGCATATGATTAGATCTCAAAATATATTTGTGCTTCATTTAGTTTCGGAGCTCACACATTGGATACTGGAAACATTCGGCACTGAAACACACAAGGATATGTCTTGTTTACTATGGTTGTAAAACACAAAGTTTGCTTTTATTTTAGGCAAACTATTGTTTTTTTTTTTCACTAGTTTTATTTGTTTATGTGTGTCCAGTAGAAATTTCACTTTAGAAATTATCTTACGAATCTAAAATTACCTTACAAATTACAGATAATCCTACAAAATTAGAGAAGCTTGAAGTCAAATATTTTGTACTTAAGGAAATTAATCGTTTGAACAAATTAATTAAATGGTTAAAAGCTGGATTGAGGAATACATTTCTTAATTCTTTACGGGTATATTGTTAGTCCAAGAACATCACGACGGATATATTTTAAGAAATCGTAAAGAAAGACTCTCTATTTTTCTTTTGTTCTTCTTTCTTTTACAACGTTTAAGAAGAATACAATACGAACTTCCTGTTTTTATTATCCTTGTATACAGTGTATGCATATGATGAATTGTCTCGAAAAATAAAATGGCATACTTTAAATTGAAGTAGGATTGTTAGTATTAAGCGTATCTTAAAAATGATACTACACTCGTTGTGAATATAGAAGAATAACTTCAATGTATCCGTTCTCCTATCATGAGGTTCTTAACTTAAGTATCGAAACTAAATATACTTATGTGGTTTCATTCTATTCACATAAAAGTACAGAAGATTGGTTCAACAGTAGAGCATTTACCTCTGCTAGTGCGGAAGATTCCTGGTCTGATATCAGGCTATGCAAACTTGTGTTGACCATGTATATTGCTTCTTTTCTAGCCCTGTTTTCTCCCACTAACTTCGTTTTGAACTCTTAATGGAGACGAATAATTAATTCAAGTATTTTTTTTTTATCTTACAGTATATAGGGTAACTGTCCCAATAATTGACAGTATAAGAACAGTGTTTGACAAATTGCAAGTTTCTTCACCCTTTAAATGAGCCTGGCTTACTGATCTCTCGTAGAGGTACGAAGGCATCCGTCCTTCATCTATATAGACCATCATAAAAATAATAGACTAATAATTATTATTTTTTACAATATGTATACGAAAAGTTGATCATTGTACCAGTAATTGACACCAAGATTTGTGAGATTCACCAGTAATTGACACCTTGTGACCCAGTAATTGACATCTCCTAATATCTTATTCTAATGAACCATATAATTTTCTACCAACTTATCAAGCTAATTTATAAGTTTCCACCTGGATAAACATGTTTATTTCTTTCGCTAATATAGCTATTATAGTACTATTTTGCACTGTCCATCGATTTTCTGTTTTCTTTGGAGAGCTACTACTTAGAGGCAAATATTAACAGTGGTGTGGGATTAACAACACTGCAAAGGAAGAAAAGGTGGCAGCATTTGCTTGTACCTAGTCCCGCAGTCTTGTTGCGTCGGAAAAAAGACGACAGTGTCAATTACTGGTACACTGTCAATTATTGGGACAGTTACCCTAACCATCAGATGTTAAATGTTAAGATTTACTGTATTTTCCTTATTTACAGAAAATAAGGAGATCAGTTAAGAATACACCTATTTCGAACGACTTTTTATTGATACCCATAAAGTGAATATCCCAACACCTAACTGATCAACAGTTACTAGAATTTTCACAATGTTTCGTGTTAGGTTGCTCTTCTTTTTTTCTTTTTCTTTTTTCTTTTTTTCTTTCTTTTCTTTTTTTTTTTTTTTTAGAGCCAGGTCTTCCAACGTAAATTTTACGTACTTCCATAGCATTTACAGATGTCTGATATTTTTGTACAGATACCGTAAACCCGACAACAACATAATAGTTTCACACAACTTTCGCTGTAGCGTATCGTTTTTCTGTAAGGCTTACTAATTATTCTCTACTAACTACATATTCTATCCATTATGCAACCAAAAATGGTCTGGAGTTGGCATCTATTGTATAACATCCAGAAGATCTTCACGAATTACTGTATTTGAGTTCCACGAACCACGATAGACTTTAAGAACTGATTAAATATAAAAACGAGTAAATTAAAAAAAAAAAAAAAAAAAAACGAAAAAGGAACGTTTTTGAAAATAATGCTTTTATGGAATGCACTAAAAGAGAGATAAGTGACGTTCCTAATATGCATAAAAACTTTAGCCCTCAGTCTTACAAAGACCGCTCAATGCTTTAAAATCCACTCCATTATATACTTAACTATTTTTTCTCCTTTTAATGCATTTCAGAATGTTTACGAAACCAAGGGTAATGCGATGCCTGAAATGAAATACAGAAGTTTCTAATCATCCGACCTAATGTGGCAAAAGGGCAGGCCAGATAGGGCGAAATTTTGGAATTACTCACTTCTTGTTCAACCATTGCCATTTAAAACATAATTTTTATATCAAAATTTGCTGTTGTTCATATTTTTTGACCTCTTAGTACAGGCAAATATTTTATAAATATTTTTATGTACTGTACTGTGCGTTAAATAAATAAATATACAGAAAAGGTGGCTCAGTGGTAGAGCGCTTACCTCTGGTGCGTGGGGTCCCTGATTCGATCTCCGGTCGAGTAAGTTTGTTGTGGACAATACGGTGTTCTTGGGTTTTTTCGGGGTACTCCCGTTCCCCGCGTAGCGTAGTCGCTAACGCTCTCGCCTTTGGTGCGAGCGGTCCCGGGTTCGATTCCCGGTGGGGTCCCTCGGTCAAAAAGTGTAAAACGCTTTTTAAGGTCATCCACCCTGAATGAGGTTTTCCTGGGTTTTCCTCATTCACACCAGACAACCTGGGTGGTACCTAACTTATAGGTCCCAGGCCGCTTCCTTCCTTCCCTAACCCTTTCTTCCTTTCCTTTCCCCGGATTCTGTGCTCGCCAAGGGACGTCATCCCTCAAAACGTGAAGGGCTAAATGGCCTTAGATGCCGAAAGCCCACAAATCTAAATCCTAAATCCGTTTCCTTCCACTTTCATAATCGTTCACTTGTTTTAATCATACCCTAAAGGGCATAAACGTGGGATGTTAAACTGAAAGATTTCAATTTTTCTATATTCCCCCTTCCCCGAAAACATACGTGGAAGTATTTTATAATTACATATTGTCTTTTCGGATGCAGAATAATACCCATTCAATACTACATAGATTAGTGGCTTCTAGTATTGAACTCCTTTCAACGAAAAATTCTGGATGCTTCTTCAACAATAATATATATATATATATATATATATATATATATATATATATATATATATATATATATATATATATATATATATATATATATCAAAAGTTAAGGGACTTCATCCCGGCGAAATTAAAATACAGCTAATTTTACAGTAATTATGTGATATCTTCAAATAGATAAAAGATAATCGAAATGTGGAACAAGAGCGCCCTAGACAATATCATTTTACATGAGATACCGTTATCACGATTCACTTATCTGCTTTCGATTTCGAGCCATTTTGATAATCGACATTTATTTTCGCGTTTTTAAACGGCTGAAAACGGAAAGTCACTAGATGACTTGTGATAACGGTACCTTACGCGAAATAATATTGTCTAGGGCGCTCTTGTTCCATATTTCAATTATCTTTTATCTATTTGAAGATATCACATGATTACTGTAAAATTAGCGGTATTTTAATTTCGTCTCTTAATGACAAAAGTTCTGTTCTGTTCGGTAAACGAATATTGTATTGTTCTTAAGTCATCTATTTATTCGTCTATCAGTGTTATTATTCTTTGCTGCATATTACAGGCACGGTATCATTAAGACATAATATTGCATTCTATCCAAAAGCTTTTTGGACACACCCCGAAAGAAAAACTTCTGTGACCAAGAGGCCAAACTATCTATTATTTGCCGGTCTGAGAAAACACTATGCTGAGAACACTATGTATAATATCAAATCTGAAAATGTGTTAAAGGGTTTTCGATTATAAAATGAATGCTCTACCTACACTGAAGTGAATATTCTACTGTATTTGGTTTAATGTACAATGAAATCTCAGGAGGGACATGCCTAAACAAGAAAATTAAAAGATTAAAATTTTGGATCAGAAACTTTGTCACAATTTTCACGTAATATCCGGCTGAAATTTCTTTTTGTCCATAAGCAACGCCGTTGCATTACTGATTATTAATGACTGAAACCAATTGCAACCAAAGAACCATCTTCGTAAATGACAACTGGAAGGCTCTGACTAAATCTCTGAATATCTGTTGCTCATCATTAAAATAAAAGACAAAAACTAATTAATTAATCACAGTTAAAGTTTAGAATATCAATGAATCCAGCAGCTTATCACTTTAGTGACGTGAACTCTCCAAGAACCTCCGCAGAGCGTCGCTGGAGTCGGTGACCCCAAAAGGAGCAGCAGGTAAGAAAATGTTTGCGGTAGTAGTCAGGTGTTGGGCGCCAGCATGTGTGGTTAGAAGCCTTCGTGAGTGAAATTCTTGGTGTTCATTTCATTTATTTATTATTCGTTACGTTACAGTATATGACAGTGAATGTACACAGAACTCCTTCTTCTGTGAAGAAATAAATTTATTATTGCTCATGGACTAAAGTGAACAAATGTGATTCATTTATAAGGTAAAAGCAAGAAGAATTATATTTTGACAACCAACAACTGTGTCGGTAAGTACAGTAGATGCATTTCTTCCATGTGTCAACTCACACTATTATGACATACCTCACAGAAATCGGACACTTTTGACATGCTTAATTAATATCTTTGTGCGTCCACTTCCACTTGGAACTGTTCCCGGACATTGGTTAACGACTTTTTAGAGCTTTCGACGAAAAGAAAATTAATCTTTTGCTTGACGTTCCACAGTATGTCCGTAACGCTAAAATGGACAAATAATAAATACGGATGATTACGGAAGAATTGGTAAGATAAGAATATGGATGGAAATGGAGAAAACAGTAAAAATAAGAAAACCAAAAATGGATCAAAAGATTGCGACCTCGGCCAATAATTAGTTTTTGGATCAGGAGCCACAAAATTTTTAAACGGCCCCTAAATCGAGTTTTCGTATTTTCTGCGGAATAAGCATATCGTACTAAGTTAAGTGATAGTTTGGGTTTGGTTACACTATATATAGTCCTCCAATAAGACCTACAAGAATCTTTTTATTGAAATATATTGGATTGTTTGATCCAAAAAAGGAACACGGACAGAATGCTGCCTACCATCAGCAACGTATGCCCCAGTGCAGTGCAGTGAAGAGGAATAAGAAATTTAATCTACTATTCGAGTTGTGAAATACTCAGGGAATTACATGTGATTTACAATTTTCAGTGAAAATTTGTTCGGCTGGAATGGGCAATTATATTCCGGGAATTATAGCTAAAAATGCATGTACGGAAATTAACATACACCAATCATCTTACAAATCGAGAACCACTCATCTCTGTTTAATTCGCCCAATGCTTGTAATCTGATAAGAAAAATAGGTATTTAATGAACAAGATCAACGACGTACACAAGGTGACTTCGGGTTTAATCCCAACTCGAGCAAGATATTATGGAAAAATAAACATTTACGTTTTAAAATATATAACCAAAAATCACACTTCTTCTGAAAGGATATGAGATTGGGTGCTTAAACACCACCTTCATGAAATTTTGCGTACGCTACTGAGCAAGATGGTATTAAATAATTAAGTAAAATTGTGTAACACCAATCGTATTCCATTATTTTAAAACCCGTACATAAACCTTTTGTTTAAAATTTCTGGAAAGCATCTGACAGTCTTTTCTCTGAACTTGATAATTTATGATCTAATCTCGTATTCTCACCACAAAATACACAGTCGATCTACCACAATGTAATATGCGGAATAGAAATTTCGTATCAGTTTCTATAGGAAAATACAATCTATTTCAATAACCAACAACATTTTGTTGCAATTCTTAACGGGGATTTACAAACTTGGTTTATATTCACAGATTTCAGAAGAGAAAAAAAAAAATGCTCGTGCCCATAGCTGTACGACGACTTAAGGGTAAAAACAATGGATATTTCATTTTCTAAAAATAAATAAATTTTAAAAAAAGTTAAAAATTACTAAATTTGCTTGCAGTTTCCTATTCATTAATGATATAAAATAATGTAATGCTACATATTCTTAACTTTTAAATAAACTTCTCCTTCGTAACCAAGTGGCTAATGTGCGTGCTCTTGAGTTCGACTCCAGATGGACGATACACAGTCTTGGATATAAACATGAATAGTAGTAGTTCGGATTACACTGTAAGTAGTAGGCCCTAACATATGGTCTCAATGCTGAAAAGTGATGTTAAATTGCAAACCTTAACTTTAAAAAAATACTAGGAAACACAATATTCTAGGACTTAATATTCTTTGACAAGATTTTGTTGAATTTTATTCTGAAATAGAGTATATTCCTTTGTTTTGCGAAAGCATCTTTTACAATAGCCCGATTCAACTATTCACCACAAATACTTCGATAAATGTTGGAAAAATGTACCCAAAATATCAAACAATGGAATATCAATGTAGATAATGGGATCTCCAATATAATTAACGTTTAACGTCTAATTAATTTCCTCCAAGCACATACCCCACGTATTTCGTCTCAAGAAGTGCTTCATTACCACGACAAGATCCTCAATGACGGAATAGAAGAAAAACTATACGAAAAGTGCGTGCGTTAAAATAAGAAGCGCAACCAAGGAACGCTGCAACGTTATTGATGGTTACAATCTTGTGCCACTGGATTTTTACACCTGAAATTTACATATAAAATATGTCCATTTTTTTACGTTTTCTTTGTGACGTCATATATAACCAGTAAGGCTGATAGAAGATACCCTTTTCTTCCAGCTTCTTCTCGGTACATTTGAATGCTTGAATCTATATAAATATTAAGTTCGTTCTCAAAATATTGCAACTTAACTCCAGAAACAATATCCACAAATATAAGGTGATTAAATGTCAAACTCATCATCTACAAATGTTCATAACAGTCCTCGTCAAAACTGTTATCTGGTGAAAAATTGGTATGTTACCACTACATTCGATTAATTGGATGACCTTAGTTTAACTTTCTTTTTGGGCACCGGAACTCAGACCTACATTTTAATATGTGATCTGAATCATTGTCCCAGTAGGGATCGAAACCGTGACTAACTATGGTTAGATTGGGAAGCCAACCCATGATAACTATAGAGCTCTATTGGGGTTGCATGGTTAACATATGCGCCTTTAGCGCAGAACACCAGGGTTCTACTCCCGGGAAGCTCATGTGGTTGGATCCCATATTAAGCTGTAGGTTTACGTCTCATATACCCTCGGTGCTGAAAGAAGAGCTACACTACAAATCAACCAACCATAGCTACAACCTTCTCCAGCTCGGAAATCAAATTCTTTCGACCACAGTACTGTATTATATCTATATCTATCTGTAGGAAAATTCAAAAGAAGTACCAATAATACGTAAATGTTATAACCATTCATACAAAGTAGATTGTAATTTAAACTTCCCTTGTTTATCCATTGTACAACGAAATAAACCCATGATGGCATTAGTACTGTCCATACAAAGCGTACTACAGTACCACATTTATACAGATAAAGTCAAGAAAATGTGCATTGAAGACACCCAAAAAAACTTTATATGCTGTCAGTTCCAGATATGAGCGAATGACACACCCTCTGTATCTTTGTAAACATGGAAGTTTATCCATTAAAATGGATAATTTGATTTATTTTGAAATAAGTATTTCAATGAACGCGTCACTGAAATCAAAACAAATACAGTAAAACCTGTCTTCAACGGACCCTTTATTAAACGGGAAACTGTCTTGAACGGAAATATTTCACAGTCCCATGAATTTTGGAGAACAAAACGTGTAAAAGTCCCTTCACTAAGCGGAAACTGTGTTACGCGGACAACGGAAAGAAAAATAAACATTTAACGGAAAATTCTGAGTTCCGGACTACAGCGTTTAGAAGATGTTTAGACATTCTGTGAGACATATACATTACAACATCTGCGATAAAATGTTCGTTCTTTTGTTAAATATTTCTGAACAATGTTGATTTTCCCCAACCACTACTCATATTCACCCCCACAAATTGTCCTTAATCCCCGCAACTTAATCAACAATCATACGGAATGTCGGAAAGAGGAAAACGAGATAGAGGAAGAAGAGGAATACAATACCGAGTTCCAAGAAGAGTGTAGAATAAATACATATCAAGATGCTCTCAGAAGTTTAAAGGAACTGCAAAAATTTGCCTTACGAAAAAATGATTCTGATTCACTTAGTACAATTTCTCAGGCTAAACTGTATGCGGAAGGTCAAGCAGCCAAGCAGCAATGTACACAGAAAATCCTGCTTGGCTATTAGAAAAATAAAGAAAACGTGTGCATAGCATATTTTGTATTCATTTTATTTCTTTTTTGTGTATTTATTCGTAGAAGAAAGAAGTACTGTATTCGAACAATGTACGTACAACAATATATTTTCTCAGTATGCCCCTTTATAAGCATGTATTTAAAAAAAAAGAAAGGAAAGGAAAGGTCTACCTCCACTAGGCGGAAACCTGACTTTAACGGAAATTTTTGCATGTCCCGCTCGATTCAGCTAAAGACAGGTTTCACTGTATATTGAAACCGGTGTTTGTTATGAACATTTTGTCAAATATCTTTGGAAACATCTTGCATTTTTCACTATGGCATTTTCGAACCACAGAATATAACATTGTTTGGATGGAAGGGGAATTTCCTCCTGTAGTGTTCCCACTTTAACGAATAAAAATTAACCGAGAGGAGATAAGATGTTATAATGTGTTCAATTCAAATATACTTTGAGACCTTCCTGTTGGTCTAATGCAGTGCTATTCAACCCGGGGTATGCGTACCCCTTGGGGCACGCGAAGATGCTTCCGGGTATACGTAATGCTGTTTCTGGGGAGTCTGCTGGAAATGTCTGTTGACAGTCCACTGCAAACGAAATTCGATAACTTGTCAATTTGTGACTTTTGAATTTATGCTCAAAGAGACTACAATGAAATTAGTGGCAGGGCTGTTTCACAACTTCTTCCCTTTCCATCAACATATTTGTAAACAAGGTTTCTTTGCATTAACATCAATAAAAACGAAGCACAAAAATTGCTTGAATCCAGAATCAGCTCTGATTTTCGCACTGGCGAAGATTCGGCCAAGAATCGAAGAGTTGGCGTCCCGGGAACGAGCTCAGTCATTTCATTAACAGGTTAGTTCTGAAGTTACTTTTAGTTTTTGAATTTTTAACATTGTCCTCAGTGTACAAATTATCAGAGAGGATGAGGGGAAAATCCTCCTCAGTAGAACTGGATGTCTCCCATATGTTTTGAAATTCCCCATGTTAATTTTTTTAGATGTGCACTTTATCCTCCTGTAGTCTTTTGACTGGTACACTGATAATTTTTTGTTGGGTCTCTATTCCCCCCCTCCT
The DNA here is from genome assembly GCF_964235325.1 of Thermobia domestica. Lineage (NCBI taxonomy): Eukaryota > Metazoa > Arthropoda > Insecta > Zygentoma > Lepismatidae > Thermobia > Thermobia domestica. Next base: position 64,935,415 of record NC_137454.1, read on the forward strand.
TTTTTAATCAACAGAACATTTGTATTAAGTTTAATAAGTCAATTTCGATTTAATTTCTTTTAAACAGCTTCACGGGTACACAATTGGATGGCGAACTGTGTCTAGGGGTACGCGAGAAAAAAAAAAAGCTTGAATAGCACTGGTCTAGTGCACAGCACGCTCGCGTGCCTTTGGTACATGGAGTTGCAAGACCAATTGCGGAGATGAGCATTTGAACGCATTTTCGTGGTTCGAATCCCACCTTAAATATAGATCCACGTCTCATATACCTACGGTGCTGATCAGTGGCGCTAAACTTCTACAAATAAAAACAAAACTTTTATGCAACATTGCAAAATTATAATCACAATAAGAACCCTACCAATAACAAATATTTACAAAAGTGTATATATACACTATCACTTTACTAATTTTCAATAAAAGTAACTTAATAACGAAGCTGAAAGTAGATCAAAAGAATAACGTTTGAAATTACGTTATTTAAAAAAAATGGATAAAATTTCTGTTCTATGATGCTAAAAAAGAAGTCCGAACAAAGTTTACACTTCAAATAAAGGACTTATGGTGCTCTAACTTTTATTTTATTTTTAGGGAAATACGAAAGAAAACCACTTGCTTATCTACATACATTTTTTATATTTTTGTTCAAAGGAAATAAGCCGTAATAATAATAATAATAATAATAATAATAATAATAATAATAATAATAATAATAATAATAATAATAATAATAATAATAATATGAACAAGGATTAAATTAAATTTGCTGAGCGTAGTTTGGAAATGATAAACCTTTTTTTCTTGCTGATGTTCGCTCTTTAAAAACTTTCAAAGTTCTCGCTTAAAGCCATGTTTAAATGTTTGGGAGCTGACGGTGAGAGAATGCTTACATGTATAAGATATATGTTCACTGTCTAACCCCTTTGTATTTTTTTTTAAATCTTAATAGACTTTAATCTCCTGCAAATAAAAAATTCTTAATTCACAGATTCTTACGTTTCGTGTAATTGGATTCTTCAAGAGCTGACATTCATGTATATGCAAGCGAATCTAACAATACGTTACTGATTTCTTTTAACCATTTTAATAAATATATAAGATTCACACACACTATTGTTGGGCTTGGAGGTCAAAGTGAATTCCCTGTCAGATGGGAGTCTAAACATCCACGTATGCTAAACGGGGAACAAATCAAACACCTGTTCTGGCTTCAATTGTAGGTTCTGCGCTCATGGGATGATCACAATTGAAAGTAGTCCCGTTAGTTGACAGAAACGGAAAACTAATAACATAATCATACGCTAATATGCAGTTGCATGTATAAAACTGGCCTTCTCGTTATTTTAATTATATAGCTGATTCCCTATTATGAACTGCATCCCATGCCATGCTTTGCATGCATACTTCAAATACTAATGTGGTCAGCGGACCTACTATTTAGTAAATAGTAGTAATAATAATAATAATTGCAGTACAACAGATCAAGTACGTGTTTCAATCAGGATTCTTTCCTCTTGATATCATGTCGACTTCAGGTGGGAATAATAATAGAAATACATCTAAAAACGAGTTACATTCATTTAAGGAAGGGTAACTAATATTAACAACATTGTCTCGGTATGTTAGAAGTTAGCAATGTCTTGGTCGAAGCACTAGCATTATAATTTTATTTAATTTCAATTTCAGTCTGATGATATACGTTGTCATACATTTTATTCTTTGCTGCATGGTCAAAGGGGCTTAAATTTAAAAAAGGATGTTTTTAGGAGTGCCACAACATACTTCAAAAATCAAACAGAAAATGAATTAACGAATACTCATCATTTTATTTATGACTTGTACTGCACCTAGAAATAAATAAATAAAAGCAATATGCCTTAAGTCGTATTTCCTTTTGATTTTGAAGTTTGATTTGACATTCCTAATTTTTTTCTTAGGCCCCTGTATATTAAGTGTTTCACAGCTTAAAGCACTTTATTTACACATGAAAGATAGGAGGGATTCATTCAGTTGAGAATCAAGATCGGCTAGTGGCTTTTGGTCTTCTTGGGAAAAAAATATTTTTAATCAGCTTGTATTTTGGAGCCATTCAACTGAGATAATTTATTATTATAGTGCGACGACCCTATAAGTGTATACGAGGGTTTGAGGGTATATGGCGTTTAATAAAATTATATTATCGGGCACTCAAAATCTGTGTTATACGGAAGATTTTTATAAGACCAATTGATCTAGGATTACTTATGATCTGTCCCCTCGTCATCAAATGACAAAAAAATGCATGTTATGTATTATGTAATTATATTTTAAAGCAATATTACAACTTTTACATTACAGTATACATCCTTTTGTAACCAAGTCTTCATTTAGCGTATCTGGTAAAGGAAAATACGCTAAAGAAATATGATATAATAATAATAATAATAATAATAATAATAATAATAATTATTATTATTATTATTATTATTATTATTATTATTATTATTATTATTATTATTATTATTATTATTATTATTATTATTATTATACCGTTTTATTTATTCCTATTCTTGAGTCCAATTGTTTCGCGATGGAGATTTTTTCGGATCACAGAACGATAGCATATACAGTTTCACAGCTTTTATTACAATATATACTATACGATACAGCACACAATTACAATGTTTTACTGTAACAATGTATTGCAGGGTTATCTATCTTTCCCACAGGCGTTCCATAATAAGCCGTTCGTATAATCTACTCACAGGTTGAGAATTCCCGCTGCACTGGATATTTTTAAGAAACAGAATATCTGTTCCGTGTACATCTAAGGAGAATAAAAATGCCTGCTTCCTACAAAGGTGATACAGAAATCTTTGTGGCAACTTAATAGATGCAATTATTTGAAATGCTGCGTTTCTGTACTATTGAACTTATTTGCCAATGAACAGATATTACATTGTTTCCTTTCAGGAACACAGCATGAAATTTGGTTTTAATTAATATATAATATTTGATTTGTGTAGTAAAGAAACAGAACACTGTAACGGAACTCCAAATTAAAATCCTTTTATTGTGCTATATACAAGACGAAAGCTCAATTCTACAGGTGGAAAAGGTAAAGGAGACAGATGATTAATGAAAATGAATGACCATCAAATAGACTAAAAGTATTTGAGAACAGGATCCTGAGAAGAATATTCGGACCCAAGAGGAACGAGAATGGGGAATGGCGGAAACTTCATAACGAAGAACTACATAATTTATACGGTTTACCCAACATTGTTAGGGTCGTCAAGTCTAGGAGGCTTAGGTGGGCAGGTCATGTAGCTAGAATGGAAGAAAGCAGAAACGCGTTCAAAGTCTTGACTGGAAGACCCATCCGAAAACGACCATTAGGAAGACCTAGGCGCAGATTGGAGGGCAATATTAAGATGGATCTCGCAGAGATAGGAATACAAAGTAGAAACTGGATGCAATTAGCTAAGGATAGAAGTCATTGGAGAGCTTTCGTGAACGCGGCATTGAACCTCCGGGTTCCATAGGCCAGAGAGGGAGAGAGAGAGAGAGAGAGAGAGAGAGAGAGAGAGAGAGAGAGAGGGAGAGAATGACCATCAAATACTTCATGAAATGAAAATGTGGAAAAAACCGGGAGAACCTTGAGAAAATCCATAAACATGATGTTGTCCATCACAAACTCACATGACCTAGCATCGAACCAGGGATCTTTTACACATGAAGTAAGCACTCTACCACTAAGCTATCGTGACCCCTTACTGTACTATAGTAGTGATTTTCTAAATAGCAATGACCACTTCTTATATAAAGGTTACATATACAGGGTACAATAAAAAGTAATTAGCTGTCTTGAGTAAAGCTCATACAAGATTACATCAATAATAATCGCAACACGGATAAATATAATAAAAATGACATATAATACATGCATTAACACGATTGACAGCCGTTCTTTTGCACATGAAATAACACTACTCTTTTCTTCTTAAAATTAAAAAAAAAAATCCCATATGATAATCCGACGAACCAGAAAAAAATATTCTGCAGATGGGTCACACGTGAGTAAGCACGCATTTCGGCGTTTTAACTCCGTAAGAGAAGGAACGCTATGGGGTGGGAGAACTACCGTTCTCTCGTCGACCTCTCAAGTATGATGGATCTTTTGGCACTGACTTTGTAGCAAGTGGGAACTACAGAAATGTTGCAATGATAAATGGAATTACTTTTAACAGTGGTAAGAAGAGTCTTAGAAAGTTTCTTTTAAAAAAAAAATAATGGATATTTTATTTGTGCGAATAGCGTACTATACACTCTTAACAATTGTAGCTGTAGCTGTACAGCTTAAGCTTATATTTAAAAAAGATATAGCCTCAACGATAGCATTTTATAACATCACTTTTTCATGCGCTTTCAAATTTCCGGATATTGGGTTTTAAAAGGACAATAATTACCTATAGAATTTCCAGGTATTTACCGGAGCAATTTTATATATTAATTATATAAAACCTTTAAGAAAAATCATAATGAACGTTAAAAGCATATGCACAAAAAAGAACAAAGCATATGGAAAAATGTTTCATGTACAAACGTTCTTCATGTGTTGAAAAACACACAGAAACTACTCGTAGTAATTTCCCTATAGGAGAGACCGGAGCTATTTGAATATATTAAGAGAAAAAAATATGATGTATCATATAGACAAATATATAGTTTATATGCTATATATTTTTCAAGAAGTGAAGATCGAATTTTCTTGAGAAGCTGCAAATGACAGTCAATAGTTCATGAATAACATAACATTAAAGATTATAATTTAATACATTTCTAATAAATTCGGATATTTTGGGCAGTATGGAACAGTTTACGAGTATAAATTCTCGATTTTACCTACATTAACGTGTCACAGGAACAGGAACACAACATGAACTATGTATATAGAGAAATATTTCTTTTAAATATTATATGCTGTATATTTCCTAATCCATGTTAAACAAACAAACAAACAAAGAAAGGATCATAAAAAGAAAAATCTTTAGCATATATTGAGTATATTTTCAGAACTTACTACAAAACTACACTAAAAATCAAATCAATATAGGCCTCCCTTAGTCTTTCTTACTGGAAGGATCCACTAAATCTGCGAGCGTCCAACGCTAAAGCGTTAGGCGAGGAAGACGGTAAAGATAGAGCTTTATGGAAGTTCGTGATTTTTTCAGTTAAAAAAAAAAAAAAAAAACTCCACATCATACGTCGCGAAAGCATGACGATCCTATATTTGTAACAAGAAAATTCGAAAAAAAAAAAATAGTCTTGCAATCAGAAATATGTACTATACATATATAGAGGATAATTTATATATAAATCCTCTGTTGAAGTTCTTTATATTGGAGGAATATTAATTTCTATACTACTGCGACTATCTATGTAACCTATGTACTGAAGAAGACATAATTAACAGGCACTTCTATGCGTACTCCTAACTCAAACTATCAATTTACCTGAGCTCCTGATTTCTTATTTACTATACCCTTATTAAACCAAAGGGGAAGGAAACTTGACACCCTACCACTGCTTTACGTCATGGTAAGTGGGCTAGAACGTGTCATTGGATATAACACGCAGGAACAAATATACACATTGGTCTTAAATACCACTCTATCTTTAGATCTTATTCTATGAATTGGGTGCCTTGAAGCAACCAAATCAATTGATTAATACATTTTACCTACATTGACTAATAGATAAATAGTCCATTATCTATTTATCTAAACTTTGGCGTACGATTAATTGTGAAGGATTATATTATATATATATATATATATATATATATATATATATATATATATATATACAATTATGTACTCATATTTCAGTGTCTTCCTCCTCCTTACATGTGATTCAAATATGCTTGTTCTCGAATTTAATTTCTATTTTATATTCAGATAACATTGAATTACTTGGAACTTTTGGGTGTAACCATTACAATTACCTTGATTTACTCCAAACACCACGAGAAGAGTGATGGGATGGTTACTTCATAATCCCAATATTTTTCTATTCTTTACCTTAACGCATACTCCCTCTTCCCAAAGCGAGTTATGACTAGTTATAAATTTTCTACAAGAAGTGGTTTTGAATCTTGGCAAAAAGTTTCTCCGAAATTACATCATGTATAAAAGCGGAAGTAGGCAGCATAAATAGATCAATTACCATAAAACCTTTGGTTATGCTATAGGTTAAAGGAAACCGATTACAAATGCAAATAAACGATAATACAAGAATTGATGTTATGAAGGAAATGGAGAGGTACGATATGGTTTACTACAAATTCACATATCTGATATCAATTTAGGGATCTTTAGCAACAGAAATTAGCTTTCTCCCACTGAGCCAACATTTCACGTCAGGCAGTACACCAAAGGGATTGGGTATTAATGGTCAGAATCCCCCGCCCCCGAAATTCTCATATTTATATTACATAGAAGGCATTCAAAATGTCTCTCTAATTACAGTTCTTATTTATCTCGACAATAATCCTGCAACTTCTTTCTGAATACAGACTTACTTCAAGTAAAATAGCTCTGACTGTCTTTTAATTTTTTTTCTTTTACTTACTAAGTATCAATTGCAAGACAGAGATTAGTTTTCTTGTATTCTTCCGCAACAAGAATGCAAGTCTACTGAAGAAAGAAAATGACTAGTCTCACAGAAGAATCTATAATTAAAACAAAGACACCATAAATTATATGTGCAGTTGTATATTAAAAGACCATCACTTTCCTTTAGGTTTTATTTTTGAATATGCCAACTAACGGAACTACAAACTTTCAATTAAAAAAAAAAATCCCTTAAGGACAAAAGTACATACATGTGAACTCAGCACAAATGTTTGATTTGTCCTCACTGTGTATAACATATGACTAAGCTAATGAAGTGTCTCACGAGTCTATCAAGTATGCTGCCAAACCTAAATCTTGCTTCCGAGTTTATAAATGTAGATTTCAAAAAATAAAATGAATAAACTTCAAGAAATCTGACAAAATGATTTGCGAGTACTTTTAACTTGTAATAAGATAATAAAACAGGACCTAGTAAAGATAATAAAAAATGAGTGAGGCAGTTGAGATTATGACAAAAAAAAAAAAAAAGAATATTCTACGTTGTAAGTTACAATAAAAACTGTAAATATTTAATGACATGATTTACCTACTCATTCAAGTAGATTTTAGAGTGTAATATTAAGGTAAAATACCAAAGAAGTGAAGATATGTGATACTTGTAAATGGAAAGATTACTGATTCACGCATTTAAAATATACATAACGCGAAATAAAACTGAAGAGCTGGAAAAAACAGACATGTGTAAATTCTACTTTTCAGGAAGTGGGGAAAATCTGCCTATGGCATTCACTTTACATTATAAGAACGTAAAATATTGTATATAGATAGTTTCTGTAATTATCTTTAGAAAATATACTTAAAAAAACAAAGAAAAAAAGCTAACACTTTGCTAAAAGGGATGATGCTTACAGTTGTCCTTGAGCACTTTTCGAAATATTAGCATTTTTTAAAATACTCTATGTATATTTCAATAATTTTACACTTACAAACAGCCAGGTGATTCTGAGGAACAAGCTTTATCTAAATGTCCAATGCCACTGTAGATCAAGCAAACAATTGGTTTAAAACATATGGTTTCCATTATTCACTTTACATCCTTCTCCCTTCTTATATTTTGCTATGGGTCAGCAGGTAGACCACTTGGGTAAACAGAAACTTGATTTTTGTTTATTGATTTTGTTCAAAAAGTGTTGGCTAATCTAGTTTTTTTTTTCTTTAATAAGAAAAATCATTTAAACAACAAGTTCTGTAGAAAATACTTACATAATATGTTTCTGTAGAAACATGTTTTATTCTGGTTTCATTAGATGTACTTTAATGCATAGATTTTCTTACGGTTTCTGATACGGTTCTGTGATAATGTACTGATGAAGGCAATAATATATAACCGAAACTAACACAGATTGGTAGTGAGAACTGATAAGTGTTTTCTTTGGTCAAATTATAATTTTATTTAAGCATACGTGCATGTAATTCGAAAATTAGATTAAATTTTTGTACATGTTCGCGTTTTGATATCAATGACTCAGTTACCAGCATTTTCATCAGAACGTATTAAAAAGTAATTACCGTATACACCCGTCTAATGTCCACTCCTCAGTTTTTTCGGGAAGTACATAAGGAAAGAATATTTGACCCGTATATTGTCTCCATTAGCATTTCCACATTTTAGATTCTGTTTTTTTTTTTTTTTTCTATCTACGAGATAAGTGTCGTACATTGCAACATTGAATTGCAATACTTTCGTTTGATTTTTAAATGCCTCTCATTTATTTCAGACACGGTGCAAGTACTAGTAATTAAACTTACACACTAAAAGACTCGTGTAATGTCCGCAGCCGCTGTAATGAAAATTTAGGTGAGATTTTGGGTGAAAATGTGCGGTCATTACACAGCCGAATATGGATTTCTAGTTTACATTTCTACTCAAACACGCATTTGCGTGCATCAAACCTATCTTCTAATAACGATCAATAACTGATGAGGTTTCGGAACCGTTTTTCTAATCTATCGGGAATCCCTTCGAAGATTTTTATTGCTGTGCTTAAAGAACGACTGCAAGATATATATATATATATATATATAAAAAATCATCACGCGTCTATTACTTTAGAAAAGCAAGTTTTATTGAAGAATTGCATTCAATTTCATTGTTACCGCAATGTAAGACTAAACTGAGTAATAGATTATATTAATGAGGCTTCTATAATCGATTGTGACTGAATTTGAAGATGAAAGTAATTGATAAGCACATTACTCTCTTCTTTGCTATCTTGTAAGTTTTTCTTTAATATCCAATTTGTAGTCATGCATGAAAGAAAATATCTTTTTTATTGTTTACAAATTGAGGTTACTCACATTTACTTAAAAATATAAAACATGATGAATTGTGACAAAGTGATAAAAAAAAAGTTGCTTTCTTTTTAAATTTATTGAAGAAGTCTTAAAATGAATACTTGGTTATATTCATTCCATAATCAGATATAAAGTTAATGAGAAATGTTAACAATAGTGTCAGGTTAATCCTTTACTTTTTCGTTATCTTCCCAGTCCATGTAGTATTACAATAACATGACTACTCCCTCCCCTTGAGATATTATTTACCACAAATGAGTTTGAATGCTGTCCATAATGTCATAATTACCAATACAAGTTACAGAATGATACGTAATACCTCGAAGATATTCAGCACTTTATTTTGAAATATTTTGTAAGTATTTATTGTAGTGTTGATATATTTTTTTTTCGTTTTCACTGAAACATGCTAACACGTGATAAATTCAATTGCGGCCCCACTTCAGGACTATCTATATTAAGTTAGCAATTGTAGCAAAATTTTGATATCCGAACTGGAACTCAACTATTCAAACATTCAAGAACGTTTCAGTTTCTTTAAGAATTTTCTTTACCAATCAATGCTAAGTATATGACTGAAAATTTAATGTGTTAGTATAGTATTAATCTGATAAATTTTTTTTTTTTTTTTTTTAGTTTAACATCCCACGTTTATGCACCGAGACTAACGGAGATGAATATGATTATGAGATTGATTATAATCGTGCAATGACGAAAGTGGGAGGGAACGGAAGAACCCCGAGAAAACCCACACATATGGTGTTTGACCACCACAAAGTTTACTTGGCGCAAGCTGGGATCGAACCAGGGACCATGCACCAGAGGTGAATGCCCTACCACTGACCCACCGCGATCTTGTTAAACTGTTTGAATTGTGCCTCCACTCAACAAAACTAAATCAAATGAAACGTTATATCCTTATGTTCCATATATTACGTTGAGCTTAACAGTATACTTGTGCTCAGTGGCAGAGCGTTCACCTCTGGTGCATGAGGTCCTTGGTTTGATTTCAGCTCGCGCCAAGTGAGCTTTATGGTAGACAAACACCGTGTGTGTGGGTTTTCTTGGGATTCTCTCGTTTCCTCCCACTTTCTTGATTCCACCATTTCATTCATTTCTAAACATCACCGTCTCCTTTAGCCTGGCCGGCATAATCGTGGGACGTAAAACTTATAGATTGCATTTCATTTTTCAGTAGTATACTTCCAACGTATCGAATAATACGCTAAAATGCAGGACAGAGGATCATTTTGATACGTTTTGAAGCTCGACGGGTATAATAATGCGATTTCATATATGTATATTGTAGGTATATCATTATTGGTTAATTTTACGGATATTAATGTGCCACTGAAGTAGAAAATATGTTTTATGTGGTTAGTAGCTGAATTACAGTTACACACATTTCGCAGCGTATTTAAGACATAAAATATTTTTCTTGTACCTTTCTCTGAATGTGTAGGCTCTTTAGATTTTCTCTTCATTTACAAATATCTGTAATTCATTATTCTTCTCTCGTATGGGGTCATTTGAGGTTAGGATAAACCGCCTTAACGCATGCTGAGAAACACCCAACCGACGAACACGGCTGACCGACCGTAAACGCACACGTGGGAAGCTTTTTGCTTAGTTAACTTTGGTATAAATTTGATTATATTTTTCGTACACCTGTGACATGAAATCATGTTAACCGTTAGAAGTTACGGCCGTCCAGTTACCTGAAAGCATACATACTATTTTATGCTACTGAGTCCGAGTACTATTTATTTATTTGCTTTTAAATGTGTGCCACTTATTTATATGCTCACTGATATATCATTTTGGGTATCATACTACCTTATATGATTTGTCAATCTATCTTAAGAAAGAAACATATGACGTTCGTTCTTTGGTAAATTATGTAGCAACACTATGCCTTAGCTCGCCTAAGCGCTACAAATGTATCATTTTTTTTTTTTTTTTACTGGTATATTGTTTTAAAAGATAAAGAATAAGCAATCCTGAGTTTAGGAACGGGGTTCAGCCTCGGGCCTCCACTCGAAAGGACCAACTAAAAATGAGAAAGGACTTTGAAAAAGCTTAACCTTGCAATTTTCACTTTCTCAGGTGTCATGCCTGAATGTTTCTAGCACCACACAATTCAATCAGATTTCTTTACGTGTGTGTCTCTCTCTCTCTTTAACTTTTTAATCTAAACTTTAAAATTTGAATTCATCTCAATTTTCCTCATTTGATCTGACTCTAATAAGAAACACTCGACCGTTGTCATCTGAATTTAAATGGTTTAGTGTTAATTTGACCTCGTTGATTGGGGAATCTTAACTACTGTTGCCTCGCACCAACGTCCAACGAACTTGAGCCCGCACTCATGCGAACTAACTCTTACACGAGACCCTAACTGTCACTGACATAAAGTACTTGTACTCACTCTGCTGAGGTTGATCTCAACTACTACTCAATTGATATCAATTGGAACTACACTAATTCAACGGGAGTCAAGAAGAGTTTACACTCATTAAACTCCACTCTTGCGAGCAACTTGAAATGCCACAACTCAACGTATCGTTCATTAAACTTACCTAGAACTTGTCTTAGTAAGATTCAAACTCTCCTCAAGTTCGTGTTTCGGATTTGGCAATTTAAACGCATTACATACTCCTTCGTCCCCCCCTTTTTTTTTACACAACTGAACGAATAAATCATAATTTAATACCATGAGTAAGTAAGTATACAGTCTTGAAATGCAATTAGCGTGAAGAAAAGTAAATTTTGTTTTGATTCATTCCCTTCTTTGTCAATCTCTACATGTTCCTTTCCCTATTGACGATAGAGCTCTTTCGGGCTAAGCGGTTAGCGTACGCGCCTTTGGCTTGGAAGACCCGGGTTAGATTCCCGGCGGGAGCTCAAGTGGTTCGGATTCCACGTTAATCAGTAGATCCACGTCTCATAGGTCTATAGCCTCACTGCTGAACGGGACGTTAAACTCAAAATCAACTCAACTCAACTCCCTACTGACGATACCTATTTTTGCTGGATAAAATATCAATAATATGTATGAAATTTAAAAACTATCTTCAATACATGGGCATAAATGAGTTCGTACATATAACTATACGATACTTGTTCCTAAAGACAAACTCCGAGTATGAGTATCGTTACGGATTTCTCTTAGTCATTTAATACCTGACGTAAAAACACAGATCCTTTTCGCATTCTTAATAGACGCACCTTAAAATGTAAAAACTGACATTTATGCGTACAACAGCGTTGCTAAGAATATAGGAATGTGTACAACTTTTGCTTACTGTCGCAACTTTTTAAAGACTCCTACAACGGCGAAACTCTGAGCCTGTTTTTCGGACTTCAAGAGTCTTCAAGTCCTATTCACTTGCATAAGTTCCGCATATGAAGTCTTCTTTGTCCTTTTTTAACTCATCTTTATAAACACTTTACAATAAGCAGATTTCATCGCATCTTAAGGAGCCAGAACAAACTTCCGCTATTACACACACCACGTATTCTTCAAACACTCCTTATGCAAAGCGTTTAGGAGCATATAGAAAAATGCAGAGGAGCAGAAGAGTATTCTCAAATATTTTCCGTTCTAGAATGGCCTGTTTAACTAAGATGGCCTGTTAAATATATTACAGTTTTTTCCCTACAGTACTGTAGGTAAATAGTTTCATAATTTTCACAGGTATATCAGGTCTTGAAAAAGAATTTGTAAAACATATTGAAGACCAACATTAACATGTAACTGCTTCTGTCTTATCATTATTACTAATGGAAATAATCGTTGATAAAAGTGACTAAGTATATTTAAGATGATGTTTTAGTTCAAAGGCGAGCAGTAATTATTTTACACAGAAGTCTCTTCAAACAACAGTATTATCACTCGCAACTACAGTCAAATATAAACTAGTTTCTTCATTTAACTTTATTTTTCCCTTCTGTCACAGTTTTTTTCCCCTTTTCTTCACTAAACTTACTCAAATTGGTGTTTATGAACGTATATCAAACAAGATTTAATTTATACCTAGGTAGATGAGGTTCTCCTTAAACGTAGCCTTCCTTTTTGTATTTTTACTCCAATAACTTTTTAATGTGGATAGAATTAAAGGAACTTGCATTTGGTGTACAATTCTTTACATTAATGGTTAATACTATACAATTAGGACAGTATTAAAAATGAAGCCAAATAATCTTTAGAAACATTGTGAATCCAAACTATAATATAAAGGTGATTTGGGTAAGGGCTCATGTACCAAATCTAAAATTTTACAGAATAGTTATTATTATTATTATTATTATTATTATTATTATTATTATTATTATTATTATTATTATTATTATTATTATTATAGTTTTCGTCAAGTCTTTTACATATTCTTTTCTCTTACTTGGTTTATATGGATATAAACTTATCCTAAGTGTGTCGTATACTTTGATAAGTTTTATATGGACCTAAGAAGGTGAGCTAACATCCAAATATATATATCAGCCCTCATCGGTGGTTTAGTGGCAGGGGACACGGTGGCTCAGTGGTAGAGCGCTTACCTCTGGTATGTAGGGACTCGTGATTCGATTCCCGGCCAAGTAACTTTCTGGCGGATAACATCGCGTCTGTGGGTTTTCCTTGGGGTATTCCCGCTCCCACTTTCTCATTCCACTAATTCTCCCACCATCACTCATTTGCCTCTATCATCATCTCCCTTAGCATAAAGGACATAATCGCGGGATGTTAAACTGGAAGATTTCATTTCATTTTTGGTCCAGTGCCTAGCACGCGCATTTCGTGTGCATGGTTCCTTGAAAAATTTAAACGCATCGCAGTGACTACATGTCTCATATAGCCTCTCTGGTGGAAGAGACACTAAACTTCGATTCAGTCAAACAATACTCCAACATAGTCATTTATGTAATTAAATGCATTTTAAAGAAAATGTTATGTAAGTCTTCAACAAATTCAAAACTTCATATATATTTTCTCATGTCACATTTGACGCCATGTACTCTTTTTATTTCCTTTAATGTGTCACTGGAGACAAAACGTTCCGTTTACACCTTCTAGATCGTAGGATTAACACGCAACTGGAATAATATTTTATATATATATATATATATATATATATATATATATATATATATATATATATATATATATATATATATATATATATAAATCAGTAAGACTGTATACCTTCCTTCATGAGATTAACGGCGTTGAGTACCTACGTCATTTTTATTGTATTGTTTCTTGCCAACTGATTTAAATGGGGAATTATATTTCTGTTTCCTTTAAAAATAAACCGGAATTTTAATGATGTTATTTTACTGATTTTTCTTTAATCCTAGTTAAATAACTCTCTCTTGCTTTTCTAAAATAAATTTGCATACAAACTTATACAAATTTAACATTACTTAAGTTAAATTAGGTTGCTTAATATTAAAATTATTTATTGCAAAATTAAATTTACTGATTTGAAGAAGAAATCAATGAAAAATCATTAACATTCCAGTTTATTACAAAGAAAAAGAAACGAATTTCCTATAGAAATCATTGAATCATAAAAACAAAGTTGACACAGGTATTCGATACGTTAATATGTGCTGCTGAAGTGAAAACCTAGATCTGGGAGTAAGGGATCGATAATTGACAGTACATTATCGTATTGTCCAGCATTACTTACGTATCTAACGCTAGATATTTTACTCTTTCTTATTGCGTCTTACTTTCTTCTGACAGAACTACTAATTTATGGGCTGAAACAAGTGACAACAAACCATAGTTTGCAAAGTAGGAATACTGTTACTTGGATTGGAAGTACTGCATCCGGAAGAGAACGGGAGAAAGATGAGAAGTTTGTGGATAAAGTAACACGGTCAGTCGGCTACCTAACCCATCTGCAATGCAATCTGGGAGAATATTTCTCTCTCTTCCCACCCACGGCACGACAATCTGTTAATTGGCCATTTGTAATGTACGAAGAACAACACTCTTAAGCATACTAACTAATAAGAGCCACCTACTCATTCAGCCACGTATGCATTATGTTTCCCTCGATAAGTAAAGACGACAGTACAAACAATGATGTTCATACCGGTCCATCACGTTGACAGCTGGTTTTTGCACGAACACACACTTTTTTGGTACAATTAGATTGTTGGTGCGAAATGCAGTGGACTGGAAAAGTGTAATAATTAGTTTAGCACGTGCAGACAGGACAGCATGTATGAAGACTTGTTACAGAGTATTGTCCTCAAAAACCTACCAACATAACATTCCTTAATTGCAACTTTTTTTTTTTTTTTTAACAAATGATCCTTAATACAGGCCATTCTCAATGACACGAATTTTACCGAAATGCGAGCACGTACTAATAAGTACAATTACTTATTCGAACACAAAAAATACCCGGGGTCTTGAAGATTTTACTTATTCTTTTCTTTAATTAAAAATATTTGTATTAAACTTCACGGTACTTGCCTTTAAAGTCGTATTACTCTAAACAAGTTTCAAATGCTTTAGTTAATAATAAGCTTCTAAATGTCTTATTTATACAAAATATCCCCAAGAAGCATCATGAGATTGTTTCCAATTCTAATATTAAGAAATAAAAATGTCGAAAATACAAATGATGAGATTTACAGCTTTTTATGTAGAATTGTAAATGTTTTGTTCGTTTAACATTGATACGAATTATTTCTTCAACAAGGCCAGAATAAATCTGAAGAGAAATAATGATTAAGAAATATGTTAATGATCTATGTATTTAAAAAATGCTAGATTTGTATATTTGTAGTCAAGAAAAGTTTATATGTTTGTCTCCAACCCTTTCAACAATGAGATCTCGAAAACCAAGTGCTAGAAATGTTTTGTTTTCTCTGCTCGATTCCAAATGTTGTGTAGATTGTACAGTTTTAATTGAATATTAAAAAAAAAAAAAACATGGCCGTTATTTCTTTATTACATTTTTCAGGGGTACCCTGGAAGTGTTGAAATTTAAAAAAAGTAAAGCATCATATCGTATGAGTTATATATTCCAACACCACATACTTGTATACAAGGGTTGTATATCTCTCAGGCATTTGTTTCATGGCCAAATAATAATTAAAATCGAAGGATAACCATTTCTCCAGTCTAAGATGAATCTTTATTGTTTGGAGTGTTTTGTCAATGAACACCATACATCAGTGACACTATAATTAATTGTGTACGAAATGTATTTGCTTATTACATACTGCATGCAAGAAGAAATAAAAAAAACTGATCATACATGAATTAGAAACTCCAACAGGCAGTAAACTCAAATCTTGCAAATGGTGCGAAATATTGAAAAAGTAATAGAAAAAATCTCCCCTTTATGGTATCCCTGGCTGATTTTATCAAGACGTCTTTCACCTGTGTCTGTAAAGGGACATGTACAGATGTTAGGAATGACAAGGAGATTCATGCTCATATGTGAATAATGCGCTGTGTAGAGAGCCCAGGTTCAGCTAGTTACTTACTAAAACATCGAGGCTTCGCAAAAACATATAACTCATTTTTCTTATCAAATTTACTACCAACCTACCTTTTGAGCATATACCACACTTCTATTTTATTGTCTTCTCATTTTTAACTTCAAATTTGATATAAATTAGTACAATTTGCTTAGACTCCGCCTTATATTGAGTTAGTGCTGGAAACCTTTACTAAACCAAACAAATTTGAAAATTAAGCTTTATGACATTTACAATAAAATACGCTTCATCTGCAAATCAAGCGTAAACATACAAACCTTACAAGCTTTTACGAACCAATTCCCGTACCATTATTATCCCAAATCCGGATACGGTTCGTTGGGACTTAGAAAATACGCAATTGACGGTGAGTTAACTTTGTTGATTTAATTCAATTGTACGTATTGAATCCAGGAAATAAAACACGAAAAATCTTTCAGTAAACAATTTTCTGATTTGCATCATTACTTCTGCAGGCAAAATAACCCGGAATTGTTACTTTTACGTTTGTTAACAAATTTCCAAATATACATATATTCCTTTCCTTTTCGACGGAAGAAACTACATAAGCTAAAACAAACAATCGACATTCAACGGAAACATCCTGTCTCTTGACTTGATGAGGCGCGTCTGATTTCCTTTCAATTCAACTCTGATAAGTGAAGGGGGCGTGTCTCAAGACGTATTGCTTCGCCAAACTTGCTGACAAACAGTGTGGAAAAAGTTGGCCCTTCCCATGAAGAAACAATCATATTCACGACTTCATTCCTTAATTTTTATCTTGCGAGTTAATAAAGCGAGACCAGGCTTTTTTTCCTTTTTTATAATAAGAACTCGTACAGTAAAGAAAGCAGCATATAGATCTTGGGAAGTTTTCTTTTTTCACTTATTATTTTCTTGTAGGTGCATCAACTAGGGAGAAAAAATACAGAAGACTGAAGGAAAAAATTTAAATGCGACCTGAATAAATTTAAGTAAAACACACGAGCGGAACGGATATTGCTGGATTAATAGACGCCAAACAATACAAACAATACTGTTTTCTTCTATCTATTATGATGTGGCTAACAATTTGAGATGTTCCTAATCTGATATGCACAATAAATTAACCGAAACAAGTTTATTTTATCGAATAATTTTACTGCGATCTGTTGAAGTAAAAGCAGTACACCATACCGGTAAGAGACTATTTATTAGTCTTTATAGAAGTTCCTCTTACGTGCAGCAACTAGAATCCAATCTTGTTTTAACGATATAAAAGAAAACCGTGTTCTAGTCGCTGGTGTGCTAGCTCACGTCCTTTCTGTGAACGAGGATCTGCGTTCGATACCTAGTAGAAGATTATCGAATGCATTAATCTTACTTTATATTATTTATGTCTCATCCTATACAGCATCTCTGTGGAATAAGGACGTAAACAGCGATCAAACATTTCTTTTTAATGTTCATTTTTACGCGCGGTCAATACCAAGGGGAGTAAGATCACACTAGGATTCCAATATGTCACACAATAATAATCTATATGGAAAGCGCCTCTGACGCGGGAGACCCAGGTTCGATTCCCAGCGGGGGCTCATGTAGTTCGGATCCCATGTTGTCCTCCACGTCTCATATAGCCTTGTTGCTGAATAGGACGCTATATTCAAATAATAATAATAATAATAATAATAATAATAATAATAATAATAATAATAATAATAATAATAATAATAATAATAATAATAATAATAATAATAAGTGATTCATTTAACAGGAAACCAAAAATAATAATTTAATTTTGGTGTGAATTGTATTAACAAAAACAAGAATTTTAGGAATAATAAAAAAAGCATAAAAAAATTGCGATCTTGGCCAATAATTATTATAATTAATTTTGGGATCAGGTCCACAACATTTTTGAACGACCACTAAATCAAGTTTTCATATTTTTTACGGAATAAGCAAATCACACTAAGTTAAGTGATAGTTTGGGTTTGACTACACTATGTAATTATCCATTTATAAGGTCTACAATAAAACTTTTGACTGAAATATGTTGGATCTTTTGACCCCCAAAAAGAAAGAATAAAACTGTTGTAATATTTATTAATTCGCTTTGTATCTGAAAGTGTATGCAGTCTAAATATCTTGAAATACATCAATGTAGTTGGTGCTGTGATCCAGCGTTAAAATCGCTACTTCTAAAACAATAACATGCTACACAATCTAGAGGTGAAAAGGACGTAAATACAAAACAATCAATTATGCCATTTCACTGACTGTATCAGGTACACGAAGTTTTGAGCGTTAACATATTTTTTTACCAATTCGTGACGAAATACCATGAAGAAATGAGGGAGAAAAAGTTAGTCCTTTGATCTGTCAAAACATAAAATCATGAAAACGTAAATGACAAGTACACCCTATTTATTTCCTTATTTGTTTGTTAAAGTTTAGTGCTCCTTGTGAAGTTTAAGCACCGAGACTATACAAAACGTGGATCTACTGTTTAAGGTGTAATCCGAACCACTGCAAAGTATTCAATTTTTTGTAGTGGTCTTTTACTGGACGCACGTCCTAGCCACTAGTGAATTGTTTTTTAATATACTCCTGAGGTTACTGTAATAAATCGTGAATGAACACTAACATTCTGAAATTTGAGATTGTATCACAAGGTAAAACTGATTCAATTTCGCTTCCAATATCATCATCATCATATGTATTCTGCTAGTATTGACAGGTTACTTGCAGCAACTCAGAAGCTTCCATGCTCCACGGTCTTCCACTAACCTCTTCGTCGTCACATACGATTTTTCTGTTTGGAGTTTATTCCATTAACTGTAGTCTCCTTCTTCTCTTCCCTCTTCTTCCTGCCACCATACCCTCGAGGACGTCCCTCATGATACAGTTCCATTTTAGTCAATGTCCCAACCAGTTTCTCTTCCTCCTCTTAATAATACCTAATAATTGTTTTTCACTATTTAAAATTGTTCTCTCCCACAATTTCTAATACCCTCTTATTCTTTTTCCGCTCGACTTACCTAATTCTATCAATTCTTCTCCATAGCCACATTTCGAAAGCTTCCAGTCATTTTTCATCATTTTGCGTAATGTCTATGTTTCTGACCCACTCGGTACAATACTCCACACGAAGCATATGATTCTTTTTGTCAACTTCTTATTCAGGTTCCCGCATTATATATTGATCCTAAAGGCTTCCTTCGCCATTCCTATCCAAGAAACAAAACAATCTGAACATATAATATTCGATCATCTTTTCTTCTCCACCATTCGCAAAATTTGAATGCGTCTATTTAAAAGTTTAAGTCTTGAGTGTATGGGTATTGTACAGAAGAAAATAGACTGAAAAACTGTTACACATACACACACACACACACACACAAAGTACAGATACTGGTTAGAAATATTAATACTACCGAGGTAAAATCAAAACAACGAAAAAAAAGGAAACAAAATTTTACTAGTAATACTATTTTTAAAAGAACACACAAGAAAATGACTTTCTCAAAATTCTGTGTGCGGTTTACGACACTAGGATTATAATTAAATTTGTATTCGTATTTCACATTCCAGGCACGCACAAACAAAAAGAAAATCGCTTCTGATTTATTTCAAAGATCGAGAAACAAGCAAACGGTAAAAATCGTGGAGAAAGAGAGATAGGCGGAGTGTAGCATGTGTGTAAATGAAAGTGAAGGAGAAACTTTTTTTTAAATCTTTTTCAAATTGACTTTCATATTCTTTTAGGAGTGAAGTGTTTCTTATGTCATATAACATTCAAGAAAACTTATTTCTTTTCTTTGTTTTTGTTTGGTTATTTTCTAATTTAAAGCTACCATGCACCCATCTGTTGATTTTTGAATAAATTAGAACCGAGCAAAAACAAAACCCTATAGATTGAGGCTATATTAACAGTCTAAAATAATAATAAAACAACATTGGAAGACAGCTGGGATTTTTAATTTTTCTTTTTGATTCGAGATGGATAAATGTGATTCTTGAGGATTTCTATTTTGATATTACGATTTCTCTACTTTCACTGATTCATATTATTTCATCCATTCTTCACAACCAGCAGCCGGTGATAATGACAGTATAATTGGCGGTTTCTCTTCTTTCTCTTGTTCCAGTTTTTAAAGTCTTAAAAAAAGACAATTATTATTAGGTGAAGGTCTGCAGCAACAGTAGCATCTGAATTGAAAAAAAATTCTTCCTCGTTCATCCAGCAGATAACAAGAACAAAATTTGGGCTACAATGTATCAATTAGATGCTATAATCACCGTAGAATCGTTGTTTATACATACAATGAATGCAGATTAATATCATAAAAGACGAGGAACTTAATTGGATTTGAAGCATTGTTCTGCCAACAACACCAGATGTTTCAATATCAAAAATCTATTTTCTGCTCCTGGGCAAATTTCACTCCTGATATTTGTAATACTTCAGTCAGGTTGTATTACGTGCTGGAAGCAGGGTGAAGTTTTGGAAGAAAATTTTTGAGACGAATGGAACACCAACACCTGAATCTAGCGTCTCCAGATTAAGGAATAAGTTACAATTTTATCTCCTGAAGAACTACACATTTTTAAATTGTATCTCCAGCTTTATTACGGTCCAGTGCACAACGATTCTTAACAAAAGTTTTGCCTAGTTATAGCAGTTACAGCGTTGTAATAATTTTTTTCTCTTCTGTCTTTTCCTTTTATCATGTCCCTTTGAATATAATTTAGTTATATCATCAGTGCGTCGTGTTCTTTCTAATTATCCCCAATATTCTTTCCTTCTTGACTATTCCTAAGCTAATTTCCTCCATTCTTCTTCACGGGGCTGCTGTCGTTCACCTCTATCATCGTTCACCTCTAGCATGTGTGGTCCCTGGTTCGACCTCAGCTCAGGTGGACCACATGTGAATATCAGCTTTCCCGTTTCCTTCCACTTTTTTTCATTCCACATTTAATCATTTTAATCATCACCATCCCATTTAGCCTACATGGCGTGGGAATTTGATTTTTCATTCTTCAAACGCGGATTTGGAAAGTTTTTAGTATTTGCTTTCCATCGTTCTTGAGTAGTTGTAAAACAGTTGTATTTGTTTTTATGCCTACTTTTAGGTTTCGATTCAAATAAGATATTTCACTCTCACATTCAATTTCAATATCGCATAGCACTAAGGGGACCCTATCATTGTTTGTCTGATCTTTCCCAAAATGAGCGTATCTAAAATACATAAATAAATAAATAAATAAATTCACAATTGTTGGATTTCCCACTAGAATGTCTACCAAATCGTAGGAAACGTTAAGAAATGAAAGGCTCAGGAGAATAACTTTTTTTTTTTTAACATTTTCGGTTTAGTAGTTAATTATATGGGTAAAATTGGGACCTAAATAATGACAATATTAAAGGGAACAGAATGGTAACTCCGGAGATATTTCAGAAATAAAAATAATGCTATCAGGGGAATAACATGGTAAGCGCCGATCATCTTCTTCTTCTTCTTTTACTTCTACTTCTTCTTTTTTTTGTAAAATTTCTGAGG
Organism: Thermobia domestica; assembly: GCF_964235325.1. Taxonomy (NCBI): domain Eukaryota; kingdom Metazoa; phylum Arthropoda; class Insecta; order Zygentoma; family Lepismatidae; genus Thermobia; species Thermobia domestica. The sequence goes on from NC_137454.1 coordinate 64,957,433, forward strand.
CTTGGATCAAAAGGGCCAATGTAACTTTTTGGCAAAAATCAAATGTTCGTCAAATTTTAACGTCTATAAATGGATATTTTCTTGTGCAAGAAAAGCAAATCTTAATATGAATAGTATATATTCCAAACTATTTCCTGCTGACATTTGCTCTTCTTACACAAGAAAACAGCCATTTATAAAGAGTATTTCATTTTTGCCAAAAAATGACATTGGCCCTTCTAGACCCAAGCCAAAGATTTGTAAAATGGGGATTATCAAGTTCTTCCACTGAGCCGTTCAAAAGCTCATTTCTTTGAATGCAAGATGTGAAATTTATTTTAATGATCCTTTAAATTTTAACTAGTTATAAATTTAAAAAAAATAAAAATCGTATTTCATATTTTTCTACTTTAATAGCAGTATCATATGGAAATTCAACACTTAAGGCATAGCGACTCGGGTTGACTACATCGAGATATAATCATTCTATTCTTTCCTATTATCGATATTGCATTCATAAGCATATTTACTAATGAGATGATTCATATGGTCCGTATGAACATAGTGTAAATAACTACTGTATAACTATTCTTGGAGACATGGTGCCTCACTGGTAAACCACTCATCTCTGGTGCGACGGCTTCCTAGCCCGATCCGTGCCCACGCAAGATTGCGGTTGACAACATCGTGTTCTTGGATTTTCTCGGGTTCTCTCTTTTCTCTCATTTTCTCAATACACAAACTATTTCATAATCTGTTTTATTAGTCATCCGTCTCCATTAGCTAAGCACGGGGCATGATATAGAAATTTATCGTATAGTTATTATGGTGATTCTTAACATATTAAAACTTTATCTCTATGCACGCTAGATACCAAGAGATTTTAAACGCCGAACAGCGCCCAGAAGCTAATGACTACCAACAACTGCATTCTCTTGAGCAATTGTTTTCATCGGAATTTATGAGCTATGTGTGTCAGAGACATAGAGACCTAATGAAAAATCAGATCACCACTGACACTGATATAAGCAAACTAAAACAGTTTGACAACAGGCATAGGAATTCAGAGACTCATTGTGTACAAAAACACTGGCAGCACTTTTCTTTGGTATTGACTTCTGCTTAATGAAAGAAATGGGTCATCCTTTTGTTTCTCAATTAGTGCTACACGAAGATAAGCACAGAATGAATTCAGTTACAGAGTTTAAGTTTTCACACGTGCCCTTTTGTTACGAGCTAAAACAGAGGGCGATTTGTACAGACATTACACTTTTTTTTTTTTTAAATAATAATACCAAAACCACATTCACAGGTTTTAAATAAACACAGTACACATGAGTGGATAGCAAATCGTTGTTGGATGCATTCAAATGTCTTTATGTTGAATAGAATAAGATAACTCGTAGCTTTTATTCAAATTCAATCACTTTCTGTTCTTTAATATAAATATGAATGTAAACGTACCTGAATGAATTCACCAGTTGATGAACGACTAATACTGAGAAACACGGGTGCCTGAAGGGGGTAGGGGGCCCGGGCTCTTCCTGGATTACAAAATTGTATACGTAATATAGGAAACCATGTATATTAAATACCAGACTAATATAGCAACTACCCCACCTCCTAGAAAATTTTCTTCGAGCGTCCACGCTGACAACTATTATGCAACAACTAGTAATAGTCCTTGCTTACATAGTTAAAATAAAATACGAAAGCTAGTGTGCGGAAAGACATTAAGCGAAAAACAAAAAGTAGTAAGTTTGAGTTTTGAATTATACATCATCAAGATATGAAGGGTGGGACCCATTACTAAGTGAGATCTTCTTTTATGAAGTTCCTTATTGAATTTAACCTCTTTTTGGTTAAATACTTTGTTTTAAATTTACATATTTACTACACCATTGCAAGGAAGTGAATACAACTTTGTCCGTTTTGTTCCACCATTTTAATGATGAAAGCCTCGGATTTTCGCTGTTGAAATATAGCAACTCTAGCTTAATGTCACATATCAATTGATACATCTCATCGTTAAACAATACCAGAGTTAAACAAAGATTGTTAATAATTTTGGAATATACCTCATTACTGTCGTCTTGCTAGCGCCATACTGAAAAGCTTGATAAGATTATACTTTAGTATCAGTTTCGTATTAATATATAGCGTGGTTATTGTACAGCATCGTTTTACGATAACAAAACTTAGTTTTTTCCCCTCGAAAACTACGCATGAGGATTTAAACTCTCATATCATTTTGTTCGGCTCAATGAGATATATCGTCTGATATATCGTCGCCAGAATAATCAATAGACATATCTTAGATTTTATTACTAAGCGCAGCGCGCACTCAGAAATTTTTGTTGGGAGGGGTCTAAGCTTAGACGTAGTGGCCTGTAGTATTGGACCCTTCGCAATGTAGTATTGAACGGGTATTATTCTGCACTCGAAAACACGATAAATAACTGGAAAATGCTTCCACCTATATTTTCAGAAAAAAAATATAGAATTATAGATATACCACATTGACTTGATCCCTAGTCTTCCGTTGCAAGCGCTGCTATCTGCTGAAGGAATTCCACTTGCTTTCTCTCGCTTAGCAATAGCTGAACCCTTATTGGCTCAACGTGTGGGTGTGTGAGGGTGTGAGCTTTAGTTCGCATTTTTGCCACGACTCAAGACATTTTGGCAGCTCAATAGATTGTTTTTACAAGAGAAAGAGTACAGGTGAAGTTTAAGATCAAATTTTCATGTTACATCACTCACTTCCCTGTTAAATAAATATATTTTCATTGAGAAAGTGTACAAATATACAGTATGTTGAGTTAAGAAGTTTGGGAGGGTCCGGAACCAGTGCCCAACCCCCGTGGGTGCGCTACTGACTCAGCGTATCTCAACTTAGGCCTTTTAATAAAGTACCAAATCTGCCTTCGCCTTGAGATCCCCCTTCTCATGAACTAGATATCTCAGAAATGAAGCCTCTGTCACTTATGATTCTTAACAGCAATCAGCAGATGTAAAATAATAGAAGGTACCAGTGTTAAATCAGAATCACACGCCATTCCAACGACAATAAGTCTCGTGTTTACACATTTTCCCCTTTATACAATAATAATGCTGTGGAATATTGATCAATTATTCCACTCATTATCTTAAATATGACGACGATAGAATAGACAAGAAATCTTAAAATTCTTCTTCGAGAGCAGACTCCTACTTCAATGTGAAGAAAAGCTACTACGCCTTTAATTTTTAATTCAGTTCAACCGGAAGATGAAAAACAGATAACACACGAGAACCTTCTATAAGTTACTGTCTTTTATATGCATTACTAACAGGCTTTACGTACACATAAACTCATCATATATAGACAAGAATGTGTGCGAGAAATGTGCCTTGCGTGTCACATGAAGCCATGAAATGCGTAAAAAAATAATAAAATCTGAAGATTATATTATACATTTTATCGTCTCAATTTCATACAATAAAGTGCACAGACAATTATGTAATGTCCCATTGGAATTTATGTATGAAATAGCGAAGAAACAAAGAATACGAAGTTTAATTATTTTTATCGCGTTATAAAGATGAATTGTAAAATTCAAATCAGTTGAATATTAAGGAGAGTGAGAAAATCATCTGAACACTATTTCAAGCTCTGAAGTCTGAAAGTGCACGAACGCTTACATTTTTTACTTTCACATACATTCTAATACAGTAAAGCTTCAATATTCCAGTGCTCATAATCCAAACCACATACACAGACATGGGCGCCAACAACCGGGGAATCTGTTTCCAGTGTGCCCTTGAAATCATTACAGCGGTGTAAATCGCCACGTCATTGGTATACCACGTGAAGAAGTTTGGTTTGTAGAGCGTGATATTTTATCAATATTGAAACCGAAAGTAGTAATAATTTCTGCCATTTTCAGTTTTAGTAGAAACATTAGTGTGTAGATAGATAATATTTTTTGAATGCTTGATTGATTGCAAAAACCGTTTCTCGCTATCTATTATTGTTTTTACTGTACAGCAATGAGCGTTAAAACCAGGAGTGGTTTATTTCTGCCACTTTCGGTCTGAATGAAGAGTTAAGAAAGAAACTGGTACCTATTCTTAGAACGCTAAATCCATTAAAAACACTTCCTGCCATCTTTATCAAATTAGTTCTATGTAGATTAATATTGAAACCGGAAGTTACAGTGGACTTCAATCACTTCCGGTTTTAGTAGAGAGTTAAGGGAGGAGATGGAACATATTCTTGTGATGCCTTTGGCTATCTATTACCGTTTTTAATCTATGGAGACCAATGCCAAAAACCGGAAATGGTTGATTTCTGCCACTTTTGAATTGAATATCATCTCCATCAACAAATCGATTTCTAATTTTTGACCGTCTTTTTTTGACCAAAATTGATTTTTTGAATCCCGCGCGGAGAGACTGGATAAATATGTAAATGAGTTTTGGAAAACCAAATTTCTTAACAACAATCAATAGCTATATGCAGTGCAGTAATTTCAACACATTTCATTCTTTTTCTGACTACTCCAATAAAACTACGATTTTTTCTCTGACATTTGATTCTTTTTTGGGGGGAGGGGGTATTACAATAAGTTTTACTCCGAGTGTTTTGATTGACACAACGAGTTGAATCCACTTGGTTCATCGTGTCTACCAATTCTGGAGTAAGTCCTGCAAACCCATCCTTGGTCTTCAGCAACACACTCATCTTCTTCATAAGCAGTGTGGAATTGGACCTGTAGCAGACAGTATGGCATACCGAATGTAAATTAAAATTCCAAAAATCATACTGGTTATAAAAAAATTGACAAAAAGCTCCACTTTAGCAAAGCTATACCCAAGGGGTACATTCGTTCATAGTTGTTACTATACTATAAATGAATTGTATAAACTATGTTTTAATGAACAATATTTACACGAATACTTATTTTATTTTGATTTATTTATTAATTTTATCATTAGATATGTATTTCCTATTCGATGACTGTTCATGAGAAAAGTAAATAAATAAATAATGTTTACTTCTTAATTTCAAATTCAGAATAGAGAAATTACGAAAAAGAGGATTCATGAAGCGAGGTCAGGGCTATATGGAACCTAGCATACGCACTGAATGTTCTTCTAGGCTTAAAAAAAAAAGAAAAAAAAGAAAAAAAGAAAAAGAAAAAGAGCAACCTCGAAAGCAAATATCCACAACCGCACGTCACGTGCAAGTGTTACTAAAAATATTGATTTAAATTACTGTCATGGGTAATACTTAATACATCTGCTATGTAGTCAATATTTTTCCAGCGATTCTCATGGACAATGACACTTCTCATAACTTTTGGTTCAATTATTTGGAATTTAGCAACGTTCAGCACCGAGGTTATATGGGATGTAGATCTACAAATTAACGTGCTTCTGGTTCGTTGATTTGAAGTTTAGCAACCCGTTCCGCTGATCCGAACCACATCAGGTCCCACTGGAATCAAACCAGATTCAGGTGCATTATCTCGTTCACGACCGTAGCCGAAGCGTCTGACTGCCTATCTTCTCGTCCAAATACCACCTTTTAAGTTATTGAACCAGTATTTCTTTAAAGATCACTTTCGTCAGAAGTTTACTGCAAACTAGAGGCTTAGCCCAGGGCTGGGAGGCCATAGGCCTCCCAGTTTTTGAGTGACAAAAATAAGTTAAGCTATTATTTATATACCTTTGAAAGTGTATAGTAAACTGATGATATACCTACCATAGTTTGGGGTCCTGCTGCCCCCAGTTTTTACCTTCTAGAACCGGAACTGCTGCAAACAAACATATTAAGATACAGATTTATAATTCATCTTGAGCAAGATCGCAACTCGAAGGCGAAACTCGTCCTTTATAGCAACAGTTTATGTTGTCAAGTTCATGCAGCATCGTATTCTTTGTTGATTCCCCATAGTTTATTAATACCGTTATCATATTACTTGTAATGAAGACATTTTTGTCACAGGATAGCATGCCAAACTGGTTTCGCCTTCTAAATGAATTCGAGATCGAAGCGCTATATTGCAAGATAAATTATGATCGCCTTATATTTAGGAGCTCCAAAAATCTATTTGATTTGATTTCAGTTCAACGTCTCTTTCAGCACCGAGACTATATGAGACGTGGCCTTACAGCTTAACGTAGAATCCGAACCACATGAGCTTCTGCTGAGAACCGAACCCGGGTCTCCTACGCCAAAAGCGCGTACGCTAACCGCTTAGCCATGAGGAGAAAAAATGAAAGGAAATTTTTGAGTTTTATGTCCCACGGTTATGCCGGCTAAGCTAAAGGAGACGGTGATGATGAGAAATGAATGAAATGAAGAAAGTGGAGGAAACGGGAGAACCCCGAGGGAACCCACGCACACGGTGTTTGTCCACCACAAAGTTCACTTGACGGGAGCAGGGTTTGAACACGGAACCCCATGCACTAAAGGTGAACGTTCTACCACTGAGCCACCGCGGCCCCCTAGCCATGAGGGAGCTCACCCGAAGATCTAAATCTTCATCTGGACTGAAATATTTGTCTTCAATCGTACAGGAAAATTTGTGCAACAGTATTTGAATTAAAGTCATAGATGTGTTCTTTTCCCTCTCTATTTATCTGTAAAAAATAGAATTGTTGAACTAGCAGCAAAAACATGCTCTCTTGCAGAAATTAGTTTCCCTTTTCTAATTGAAGACTAGCTCATTTCGTGACATATGTTAAGTGCTTGGATAATAGGCGTTTCAAAAAATAAATAAATAAATAAATAAATAAATAAATAAAAATAAGAAGTTTAGTTATAAACTACAAAAATAAAATCAACCATCAGTTAAGTAATCATGAAAACATGCATCATGAATAGGTGTATTTGTTTTCATTATTAGCTGTTATATATTTGGGGACCTGCTTTTTATTTGACAACGCTTCCAACATGACATACATTCACAAGTACTACAATAACAATTATACATAATTTTGTCGTGAGCATATAAGAAGTCACATCTTTATTATTCTTAATTATTTATCTATGAAAAAATATTTTTAATGAGACCCACACGGTCAATATGCATATATACATTTACAACCGGCATGACTGACCTTCCAGAATATTACGTAAAAATGACAACGCATATAAGAACAACATGGATTCATGCTTAGTACAAACAGTTTTCTTACGAAGTGACTATCTTAGTGTGAAGCAAAGTATGTTTGCAGAAGGAGAGTGGTAACTGGAAAGCCTCTAAAAACAACAATTACCGTTAAAAAGATTATTGTTTGCGGTTTAGAACTTTCTTAAAAGAAGTAAGGTTCTTTGACACAATTTCTCAAAGGATGACATAGACCTACTCGTGTTATAATCTAATTACGGAAGCAAGAATTGTGTTCATTTATCTCTGTAAGCATACATTTAAGCTGTTATATAAATACATTGGTATATACAAGCCAATATTGATTTATAGATAGGGAAATGATCATGGAAATAAATTTAAGTATCAGAATCAATAATCACTAATAATCTTTCTGAATTTCGTCAAAGCAGTATAGCTAGTATTATTATTTGCTATAGAGGTAAGTACATCAATATGAGATTAGTATCTCTTGTTCATGTAATTTAGAAAGGTGCTTAGTGTCTGTGAATAACGGGGCTTTTCTCTGACTTATTGATGGTATCTTTCTAAACTGACGGAAAATTCATCACAAGGTATTCGCGGTTAAATTACTAACTCTGCAGGAATAATTACGTCTGCAATAACAGCTTAATGTCCTCCCCGACGGTCTAGTGGCTAGCGCGTATGCCTTTGGTGCCTGTGATCCTGGATTCGATTCCCAGTACGAAAGCACAAAAGTTTAATTTGGCATTAATTCACTTTCATATCATCCGTCTCCTTTAGCGTAAAAGGGACATAACAGTGGGACATTAAACTTAGAATATATGTACTTGTTTAATATATGGTAATTTTGCAAATATTGGAAAGTTCATTTTGTGCACATTTGATAACAAACAAAAAGCAGGATATAACAAAAGTAGAAGAAGCACGTTTTTATGAACTAAAAATGGAAATAACTCGACTGAGAATATTCAATATGCAAAGAATCCTTAGCAACGGCTTTGAAATCTGAAAACATTGGGTGTTTTATTACTAGAGACCGGACGTTAGGCAAAATGACTATTCTTTAATATTATAGATATGATCAAAAATAACATTTCAAAGTTTATATGAGGGGTTATAGTTTCAATTTAAGCTAATTTTATTTTGCCTATTTTTACCTATTTCGCCCCTTCCTGCCTAAATAATTGCTTTAGTGCCTAATGTTACCTATTCTATGCATTTTCTTCAAAATGAGACTTCATTAGGGAAAATATATAAATTAGTATTTCAAGAAAGGATTCTGCCTCTTCTGAGAAATATAAGTGTTATTTGTAGTGATAAGATTTCGTAAAACTTTGGACTGCTATGTGTACTGATAAAGTGCTGTAAAACTTTGGACTGCTGTGTGTGTACTGATAAGTATATAAAATTTGAACTGTTATGTGTAGTGATAAAGTACTGTAGAGAAAGTATTTACCATATATATGGAATACATGTCAAGCTTCGTTTTTCTATATACAGTAAAAGAAGATATTAACAAACAGATACGTTTCTATATTTTTTGAACATTATCTATGATTTAAAATTACTTTTTAATTGTATTGAGTATTTATCTTCATTATTTCGAGTTACATTTTAGTGCCTACTTTCCTGCCTATTTTCAGGTTTTTAATGCCTAAATATCCTGTCTCTAGTTATTACTTACTACCATTGTAGCAGACGAACCTGTCAGAAATCAACTGTTGCTAGTGCTAGTGTATTTAGTGGCTTGGAATTATTATTCCTTCCCAGCGATTTAATTGAAAACAAAATACTGGAACGACTATAATGCACACGGCAAGCAAGTCAATGTTTTATTGAACTGCAGAATATCTGAGAGAAATATTTCCCGGTACGCCTTTCCAGTCCGGCTAAATCATCACTATTCCTTCCAGTATGCGAATATTCTCATTATTAGCTGATTGGTTGAAAAATATTACTTGCAATGACTATTTTCCGTTTAAGAGCAATTTTCTCTTGGAGAGAATTCGTACAGAAAAGTAACAAATTTTAATACGAACTGCTTTCATCAACACGAAGAAAACCAAAGAGTACCTTCTACATAATGACATACATATTCTACAGTACAGTCTATTAGGTTTTTTTTTTTTTTTTTTTTTTTTAAGTTTTAGTTTATGTCTCTCGATTATGAATCGAGGCTAAGGGAGACAGTAATAATATAAATTTATGAAATTGTGGAACGAAGAAAATGGGATGCAATACAAGAACCCCGAGAAACTCACACGGCACAGTGTTTCTCCGCTACAAAGCCTACTTCAACGAGCTGGGATCGAACCAGGAGGACTCCATGCACCAGTGGTAAACGCTCTACCACTGAACCACCGTGGCCTTGTCTATAAGGTCTACAAGATGGAGACGGGAGGATCCAGGTGACACAATCGATTGAGGCGTTAAATATATCTAGTATGGGTCAATCGATACGGAGTGGTCCAGAAGTGGTTGCTCGTCCATCTCCGAAAATTCTACAAATTTGAGTGTGATGAACCTTGTGTGTGAGAAGGTCAATAACACCATTCACGTTGTCATATGTACAAATGTTCTTGAATGGAGATCGTCGGTGGAGTGCCAATTTTTGCATTTGCAAGCGGTTACGAAAACTACAGTTGCTCAGAATGTACGAATCAGACGAACACCAAACAAAAACGACTGTTTAGAGGAGAGACCGAGGTACACGAAGAATATAAACTTTTGCGTCTAAATAAATATGCAGAGTTTCAAACCAATACATGAAATCACCAGAGAGACTAGACAAAATTACATTTTTAAACGGGCTGTATTTTGGAATGGCATAAAGTGAGGAGTTCATACGTTTTGTGCTGAACACCATTGCACGTAAAGATTCTGCAGAAATATCCACAGCTATGATACTACTGGCACCGTAGATTTATGGGGGTCCGAAAGTTGAAGTTTGTGATTTTGATGCCATTTTTGGGGCGTAATATCTCAAGAGGGCAAAGTGCTAAAAAATTGCTGCTTATGCCACAAAGTAATTCTGTATGTGAATAAAATATTGAAAAAAATCATGACTGATATTACATGGAGAAAACAGTGAGGACATGGTAAAAATGCGAAGAAAGCACCTGAGACGATGGTCGTAGCCTGAAAACATTTAAATGTTTGGATATGTTTCATGCTAGATCTCAAAAACTATACATGGTGCAGCAGTTAGGCCCGTTTTTGTTTGTGTTCAGTTGTGCAAAAGCTTTCGAATGGCGTTTGTTCCATCTTTCTTAGCTCCATGAACATTGCCACGTCTATATGGTAAGGGGGTTAGCTCCCCCTTACATCCAGGACACATCGTCGAGGTGGACCGCGATATTAAGGCATTTAATGTATCAGCAAAGTGTTATTTAAGTCCAATCCAAGTTACGGAAGTTAATATGTTCACAAGGTTGCGTTACATAGGATATACTAGCCTTTCGCTACGTGGGAACTCCGTCCCCAGACCCCCGTGTTTGCTTGGCTTACGGCTTCGAACCTCTAAAACTTACAATTCTACAAGATTTCACTGTAAACGGAAGTTGTAGTTGAGTTTCTACTGTAAATTCGCACCATGCCCTCTACATGATCAGCGATAAATAAATTGATGACGATTCAATGATAGGGTGAGAAGAAACGCAATTGTGTAGCTACATTATAAATAATTTACACTGAAAATAATCTGTTTAGCACATTATCATCTAAAACATGTCATACGGGAAGCCAAAATAACGAGAATTACAAAGAAATGTTACTCCTTTACGGAATGAGTGAATTTATGTTCCCATTGTACGTGAGTTATACTTAAACACACGCAATGGAGAAATAAGGTACTTTTTAGGCGTTGTTACACTATTGTGAGATGGAGAAGGAAAAGAAAATTTTTTTTGAAGCAATAAACAACCTGGTCATTCGGTCACACGAAAACATTAACTAATTTTTTTTTTAGAAAAACGTTTTTCTTCGTAAAACGCACATGCGAGACGAAATCTTTTACTACTTTGCTATAGTACTTTTAGCTATTTGCGTACAACCTGCAAGAAACCACAGCAAAACAACCAGATTTAGTAGAATTATAAACAAAATTGTGTTGTCTGAAAGTTAATGGGTACATAAATATGAGCTTTTAATGTGTGGTTTCGTACAAACTATTTAAGCATAAAACAATTACGAAGATACAACGTAAGACAACTTACATTGGAAGTTTTAAACGATTATATTATTAGAATGAAATGCTCTAAAGAAATGATAGATGCCAAACTGAAAATGGCTCTTCGCTAGTTTAGTGAATAACTTAGTGAAGAATATCAACAATATACAGGGAGTTTCATAACAACACCGACAATGTTTGGGTGGTGATTCTTGACAACAAGATAAAACAAAACGTATAGACCAATCTGGGTGCAGAAATCCGTCATTTCGGAGTTATAGGCTGTCGAAAACATGGGGAAAAAAAAGAAAGAAATTCAAAGGTCCATAATAGCACCAATACTATGGGATCTACCGTAGTCGGGTCAAGACTCCACTTGGGAACTACTATGTGCACTGTCCAAAAATACATGCTTTAGAATCCTGTGATACTTCCGCAAAAATTTTTATAGGGGGAGTTTGGCTACGGAAAGGCAGTAACATGTTTTTCTGTTGAGCAACTATTTAATTTGTCGATTGACTCAAAAGGAGTCTTGAGTTTAATCTGGAAGCACAAGCTGCTTAGTTTAAAGTATCACATTTGTGGTCTTGTTTAACAAAACCTGCCTCTCTGAAAAGCTATGTATTGTTATCCACAGATAAAATTCGATCAAAGGCAACCTTATTTCAAATTAAGTATTCAAATGAGCTACATACGGTTGCAAAAATAAGGGTGGTTACTTTTTTTTAAAAATATCATTATTATACCTAGGTATATTTTAAAATGATGAACTTACATATTTAACATTAGCAGCTATCTTCTTCATGAATTGATGTAAGAAGTAACCGCGTTATTTCTGACTAATTCACTGGTACCTTCATGCATAGAGATACCACACATCTACACGTCCTCTCTTCAGTAACTTCGGAACGAGTCGAATCGACCAATTTTAAATAAGTTTTCTTTGTCATAAAGAGAATATAATTCTTTCTACAGCATTGAGGTCAATTTATTCGCAAGTTCCTACCAAATAATTATTGAAGATGTGTATAATTTTTGCGGGTGACTTAAAATGCTCTGGAAACTTACGAAACTTTTGAAACTGTATTTGTCTTAATTTGAACATATGCGTGAAGTGGTTCATTTACAAAGAGGATAATAAGAACTGTGACAGATTAATTACAAGTTAATCAGATGGTAACACTGATATTTACATTTTAATTACAAACCCAGCCGTCTGCACTCAATTGCTTCTATAGAGTTTGGGGTGGTTGGTGGCAAAAATAATAAAATAAATAATTTCTTAAATATAAGCAATTAGAGCTTTAATTAGGCACGATCTGACAGCGGGAGGAAGAATTGGGCGCAACAACTAGTATTTCGAAGTGTAATTACATGTCTACAAGATGACAACGGCAAGACCCTGCTGCTGTAATCAATCGGAACAGGTGTAAAGACTGCATCCAGTATAGAGTAATTAAAATGATGACTGCATCCATCGAGGTTCGAGAAACAGGCAACAAGACAAAGTTAATGATTCATCCTTCCATTTACATACATAAACAGGAAGAAGATCGCCTTGGAAATCTGTCGACTGGATAAAGAGTACAAACATATGAAAACACTTGGTGTAGTGATGATATCCAAGGTTGTGGTGATGATATCCAAAGTAAATATATAGCCTTGATTGTTTCATGTGTCTCTCTACTCTTCCTCATCCTTATCTCATGATACATCTTCAAGGCAAGTAGGTGTGGCTTTCGAACATTTTCTCACAATATTCTTTATATACTTGCTTTTGATGATCTCGAGATAACAGTAGAAGTTTAACACAGAATAGGTGTGAGATCAATGAGGATTGTTCCATGGTACAATTGAGTGATTTGTATTTATGTTCTTTGTGAGTTGAAAGTCTATAGGACGAGACCTACAGTTTAAAGTGAGATCTAAACCACTGTAACTATTTGGAACTTTCACATCGGAAATCGAATCCTGGACCTCCTCTGCCGTGTCGTGACAAAACGCTGTAACTTTGGCGAAGAAGTTTTGCGAAAATGAGCCGTAAGCTTTTCATCCGAAAATGTGATCTGTATCGTGTAGAACCAGTGTAACTAGGCAATAACGGTCGACCAATCAATTTACACCAAATTTAATCACACAACATGCATTTACGTAACATTACATGTAACCACGTGTTTCCGAAGTCAAGATACACTGGTTCTACACGATACAGATCACATTTTCTGATGAAAACTTTACGGCTCTTTTTCGCAAAACTGCTCCGCCGAAGTTACAGCGTTTTGTCGCGACACGGCAGTCCTCCACTAAAGGCACTATCGGTAGCCGTAGACCAGGAATGACAGCTCGCAGTATAATCGACAGCGTGTGAAAATGCATCTTCTACTCAAAAAATATAGCTTCCACTCTGTAGAGGAGCGGTTTGTTATGATCAGTCATATTCGATTTTATAAGTTCTTATACTATATATTACGCAGGGTGGTCCAAAAATGTGAAAACATTCAAATAAAAGACAGGATTTTAAAAGAATTGCAAAAATAACATTGCAGATTAGTAGTATAGGTCGGGAAAAAACTCTTAGGACACGTGATGTTGATGGCCGCCATTTTGAATTCACTTTCATTTTCCTAAATGACAACCATATATTGAACTCAAATATCCAGATTTTCAGTTTTCATCTTCAACGAGATACTAGTATCAGATCAAAATAACCACAGTAAAAAAGCATCAATTCACTTTCCATATGTCATACCGATAGGAATTACCTTACATATCACTACTACTAGGTTAACAGGTTCCAAGAAACAAGCACACAATGCAAAATCGCAAAACCGCGTTGATCAAGGTCTATTTAGAATGGCTTTCTAATTAAATTTCTTAACCCTTTCTGACAGTGTGTTTCCATTTGAAATCACAAGCTTCCTTGGTTTTCATAGTGCATATATTGTGCCAAATAATTCCAAGTTGTCTCATACGCGCCCTGGCAATATATAATTTTGAGGGGGGAAATGGATTTGCTTACTTCCTTAGACTTCAACATATAATCCATTGAAATAAAAAGAAGAAAAATTCTTCATTTCCAAAAAATAATTCAGGTCAGAAAGGGTTAATTACAAAATTTTTTGGCTAATAAACAAACTTAACATAATCTAGTAAGAAAAATGTCCTATTTCTTCAATTGTAAATGAAGGGCGAAAATTTTCAGTTTTACGTCCCACATTTTACGTCAAATAATAAGACATAATTAATGAAAGTGAATAATTACAGAAGCTATTCATAAAATGAGGATGTGGGAGGAACAACCTCGAGAAGATTCACACACACAGTGTTGTCCACCACAAATTCACATGGCCTTAGAACGAACAAGAAACCATCCCTACCACTAAGCCATTATGCCTCAATCTTCAACTGTACCGTCATATTACATGTCAATACTCCATGTATGCATGCATACACGCTATTTAGTACTCTTATTTTATTTTTTCTTTTAAAAAAAAAAAGCCGAATTGCCTAACTTTTTGCAAATTCATATATGTATCTAACAATAAAAACCGCTTTAGAGCAAAACCAGCGTTATGAAAAGTGTTCTGTGAACGATATTCTAAATACTTAGGATTCGTAAACGGCTCTATATAGGAACGCCATGATACGACCAAAGAAAGTACGTAGCCTGTAGTTTTGATTTTTCCGCTCGCGGAAGTGGAAGTGAATGACACGTTCCCAACATCCCACAAGTCAAGGTTAACTTTTATAAGTTCACTTTTACGCATACGCCGTGACCACCTGAGACGAAATGATAGCAAAAGGCTGTTTTCAACTTATGAAGGGTGTAGGTACATCTTCGAAGTAATGATGCGTAAAGACATAAACGTTGCAATGCTCTCTAAGGTGGCACTCAAGCTCTACACCTAAGAATACGTGTAGAATCTTTAATAGCACATAATAACGTATTACGTGACAGCCAATGGTAATGTTGCATATTAGTTGCATTCGAAACTGCCAAGACAGATGACTATACCATCAGATGCGTTCTCTGTATCAGCTTACAACAGAATTTTAAGATATTCTTAACATCAATGCATCTTTAAGTCTGTATTATAGGAGCTTATTTGAAAATAATAACTATTCCAAATGCAGAGGTCTGGCTATAACAGACTAATGAACTGGACATTATCTTGCGCTCCTAACATTCCACAGAACTCAATCAACTTCCCCATACAACCTATCAAGTTCTTTTAAAATTTCCTGAAAAGGGGCCTGAAAAATCGGGAAAAGATTCTTATAATTGATTTCCCCACTCTACCTACATACCAAACTCAAAATTTTTCTTGTAAATTATTTATTGCAGCTTTGAAAAATTCAAGATTACTAATAAAACTCCAACTGACCAAAGCAGTATATATATTTTAAGATTATATATTTGTGTTACATAGCCGAAACTGTAACACAAATATATAATCTTAAAATATATATACCGCTTTGGTCAGTTGGAGTTTTATTAGTAATCCAAAATTTTTCATATAAGGAAGAGCTAAGGGAACTGGTGCCTTTTTCAAGGTACTTCTCTTAATCCAGAGATCAAGAAATATCAACCAATATCTGCTCTAAATATATGATGAAACAATGCCGTCATTGGTTCAAAATTTGTAGCTCATCTGGTGAAATTAATATATTTAACAGTGGAGGACAGAATCAGTGGTATCATTCAAAGCTTTTAACAAACGGTTCTATGATTAGCAAGGTATGGTAAATTGACAGTATTAACATTATTACTATATAATTATAATTATAGTAATTTGTATTCGCATATTATTATTATCAGTTTGCTAAAACACAAAGACAATAGAGTGGCTCCGCGTAGCGTAGTTGCTAACGCTCTCGCTTTTGGTGCGAGCGGTCCTGAGTTCGATTCCTACTGGTACTGGGGACACCCCAAACATTTTTAGGCCGGCCATCCTGAGTGAGGTTTTCTGGAGTTTTGTCATTCACATCAAGCAAATGTCGGAATGGGACCTAACATACCGCTTTCTTCCTCTCCAATTACTTGGATAGGGTGATTTCCAAGGGACGTCATCCCTCATACATGACGGGCAAACATGACCACAGAATGCGAAAGCCAGAAATCTAATTCCTAATCCTAATTCTTTATCTCATTTCGTACTGATCTGCGTCAGCGCAACGCAAAAACTGTCTGTCTGATACAGAAAAAAATTCCATGTGCACATAGGCAGAATCTCATTTCTATTGATGAGATGATGAAGAAAAAGCGTCATGTCTCAACTACACCACCTCTTAATTGTCACTTTGAAAGCTTGAAAGGGACAAAGCATACAAGTTATTAGATTCTCAAAAGTAGTACTAGAGATTTTTTTTTTCCGTAAGCACTGGATCTACCTAGGCAGAAATGGATAGACAATTTCAACCACAGTCCCACGGAACCTGAGAAATTTTAATAACCAATTCACTTGGACCGGTTGAATAACAGCACTGGATAGAATTCAATCTGGACTTAATGTTTTAGCGGGTTTCATAAGTTAGTTCGTATTAGTACTGCATAAGAATCGGAGCAATAACCTTAGACGAAGCATTATTCTCGTACGTAATTTCAAGCAATCCATTCATAATAACATGGAAGAAAAAGAATGAAGAAGAAAGTAATCAGTCATCCGAAGTTAAACTGTTAATATTGAATTTACAACGGAAACATCACATTAGGTTATCTACCAGCATGAAATCTGCAATTGTATTCTTCTGAAAAATTGCTGTCTCAGGCCAGCAGACCTTTTCCAAGGTGAAACACACGCAGGAACTATGCATGAAGAGTAAACGCATCTCGCAGAGAGGAGGGAAAAAAATCCCTTTCCTTCCAGAAGGAAATGTTTTTGAACCACTAAACATTCAAAGAATGATTTACGTGTTCTTTGGACTTCCGTCGGAAGGAAGTATCAGACAATGCCTGACAGGAATTATCACAAAACTTCCCTAATTTTTTTATATCCATCTAGACAACACTGTAAAAACGTGATAAGGAATTCATATATATAATATGAATTTGAGACTACAATTGAATCTTAAAACAGGTAGTCACGGTTATATAGTAATTATTCAGATTATGTGGGACTTTTTTATGTAGCTCAAGAGAACATGAATTTTTTAAAACTGTTTCTTTGAACACAAATATTATATTAATATTTGAGATAGAGATCAAACCCAAGACTCCTGCATAAACGCCGACAATGCTAGAACTATTTAGGCACAGAAAAGCTAATGTGTTTAATTTTTGGTTCCATAAAACAGTTTTTCTGTTACAACCCTTTCACAGCCATGACTGGGGATTATATAGTGATGCCTCATATCACTATGTTCTTACCAACCCACAATTATCATTACATTACTAGTTCTGAAAAAAATTACTATCTACCGTCTCACCTTTATTTCAATAATTTCAACTCCAGTGTCACGTTAGTGTTAAAACAATAAGATTATTAAACATTAATATACATTACACAATTGGATGTGTGTTAAATTATGCTTTTGTTGTATTTTTGTTACTGCATAATAAGTGATGTAAATGAAAATTTATTTTATACAGATATATAAATCATATGACGCATTTTGACTTCAGACTTTAATTGATGCACTGTGGGCCTACATATAGATTCATGCCTGTTTGGCCTATTCCCGTTTATCTCATTATCTTCTTCTTCTCTTATGTGTAGACGGAACGGATATTCTCCCGTTTCGCCTACGCTCAATCGACAAGGAATATTTAGTGAGTGTCTGAGGGAATTTTCTTAGAAAGATGCATTATGAAAATACATTTCTCAACGTAAATAACAGCTCTGACGTGACGTAATTGGCTGTTATCCTAACCAATCACATGCTATTAGCAGTTCAGAAATGCACCAGAAATGTAAAAATATATATTTAGAAAACAGAAACGATACTTGTACTGGTAAAGTCTTACTAAAATGATGGAATTAGGCATATTACATTATGATGAACATTATTTCAATAAATCATACCGTTAGGTTATCGTATTTTGTGTTGCACGCAAACAAAATTGCGAATTACGTGTTTCCACAACTTTCTTATTTAAAATAAATCTACCTAGGTATAAACATCATAGGAAAATTTCAATGACCCACAACAGAGTAGCTCAGTAATATCATACGAACTTTAAAATGGTGTAAGGTCATAAATACCTTGTGTTTGTCTTTAATAATAGTGATCTGAGTAAAAAAAAAAAAAAAAAAAAAAAAAAAATGTATACTGTATTACTGAATATTCAACCGCAAATTTTGATTAAGTAACAACATTTGATACATTTTACAACACCTTCTGAATACGAGGTAAAAATACAGATACTAAATTATATGGTTACACCTATAAGTGAACGTTATCATGGACCTTAAAAAAAACTGCTTAAAAAGAGCAGACAAGATTCAATATGGGCTTCCAAAATCTATCTACAAAGAAAACATGCGGTAAAACTACCGTTAAGTTATCAGTAACTTTTTTCTTTATTATTTATTTCCAGGTTTCGTTCTTCAGTTTGGTTCCTCCTCCACACATTCTTTCCTTCCCCATATACGTAGTAGTCATCTCAAAATTATTAGGTATAATAATTAACACTTCTTTTCCTTTTCATCTTCCATTTTTCTTTGTGTGATGCCACAGCCACTATATGAGTTATGTGATGTTAACAGTTATTTCTTCTCCGAACACAGCAGAAAACTCATAATCTACGAAATATTTTTAGACATACAGGCTACTCCATAATTTATACTTAAAGAGTAACTAATTACGCTACACCAACAGGATTTCTTTTACGAAAATAATAATATTAACAAACTTTAAAAACGACCGATTATTAAGATTTTAATATTTGGGCCTACTAGTCAAGGTGGATACTTAAGGATAAAAACTTGTTTAGTGAAAAAACGAACACTGATTACACTCTGCAGAACAGAATTACGTTGTATATCTATACAGATGGCGTCTCTCTCGTAATCACTGCAAAATAGTTGAACCGTCTGAAATAAACTTTTGATCACAATTAACAACCTACTTCAAACTGTGTTCCATAATGTCACTTTGGATAATATGTGTATTCTAACGAACGAAGTGAAATTAAAAATTCAAGACAAAAATGTAGTATCTCAAGAGACCTTCAAGTCAAGGGTGGTGAAACTCGGTATATAAACTCTTGACTAAACATCAGCGAAAGTGTGTCCCAGCGCTTTTGACGCCTATAAAGGCAAATAGGAAAGGAACAATTTCTATATATTTTTTTTCTACACTCTTTTTTATCTAGTCAGCACGGGAAAACAGTTCAACCATGAGACGAATTTCGGAACAGTTACCACTTGGTTCGAGCCGAAGTTTTGTCTTGTTTCTTTCATTTAAATTGATATCCAAAGAAGGAAGAGGGTTCAAATATACCTTTCAAATATTTTCAATAAATTTATTCTTCTTGTGCGAAGAATGCATATTTTAGCTATGTTTTGTAAAACTGTAAACCCCGTGGAGAAAACGAATAGAGAAATAATAAATTGTATATATATATATATATAAATGTGGGACATTTAGAAATCAATACAAATTGTGAAATCAATATAAGAGCTAATTCCTGAAAAATAATAATTAATTAACAGATGCCGAAGGTGCAATTAATGACAGAAAGGTGTTAAATAAATGCTGTCCGAGCAAGTAACAATCCAAAGATGTTACCGAGAACTGAACGTCGCTGCGGTTAAGGGTATTTTCAAGAGTTTTCGTGGGTCTGACACTGAAATATCACGCTACTGATGGTAATAAGGCATATAATGCCATCACGGAAGAAATAATGTATTGGTTTCAACTGTCTGGCTCCGTCAATTCGTTGGAGACAAGCCATCAATTACTGCACATTAAGCTTGCATACTGCATAATGCTGCAACCCACACGGCTGTTGTCGCCATGGGTGCAGTGAAAGATGTGCCTTCGAGATTCAACAGCCACCCTACCGCCCAAATTTAGCACAGTAGCTTTGGCAACAATAGTGTTTGTACAGTTCTTTCGTATAAGGGCTGCAATAAAAGTCATGCATCACTATATAACGTCTCTTCCTAATCGAACTGTTTCTGCCGAACGCAGTCCACCCTAACTTAGACTAATAGCTACACTGTTTTTTGTTTAAAGTTTCCATCCCAGATAGATGCAATCTTACTCCTTCTAATTTAGTATCTTCAACTTCAATCTTTCTTGTGCAGTTGAGGAACATCACAGTAGTCTTTTCCATATTCATTTTCAATACGATTTCTGTTCAATAATATTAACAGCAACTGACAAACATACTGTTATTTCTACTTTGTTAAATTACTGTAATATATAATACAAAAAAAAATATGGTATAATTTTAACCGAATTTCTCAGTTAAACAATGATGTTATGACAGAACATTTACGCTAATTCGATTTAATTTGACTAAAATATCACACAGTGCAAAATCGACGCCTTTATCCTACAGTTTGTGTGTGTTGCAATACTCCGTTTATTATTATTATTACTGTGGGAAGGATTTAATTGTAATAGAGAAGCAGAATGCTCAGTGTTATATATACCTAGGTATATTACCGAACTTGTAACGAAACTTGGTCAAATGTCTTAACCCGCTCCTAGTTAAACGACTTACGGTCGACGCGACTTAAAAGTCTACCTGCACTTACGACCGGATGTAGAGATTAAATTAGGTGGTTATTATTATTATTAATGATCTATAATAATAATAATAATAATAATAATAATAATAATAATAATAATAATAATAATAATAATAATAATAATAATAATAATAATAATAATAAACAGATGAAAGTAACACTTGTATTTACATTGTGATTTTAGAAATAAATGAAATATAATTAATGATTCATAGGAGTTCGTACGACCAAATGTTGTATGAATTCTAACACAGTTTAACATCCTAAATCCCCAGCCGGCGATTGATCAAAATGGAATTTTACTAACGTGAGAACACAATTGTATATGGCTAATACCTAGCCGACTTATAACTGGGCAGTGGTAACCGAAGTCGATCACAAGTCCACGACTAACTAAACTTCATCCTCACTAAACAATTGAAAGATTTCGTATTCGATTTTCTTTGCCACGATTCGGACTTCCAGAATGCGAATACTGGGAAAAAGCTGTTAAATATTATTCTGCCAGCTAACTTATTTCTGCTAAATTAATTCTTACTTTCCATTATTAATATTCCCAGTATAAAAATGTCATTATGAATCCTTGTTAATAAATGACAAAGTATATTATCACCGCTTCAATTAACGATAAACAACTTCTTAAAAAAAATACTAATACTCTCTTTTTCTATTTTATTTTGTGTGCGTATTCTGTTCTAGTGACTTTATTAAAATAGCACGTTATCTGATGTACTAACAAATTTATCTTGAAAACAACTTATGGTTCATTTCAACGTTAATTTGTTAACATACACGAAAAACTTTCATATTCACGGTTCTTTCCCATTTATTATAATAATAACCAATTATTATTTTAACTCACCTATTCTTCTACTGTTTCTGTTAATAAAGTAACAATATTAGTTAACGAGAAAGCTACTTCTAAAAAAAAAAAAAAAAAAAAAAAAAAAAAAAAAAAAAAAAAAAAAATTGAAGCTGCAAGACATGAGTGTGGTCCGGTAAGAATATTAGCTGTCGAGAAAGGGAAACCATCAATTACTATCACTTCATGCAATTAATAAGTCTGTATGTTTTGTCGACCGGCAGTGAAAGGTTTTTCGACGGCTGTTACATACAAGAGCCAATCATTTCCTTGTACGTTTACTTATTTATCTTCTGAATTAGCTTCATTAGTATACTTGTGAAAAGCTACATATTTTGTCTTTGTACCTGGAAAACAGATATCCTTTGACATAAGTGGAAAGAATGACTCTTAAATACTTGCAGTAAATTGCAACAGTATTTTTTAGAATACTTGGATTTGCAACGGTATTTTTAGAAATAATGCTTTGGATTTGAGAATTATTCCAAATTAATTTCGGTATTTTCTTTCTCTCTTTTTCTTTCTTTTTTTTTCATCCAAGGAAAAACTGTACAACAAAAGCACTGTTCGACTTTGGATAGTTGACACTCATAGAATATAGGAAATACTCACTTGTCAGAATTATTGTGAATGACAACAAGTTTATGAACATGTCTTTTCAGCTGAGAAGTATGTCATACCAACAAATGTAAAATCACTAGATTGTATTCCTCAGTTCTAAATAACATTTCCAAAACTTTTATTCTTTCCATAGGAGATACCTTCTATATATGGTCATTATTATCATTGAGGTCCTTCGTGGCTAAGCGGTTAGCGTACGAGCCTTTGGTTCGGGAGACCTGGGTTCGATTCCTGGTGGGAGCTCACGTGGTTCGGATTCCATGTTAATCAGTAGGTCCACGTCTCATAAAGCCTCGCTGCTGAACGGGACGTTCAAGTCAAACTCATTATTATTATTATTATTATTATTATTATTATTATTATTATTATTATTATTATTATTATTATTATTATTATTATTATTATGTCTTCTGCCTGTTGGCAGGTCCTGGGACTAATGAGTTTTTCTTACGTTCGGGCCTGGAAACGTTTCTCGATCTTCGCTTACCCTTTTAACTCCAAATATTTTTGTCTATTTTTGCTATCACCGATCAGTTGTGTTCGTCTTCTTTCTACCCCTCGCGTTCCTTCCGCCTTTCCTTCTATGGCTGTATGAAGAAGATGTTTCTTCGTATCCAATTCGATTTTCTACATAGAATGGCTAAAAGCGTCCTCTTCTCTACTACCCGTTGTTAATTGAAGGCTATCAGGAATATATTACCTAACTCATCTATAGAAGCAATTAGAATTGGTATAACCTTTACTTTACTGTGTAATATTTTTGTCTATTTTTGCTATCACCGATCAGTTGTGTTCGTCTTCTTTCTACTCCTCGCGTTCCTTCCGCCTTTCCTTCTATGGCTGTATGAAGAAGATGTTTCTTCGTATCCAATTCGATTTTCTACATAGAATGGCTAAAAGCGTCCTCTTCTCTACTACCCGTTGTTAATTGAAGGCTCTCAGGAATATATTACCATAACTCATCTATAAAAGCAATTAGAATTGGTATAACCTTTACTTTATTCTATAATCTACACCTGTTTAAGAGTCTCAACTACAGTGTGTGATATGTACTTATTTCCCTTCAGTTTTATTTTTTCTGTCTTTTTTGAACTAATGTTCAATCTTAGAGGACCTGGAGGTTCGACGACTACTTCGATTAGGATTAGGAATTAGAATTCTGTGCTTTTAGCAAACTATGGCCGTGTTAACCCGTCATGAGGGATGACGTTACTCGGCGATCACACTATTCAAGTAAAGAGGGAAGGAAGAAAGTGGTCTGGACCTATATGTTAGGAACCATCCCGTCATTTGTCTGGTGTGAATGAGGAAAAACCCAGAAAACCCTCACTCAACACGACTGATCGACCTGAAAAATCTACACTTTTACGACACCGGGACCGCTTGCATCAAAGACGAGAGCGTTAGCAATTACGCTACGCACAGCCACGAAGACTACTTCAAGTCACAATGGTTCAGCGGTACAGTGCTCACTTCTAATGCATAAGGTCCCGGTTCGACCCTAGCTCACGCCAGATGAGGTTCCTAATATATAAACACTGTGCGTGGGTTTTCTCCCGTTTCCTCCTACTTTCTTCATTCCACCATTTTATTCATTATCATTACCTTCCCCCACAATCGTGGGATGTTAAACTCAGATTGTACAAGCTTTATTGCAAGATATGATTTAACTTTGTTTCTCAAAATGTAGCTTAAATAAAACACAGAGTTTAGTTCTAGAATGAAAGAAACTTATGTTAATTAGATGAAAGAGTTAAATTAACGGAGGACGTAGCAACTCGTTTTAAAATTCGATATACAGCGAAATATTAAAAAAAAAAAAAAAAAAAAAAGTAGGTAAGTAAACTATCTCCTTACCAACTCTGATGATTTCAATACTCTTTATAAAATGATTTCCGGAAGCAGCACTTACCTGCAAAAAAAATGAGAATTGATCAGATTAATATAAGGCTATTGAGAAATTACACATGAACATAATACCTAGCAACAACAAAGAATTAAAATTTTACTCTAGTATATTAATGCAAGTTTGTTTTCCCTGAACACATTTATTTATAAAGGTTTTAATAAACAGAATTTTACAATTTGTTGGAGTCGTCTTGTTTTTAGAACACAGTGCTCTGATTCCATTCCATTCCATTTCATTTAATTTATTTGCCTGTTTCATGACAGACACGAGAAATTCTCATGTAAAAATTAGTTGTAAAAAAAAAAAAAAAAAAGAAAAAAGTCAAGTGGCAGAGGTAGGCTATATATCATATTGCACCTATGCATCTTTCTAAAATACAAAACCATAAAACAGGATATATCAAGTATATAAACATGACAATTTTGCATCGTAATTAGGTAACCGTTTGTACGTACTACAACAGGCATGTACTCACGAGTAAGTAGACGTATCTGTTACCAATTCTTCATTTAATGAATCGTTTAAATATTTCTTAATACTATAATAGCACTTTATAGCAAGTAGGTTAAATAGCTTCTTACGATAAAAGAAACATTAGGCATATTCTTCAAGTACATAGGAAGTTTGTTATACAACCTGACACAATTCATATACACGGTTTTGCTTATATTAGCATATTTTTGATGCATCACAAATAAATGCCACTACCTTGTCTTGTATATTATGGCTATGGACATTTTTGTTAAAGGTCAAAAGATGCCTGTTTTTCACAGTAAAAGGAATAGATTTATAAATGTATAAGTTGAGAAGTGTTAAAATTCGATTTACTGTAGGGATGGGGACTCAATGAGTAAGTGATAGAGTACTAACCTCTGGTGCTAGAAGTCCATAGTTCGATCACAGGCCAAGTGAATTTGTAGTAGGTAACATCGTGTCCATGAGTTTTCTCAGGATTTTCCCATTTCCTCCCACATTATCATTACATTAATTCTTTTATTATCATTATTATTACTGTCTCCCTTAGCCTCGGTGCTAACGCGGCGGGACGTTAAACTAGAAATTTAATTTTACTTCACTTCGCAGACCACTAGTAGCTTGCAGACCACAGTTTGAGTAATGCTGTTTGAAAAAATGTATGTGTGGGTTAGTTTTATAATTACAAAGAATAATAGAAAGTTGTCAATCTCGTCTCTAAAACTTCGCATTGCGAAAAAAAGAAAACAATTAAAAATAAAACAAAAGTGAACATTCGGCGTTTAAATAATAATACAGTGAAACCTGTCTTTAGCGGAATCGAGAGGGACTTGCAAAAATTTCCGTTAAAGTCAGGTTTCCGCTTAGTGGAGGTAGACCTTTCCTCTTTAAAAAAATACATGCTTATAAAGGGGCATACTGAGAAAATATATTGCTGTACGTACATTGTTCGATTACAGTACTTCTTTCTTCTACGAATAAATACACCAAAAAAATTAAAATGAATACAAAATATACTATGCACACGTTTTCTTTATTTTTCTAATAGCCAAGCAGGGTTTTCTGTGTACATTGCTGCTTGGCTGCTTGACTTTCCGCATACACTTTAGCCTGAGAAATTATACTAAGTGAATCAGAATCATTTTCCCGTAAGACAAATTTTTCAGTTCCTTTAAACTTCTGAGAGCATCTTGATATGTATTTATTCTACACTCTTCTTCGAACTCGGTATCGTATTCTTCTTCTTCCTCTATCTCGTTTTCTTCTTTCCGACATTCCGTATGATTTTTGATTAAGTTGCGGGGATTAAGGACAATTTGTGGGGGTGAATATGAGTAGTGGTTGGGGAAGGTAAACACTGTCCAGAAATGTTTAACAAAAGAACTAGCATTTTATCGCAGACAGTGTAATGTATATGTCTCACAAAATGTCTAAACATCTTCTAAACGCTGTAATCCGGAACTCAGAATTTTCCTTTAAATGTTTATTTTTCTTTCCGTTGTCCGCGTAACACAGTTTACGCTTAATGAAGGGACTTTTTACACGTTTTGTTCTCCAAAATTTATGGGACCGTGAAATATTTCCGTTTAAGACAGTTTTCCGTTTAATAAAGAGTCCGTTGAAGATAGGTTTTACTGTAATAATAATAATAATAATAATAATAATAATAATAATAATAATAATAATAATAATAATAATAATAATAATAATAATGTAGTGGGTGAGACCACTAAGGTATTGACTTTCTGACAAAAGGCCGTATTATTTTGCGAACATAAAAAAATGTGTTATTTCAAGCGTTTCCTATACGTTTTACGTTTTTTCCTTTTTCATTCATATAACTAATATCACACAGATTAATAACCCAAGTAAATGTAAATCACCGTTATGATGTTATGCGATGTTAATTTTCGGGTCGTTAAACCTCGTTTATCAATATTATTATTAAAAATATCACCATGAATTAACCAATTAAAAAAAATTCTTTTTACTCCAAGAGTTTGAATTAGATCAGGAGTTCTTAGCCTGTGGTACGCGTACCACTCGTTGTACAAGAGCTACTGTTGAGTGGTACTAATTATGGTGGTATGCCAGTGGATACAGTTGAGAACCTCTGAATATGTCGTAATATGTTACTTAGGAATACTGGGATTTATGAAGAATTGTCGTGCAATAAATAGTTTACTATGAGCTAAGAAACGATTAAGTACTCCTACATGCAAATATTATTTCGTACGTAAAGACTTACGGAAAACATTAATCATAACCAAGTGTTTTGTTTTGTTTGCACTGTGTAATGTATGGAACAGAAACGTGAACATTACAACATTGTTTCCAATTTGAAAATTGCCTCTAAATTTGGGAAGAAAAGTCAGGATCAGGGGAAACTGATATTAACAAGAACCGGAAATTCGCCGGAACCAGTGGCGTACTCCCACAATCCAGCTCTTTTGGATGCAAAATAGTGTGGTGGAGAATGGGTGAGGGCTGATCTTGTACGATGGTATGTGGCACCTGCCAACTGCACCATATTCAAATCCCCGGTCACAGTTCGGAGCCTATGTTGATAGTTAATTGGTCGTATCCTTCATAACCTCGGTGTTGAAAAATTTACAGTTTCTGATTTCATTGGAAATATATTTACTTTATTATAAACTAAATATTATCTCAGTTACGTAATATTCATAAATATTAAATCTGCTATATATAGAAACAATAAAATGAAATTCCAATTCTGACAACAGCGGACACGTCTGACGTCACTTATAACCAAAAAAAAAAAAAACTAGTTGGCAATTTTTCCGTTTGCATAAATACATCAGACGCGCATCATTTCTATAAAGAATTCCGATATAAATCAGTAAAAAATAAACCATGAGACTGCTAATAAAACTCCAGCTGATCAAAGCAGTATATATATATATATATATATATATATATATATATATATATATATATATATATATATATATATAATGATTATATATACTACTTTGGTCAGTTGGAGTTTTAGTGGCAATCTTGAATTTTCCAAAGCTGCAATGACACGTAGTCTAGAGCTTTAATTAACAAAAAATTACTGTTAACACTTAAGACTTTTCGCTAACTTCACCTCCACTTCTTTAAATTCTAGTGAATAACATAAGGGCAGTGAATAACAAAAATTTAGAAAGTACGTCAGTTAAAAGCGCTATTAAATAAACTGAACACCACAGGGATGAAAGGTGAAATGTTACATTTTGATTGAAATTGATTTATGGATATCAGTGTAAAGCCTGAAGAGTAAAATCTTGTCTTAATATTATAGATAAATGGTCACAATAATATTATGTCATGTATTTATAATCACAGGCGCACACCCAGAAATTTCTATTTGGAGGGGTCCAACGCTACAAGCCACTATGAGCATGAAATATTATTCTGTACTCGAAAATACGATAAATAACTGTAAAATACTTTCTCCTATATTTTCAGGAAAAAAATGACAGAACTAGATTGTTTCTATAATAGAAAAAGAGTACATGAAATGTAAGATCAAATTTTCATGTTACATTGAGAGACTGTACAAATGTACGTTGAGTTAGAAAGTTTGGAGGAGGATTTCGAAACGGTGGATTCCCTGTGGGTACGCCCCTGTACAATCAATAGTTCTTTATCCTTGTTACATGCTAAATAGACTGTGGTTTCGAAGTTGAACACTCTATTTTGTCAGAATGAAGATAAGTTGACCTTTCACCTTTCTTAAATGTGATCAAGTGTTTTCATACGTCTTCTTATTGTCCAGGAATTTGGGTGCACAGCATATGACGTCGTCATTGATGAGCATCCAAATTTATAAATTACACGAAAAGTCTTGAAAACAATATTATTAATTCACGTAACAGCATTTTGTAGATATTACCTAGCTTACTTTCCACGTACTGTCCATTTGATATTCTTCATTGTTTTTAAATGATTCATTAAAATTTAAAAATAGTGAAGTGTCTTAACTCCAAATCTACATAAATAAATAAATTCTAACGGTAGTCTTTTCAAAAAGCAGACACATGGAAGAGTTAGTGGTACCCAATAACCAGAAGTTTTTGCTTTTGGTGTGTGTTTGTTTGTGTACCGAAAAAAAAAAAAAACAATATAATCGGACACGACCCACTTCTACTTTGCATGTGTCACTGCACATTCAAAGAACAGAAGAAGCAACCAAATAGGAGAAACTACGAATAAAAGAAAAAGAAAAAAAAAGAGCGAAAAGGTACTGGAATTCCAAAACTTTCTCTGTTCAGAAAATTAGTAGTTTCCAAAATACTGGAAAACAATTAAGTATTATAAGTATGACTTGGTATTAAGGTTGAAAAGTTAATCTGGTTAAAAAAAGTCTACACGCACTAGTAGAAGACGAAGAAGAGAGAAGCCAAATATTTATGTAAAAAAGCGGACTACTTTGATTTTGATTATACAAAGAAAAGAAAATTACTCACTTCCGTAAAGAATAGCCTGGACGCTCTCTTATGCTAATACTCATAGAAACAAAAATTGTGTCATTCTAAACACATGCTTCTAATATAGTATTTTCCTGTATCTTGGACAAGGCTTCCCTTCTGATTAAAAAGTTAGCAGTATTGCCTTTTTTATTCGGGATGCCCAGCATCGATTTCTGATGAACTGTTAACATTTAGTGTGCCTTCTACTGTAAACTGTAGCAATCTTCTAATATGGCTGCGTTGTTGAAAAATCAAATGAAATTTATACTTTTACGTCCAATAGTTATGTCCTTTTGGCTACGGACCATGGTGGCTCAGTGGTAAAGTGTTCATATCTGGTGCGTGGGGCCCCTGGTTCGATCCCAGCTCGCGCCAAGTGGACTTTGTGATAAACAAAACACCGTGTGCGTGGGTTTTCTCCGGGTTCCCCCCGTTTCATTCAACTTTATTCATTCCACCATTGTCTTCACTTTTCATCATCACTGTCTCTTTTAGCCTAGCCGGCATAACCATGGGACGTAAAATGAAAGATTTCAATTCATTTTTCTTTCATTTTGCATTTGGTTAAAGGCGATGGATGATTAATGAAAGTTAATGATTATGGGATAATTCGTGGAATGATAATGTGAGAGGAAACGGGAAAAACTCAAGAAAACTACTGACATGATGTTGTCCACCACAAACTGACGTGGCCGTGGAACTAAGCTCTACCGCTAAGCCACCATCATTCCATAGCTGCGTTGTTGAAAGGAAAATTAAATTTCAAAGCAACTAACAGCTAAGAGAAGCATTCCTCAAACTTTTTACACGTGAAGAGTACTTTCATTGGTCAGAATGTACCACAGACCAAATACACTAATCTACTTCGAAAGCAAATTTATGAAGAAAGAAAAAAAAAAGCGTTATGGAAAGGATTAAGTTCGTTACCCAAGGGTCTCAGGCCCATAGCTAGGGCGTGGCTCATAACATTCAGCCCTCTGAAGTTTTCAAATGTTTTGTTATTATGTACGCATAAACATAAAGTGAACTCAAACCAGGTCCAAAAGGAGTCACCTCGCTCTACCTGTCTTAAGTCTTCTGGGTACAAGTCTGGCAACGGAGGGCACAGAGCTCAGTGGTACAGCACTTACCTTTGTTGTGTGGGGTCCCTGGTTCAATCCCCAGTCAAGTTATTAGTTTGTGGTGGACAACATTCTGTCTGTAGGTTTTCTCGGGATACTCCCGTTTCCTCCCACACCATCGTTCCCTAAATAATTTGTCTCTCTCAGCCTAAAGAAATATCGTGGGGCGTTACACTGAAAGCTTTAGGGCACTTAGTTGCAAACAAAACAAAAGCAGAAAAAAGAAAAAGAATATTTTCCCGCATAAATCAACAAATCTTGGACTGAAAACCAAGATGGGTAGAATACTGATGAGGAATTGCACGTGATCATGATCTACATACGATAAACACACGAGCGATGTTTCGTACTTCCGGCCGAATAACATGAGCACGCTTTTAAACACTCGTACAAGTCGCTCACAGAAGTCGGTCGCACCAACCGAGAAACAGGAAGTTACGCACAACGTTAATGAAATCCTCGATGATTTTCTTTAGAAATGTTAACCCTTAAGGAATGAGGTTTATATAACTTGTTGAAACAAATAACATAAGCTTCATTGGTTATAAGACACTTCCTCATGTTTTATAAAACGAACATGGTCGATACTTGGTAATTTTCTTTCAGACTTGTGTTCAATACTTTATTGTATAACCCAATCTAGAAATGAATCCGGAGCCATCTACTCAGGAAGAACGCGAACTGCATTAAGGAGCACCTTTCTTTACAAAACTTGCTTGTAGAAAACCATGTAAAGATCTTTTTATGAAGAATGCATCCCGCAATACACCACGAAACTTACTTTAGAGGACTCTTCTCATCTCTGGTGCGACGAGTGTTTGGTTCAATTCTACGCCAGGTGAGTCTGTGGTGGACAACATCGCATCCGTAAGTTTTCTAGTTTCCTTCCACACACTCACCCATATCAATTTTTTCCGGGGGGCGCCGTGGTTCAATGGTAGAGCGTTCACCTCCGGTGCTTGGGGTCCCTGATTCGATCCCAGCTCGTGCCGTGTGGATTTTGTGGTGGATAAATACCGTCCTCATGAGTTTTCTCGGGGTTCTACCGTTTCCTCCCACTTTCTTCATTCCACCATTTAATTTATTTCTCATCATCACCGTCTCCTTTAACCTAAAAAGGCATAACCGTGGGATGTAAACTTAGAGATTTCATTTCATTTCAATTCAATTTCTTCCATAATCATTCATTTCCATTCCATCTCCTTTAGCCTCTACGGCATAAGCATGGGACACAAAACTGAAAGATTTAATTTTTCATTTTAGTTAGTTGGACTGAAATTTAGAGCTCCTTTCAGCAGAGAAGCTATATGAGAGATGGATCTACATCTTAACGTGGGATCCTAGCCATATCAGCTTCTGTCGGGAATCGAACCCAGGTCTTCCGCATAGAAGAGGCGTACGCTAATTATATAATTTTTCGTTTTATTTAAATTCCATTTATGGAAATTACTTGAACATTCATTTGACAGAAATGTCCTGTTTCCTTCCAACATATTTCGTTACTCTGCATACATCTATAAGTCTGTTTAATGGTAAGCATGACACTCAAACATAACAAACTCTGAGAATTAAGCAAAGCAACAAAACTTAAATTCATAATTTGCTCCGAATTGTACTCTGACTTTCAAGTTTTGCTCCTGCCCTCAGAGCAAGTACTTTGAACACTTTAGCCAAGACATTGCTCCTGTATCGTTCGAATTACCTACGGTTAAGTAGCTCAGTAAATGAAGAACTGTAGATAACGGGTTCATTCTAGAATCTGACAATTATCCTGAACTATGTGTATATGAATGGTTTCCGGAGTTTTTTCTTTCCTTACACTAAAATAAATGAATAAATAAAAATACAACTTCTGAGCCACTAAGACAGAATTGTTGGACATAAAATAAGTTTAACAAAATAATATAAGTTGAATAAGTTACAAATATTTACTGAAAACTGAAAAAATTAACTCTGCTACAGTTAAACCAAGCTCAAGTAGAAGAGGATAGGTGCCCGAAAATTAGTAGTTTAGTTTTGCTGCATTGAGCCAAATGTAATCTGAGACAACCGAGATTATTCCGTAATCAATCTAAATTAGCTATAAAAAAAAAAAAAAATCTCATCAATGTCATTATTGGAACCTCAGATTGATTATAGGCTTTCTATTACTAAGCATAGAGTGCACAGAGATCACTTATAGCGTAAGGGATGGAGTAAGGAGTACGAAAAGCAATAGTAACGAATGTGTTATTCTTTTTTATTTCCTAATGCCTTCCTCGAAATGAGCTGAAGGCGCAACAAAGTAATTTAGCAATCCCCGGAGCCACTTTTCCCACTAGAACTCACAGTTCCCCAGATGCGCACCTGGAAATTTTTGCTGATATGGATCCAACTTTTTTGGCGAGTAATGATCCAATACTACGAGCTACTATGTCTAAGTAGTATTGAACGGGTATTATTCTGTACTCGAAAAGACGATAACTAATCATAAAATACTTTCACCTACATTTTCAGAAAAAAAAAATAATAGAAGTAGATTGTTTTTATAAGAGAGTCCAGATGAATTGTAAGGTAAAATTTTCATGCTACGTCAATCATTCCCCTGTAAAACAAGTAGTTTTATTGAGAAAGTGTACAAATGTATGTTGAATTAGGAAGTTTTTTTTGGGGGGGGAAGCCCGGACCCAATGGACCTCCCATGGATACGTCCCCTGCCCCAGGTCCGTATCCAGAGGGGTCTAGGGGGCCCCTAAATTTTTGCTGGTCTCCTAACATTTTCATGGTAGGCTTGCAAATGAACTATAATATGGTTGAATCGGGCACCCCCTAACTTCTGCCGGGGTCCCTCTACATTTTTGGGCTAGCTCCAGGCCTGCCCTGTTCTTCCCAGAGTTGGCTATTTGTTCCCCTTCCCCCGGAGATAACGTAAATCAAATTACTATTATATATTACTTTTATGGAGGGCATGCCTTTCAGCAAATAGTATACCAGTGCAGCTTCCCCCACATTTTGAGTTTATCCCCTCCCACACGGAGAGAAAAATCCGGCGCAGTTTGCAGGAAAAGCCATAGATTCCGGCTATAGGTAGCTTTCCTGGTGTCCCGACAAAACGTACCAGCGACAAAACGTACCACTTGAATTTTCGCGACAAAACGTACCACTTTTGACGACCTGTCATAAATGACAACCTGTCATGGATTAATTAAAGCATTTCTGATATTTATTCCACGACAAAACGTACCACTTATATAAATTACAACCTGTCTTGGACTAATTAAAACATTTCGGATATTTAATGCGCGACAAAACGTACCACTTCAAGCATTTTTTTTTTCAGCGTGTTCGCAGATAGAACAAACTTCTCTTAAAGGTTTTGTACGTAACAAACGCAACATTAAACACGTTTATCAGTCAGTAAGAGAACACGAGTCTTCCAAAATACATTTGACCAATGTGGGTGCTTACATATCTAACAAAAGAGAACATAATGTTAAGAAACTACTTCCTTATGAACAGGTAAAACAACGGCAGTATAAGGTTGAGAAGAACAGACAGGTAATGTATCGAGTTGTCAAAGTGCAGAGACTCATTGCAGAGGAAATGTAGCAGCCTATAAACTGAAAGACACAGCTATAGATCATGGAAACTTTTTGGATAGTATTCCTTTCTTAAGCAAATTTGATCTTCCATTTAAAAATAATTTAGATAAGGTCACCGAGAAGAGTCATATACGAGGAAGTAAGCAGGATAGTGGTCGCATAACTTTTACTAAACACGGTGAATTATGTTTTCAATGCTACCAACACACTTATCAGAGAAGATATTTCGAAAGAAGTCTCTCAAGCTTCAATATTTTCTGTTCTATTAGACACTACTCAAGATATATGTAGTTAGTTTCAGGCCAGTGCTCTGTTGTTTTACGGTATGTTGTTAAAATGGTTGTTAAACAAAGTATTGTTGTCATTGTAAAATGCATATCTACCACAGACCAGTGTCCTTGCGGTTTACTGCTGGAAATTCTGCAGAAGTTGAACCTTGATATTAAGAAGTGTATTGGAAATTCAACCGATGGCTCAAGTAACATGCAAGGACAATATTCGGATTTTTTCAATTCACCTATGATCAGTTACACGTGTGATTCAGTTGATTTTGAGTTTAACGGCCCTTTTAGCAGCGAGGCTATATGAGACGGGACATACTGATTTACGGGAAATCCGAAGCACATGAGATCCCGCTAGGAATCGAACCCAGATCTCCCACGACAAAGACGCATACGCTAACTGCTTAACCACTAAGAAACTCAGTTACACGTGTGGTGTTAAGCTCATATACTCAATCATGTCATATGTGATCTGACAAAAAATTGCATTGATTCTGTGTCATTGTTTTGCTGAATGACAGTGCGATATTTATGCGTGAGTCTTATCAACGAATGGACATTTGGAAGACCAAATGTTAACAAAGGCGATGGTAGAAAACACACTGTTGTTCAGAAAAAGCTTAATCATTTTTCGAACCCAGAAAGTGCTTTCTATATAGAGTTGACCATAATAATTAAGAAAATTGCTTCTACAGAAAATATCAAACCAAAAGCTAGGTGTAAAGCGAAAGGATATATAAAAGATCTTTTCAAGTTCAAAACAACTCGGACAGCACAAATGTTCCTTAAGATATTTCAAGTGACGACCTCTCTGTCAAACTATCTCCAAATAGAGGGTGCTGCTAGTCTAGTCCTATCGGATGGTGCAGACTACTCTGTTCCAAGTGAAACTGTAGAGGGATGATTTTGAATCCATTAAGAATGCAGCATTAAGCTTTGCAGAGTGGACCAATAAGAAATTTGAAGACTTACAACGTGATTTCTTTTCTTTTTTTTTTTTCTATTGACCTGGCGACAATTCACCTTCAGAGATGGACAAATATATTCCTGTGAACATGAAGATGAAGCTGCTTCTATCCAATGACCAGGTAGTGCATCGACGCATTCAACACAATATTGGACATGGTAGTTTCGAGTATTTCTTCAAGATTCAAGAAGCAATGTACTTTACAGATTATTTGGATCCTAGACACTTCAACCAAGTAATAGAACTTCCAGACGTGCCTTTCGATAAACTTACATATTTTCTGAAAAACTTCAGTAAAGAAGTTTCCAAGGATACTATAATTGTATTCTCTTGGACTTTTGAAGGACGTGGATATCCTTGAAAGTCAGTCTTGATGACGAGCACAACCGAGAAAAAATGACTGTGCTGATGGTGCAAGTGATTCAGAATTAGGAGAAAATACATTTGTTTACAAGGAAAGTGAATGCAAAACGTGTTGTAAAATTGTCCAATGTGCTGTTTTTTAATTTTGCAGAATTGTAAATTTTGCAGTAATACTTATCCAGGTTTCCAGCATACAAATTTTTATTGACTTTGCCCGTAACTCAGGTAACATGTGAAAGAAATTTTTCAAAACTGAAATAAGCTGAAATACATTAAAAATAGGCTAACGAGTAACCATGTCTCAGGAACATTTGAAAACATTTATGTTGATGTCTATTGAAAAAGATTTATTAAAAAATATTTCGAATACAAAAGTGATAGATACAGTAGCATCAAAAACTAGTACACTAAAACATCTGCTAATTTTGTAATATAGTATACGTTCTCCTTGAACTTCATATAATATTTTGAACAATTCAGAATAATATACTGATGAAAGAATATCAGGTTTTAATTGTCAATTGTTAATACTATTGACTTGCTGTAGAAAGAAAACTGTGCAACTTGATTTGTGACATTGAGATGCTTGTGGCCCTTGTGGGAGAAAGCGCCCGCGCCCCTCTAATAATGCCTATCCGTCTCTGGTCCAAAGCCTGGATAAAGTGTGATGGAAATCAGCAAATATTCAAATATTGCATATGCATAATTCTTGCTGGTCTTGATCTGGCGAGAATCTTGCAGGCATGGTCTTAGTCTTAGCGTTAGTCTTAGTCTTGGTCTTGCATCGGTACTTTTCTCACCACCAATCTGTTCAACTTTTAACCTTATTTTGGCCGATATATATATATACTTATATGCTGTCCTATTAAGTGGTACGTTTTGTCGCTTGTCATTATTTGATGGCTGATTGGAAGACTCTTCGCAACTAGCCCTCCAGTCAAGTGGTACGTTTTGTCGCTTGTCATTATTTAAAGTGTTTTTAGAAAACCCTTGACAAGCAGCCCTCAGGGTAAGTGGTACGTTTTGTCGGTGGTACGTTTTGTCGGTGGTACGTTTTGTCGCTAGTACGTTTTGTCGCGTATTCAGCTTTCCTGGCGCTGTTCAGGTACGACAGGAGAACTGTAATCGGTGTTGCGGTGCAGTTTTTTCTGTACTGTGTTGGAAGGAGTAGAACCAGGTCAGCCTAGATGGTGCAATTGGTGCATAAGTATTTTTTAGCTTTCAATATATGTTCCGTACATATTTTTTAGATGCTGCTACGTACTCAATTCTTTTCCTTGCAAGTCTCGTACAGATTTTCTGAATGAAGTTTGAAATCTGATTTTACCAGTAATTATTTCCGGCCAAAAGGAAAATCTAGACCTTATACAAGATGGGATTGTTTAGTGTTCGTACACAACTAGATAACGATTATTAAAGTTTATAACCATAATTATCTGTATCCTGCACATGCCGACGGAGAACATACACGATTTCCGTCTGTTTGAGGCTGTAAAGATTGATCATAGGAAGCAACGAACCTCTACAAATATGAAAATTGGAATTATGTTTTTCTTTTGTTTAACGTCCCACGCATATGCTCTTTCGCTTAAAGGAGAAAGGTGAATAATGAAATAGAGCAATTGGGATTTCTTTTTGCTTTCTCACTGGAAATCGAACCCAGAACCACGCGTACCAATGGTTTACGCGTTAGCCATTAGAGCAGAGGGGGGCAACAAACCTTTATCGTCTGGTACAGAAAATCTTGTGTGATACAAAATCCAGCTAAATTTTGCCTCTCCGGATTTTCTAAACTAAAAATAAGCTTTTTTCTCCCTCAGTGTAAGACAACATTTTCCGGAAGATAGCCTGTTCTCGAACAAATGTCATTTTAAGGGACGGGGAGGGAGGTCCAGAAATCCACTGAATTCAAACTCGTGTTCCAATCGAACAGTCAAAGATTTGTAAATGTTTCCAATGTATTTCATTCATATTTTCCACCTTGCATCAGGCGAAGACCGAGCACTTCCACCCGCTAATACACACCCTGGCGGTTCAGTAAATATACCCTGTGTTCACGATAGTATAGCATAACCAATAACATCTATATTCCTGGAAAAGAAATGACAGAAACAATACTGCAACTTCACTTCATGTCATAGAGATTACGTTGTAATAAATTCGGAGAGAGTACAATTCTTGCTTTAAGCTAGCTACGTGTTATATAAGACTCCACTTCGAAATAAATTAAAAACCACGATTTTGTACAAATGAAATTTGATCCTATGATT
Organism: Thermobia domestica; assembly: GCF_964235325.1. NCBI lineage: Eukaryota > Metazoa > Arthropoda > Insecta > Zygentoma > Lepismatidae > Thermobia > Thermobia domestica. The sequence continues at coordinate 64,995,329 of NC_137454.1, forward strand.
CAAGGAGTGCGGGTTGAGGGAGGGATACAAACAGTGAATCGCAAATACAGTACATACATATAGTACTTCTATATAGCAATATAAAATTTCTCTCAATGCACGCTGAACACCCAGATTGTGTGTGGGAAAATGCCAAACCCACGTCATCGTGAATATTATAAAAACACCTAAATAGCTTGTCCACGACGGTCCAGCCATAAGAAAAGTGAAGAAGGTGGGGCACGTTATTACTAAGAACATACACAAAAATGGAGAAAAAGTTATTTTTTACGACAAACAATTGTAAAAGTCTACAAGGAGAGGCGTTTTGAGTACTCGTATAAAACAACGTGTGTCTTAGACCGTGAACAGAAAAAAGTACCGCCGCCTCACATCCTCCACTGACCCACTTCAATATTTTGTTTCGAGGCACGCCTCGGCACAATTGCAACGAGGAATCCGTGAAAATAGGAGTAAGGCATTAGGCCACGCACGTGATATTTCGTGTATATATATATATATATATATATATATATATATATATATATATATATATATATATATATATATATATATATATATATATATATATATATATATATATATATATATATATGTGTGTGTGTGTGTGTGTGTGTGTGTGTAGGTGCATGCTCAACACTGTTCATTATCAAGTATCTTATTATCAACAAGCATTACAATGGAATAGAGTTTCCATCATTCGACCTTGAAACTTCAAAGGGCGAGCACCTGCTCTTCTTCGACAGACACAATACCATTCACTCTTAATTTCGTAGATTCGTCCACAAACACTAACACTGGATCATACTACTTGATCGATTTTTTTTTATTTATTTATTTTAGCTGTCAACTGAAAGTAGGGGATTCGTGTAACTATGCAGTGCAAACTCCCGGAACTACATTTTTTTTAAAAGCTAATAACTCATACTGCCAATAGATCGCCATATACCGTAATCACTAAGAAACAATAAAGACACAGTTTTTACTACATAAAGCCTTATCTAATACAGGCCCGTATCCAGGGGGGTCTGGGGGGCCGCCCCCCTAAAAATTTTCACAGTAGACTGGCAAATGAACTATAATATGGTTGCAACGGGCCCCCCTAACTTCAGCCGAGCCCTGCCTACATTTTTAGGCTGGCTACAGGCCTGATCTAATATGAGCCACCATAAATATGTACTCCATGATCACGAGTTCAATCCTCGTTTTGCTATTCTGTACTGGTTTCTAACAGAATGATTATCAGAGCTTATGGGAGGAATGTCATCTTGTGTTTATTTTACCGTCATTTACCTTTAGCTCTGCTACTCTTGAAATTTCTAAAATGTGCGCGCGTGTGTGTCTGTGGTGTGTGCGTACAATTGTTTAATAAAATTGTTATTATTATTAGTTCCGCTCTTGTCATGTTTCATACGAATGACCATTCATTAAAAATTTTTAGTAATCTCTTCATTACTCGCCGCAAAATACATCTAACTTGCTAGTGTATGTTGGAAAGAGATTGACAGCAAAGGCCCTCAAAACAGAAATGATCTAACAACAGGAAAAGCCCGTAACTATAAAAGTTAACTTTATATAGGTATATACTTGACTTTTACATCAACATATAAAAGTTGAATTAATTTCAGATATCTTGCTTTTATGTTTCTGTATGCGCTGAGGTATTTGCTCCCATTCATGCCCAGGGCTGTCAACTAAAAGCCGGGATACCCTTGTACGTAGAATTTCGTCAAGAGAGAGAGAGAGAGAGATCAAGTTCGCAAGTTCATATCGCTTTAGGTATTTGTATTCATATCTTACTACAGTAAACGTTTATTTTTGCATATCTTGTTTAAGGGGGATTAAACTCGCAACCCCCCTTGCATATACCACTGACAAAGAGTGGATTATTTCTATCATTTGAGCACAGTAATAAAAGCGAGATTTTTATATAACGCGCGAATAATCTTGTTAGAAAAAACATTCAACTGGAGTCCAGAACAATTCTATGGGGAACAGATGTAAACTAGGAACTAAATGCGAGGTCCAGGCTAAAACGTGAGGTCTGAGGGCCCCATCTATGCCCCAAGTTCAATTCGAACTGAAAACTGTGTAGCCTGAACCCCACTGATTTAATTTACTGACAAACACTGATCATCGTTACTCGAAGTTGATTAATTAACGATTACTAATTTACTGTAAATGATACTTGAATTGCGAATTAGAGCATTTGAAACATTTAATACGAACTGAAGGTAATTAAGGATGGATGATAATCATGTAAATCTTGTTTTTTTTCTATATCTGGTCGAAGGACACAGAGCGTTTTCCTGATCATCTAGTTTGACTGGAAATATTCCATTGTTTTGTTCTTAGAAGTTTGGATACTAGTGAATAAGTTCACGGCTCTAGTTCAAAAACAAGTTCTTGATAAAGTATTCTGTTGTATATCTAAATAAACGCATATGTGAAAGAGCTTATTTTCTTTTTGTTGTATAAACATAGCGAATATTGAACCTTATTGTGGTCACTGAACTGAGTTTATTTACCATTAGCTGTAAGGACCCGCGTCGATACCGGGTTTTAATTTAGAATATAGATAAAAAGAGAGGAAGAAGAATGTCAAGAATTAATCTATAACAATTTCATTACCCGGGATAGTTATCCTTTGCTGTAATGTAAGTCCGCACAACTACGACGTAATATTGTTTGCATACAAGCAATGTTCTCAGAAACTGCTAGAAACGTGTATACATTCTTACTCTCCCAACTACGACCACCGAGCAAAAATTCGGAAAAGGGCTTAGATAAGCTGATGACAGATATACACATAGATTGTTTTATTATTAAAAATTAACAAGGAATGACTATACAGCAGCAGACATGTGGTGGAACAAGAAATGAATAGTCATAAACAATTCTTAATTTTCTTATGAGTAAGAGGCCACAGTGGCTCCGTGATAGAGGGCTCGCCTCTAGTGCGAGGAGTCTATGGCCTAATCCGAGGCCACGCGAGTTTGCAGTGGACATAGTTCCGTGGGGTTTTCTTGGGATTCCTCCATTTCCTCCCATATTGTCATTCCACCAATTATTTCAAATCTTTTCACTTTCATCCGTCTCCCTTAGCCTAAAGGGCATACTTGTCTAACGTAAAACTTGAAATTTCATTTCTTCTTAAAGGTGAAGCTGTATACTACCTATGGCTAAATGTAGTATAAATGTTGTAGCTATAAAAGTGGCAATAATCCGTAACTATACAGGGTGGCTTAAAAGTAGGTATACACCCCTGTATTGATCAAGTTAACATTCTAGTTTATGGGTTTATTTGTTTCGGCTCTTCCGAGCTTAAGATGTAAATAAAAACACATTAAGAACAAATAATAAAGAAACTAAGTGTACCTGATGGATAATAATAAGAAATGATATAAAATGCAATGAGCTGATCAGTACGGTACTGTATACCCACTTTTGGGCCACCCTATTAGTATGATCGTAAGTATTTTTTAGCTAGAACATCCCAAATACTTTCACTTCTCTATTTCAGTTTACTTGCTAAGTTGTGAGACACTGTTCTCTCTGGTTTTTAATATTGCTTCCAACTGTATAATCAAACATTTAGTATGGCTCACGAGACGAGACTCATAAGATTAATTAAATTTTTTTTTCGTCTCGTCTTGATTTTTGAATAATTCCTTTTTGTCTCGTTCCTTCAAATCTCGAAAAAAACTTTTTCTCGTCTCGTTTTGTAAATTTACGGCCTGATTTTTTTCTTAATTTTATCTAAGTTATCTTTCCGTGTCACGTGAGGTCATGATGGATGTGATGTCATAACAACACACTAACCATATTTATTATTGGAGTAGGCATATATTGTTTAAATACTTGCGTATCTTTCAACGTCGATAAATACACTTCATTGCGTTCGTACAATCACATCATTAATTTTTAATTTCTTTCGCTAAGAATCATAAAACACTAGAACAGTGTTTGGGATCTAAGACTTACATTGTCCACGCGTTCGTCGAATTTCTTTACTTTTTTTTTTTTTTTTCGAAAACAAGACTAGGATTGTCGTGTTTCTCGTCTCGTCTAGTCTCAAAATGTAAAAAAAAAAAAAAATCTTGTCTCGTCTCGTGTGCAACACTACAACCATTCAAAAAAATAGAGGTGAAGGATTTAAAATATTTTCCGAAAAATAAACAATAAAGCGAAACAGATACCAATATGAATCTTTTGATAGCAGAATATGTTAATTGCATTACTTTCTTATAGCTTCCAACGGAATTATGGAATGTTTTCGAAAAAAAAAATATATATATATATATATCTTGCATCACCCATCAGTGAAATGAGAACAGGACAAGGCATATATTTTGATAAAGAGAAATATTTCTCCGAAGTAACAAGCAAACATATTGTGCTCACATGTTGTGTATCTCCTCCCATGGAACGCTTCAAAGGTTAAATAATCTTAGAGGTGAATGGCATAACAGTGTGAGAAAGTGGTGAGAAAATTTACCACCACTGGAAACACGCATGCGGTGTGCTACGTAGTGTTAAGTACCACAGACACCACAAATGGGAATAAACGAGCTATCCTCGCTACACAAGAAGGTATTGCATTATTCGTAGCTTCTTTCTCTGCAACAAAAGTGGAGCATAATAAAACATTATGCCTACGTACTTCTAATAAAAAAATTACGCGTTAAAAGTAAATTAGGTTTCTCCGTGTATCGTCTTAATTTCGGTACTAATAAAACTTAGTTGAGAGAATCATCTGGTTATCAATGATGCTTGCTTCGTGCGTAAGTGGGTCAATCTGTTCATAATGTTTCTTGGGATGCCTTTAATTAACATAATACATAACACTAGCTGAACCTGCGCTCTCTATACAGCACATCATTCACATATGAGCATGAATCTCCTTGTCATCCCTCACATCCGTACATGTCCCTTTTCAGACACAAGTGAAGGACATCTTGATAAAAATCGGCAAGGAGTACCATAAAGGGGATTTTTAAGATTATTTTTTCTTTTAATATCTCGCACCGTTTGCAAGATTTGAGCCTACTTCCGGTTGGAGTTTCTAATTCATGTATGATCAGTGTTTTCTTTCTTCTTGTATGCAGTATGTAATAAACAAATACATTACACACACAATTAATTATAGTGTCAGTGATATATGGTGTTCATTGGGCAAAACACTCCAAACAATAAAGATTCATCTTAGACTGGAGAAATGGTTATCCTTCGTTTCTCATTATCATTTGGGCATGAAAGAAACGCCAGAGAAATATACTAACTCCATATACAATTATGTGATATTGGATTGTAGAACTCGTAGGATATGATGCTCTATTTAATTTAAATACTTCTAGTGTACCCTAAAAAATGTAATAAAGAAGTGACGGTCATTTTTTAAAATATTCAATTGGAACTGAACAATCTACACAAAATTTGCAATAGAATAGTGAAAACGGCATCTTTCTAGAGCCTGTGGTTTCCGAGATCTCATTGTTGAAAGGGTTGAAGGCAAACATATAAACTTTTCTTGACCACAGACATATAAACCTAGCATTTTAATATATAGATGGTCTTCATATTGTATCTCATATGTTGAACATTTCCAGTCAGAATGCGAAATCCAAAACGAACGAGAGAGGATTCCCCCTTTTAATATTTTTGGAATAGAATTCCTCCTCCGCCTTACTGGGGGTTGAATAAAGTGACATTATTCTCAAAAGCTCGCAATGTATTTCATATATAATTAACAGGTGAGCTAGTGGTATGGGAAGACACAGGAAACATCTAGAGTTATTTATGATCTGGCAACTTTGTAAGCATAATAGAAACGAAAGGCGAAGTAGTCATATTTTGTATCAACTAGTGTTGAAGTTTTTATTTACACTCTTGTTTCTCTCCTCCTCCTCCCTCTAGCACGCATATACAAATTTCGACTGTGATAATTTCGCATAATTTTCCCAGTCAGTAAATTTAAAATAAGTGAAACCAAAACAGATAAAAGAAGTGGGCGCGCCTTAAAAACAACTAGCAAACCCGCAGGTCCTCGCAAGCGCAGGACACTATTGTTCTCTGAATGATTGAATATGATACAAAATTAAAAATATTTATGGCTAGCAAATTAGTTTTAATAACACGTTAATAATATCTTTAATTAAGAATTTCTAGGTAATTACTCGAATTTAAGACGTCTTCGAATCTAAGACGTACTCCGATTTCGCTGGGTTAAATTAAGGAAAAATAGTAATATGTTACGTTTTTACTATTACTAAAGTGCTCTTTCATATTGGTCATTTTCGGTGATTTTTATATATCCCTCTCCCCTCCTCATGTTGCGCGGCACGGTATCGGAAGTATCATTGTTCATCTCAGCGATCTCCAAAACATAAGTGTCACTGTTCATCTCAGCGACCCCAAAAACTATAGATTCGACACTAATATTGTCATTTTCGATCATTTCCAAATGCCTCTCCCCCTCCCTTAAGTTACACGTCAAAGTGATATGACAAAAACCATCTCAGATTCGAACTTCACCTAGGTTGATGAAAATTTGATCGAGATCAGTCAGGTAGTTGAAAAATTGTTCATCTACTCCTTCCCCTCCCTAACGTTACATCGCCAAAGTTAAATGATAAAAAACTATCCCAGGCCGAATGTCATGTATGTTGAAATTAAATTTGATCGAGATCGGTTGGGCGGTTCAACAGATTACGAGTCACAAACATAGTCACTTTCAATTTGGGTCTGAAGTTTTTTGTTCACAGACACCGCTATTAATTAAAAACAATACGCTTTAGTCCACACACTGTGTATATTTGACCAGTCCGCGCATATCTTTAACTTACCTTACATTCACGTACAAGAGGACAATATTTAGTAAGGGCGACTTGATTTCCATTTTTAATTTAATTTTCTCTACTGAATTGTATCGCCAAAATATGCTTTAAAATTCTTTTTTAATCTCCATTATGGCATCGTTAAAAAAATACATGGAAAAGGAAGTCCCGAGGCACTTAATCCGAATGTAAACTGGATTTCATACCCTAGGGTATAATACAGTGCCCAAACATAATTTATCCCACAATACATCCGTAATCGTAATAAGAAACACTCTAATATACGTGGAATAGGTATACGAGCAAAAGAGAAGTCTTTGATAGAGAATCATAATTCACGTTCCTTTCCTCCATCTTATTTTGTATCTTCGTCCTATGACACGTAGTGGAGAAAAAAAAAATCTTGTGAAATTTCTGTGCGTTTCTCACGTATTGTCTTCATACTCGTAGAAGTAACAAGCCTCGTATACAAACACAGGAAACGTTGCCATCTGGGTTTCTGGAGCTGCCGTTATGTAACCAAGCAAAGTAGTAGTACCATTACAACCCACGAATATGTTAATTCTAGAATGAGATAATTGTTTAACAATACATAACATACCTGTACGGTTATTATTTTATTATGATGTTAATACAAGTCGGATTAATAAATAATGAAAGACAGGTCGGTATTCTTTTCATATTCATATTCATATGTTTTTAATCATGTATATTGTGATACTAAAGCACGAAATGATGAAAATGAGGGAAGTTAGTATCACGACGGCTAATAAAACAACAAATATTTATATTTTAGTAGTTCCTTACGAAATAGCTATAAAACTACTATTAAATGTACGATAATTTTAAAACTGTACGAAATGCCGCGAGGAAATGGACTTCTTAAGTACAGTAACTATTTGGATCCTCATTCGACATAACGACACGAGGTTTTGTATGTTAACCCTAGGAACACGAAGGTATTTAATAGGTTACATTAAAAAATAAGGGGTGTGGGCCTCACAGACCCCCCTTGGTGTTCCTAGGGTTAATACTAAAATTATTGTATTCTAACAAATGCTCCCACGTGTTATTAGTTTTACCTATATTTGAGTTCTACCTTCATTTAAATTCGAAGTCTTACACGAAATTCGAACGCCTGTTATGGGCATCTTAATGAACTACTCTCATCTCATTTTCTTCCATACTAGTGGCAGATCTAGAAGATAAAACCTGGCGGGGGGGGGGACAACCAGAACCCAGACTATATTTAATAATAGGTATATCATGAGTTTACTATAAACTTTCAAAAAATATATAAATAATACATGAAATTAGTTTTGTCACTCAAAAAACTGAGGCCTAAGTCCCCTCGGCCCCAGGCTAGATCCGCCACTGTTTCATACTAGGTCGAACATCTAAAACCACTTAAATACGTGTTTAATTATTTTTAATGAAAAGTCAAATTCAAGGTCAATATCAAATTCCATGTCTCTACCCTTAATTGATTCCGAGATATGGACATCTTATTGTAATAATTGAAACCATAATCCCTTTTTCATCTTTTCTGGGTCACTTATAAAACATGTTGAAACATATGTTTACTTATTTCAAATGAAAAATCTAAATACTAAAATTAATCTAACCTTAAGGGATTCCGAGATAGGGACATCTTAATGTAATAACTCCAACTCCCTCTACTTTCCCCTCTCTTCTCCTCTTCTATAAATCTTGTATATACAGGGTGTCTCAAAAGTTCCCTGACAAGGTAACTGTTATTATCAGAGTTACAACAAAATGCAAGAAGGGAAACCGTCTCCAAATATGACGTTTTCAGTCTAAAGTGATGGATTTTTTTTTTTTTTTAAATTGGACGAGCCATTTGGGCTGTACACTCTTTATGTGCCCAATGCTAAATGAAAATGCAAAGTTGCCATTTACCTGGAGCTGGGGGAGAAAGGACTGAACAGGAGGTGGACAAATTTTGTAAGAGTATGGTGAATGAGGGGCATGTTTGAAATGGGGACTGGCCATCGACACGTTGGCGTAACAGAGAGTAACTTCAATCACTTATGTTGTGGGTCCACGTAAATGACAACGTTTGCATTTCATTTAACATTGGTCGCATAAAGAGTGTACACCATATATATTTTACCCTTTTAAATTATTTTAAATGAAAAGTCTGAGCATCAAATTTCATGTCTCTAATTTTAAGAGATTCTGAGATATGGACATCTTTTAATAATCGCAAACCCATTCTCTCTTTCATGTCGAAATTCGAAAAATCTTTCCTTAGTGAAATCTCACGTCACAAATCCTATGTACTGGACAGACTTCAAGTTTCTAGCTTCAGCAGTTTGGTGAAGGTGTTGATGTCAGGATTTCTTCTTTTATGTAGCCTATAGAGATTGGAATCGCATTGTATTCCACATTATTGACAATCACTTCTCATTTTTTTTTTCTTAAACTGTCAACACATTACAACCCCTGTCCTAATCTTTTTCAATTAGTTTCAAGAGACAATCTCTTAACAAGTTTCGTGTTGCTTGAAGTTCGAGGACTTTGAACCACAGCGTATTTCGTAGGCTGTCATCAACCGTCATTGTCGTGAATTTTACAGGTTGCACTCGATGTTGTGAAGATACGTACTCTTAATTTCTAGAGCTAGAAATATTTTGATAGAAATAAACTTCAATCAACCGAAACGACACACACACACACGCTGAGGACACTGAAAATGGTGCCTGTGGACCATGATGAGGTCAATCCGTTTCTATGCAGATAAGGAAGTTCGACGGATGACAATGTATCCTTGTAATTATAAATGTAAAAATTATAATGTGACAGGAAAAGTATAGCTGATACTTCTCTATTGAAATTCGAAGCCTGCTTGTATATTTTGTAAAATCAAAATACGTTAAATAAATAAGAACTGCCTAGGGATCCTGGAGCTCTAAATTTGGGCCTGATCGAGGCTGCAGGAGATGTACACCTACAGTTGGACTTAGGACCCTTCCCAAAGGTTATCTACAATCACCGGGAATCAAACGAAAAAAAAAAAAAAAAAAAAAACAGCAAGCATTTGTTCATGATGGAGCTCTGTGGACACTTCAGTGCAAAAACAGTGGTACCCATTTTAGTTATGGCTAGAGACGAAACTTTTTCGCTAATGCGATATGTGCGAAACGTTAAAAAACATGCGTATATATTTCAGGAAACCTCAAACTTTTGTTTTCAGAGCCAGAAATCACGTTTATATTATCGCGAATTTTTGAGAAATTCGGCATTACTTGAGATAAGTGTGAATGAAAACAAAAAAGTCGAATTCTTGCTAATTATTGCTAATAATAACTAAAAAGCGCATTTCCAATATTATTTAACTTAATTACCGTGAATTTAAAAGTAAGATTATTGAAGTTCTCAACAGTGAGGATACGGAAATTGACTGTTGTCAGCTCGTTACGTTCAATGTGGTTACCAGTTTCAAGTGCTGATGCCGAGAGATTCTTTTCCAAGCAGGGGTAAAAGTGAGGAGGAACGCAGGAGGATGTCGTCCTCTCACTTCCAAAAAATATCTGTGGCGTCCCACCTTTTTCTAAAAGATTAGAATGGACAAAGATAGGCACGGGGGACGGCTTGACGTCATGCGTCTCCCTACCTTTTCAGATCCACTTTTACCCCTCTTTCCAAGTATAATATGATTGTTACTGACAGGAGAACAAACTTAAAAGAAGAATTGGTAATGTCTTGCTCATATTATCCTTTGACTAAGGATGAGGTTACAGGAGGTATTTTAAATGTTTGCATTGATTTCTATATTTCAGTGAATACATTAGCTGTGCATCTAATCAAGGTATATCCTCATTTTTGTATTAGATATACCTTACTACCAAAAATATACTGTTTACAAGTACCATATTTTTTTTAAAAAAAGTGCTACATTTAAAAAATAAATGCGACAATTCTGATAATTAATGCCACACAATATCATTGCGAAAAAGTTTCGTCTCTAGTTATAGCACAACACTTAATAGCAGTTTACGGCATATAAAGATTGTTTAGATTTTCACTAATTTTCTCAACGGTAATCAGCTCTCACCATAAGCGTTGAAGATACGGTTTTTGATATCTTGATTTGCAAAAAATAATGAAGCAAAGAGCTTAAGAAGGTCGAGATCCACACTGCCCCAATTAACACAGAATCATCATTTTCAACTTTCTAAATGCACATTTTACAACTTACGTATACAGATAGACAGAAAATTAAGTCACAGACTCTTTAAGAGCATAACAGCAAAGTTAAATGGCTGCATATGTGTGAACGAACATAGTATTCACGGATGGCACATTAATGGAAAAAAAAAAAAGAAAAGAAAAAAGCTTCTTTGCTCTGTTTACGAAATGGGGGAATGGTAAACACTCTTCACTATTCAACGAAGCAATTAAGAAAGAAAGAAAAACGCACTTTTAGTCAGTGATGATGTAACAATTAACTCTGCTCTTGAGGCATGTCGGTTGCCACAAATTACTTATTACTCACATAGAAAAATGCATGAGCGCCACGGAGAATCAAACCAATTCTTATAAAGATGTCTTACATAATTGAATGCTGTTTCTATATGATTGTTTCATATTAAATACAGTTACGTGCACAATTACGTGAGAAAAACGTTGCTTATTCTGTTATTGTCTTGTTTCGCATTGTCTTTCCTTAAGATACACAATGGAGGTGTTCAATTTCACATATTTTCCCCTATTGTTTCCTCATTGTTACATTTCATTTGTAATAATACGAATTTTAAATCAATATTTTTTGAAAATTGCGTTGTGAAACTCTTTTGGACGCACTATATTTCTTTGTCCTACTTTATATTGTATTAGGTCTCAGATAAACCGACAGAACTTGCATTGTAGTAGTGTAGTCATGTAGTGTAGAAACAAGTGAGTTCTATATATATATACTCTGTTGGAAAATTTCATCCCTTACTCCATCGATTTCAATCCCAACCCATGTCAATGCTCTGGTCCTGCAATCCAGTGATTCTCAACCTTAGTAGAGCCCAGTGCTCTCTTGGGTGAACGCGATTATCCTGAACGTCCTCATGCCATCTTAATTCAATCCATCCATGCACAATCCACCCATTTCATAATCATTATCATCATAATCATTATTCTGCCATTATTGGAAGGTAACTTGCCGTAACTGCGAAGCTTCCCTGCTCCACGGTCTTCCGCTAACCTATTTGTTTCCACGTACGATTTTTCTGTTTTGATATAGTCCATTAATTGTAATCTCCTTCTCCCCTTTCCTCTCTCTTTCCTGCCACCATACCCTCTAGCACGTCCTTCATGATACAGTTCCTTCTTAGCGAATGCCCCAACCAGTTTGTCTTCCTCTTCTTAATAATACCGTATCTAAAATAGTTCTTTTCTCCCCACAAGTTCTAATATCCTCTTATTCGTTTTTCGCTCGACCTAGCTAATTCTTTCCACTCTTCTCCACACCCACATTTCGAAAGCCTCCAGTCGTTTTTAATCGCGTTTGCACAATGTCCATGTTTCTGACCCATACAGTACAATACTCCACACGAAGCGTTTTATGTTGTTTTTTCTTCTTAATTCTTTATTCAAGTTTCCACAAAATAGTCTTTTCTTCCTTCCAAAAGTTTCTTTCGCCATTCCTATCCTTACTTTTATTTCACGTTTGCACTTCAGATCACTAATCTACTATTCAGGTATCGAAAACTAGTGACCTGTTCTATTTTCTTCCTCCTATTTCTATGGGTGACACCAATACAATATTCACCCACTTGGTAGACTTTTATTACTAAGTCACTGCTTAGATGAAGAGTGGAAAATAACATTATTATTATTATTATTATTATTATTATTATTATTATTATTATTATTATTATTATTATTATTATTATTATTATTATTATCAGTAGTAGTAAAAAAAAAAGTCCAAACTTTTGATAATTTGTAAAATGCATGATGTCCAATAATAAGAGAAAAGTGTAACAGGTCGTGAAATCTCAAACACATCCTAAATAGCCTATCGCCCCTTTTGTTCCAGCGCCCTCTTTATAAACGAGAACTCCTCCTGAGGGCGTTGTCCATGTCCTGATGTCCATATTGAGAACCACTGCTGTAATGGAGAGGAGGTAGTGCGGTGGGGAACGGCCAACTGCCTACTGTGAGGATTAATCTTGCATGATGGTTTGTGCATGTGCCAACTGCACGGGAGTCGTGTCCTGGTCGTGAACTAGAGCCCACGTTACTAGCAGATCCCATATTTCATAACTAGTATCGCCCACGAGATAAGACGGGATGAGAAATAAGGTTCTGCCTTTTTTTTTTTATAGGTCTCATAACGTTTTTCGAAACATTGCTTCTTCTTTCGTCTGGTTCTCGAGAAGTTTTTCTTGACGTTCTTTAGTTCATACCCACACGAACACAAAAGTCGCTGGCAGTATAAAACTACTAGCAAATAATTGTAAAACGACAAATTTTCGGAGTATATGTGAAATGTAAAGATACTGACCTCTAATCTCTTATAGGTATAGGTGTAACAAAAATAATAATAGCATACAATTAATCGCATATTAGACAAAAAGACTGATTCATGTAGAAAGAAGTCTCTTTACTTTTTAAGAAGGCAATAATTTTCTTAATAAAAAAAACAATCGAATATTATATAAAAGAAAAGAATAATATAAACTTATTTTAGAAAGTAAAGAAAAAAATATAAATACAAAAACGTATAAGCAACATAACCATAACTATATTCAAGGTTTGAGTTTTTTTTTTTTTTTTTTTTTTTTTCATTCATTCATTCATTTTCCGAGACAAACCAATAAGCAGCATGTCAATCCTTGAAGTTCAACCAAGATTAACTGAAATAGCTACGTAATTTGCAGCCCAATGTAAATCGATGGTAATGAAAATACAAAGATCAAAGACAATTGATTCACGCAGGAACAAAACTAATACTACCTCACTCACACTTTGGTTCCCTACATAATAAAAATTGGACATTTAGATGCAATAACAACGAATAAAGATAGCATATTTTAATCTAGCTATATTTAAGCTGTGTAGCGAAATACTAAGTTTATCATTATGTTATATATACACAATTTGGTAATTAGGAATCAACTATTTATGTTTGAAAGCTAACATATTCGGTGTCAAGGGCACAATTTTACTTGCCACGGTTCTGAACTTGCAACTTCTATTTGCTTACGCAGCTATTTCTATTGCGCCACGAACGCTTTTTTTTTTTTTTTTCAGCAACATCTGATCAAGTAACCTGATATATACAAATCAGGACAACAAATAATTGAACCAGCTATACTAAAGAACGAATTTTTACAGCATTAAGTAATACTACGAATTAAGAAATGGTTTATGGAGTCATTTCGCACAGTTACAACAATAATACTTCTTAATTGAACTATCTCCCAATTATCGTACGACAGCTGGTCAACACCAACAATATTGTACTCCCAATGTAAATCGAACCCGAAACCCGTGTTCCAACTAATTGATATATTTTGTTTATCGAAGCCTTTATAGAAACGTTTCCCAACCTTTCTTATGTCGTTGACTGACCCCTTGTAGCACCCCGCAGCCCCATATTATATATATATATATATATATATATATATATATATATATATATATATATTTCACATAAAAATGAAGTGTTAAATTACAATATAATTGTGTCATTAATGAGAACGTAGTAATGTTATAAATGGAGATATTCAGAAAAATAGGCCTACAAGTTAAGCCTAATAATGAATTTAACACTAACATGATGTGATGTGTGATGCTGTTTTTCAGGTGTTAACTTCCGTATGCCTGGCTCAAAACTGGATAATTTCAGACGCAGACTTGGCTCCACTTTCACTGTATTTGCTTTTCTCATATGTACGAGATGAGAAAATGTTGCCTCGTATAGATACGTAGTGGCAAATGGCAGCACATGTCTTACAGCCCTTTCAGACTTCTAGGATAAACAACCTTAGACTGAAACCTAAACTTGAAAATGAAATGAGATGAAATCTTTAAGTTTTACGTTCCACGGTTATGCCGGTTAGGCTAAAGGAGACGGTGATGATGAGAGATGAGTGAAATGGTGGAATGAAGAAAGTGAGAGGAAACGAGAGAACCCCGAGAAAACCCACGAGCACGGTGTTTGTCCACCACAAAGTTCGCTTGGCGGGGGCTGGGATCGAACCCGGGACCCCAAGCACCAGAGGTGAACGCTCTACCACTGAGCCACCGCGCCCCCAGGAACCTAAACTTCAGTAACAGTAACGAAGAAAATAGTATTCTGAATGTCGGATCATAAAGCTCGTGAAGTCGTATTCCTTCGACATGGGGAAGTCCATATTCCGAGTCTAGAAGGTTTTTTTTTTTTTTTTTTTAAAAGAGGTGGGGTGAGGGGAGGGAAAATCGGAAAATACAAACGTAGTTGAGACGCAAGGACTTCAAATGTTCATAGTTTCAGGTCAGCAACATCACCAAAAAATGGTTGCTCACTGAAACCAATGAAATCATTCAGTATGTAAAAGGAATTGTACTTCTTCTTTCTCCAAACGGTAGCATCACAATTTAAGATCTTGATTGTTGCCTGTATCTTGTCTTGCACAGAACACACGGTGACACATGCACCTTAAAGGCTCGAGTAAAGTATTCAAGATGTAAAAATGTCATCGAAATACGCGAGAGCTACGTGAAATCGTTTAAATTGTGTTTTAACTCAAATTACAATTATTGAGGAAGAACCTTACTTTGTCAAGAAGCTCACACAACCGTGTCAGAAACTTACGTTGAAACAACCAGTGACTTTCTGAGGATAATAATAAGTGTTCCTGATCATTTCCCATATCATTGCAATGGACACTGATAAAAGTGGCAATTTTTACTAGCTCTTGAGAAACGGTTTTCATTGTGGAGGCCATACGACGTGCAGCTAGACTAATTTATTAATCCGAATGAATATATTGGACCAGGCACTTTGTGTGAATTAATAGCTAAAATTCCTGATATTGAGATGTGTTTACCCTACATATATTTTAGTCTTGGTTGGTAATTTTGGTATTTCTTTTTGTATTCTATTCTTCTCAATTGGCTGAAACCCAGGTAATGTACGTTACAAATATCTCAAGTGTAAGTAACATGATAAGGTAAAATTTAATGAAAATAAAATGTCCCACGGACCTCCGATAAATATCTCATGGAACCCCAGGGTCCGTGGACTACATATCGAGAAATACTGTTTTATAGATAAATCTATTAAGTGAAACAAACTTATGTGCATTAATATAGTAGAGTAAGCACTCACATGTTATTATTTTTAGGTATCATGTTAATTTGAAATTTTGCAATAGGCGTATATTAATGTTATCAATCTTCATTTTTCTTGTAGGTAAGTGCTGCCTTCAAAAAACATTATTTATAAAGTGCTGAAATCTTCAGAATCGGTAAGTTACTAAAGAGTTTTGGATATTGCATTTTCAAACCAGTCACTACATGCTGCGTTTGTGTAACTCTTTCACACAATTACTGTAAAAATGAAATGAAATCTTTCAGTTTTACGTCCCACGATTATGCCAGTTAGGTTAAAGGAGATGGTGATGATGAAAAATGAATGAAATGATGGAATTTTAAAAAAAGTGGGAGGAAACAGGAAAACTCTGAGAAAATCCATGCAAATGGTGTTTGTCCAACAGAAAGTTCACTTAGCGCGAGCTGGAATCGAACCAGGGACCCCATGCACCAGAAACGAACGCTCTACCAAGGAACCACCTCTTTTTTTTTCTAAGTACGTCTTACCCAAGTTTAATAGTGGAAGCTCTCGTAGATTCTCATTCTACTGGGGAGAGTGATGCCTCAGACATAAGCCTTAGTAATGGTTCCGATTAACGATATAAAAATTCGAAATCCCACATTTCAACAATCTATTCTTCAATGTTCATTCGTTCAAGTAATAAACGACCAAATTGAAATGACTAATACTCGAACATCGAGGGAAAATTATTCGAACAATTATGGTTGATCGTGTCCATGTTTTTTTCGGGAGACTCCCGTTTCCTCCCACATTCTCATTCTACCGTTTCTTCTATTATGATTCACTTGTCGTAATCATCCGTCTCCCTTAGCCTACTCAGGCATAATCGTGCGACGTTAAACTGAAAGATTTCATTTCATTTTAATTTAATTATGGTTGACTAGGTCGTATTCTTCATCAGTAGCGTAATGCAAAAATGTCGGGCCCACTCGCAGGATTATTTTTGTGGCCCCATTCCCATGCCCATTAACTTCCCACTATATTATGTCCCTGTAGAAGACAATGGTTAATAAATCCATGGAATATAATAACATTTCAATTAAAATTAATACTCACCAAAAAGGGCAAAAATTGTTCCCTTAACCTTCGAGTGCTAAGATGATTTTTTTAAAACTGACGTTGCCAGAATAGATTAATTTTCACCCAAAGCAAAATTTTCTTTTCTAAAGTAAATAATGTTGTTCAGGGATATGGATATACCGTATTCATCTCACTTTTTGTAGCCTATATTTCTTGCCATTTGCTTCGCGATGGGCCCCTCAGTTACGCCACTGTTCTTCATTACCTTTGTGTTCTATCAGGATGTAAAGTAAAAATAACACATGTTTTATAGTGCATTATAAATTCCCCATAACATGAACACCAATGTACACGCGAAATGGATATTCTTGTTTGGACATGCAAGACACGTCCATTTTATAATAAGTACAAGTTATTATTCATGAATATGAAATGGACAAATTAAACCTTATATGGATGATCGTAAAACTAAGGGTAACTATTTGCTTTATTAGTTTTATTTTGAGCACTGGTTCTGGCAGCTAAGTTACTGGAAGTACATAGTTTCTCTACTAACGAGATCAAGTACACATTTTAACAACTCGCGTATCACTTAGATAGCATAACCATACTTCTATGGACTCAATCTGTTGTTGTATGTCGTAATACTATTTTGTTTTAGTAAACAATGAATATATCAACCTTAAAGGAATGAATGCAGTAGTATAGAAAGAATTCAAATGTATCTCAAGCCAACTGGGTCAATTTGTATATGCTTCCAGTCGATAAATACATCGTTAATATGAAGTAGGTTATTTAGCACCAGTGAACTAACAAGTTTTATATAGCTACGTTTCATCTCATTGTCTTCCTGCAGGGTATAGAACTTGTTTCCATTACTAAATTTTTCAGACGTGATAACAGTTCCAAATACAATCTAGCGTAACAATGCCGGATATAATATTCAGGCACAAGAAAGATTCGAATCAATGTATTTAACTAGACTTACTATGGTTTTGGTGTCTCATGATTAATCTATAATACCAAGTATCGGAAGCCCAAATGAAACCAAAACTGAAGATTTGCTCTGAACTAACATCAGAAAGAATAGTTCTGCCACATATTTTTACATATTCCAACTAATTTGTGTGATAGGACTAAATAACTTTGATCAACAGAATTTGGGGATTACGATTAAACTACTAACCCCATTAAAGAAAATAACATGACTACACTCTACGCGACGAATTGAACTTAGGGCAGACGGTATTTGCTAAAATTAACCAGTGAATGGTTGAACTTATGAAGACAATCTTTCAGTGAGAAACTCATTCGCTAAACACCAAATCCTAACAAACTAAACTAGAACAAGAGCTCCCTAGTGGTTGTATGGTTAGCGTATGTGTCTTTGGTGCGAGAGACCCTGGTTCAATTCCCAGCGGGAACTCAAGTAGTTCCGATTCCATGTCTCATATAGCTTGATTGCTGAAAGGCACTTTAAATTCTAATTCATCCATCCATTCTATGACATACTTCACAGTTTTACTCGTTTCTGATATGTATATGTCACAAGGGTCCGAAATCAGATCAAATATTCAACCTCTAATCATGTACCAAAAATATCTTCTCAGCAATAACAATACATACAAGTACACACATTTAAATATCCTTAACAGAGGGTTAACTCTTTATGTGCTATAGAACTATATACAATTTAACGTGTGATAACTTTCTTCTGTGGCCAATCAATGGCCATAATTGGTCGTTGTATATAAGGTATGCTTTTCTCTGCACCTATACCAACTGTGAGTGTTGGTATTATACAGTTAAAAATGCTTATTAAAAAGACGAAACTACAACATTCGCAGTGGCAGAATACGTAAAAATGAATTTTTTGAGTTTTACGTCCCACGGTTATGCCGGTTAGGCTAAAGGAGACGGCGATTATGAGAAATGAATGAAATGGTGGAATGAAGAAAGTGGGAGAACCCCCAGGAAACCCACGCACACGGTGTTTGTCCACCACAAAGTTCACTTGGCGGAAGCAGGGTTTGAACCCGGGACTCCATGCACCAGAGGTCGTATATCCGTGTAAATCGAATTAGTGAAATGACGCCAAGCTTCGGTTTTAAACTAGCCTACATTTTGAATTGTACTTCAATATGTATTTTTATTGCATTTCAATATGGAATTTTTCAAGTTTAAATCCTCTTTCTTCAATTGCATTTTAAACGATTCCTTATTCGTTTAATATTCTTTGTTGCATTTGTCAATGTTTATCAAAAGAGATTTGAAATAATCTTTAAGAATATATTTTTCGGCTACTAGATTCTAATTACATTTACCCCTTTTACTTTTCTTCGCGAATCCCGAAACGTCCCGAACACCAGATTGAGAAACTCGGATTTAGTATAAACGTCACAATTTCGGCTGGTGACGTAGACTGTGACCCCAAAATGCTCCTACATCCTCCTTGAACTCTTGAGTAGTCAAGTAGTTTATTTTATGCACGTGGTCTCAGGTTCGACAACCGATGCCTCAAAATGTTGTTGACGTCCCACGTTAAACTGTAGGTAAAGTCTGGTACAGTCCCACTACCGAAAGATGTTCAACTCCAAACAAATCAGTACCTTATCACTTCATTAGATTTCCAGCTTTGATTTTTTTAAAACATTTTATAACTAACTACTATAAAACAGGCTTGTTATTCCTTAAACCAGAAAACTCAAATAATGATTTATTATTATGTTTTAATGCATTCGTAATTTCGACTAACGCAATCAACTACAATGAATCACTTGTATTCCAACCATGGTACTTAGTCATTAAAAGCTTGTTGACCATTTACTTTTGAGGTCACCACACAAGGGTCAATGTCTTGGGTGTGCAGATATTGAAAAAAAAAGCAGGTTGTGCAATGGGTAAACGGTGTAAGAGGTGCGGCGAGTCACGCTCAGTTTACACACAATCACATACACAGAACGTTGAATGAAAAGATGCTTTCTACCTTATTAGTATTCACCGCCATCACAGTCTTCTTCAGAGAGTTACACGCTCCTCATTAAATTGTGCTCTAAATGATCTACATAACACTGTACTTTCCATTTCCATTAGAGAAAAAAACACGCCGACAAATTACTATCATAAATATCATACAGTATATTATTTACAAGTGACAAACTAAGCAAAAATGTGCCGTTAGAGGCAAGACACCTTTTCGGGACTACTAAACAAATAAATGTTAATTTGTCAGTAAACGTCATCTTCGAATTGTGAAAACGAGGACCAACGAAGTAGTTATAAAATACAATTTAAGACTTTCTATGTAACAAACAAAAGATGATTTAATAGCATTTTACAGTCGGCTTAATAAAAGAAAGAAAACGAGCTCATAATAAGCAAAATGAATTGTTTTATAGCATCCGTGATTTAAGTGATTCAGTATGTATCCTCTGAAATCTATTACAGTGCGGAAAACAAGGCCAATTAATTGCTAGTAAATTTGATACAACTTTAATTTTAACCCCTTCACTCCGAAGACGAAGACAAATCGGGAAGAATATCTACAGACGCGCTAATAAAAATATTCCTCCGTCCTCAAGAGTGCGTTTAGAATAGCAATCTTTTTAGTTAAGCTGATTTGAAACTGTACTCAGTTATCGTAATTTAATTTTTTACGTAATTAACGCATATCTCCTACTAAGTAATCAATCCTAAGTTGTATTGTTACCGGAAATATCATGCATACAGTGCCAGATTTACGTATAAGCTAAACAAGCTATACCTTAGAGCCCCACCCGCTTGGGGGCCCAAAAAATTTAAAGAAAAAACTGATTGTAATGTTCTTTCCAAATTACAAGAAAAATCAAATAAGGTAAAACGCACATACAACAACGGTGTTTTGTACTGTACTCTATTTCTCAGTCTCACTTGTAGTGAGGGCCCTGTTATCCAGCTCTGCTTATAATGGAATCCCCGTTTCCCAGTGCTCTTTGTTATGGGCCCTTGTTTCTATTTAGATATTCATTAGGTCCATAAAGTAGCATATAGCATACATTCAACCCTAACAAACGTCAACACTTTTTCGAAGAACGTATAAGAGGCCCTTTTCAATAGCTTAGGGCCCCATCAAACCTAAATCCGGCACTGCATGCACACCAAATTACTTGAACTCAGACTGCACAAGAAATACAGCAAATGTCGTATAACCAACGCCAAGAAATCTTCAAAATTTGCGAAATTGGTTTTAGGTTCCTTTCCTTATTTAATGTGTGTTAAAATATTTAACAAATTTCGAACTTTCAATATACTATAATGAATGAAACTTTAGTCTTTTTGTTTATACTCAAGTTTATTTTCAAACTATAATCAAATTCTTCCTGCTTTAAACTATAAATATTTTTCTTATTATGCTATTTTATTACTGAGATGGGATCACGGTAGCTCATTGGTAAAACGGTCACTTCTAGTGCGTGGGGTCCTTGGTTCGATTCTAGTTCGCGTCAAGTGGACCTTGTGGTGGACAAACACTACACGCGGGTTTTCTCAGGGTTCTCGTTTCTTCCCACTTTCTCCATTTCACCACTTCATTCAATATCCTCATCACCGTCTCCCTTAGTCTGGGTGTATAGGTGTAGAATGATAAACTAGAAAACTCAATTTATTCATTATTGAGATGATGTGGTAGCCACGTTTCATACACGTACGGGATCAGTCGAATTGGATGGCATTTTGAAAGTAACCAATGCTGAAATTTGGTAAGCTTAAAAATTACAGAAATACCTCTTGCAATTACTGTACAGCATTACATGTCCTATTATCCTCTCATCTAATAAAGTTTTTTTTTTTTTTTTTTTTTTGTCTATAAAATCATGTTGAAATAATAAAGATCCTGCCAGGAGTGGATCCAAGTGGGACGATCGCCTCCCCCCCCCAGGATAGGAAACTTTCTTATTTTATATATAAATAAAATCCATGCCAGAGTTTGGAGCTCTTAAAAGTAGCTCTAAGTAGCAGTATTGCAATATTAGAACCCACCGCCCCCTCCCCAGAACTCCGTCCTGAATCCTGCAGTGGATATAACAACAGATGAGTTATTAAGAATTAGCTTATTACAGTATAACAACATTTCACTATAACAAATTAATTTTGAAGTCTCCGAATTTTCGTTATGCTGCTATTTTATTGCATTACTGAGACACGATTCCTCATTAGACAGATACAAAAATATAAGAGGACGTGTAAATGAAATAGTTCAATTCCTTCGCTTGCTCCGTAAACATGTACTATACGAAGAAGAATCTACCATCAGGGCAACATAAAGAAGCTTCAACAGTGGTTCCAACCAAAGCATTCGACACAGTTCTTTGAAGTGAGTGTGTATTCCTTGAGGCCATCCATTTTTCTTTCTTTTTCGTTTTATTCTAATGACCATGACTAAATAAATCACTTCTTCTTTTCAAAGGAAGATTAATGGCATTATTTTCAAAATCATGTCCCACTTTTTCTTTCGGACTTCCTCTTCTACACGTAATGGTTAACTAGAAGATGATCTTTCATCAAACATACCCACCCAAACACACAGGAAATAACACCGAATGAATATTTTTCTTTATAATTTCCTTAATGGAGCCTTACAAGATTCTTAAGAGGATTTCAAATTGGAAAGCACTAATATTAGCAATTGAATTAATAATGTTTATTATCATTACGGAGTAAAGTCATTATGATTTTGTTGTTGTTTAACGTGCAGCAACTAATGCCATATGCAAGTGAATACTGATAAAATCAATCGGTGAAACGAAGATAGAGGGAGGAAATAGGAAAACCTTAAGAGAAAACAGATGGGCATACTATTGACCACCAAATCCTATTACAGCCTGGGGTCTATTTCTCAAAACTACTAGACTTGCAATATGCCTTTTACAAGTCGTAATATATCCTGAAGTAGAAATGCTAGAATGAACAGTACAAGTAATTTCTAAATATTAACGCTGATACATGGTATATACAATTATAAAATATTTGATTTTGAAAAGTTTTACACATCAATTACAAGACTAGTGTTTTTAAGAGAAATAAGTCCCTGTTATCACATTTGTAACCCTCCGTACCAGAGATGAGCACCGAGTGCCTTGGATATATTGTTTATCATTGATAGTTTATTTGAAGAAGAAAAAAAACTGAATAAGATCTTTAACTTTCCGTAACTATGCTGTAGGCTAAGAGAGATAATTATTAGTGGAAGTGAATGATTAGGAAAGAATTGATACAATGAGAATATGCTAGAAAATAAAAAAAAACGAGAAAACCCACAGACATAATGTCCACCACAAGCTTACATGCCTTGGGATCGAACCCTGGAAATGTCACACCAAAAGTGAGTTATCTACCACTGAACCATCGTACCTTCTCCTCTGATTATTATATATATATATATATATATATATATATATATATATATATATATATATATATATATATATATATATATATATATATATATTCTAGTTAAATTAGTACGTCATAGGTGAAGTATATCAACTTCCACGTGACAAACAGTCCCTCGACAATGTTGATCACTTTATTTTGTTTGAAGTCGGAAGTTCCTTTTCTAGCATCGAGACTATGTAAGATATGGAGCTACTGCTTAAAATGAAATCCGGAATATGTTTCACACAGTATAGACCACGTGACTTCAACACAAAAGGTGAAAACGCTAATATAATGTATTATATCTCTAATGTATTATATATTAACAATATTATATGTTCTGATGTATTATATATTAACAATATTATCGAAGAAGTGTTAATGGAGGCTAATGTTGTCACTTTGTGATCGAGATATCTCGGGTTCGAACTCCCAGCCAGACACCTTGACCAGTTTTCCTCGGTTTTACCAATGCAAGTAACAACCTTCAAATTCATAGGTCTCAGCTGATTTTCTTTCAAAAAGTGTTTCCACTTTCGTTATTAAAGTTTCCACTCTAAGCTGCCTAATGAGACAGTATCTGAAACTGTCTAAATAATAATAATAATAATAATAATAATAATAATAATAATAATAATAATAATAATAATAATAATAATAATAATAAAACGTAGTACTATGTCTTATTATTTAAAGAAAAACTGTTTCCAGGAGTCAGGTTTTAAAAACTAAACCTCTGAACATATCTTTATTGCACATGACAAGTGCTTTTTTGTACACCTGGTCTTGAGTTTGGCTTCCGGTAAGGTTGACTGAAATTCAAATTGCACGTTAAACTAACTATCATTTCATAAAACCTGAGTGCTGAAAACGAAATGTTCAAAGCAAAACAAGTGAAACTGTGTTTTGTCATTGACCGACAGATCTCGACGTTATCATGCTCTTCGAGTTTTCTCTCCGCAAGTCGTTAAACTCAAAAAAGATTTAATATCATTGAGTCGCTATATATTATAGTCAATTTTCCCTGATCTCAATCCACTGACATATTAATGGCTCATCTATTACTTCTATTTTTTATTATTTGGATATGAAATTGCGAATTGAACATCTTACTGACCGTTAAACTGACCAAGCAGAAAAACATAAAAAAAAGGGGGGGGGTCTAAAAAGATGGATAACATTAATTCTTCCATTACTGGCTTCCTAAGACTATTTCTTGGTATATTAAAGAGAAAGGGGTATTGCTCCAATTAAAAAAGACAGGCTTGATGTAGTTGGTTGAGCATTTTATGGATATTTTTTTTTGCTTTTTCGAGGAAGACTTTTGCGAACAGGAGAGAAGAGCAAAAGAAAATACAATGTTAGTAACAGCTGCAAATTCTTTACGGTTTAGCGATATTAATTATTATTTTAATTCATATCGCAAAAGTGAAACAAAAGGACTAGTTAGTGTTAGCAGTACCGAATTACCTTTTATTCTGAAAACCTTAGATTCAATTGTTTAATGCCATACATTTTGACCAAAAATTTTCAACTGAACTTCAAGAAATACATAAATGTAGAACGGTTTATTTAATTAAGAACAGTGACGTATTCTTTGCAGTTCCTCTCCAAACTACTGGCAAGATATTTATACGAAGATGGAAATTTATCACTGTCAATTCCCTTTGTTTTGAAGTAAAAAATAAAATGAAAATGAAATCTTTCAGTTTTACGTCCCACGTTTATGTCGTGTAGGCTATAGGAAACGGTGATGATGAGAAATGAATGAAATGGTGGAATGAAGAAAGTGGGAGGAAACAGCAGAACCCGGGGAAAACCCATGCACACAGTATTTATCTATCATAAAGTTTACTTGGCGGGAGCGGGGATCAAACCAAGGACCCCATGCACCAGAGGTGAACGCTCTACCACTGAGTCACCCCGGCCCCTTGTTTTGAAGTAATAATATTCCTCTTAATACAATACTCAATTATAAACTTTTCTCCGTCTACCTCGTTTATCTTCTACCACATTTCTATTATCTTTTAAAACACAACTTCTTCCTAAACAACGTTATAATCAATTTCTTTTCCTCTTTTTAACCGCGTACCTTGGGCAAAATAACAGTTTAAAAGCAGCAACAAAAACATGACACAGAAAAGTTTTCCCTTATGCATAGTTGTCTCAAGAAGTGTCTACCTTGTACCTAAATATAGCTACCTTCCAGAGTTAATATCTGACGGTTTGGATCAACCGATTTGACTTGATTTTCTTTTTGAAAAATTAAATATTTTAGTTTTACGTGCAATGCTTTTATCTACAAGCTAAATAATCATCATCACCATAGGTATTCTGCCATTATTGGCAGGTCACTTGCTACAACTGAGAAACCTCCATCCTCCACAGTCCTCCGTTAACGTCTTCGTCTTCACGTACGATTTCTGTTTTGATATCGACCATTAAATGTAGTCTCCTTCGTCCGCTCCCTCTCTTCCCTGCCACCATACCCTCTAAAACATCCCTCATGACAAATCTACAATTCCTTCTTAGCTAATATCCCAACTAGTTTCTCTTCCTCTTTTTAATAACATCTAAAATTGTTCTTTTCTCCCCCACCATTTCTAACACACTCTCACTCATTTGCAGCTGGACCCAGCTAATTCTCTCCATTCTTATCCACATCCACATTTCGGAAGCGTCAGTCGTTTTTCATAATTTTTGCGTAATATTCATGTTTCTGACTCATACACCACAATACTCCACACAAAGCACTTATATGAGTCTTTTCTCAACTCTTTGTTCAAGGTCCACAAAATAGCATTTTTTTCCTCCAAAGGTTTCTTTCGCCATTCCTATCCTTGCTTTTTTTTTTAATGTTCATACTTCATACTATTACTAATAATATTACTCAGGTATCGAAAACTAATTACCTGTTCTAATTTCTCTCCTCCTACTTCTATATTTGACACTAACCCCTTTGGTCCAATCACCATTACTTTTGTCTTTCTAACATTTATGTTCATATCATATTCTTTACAACCCTTCCTCGAGTTTTCGTGTAAACTAAGGGAGATGTATAGTTAATGAAAATGAATAATCATGAAAAAACTGGTGAAATGAGAAGGTGTGAAGAAACGGAAGAAGCTCGAGAAAACCTATAGATACAATGTTGTGCACTATACATTTACATCGTCTAGGATCAAACTAACGATCCGTCGCACCAGAGTTTAGTACTCTACAATTAAACCATTGGGCCCCTAATCGATTTTCTTTTTATTCAAAGGATTATTTGAAGTTCCTCTTTAACATTGAACCTATATGAAAGATGAAATTGAAATTGGGATTCAAACCATGTACACGCCAACAGATAATCCAAACCAAACCTCACCCACCAACAACTTTAATGCAGTTTTCTGTCACTTGAAGATAATGAACACACACGAAACATTACAAACAAACCAAGTGATCATGATTCGGTATACATACCTTGCACATATCTAGTCTCTGATTTATTTCTGGTAGAGGCATATGCCCACCAGGAATACCACGTTGAACTATACGTCCATATCTTATATTACCTCAGAGCTAAATAGTACAATTAATTCCAAAACAAACACATGACACTGTAATCTATTATATAAAATTGGAAGTGATTATGTTTGTCTTAATAACACCTGAACCACCCAATCGATCTTGATCAAATTTTTAACATGGATGAGGTTCGGGTCTGGAATGGTTTTTATCTTTTCAATTTGACGATGCAACTTAAGGGTGGGGAGACAAATAAAAATGATCGAAATAGACCGATATTAGTGTCGAATCCATAGTTTTTGGGGTTACTAACACGAACAGTGACACTTCCGATGACGTTTTAAATCCAAATTCAGCCCTCATCGTCCTTTCTGTCCAAAATGAAACGTATTTTCCTTGTGCGAGGAAGAGCAATCTGCTAGAACATTATAAAACAGAGGTCATTTCATTCAGAAAATAACAAAAATATATGAAGTCCTGATATGCATCCTTGACATGATTTGAAGCATTCATATGTCATATAATTCTCTGTATATATGAAATAACTTTTTTCCTTTTAGTTCTACAACATGGCCACTACATAATGAATATGATATTTATCAATAAATATAGCTTTTATGATCTCTAAAAAATTGGATTTCTCTTATGACGTAATAAAAAATTACCAAAATAATGAACAAATACTGCTCAATTTGACCGCGATATTTTGTTGGTTCCACTAAATCATGCTATTAACAGTTACAATTTATATATATATATATATATATATATATATATATATATATATATATATATATTGCATGGACGCTCTTCTTCTTTCTAAATAAAAAATGTCCTAAAACGTAATAAAATATATTTTTAAAAAATATGGTTGATATTCGGCATTAGCGTCAGTTAATATTAGTAATCCTCTGCATGTACCACACTTAATACTTGCAATTGTGTTTGTGCATCAAAGAGTGAAGAGAAAACAATAATCAGAATAGCTGGAGGCATCGATCTCATGACCTGCTCCCGCATTATAATGGATGTTGCGGCCACCCGCATATTTCTCATTATTAATTCTTGACAAGCAGGTGGAAATCCTTTCAGGTCATTTTTAAGTATTTCTTGAAAAAAAAGGAAGTAAAAATTAGTTCAATAGGGTGACCTACAAAGTACTTACAGCACAATATGACGCCATTGTAGATACTATTTCGGTTGAAAATTAAAATATATAACCCGTTAAAAAACAGCGATTGGTTACAAAACTTAATTAATATGAATATAATTTTAAAAAATGGATTTATAACTACACCATACAAACATGTTCAAGTTATTTATAAAAGAATGGTGGGACCCAGTAAGTGAAAAAAAAAAATATTCAGTAGTACGTTACACAATCTAACCTTCGCTATTAGGAATAGCAGCTGTCCAAGTTAGATAACTTTTTCTGTGGCCACCTCGTTCGCCAGACTTTGCATTTGACGGAAACACCTCCATCAGGACTCGAACCTGGACCACGAGTGTTCGAAACGCGCACTAGCCACTTACCCACCAAAGGACCCAAGAAGAATGCGGGTAGGCCGAAATTCTTAATACCTCTACATTATCTCTCTCTATCAGTGATTTTACGACAACGTATCGTTCTCTTCAGTATGTTTCTCGTTTAAGTGAAACAAAAATAAATAAATAATATGCTTACTGTTCAAAATTTTATAACGTGGCTAAGCGGTTAGCGTACGCGCCTTTGGCGTAGGAGACCTGGGTTCGATTCCCGGAGGGAGCTCATGATGAAGCTGGGTTCGGATTCCATGTTAATAAGTAGGTACCATCTCAATAGCTGGCTGCTGAAAGGGACATCTATTAAAATGCTACAATAACAACAAAAGGGCCTGAGCTCCAACCTACAATCTATAACAGGCTATTTTTAACAAGTCAATAGCTTCTTCTACGTTTCCTATGAAATGGAAGATTGGTGACGTCTGTCCCATTCCCAAGACAGGTTGTCCTACTGACCAAATAAAAAATTATCGACCGGTAACACTGCTATCTGTCCCATCTAAGGTATTTGAAATTATTATATATGAAAAAATTTACTCACACGTACGGTCAGTAATATCTCCCTTTCAACATGGTTTCATGCCAAAGAGGTCAACTGTAACTAATCTCAGAACTTACACATTTTATAGCTAATCAAGTTGATAAAAAGGAACAAGTAGACGTAATTTATACAGATTTCTCCAAGGCGTTCGACGTAATTAATCACGATATACTTCTAAGCAAACTTGTGACATTCAATTTTTCACGAAACCTTCAACAATTTATAGCGTCCTATCTTTGCCAACGCAAACATCGCGTTCGATACAAAAATATTCTAACTGAGGAATATGTCGTAGACTCTGGTGTGCCTCAGGGATCGAACTTAGGACCTCTATTATTTATATTATTTGTTAATGATTTACCACCTGTAATAACATCCTCCCACAAACTATTGTTTGCTGACGATTTAAAAATCTATCGTAGTATCTCCACGGAGTTAGACGCTATTTCTTTGCAAAGCGATATAAATTCTATTTTCCAATGGTGTGAATCAAACAAATTGCTGTTAAATATTAAAAAATGTAAACTAGTATCATACACCAGGAAAATGAACTATGTCCGCAATGTGTATACTATTAATCAAACACCAATTGAAAGAGTGGATTATATAACTGATCTTGGAGTCACTCTGCAGTCAAACCTATCATTTGATATTCATGTCAACAGAGTAGTTGGTGAGGCCTTTAGGAACCTTGGCTTTGTGATGAGATTAGGAAGTGATTTTTCTAACACCAATGTCCTCAAAACATTATACATTGCCTATGTAAGGTCTAAGGTGGAATATGCAGCGATAATATGGGGTTCTGATAGTAAGAAATATACAAGTAAAATCGAAAACATTCAAAATAAATTTGTGCGCTTTTTAACATATAAAGAAACAGGGATATATCCGAAATTTGAGAAGTATGAAGATCTTCGAAGCAAATATTCATTACAATCACTTGAACGCAGGAGGACTCACTTCATTTTATCTTTCTTACATAAAATAATACATAGTACAGTAGATTCAGAATATTTACTATCAGAAATCAAACTTCACGTCCCACATAGAGCAACCAGACCCCATAATAGCATATTCCATCTCTCAGCGCAAAGGACTAGTGCATTGGATGTATCGCCTGTCAGAAAAATGTGTTTATTGTATAATAAGGTGTCAGAAAAGCACCCAGAGATAGACATTTTTAGCTATAGACAGAATTTTACTCTAAATAAATAAGGTGTAGATCATGTTATATGTATTTTAAAGTATTTTGCAATCGTATTATTTTGTTATCATGTGTGTATTTTAAATTATATTATCATGATGGAAAACTGTAATTAGGCATCCGCCTGTTGTTTTCTGAAATAAATAAATAAATAAATAAATAAATAAATTTACGGTTTTTTGTGATTTCACGTTTAACAGAAACAAATATTTTAAACTATATGTACTTTAAATAAATTATTTAAGTAGAACTTTTTCATATAAACTTTATTTTTTAAAAATTATTGCTCAAAGCCTTTGTATTTTAATAAGCCTTTTCCAAAATCAGTGTAAATGAATTGTGCTGTCATCTTTGGAGTTCTTTTAAACCATACGTTTGTGGTCGTTTATATGTTTGTTGCCAATCCTTTCGACAATGAGATCTCGGAAACTACAGGCTCTAGAAAGATGTTTTCACTGATCGATTGCAAATTTTGTGTACATTATACAGTTCTATTTGAATATTAAAAAAAAAAAAAAAAAAAAAAACATGGCCATTATTTCTTTATTACATTTTTACGGGTACACTGAAAGTGTTGAAATTAAAAAAGAAAAACTAAAGCATCATATCCTACATTTTATACATTCCAACACCACATAATTGTATACAGGGGTTGCATACCTCTCTGACGTTTGTTTCATGGCCAAATGAAAATGAAAAACGAAGGATAACCATTTCTTCACTCTAACAGTAAGTTGAATCTTTATTGTTAGGAGTGTTCTGCCCAATGAAAACCATATATCACTGGCATTATAATTAATTGTGTGTGTAAAGTATTTGCTTATTACATACTGCATGCAAGAAGAAAGGAAACACTGGTCATACATGAATTAAAAACTCCAACCGAAAGTAGGCTCAAATCTTGCAAACGGTGCGAAATATTGAAAAAGTAATCGACAAAATCTCCCCTTTATGGTACCTCCTGCCGACTTTTGTCAAGACATCTTTCACTTGTGTCTGTAAAGGGACATGTACAGATGTGAGGAATAACAAGGGAGATTCATGCTCATATGTAAATGATGCGCTGTGTAGAGAGCGCAGGTTCACCTAGTAAACTATAAAAAAAGTTTGAAAAATGGCTTAATACCTATATACTGTAATTACAAATTAAAACACCTTATTGGTAGTAGAACCGTAAAAAGGTATTACCAGGTACGCAGGAATTCTCAATGAATCGAAAGTTACAAAGGTTGGTCATTTTCCATTATGATTAGCAAGCAAAATAAAGAGTGGCAAGTTCTTTCCTTGAATAATGTCATCCGCAGACAGTGGTCCTCGAAGGAAATAGTTGGCTTTATTTATGAACAAATTATAAACATCTAAGTAAGTTCTGCAAATCGAGCCATGGTGAACAGGTTGATGCTCTCTCATTATAAAGCACTCTTGATAATGGTGGAATACTACCTCTATCTAGGTAAAATACCATTGTGATATTTTTAACGAGAAAATAATAATCATCTTTGTTTTTTATCATTGTAACAAAAAAATCATTTTACACAAAAATACTACGTAACTTTGTGTGTGCTGACGATGGAAGGATGACCACATTACTACTTCGGGCTGGCAGCACCTGAAGAACGAGACACCACTGCCCTACTGGTTAGTTCAACCTCCAAGGTCAATCCAACGTTCGTGATTGACCCGTTGGGGCTACAGGGATCTAAGGGTCAGCACGTCTTCCTTTTTACCTTTACATTACGTAACGCCACACAACAATCTTTGTGGGTCAGCCATTCATGAGCGAAGAAACACAAGGCGTGTAGTAAAGCCGACAAAGCTGTTTAAATGATCTAAGGTTTGCCAACAGACGGTGCAGGTAAAAGAACAAAACAGAATTTCATTTACAGGATTTAAATTTTGATGTGGCCCATGCGTATATACAGGTTGTAACTTAATTAATGTAACAAAAATCGGTAGGTGATTCTGACACTGAGATAAGCATAAAAGGTACTATGAACATATAGCATATTAGGCATATTGGTAGAGTTAGCGAGGGGCGAAAGCCTGAGAACTGTAAGTTCGAAGTGGTAGATATCGAAACGCGGGAGATCTTTAGACCCTTCTGTGGCACATTAGAAACACGAAAGAAAAAAGAATAAAAGCACAATATTCCAAGAAAATTATAATTCAGAGCGCATCTATATCATATGAGTGTCATTCCATTTAGGAGATAAAACGTCAAAGTATTTAAGAGTCATAGTATATATGTATATACAAACTCAACACACAAACGCAATCTTTTCTGCCGGGATAGCTCGGCAATAGGTAAACACACATGGGGCCTCCCTTAATTAGTAATGAATATGACTTTGCAGGATAGAAAATAAGATAAAAAGAAAGGAAATGTTATTACAAAAATATAACCAACATGACAACACATAGACAGTGGATAAAGTGAGGAATAAATTAATGAAAATAGGAAAAACATTACAAAGCAGTCAAGATTTGGGAATGTTACAGGAATGAAAAAAAAAAAAAAAAAAAAAAAAAAACGTTTAGAATCATCTGGAGATCATCACCAAGCAAAGTAGGCAGATCTGCACGCAATCCAACGCGGGTTCGCTTAGGAGCAAGATGCAGACACTCCATGAGAATATGGCGAATAGTTAAAATTTTACCATAAAGAGCGCAGGAAGGCGGATTCGGACACTCCACGAGAACATGGCGAATAATTGGCAATTCACCGCAAAGGACGAAGGAAGGCCGATTCTGGCCATGTGAGCTTGCCAATCTTCTCTTTTCTAGCCGTGAAGTACGAAAACTCGTGACCCAAACACCAAGCTGAGGCTTGACAGCATGAGTTTGGTATGCAGGTGCTGGTCCCAGTCTGTCGACAACAAGACAATCAGAGCTGGGAGTAGTGACCGGTAGGCAGGTCCTGTAAGAGCAGCCTCCTTGGCAGCACGAATATTCGAAGAATCCGAAATTGAAATATTCGAATTTTAACACCACTATTCTCTACCATTGAACCACCGTCTTCTTGTCATTCAAAACAGATTGATTGATTGATTTGTAGTTTAGCGTCCCTTTCAGCAGCGAGGCTATATGAGACGTGGACCTACTGATTAACGTGGAATCCGAACCACATGAGTTCCCGCCGGGAATCGAACCCGGGTCTTCCACGCCAATCATTCAAAACAGAAGTTGCATCTCAAAAAACAACTACAAATAAACATGCTAGTATTCATATGAACATTATGCTATGGAATGAAATGATCTACCGCTACATGTTCACCCGTCATTAACGACGAGCTGCAGCCTATGAGCCTTTTTAACGGACTGGCCCGTATTTCCTCGATCATCGGATTGTCGGAATCCTTGTAAACGAGGTACACTTCAGAGTTTGTCCCTCGACTTCGGTTTCGCTTTTAGCGAGTAACCCCATTTTCACACCTAAGGAGTGGGATACACCCACTGCGCAGCAGATCGAATTCCTTAGTGCCTATCAGTTTATCTTACAGCTAGTTCTTCCATGCTCTGGAAGAATGGCGCCCGAACGATACAAGGAAATGCAAACTCTCCCGTACAAGTGCGTTAGGATGAAATCCCATCCGGGATCCAAACGGACGCACCACATGCTCTTTGAAGGTTGGGCACCCTCCCGCTAGAAGTCAGATCCACCCCACTGGGCACACTGACTACTCCTCTTTCATACGTGTTAGGGTACCACATAGTTTTGTCTTCCAGAGCCAAGGGCACGTCATATTTACCCATTTCGGAGAATAGCCGAAGCCTCACCAGGCGCGGCGGTTAACATACATATTCCACCTACCTCGTTGAGGCCATGACAAGGTCGAACATACCCTCCCAGATCGTGTCACGGGTAAATCGCCATTTGGAGATCCGGCCGAAGCTTCATTCCCTGATAGGTTGTTCTAATGAACCACAAAATGTCGATCCCAGAATTCAGGGAGAACATAAAACTACAAAGTACAGTATTTCCAAATTTTTCGGCCTGATACTGAAATATCGCGCCACATGTAATAAGAAGTTCATGGTATATAACGCCGTCCATGGAGAAATAATGTATCTGTTTCAACATTTAATATGCTATGGAAACTTTTGGAAATAACCTCGTATGTATATAGCATTATACAAATAACACCTAATATACGTCATTCCTACGCATCAACATTTGATATAAGCTTTATATTGTCTTACCTACACGTAAGAAACCAAAATTCACATGAATACATCAATATCATTCTTTGACTATTTACGAAACACTCACTTCAAAATAAGCAGAGTAAGAAAGTAAAATATATGGTTTATAGTGCACAATGGTAATTCTGATATCAACTACAATATTTTAACTGCAATTACGATGCATTCAGAACATATTCCGAACGGAAATACAAAGAACTGTAGCAGATGTTCCCTGAAGAAACATATGGTGATTATGTGAAAATCTGTAGTAATCGAAAGTCCCGTTATGAAGGAACTTCCTACCAACGTTTCCTTTAATAACTATGTAACTTCATCCTGGCAAAATAATAATAATAAAAAGTCAAAGGATAATAGTATGTTTACAAGGAAAAATATGGTGTCTGTCTCTAGAATAATGGATGCACCACTAATAATTGAAATGTTTCTCTTGTTCTTGTTTACATAAAACACATCCAGTGTTTATAATAACAATATGCTATGAGAAATAAAGTTTTGTGCAACATTTGGCTGCTAGCAACTATTCGGAGGTCCTGACCTACTAGTATTCAACTAAAAAAAGATTTTTTAAAAATACATTTAAAAAAAAAATACGAACCTACATTGGATGACTGGAAAGTTTCAAGAGCAAGGAGGTTTATCTGCTCTTTGAGAGGTCAAAGTTAGATCTCAAAAGTTAAATCTTCAGTTCTCATAATTTCACTTTCATTACTGGATTCAACTGGCATCATGGCATAGTCATATCGTATGCTTTTCATAAATCGTGCAACATTCACATCGCATGCATTTCATTAGTAATTTCTAAGAACCAATGAAATGCGATGTGCTATTCTACAAAGTCAAAATGAAGTTTTAGGTAGTCCTTTTTAAATTTACAAAATTCCATTACTGGTAATTAATGCTTTCAAGGCACTTATTTTCACGTCCAATATTTTTCTTTTATATGAGAGTAGATGAAAAATTAATTGTAAACAAAAGACCAGTATGCAGGGAACTCATGAAAAGCAGGAAACCAACATTTGAAATTGGAAAAAAGTTGATAGGAGATTATAATGTACGATTATTTAATTATGCAACAAGATTCTAGATACTCTTCTAAACCAGTTTTAAATTATAAATATTGACAAAAGTCAACAAGCGCTTATACATTTAATGATACATTGTCTGCAGCAGCCTGGTGAGACTGGGCAAACGCTGGAAAATTCAATAAGGATGGCCTAACGTGGGATCAAACTCAGGGCCTCCCAATTTCGAAGAGACATCACTAATCATTCACTTATGATGGTCTTTATTTTATTTTGAAAATTACGTAGGCACAAATTGCTATGTCCCGTTAATAATTTAGAAATATGTTGAGAAAAACGTATATTTAAAAGTATACGAAAAAAACGGAAAGAAAAATAAAGCCAATTATTGTTTGTGCATTGGAAAAAAAAAAAAAAAAAGCGAAACAACATAATTAGTCCTGAAAATGAACCAAAGGCCCAACCCAATAACAAAAATAAATAGTTCGTGCTTGCCGTGCCAGGTAAAAAGACGCTCGAAGTTAGTACCGGAGCCATCTGCAGGAGAATGATGTAGGGTCGGTACCGTTACGGGTCAACGCACGGAAATCTTCCTTCCCCTCTCCAGGACATTCCATTTGTCGGCTCAGCTCACTTCCTCAACAGTCAAGGCCTTGCCTTCTATCATTGCCAAAGAGAAGGAAGAATTGTTTGGGTGCATTTCTACATTTAAACCACGAGTTTATGTTTACTTCATTTCCTCATAAGGTGTTGTCAATCATGTACTGTGAACACTGTATTGCGAATTGTGAACGAAATCAAATTTATTATTATTTTATCCATACAGAGCAGATTTCGTTCGGTCTAATTTAACAATATTTCCTTAAATACGCATCAACATCTTCGAGAATTGTTTAAAAATAAGAGTAACTTATTTATTTATTTGTCATCAACACAATAGGCATAACCCAATTATTGTGTTGGTGTATTATTATTATTATTGTTATTATTATTATTATTATTATTATTATTATTATTATTCCTTTTGGCAGGTCCTGGGACTAATGAGTTTTTTTCTTTCTTTTCTTCTTAATTTTCAGTTTAGGCCTAGAAATGTTTCTTCCGTATTGGTGTATTACAAAATAAATTTACAATAGTTTATTAAACATATAGTTCATGTCACAAATGTCAATTTCTTTGTGTTCGATACATATTTTGTTATAAAAAGAGCATATTCTCCAGAGATGGGTGATTTCAATAATACGTTGGTCCTTGCTTTTTTTTTTTTTTTTTTTTTTTTTGCAATAGAACAGGTTAGAGTTATCAGCACGAGTTTTAAGTGCTGGGTCATAAAAAAATTAGTTTCGATATCAGATCCGTGCAATTAAACTCGTTTTGTACTATTTTATGGAGAAAAATCAAATTATCACGTTTCACCTTTGTTCAAGTGTAGAGATACAGAAGTTGTCTAATAATGTTAGATAGTTTTCGTAAAAGATGGATAGATTCTAGTTCTCTTGTATGCCAAGTATTTGATAAATTTAGATTGGACTTTTTCCAGTTGGTGTCGGAATTGCTATTGCGATGGGTCCCAGATCACAGCACCATATAATTCATAAAAAAAAAAAAAAAAAAAAAAAAGTTCAAGATTGCCGTATAATTTTTTGCAGTGGCGGAAATCACATAGGTAAAAAGGAAAGAATTCTTACACTTAATATTCTAATTCTTGCATACCATAATTAGGATGTTAAGTAAGGTTTTTTCTCTTACTTTAGAGCGATAAAATTTTAAATTTTACTTCTGCGACTTCCTTCGGGAGCAGCCACTAATAACTTATTGAACTGTTTTTTATAGACAAGGGCGCCCATCAGGGGGAGCAAGGTGGGGCGCTCGCCCCCCCTAAGAGGGCATTGTACTTGGGAATATCGAAAACCCAATAGAATTTTTACATTAGTTACAGCAAAATTTGAAACTATATTTGAAACGTCCTTATACTTGCCCCCCCCCCCTTCGAAACCACAACATGGGCGCCCTTGATTATAGATGAACAGAATAGTGCGGTAGCTCCTGAAGGAACAAGTTGTACGATACACATACAGATTCCCTATGTATTTGACAAATGCAAATTATCTTTCACGCGTAAAATATACGCAAATATATATTTTCCGTTAATGATGGTAACGTCAGAAGCTGAACAAATAAGTTCATTACATTAATTGTAGTAGTCATTGTTGTGGTGGTGGAATCGTCAGATGACACTGGCACACCCAAAAGCATGTCAGGTGTACTCGATGATAGAACACTGGATAGCACATGTTTAATGTGTTTATTTATGCTAATTTATTTGAAGAAGCAGGCACATAAGGAGGAATTTATTTCGTAAGGGGTCAAAGGAATTTGGGTGGGGGGTTCAAATTCAATTTGAGGATCAATTATATTAAAATTTGTAAACTTGTCCCTAGAATTAGATTAAATTTGCACAAAAATCGGGATTTCGGAGGCGAGAGTCGTCTTGAGGCGTCTTCCTCCTGTTTGGTCATCTGAAGGTCCACCTGCGATGAAAAGCATTTGACAGTGACAAGGCCCTCATTTGTTGTGTGAAACAATAGTGTGAAAGTCAGATACTTGAATTTTACCAAAGTGCATACAAGGGGTGGAAAGAACGTTGGACAAGATGCATCATAGCAGATGAAGGTTACATTGAGTGACATGGTCTTGTAGCCAAAGGATCGAAAACGTTCACCTAATATTTCAATATCATATTGCAATTAACAGCAATATTATAATCATCTGTGCAATATTTATTGAACGGTTCTTGTACTAGTTAAATGGATTAATAAAAATATGCCTATTATGACCTACATGATCTATTTATTATATGCCTGGTGGCAAAAGATCAAATTTTGTTTTCTTCTGTTTTTGACAAACAACTCCCCCTCTTCTTAATGTATGGTATCAATGTGTAGTATATTAACATATGATTTTCTTAAACTATGTAGAACTATGGCTTACGCTTTCAAAAATATTTCAAAGGTTTGTTCTTTCGTCGGCAAGCATGTAACTGGGTTCTTCGCAACGGAGGTACTAAAATCATTCTAAAGATGACAAACTGGACAAGTTACAAGAGGAATGCTTGGTATGTGCGGAGCCAGATGCGTGTCAGAAGTATTATTGTCATCTGAACCAACTAACTGTAAATTACGCGGCAGGGAGTTACCAGGTGCTAGGACGATAAAGGACGAAGCTGTCAGACGAATATCTTGAAAGCAGTTGCTGAAAAGGTATCCTTATCAATGTCATAACATACAGTACATGTAGCAGAGGATAGAATATTAAAGTACTTATTTTTACGTGTTCATCAGAGTCGGGAATAATCTAGAATAAAGCACAGAAAGCAGAGAGGTAAACTAGCAACAACAGAATCATTATTTTCCCTTACCGAGCTAGCGATATAGCTCGAATTGCCGAAGTGTTAGCAATATCGCTTCTTTTATATGCATAACCATAAGGTTATCCTACTATTACACCGTTATACGTAATACATATTCCATGTGCCTAATTTTGTTTATGAGCGGCCGAGTATGCGAAGATGAACGTTTTCACTTTTCAATTGCATTTCAGGTTCAGATCCCAAGTCCGTGCATCCTAACTATAGTCTCTTTCTCAGTTTCACTAGATGAATGTTGAAAAGGTTCTTAAGTGTGAGCTCCCGCCGATGTTCTTCCAAAATTCTCTTGTTGCTTCATTGTTAATTGTTTTCACTGTAAGATGTCTTTACAGTTGCAGCTAGATCTCTGTTAATAAATTAATAACATAACAGTTATGATAAAAAGGTACAGGTCACAGTACACTGAACTTCCTCGCTCCCATATCTTAATTGAACGATATTATGCTGCAGTTACTACGAAAAAAAAAATATATATATTTACTAGATATGAATTAAATTGCAACAGGTGCTTTCGGAAATTTCTGTCCGAAGAAAACACTCCAAGAATAAACTACCCTTTGTGGTCTTTTTCATAAAGAATGAGTTATGCGATGTTGTAGGGCTGTTAATCAAACGTTTATTTATGAACCATGAACAAAGTTCAAGGAATCGTTTCTGAAATAGAAGTAGATTCTTTAAAGAGAAATGGCTTTACACCATATTGCAGAGGTGTTAATAAACATTTATTTATGAAATGTCAGCGAAATTGAAAATGAAATCTTTCAGTTTAACGTCCCCACGATTATGCCCTTTAGGCTAAGGGAGACGATGATTAAAGCAAGTGAATGATAATGGGAAAATGATGGAATGATAATGTGAGAGGAAACGGGAGTACTCAAGAAAACCCACGGACAAGATGTCCACCACAAACTTACTTGACCGGGATCGAACCAGGGACCAGAGGTAAGCGTTCTACCACTGAGCTATTGTGCCCTTCCTAGCCACCGAAATCGAATGAACCGTTAAAAATATCATCCCCAAGAGTAAACTATCCCTTGTGGATTGTTTTCCAGAATAACAATTTATACAGGTTTGTTGAACACAAAATCGTCTGAGCAGTTTCCGAGAAAATTGCAACTTTTTACCTTCACCCTTCAGTAAAATAACTCCAATTTTGGGATAGGACAAATATCGAAAAAAATAAAACTAAAGAATATAAAATCTATCCCGATATGATAAACAACAGGACATCTCGGCGAGTGTGCATATATCAGAACGAACATACATGGACGTTAGATTTTTTGCGGGGGGGGGGGGGGGGTATGAAACATGTCAATTCATTGAAATCTCAATTTTTCTCTTCATAATCACTATATTGCCTTCTGTTCCATTGTCGCTCGAAACTAGAAAGTTGGCGTGTTTCCAGTGTAGTTTAGAAAGCGCTAGAGCAGTTGCGCATGGTTCCAGATTTGAATCCCGGCGGATGTATGTAATGTAACTTTCAGATTGTGGAGCTACTTGAGATGAGAGACAATTTTGAATTTAACGTCCTGTTCAGCAGCGAAGCTATATGAGACGTGGACTTACTGCTTAACGTGGAATCGAACCACATGAGCTCCTGCCGAGAATCGAACACGGGTCTCCCACGCCATGGAGCTACTTGAGTGAACAGGTAACGAACTCCGAACAAAAGGCCAGAAGTAAAGGTAATAGGGACCAATGAGCTAACTACACATCACCAGGTTGAGCATGCGCCTTCGTGTGTTATAGAATCAGGGGGTTTATTTTACAAATAATATGAGTGTCACTGTTAGGATTAGAGAAGAAAGTACTAAAAACCAAGTTTTTTTTTACTATGACGTTCTGTCTGAAAAATATTACTTTATTTTTAAAAAATCTTAATTTTAGTTGGGAGATAACAGTACGCACCATCTTTAAAAGAACGAAAAAAGCATTTAATCACTGCATTCTAAGGAGAAAATTCAAGAATCAAAGAAAGTCAGTCATTCGCTAGGACAGAAAAAGCGCAAAACGGTGGATCCAGTGGGTTTTCTAGTTACAAGAAATTGTTTACAGAATTATTTAGATTAACGTTCAATGACAAAAATGTTTTAGTAGTTCTATACTGTTATTTATAGCAATACTTGTTCTGAAAGATCCATGTAGTAAATTTCGTGGCACAAAATTATAAGTTAAAATTATGAATGAGCTAAAACTTCATTGTAATTACAGGTACATTTAACAATTATTGAGGCTGTTAAAATTCGAGGGGGAAAACGTTTAAAACGCTACCCAACAAGTTTCTTATTTGAAAAATCTTGAGACGAGACAATAGTAAAGGAAGAAGGAATTTGTAGCAGTTAATAGCTTTAATTTTGTAAATTGAACTCCTAAGATCAAAATTTTTGTTTTTCAAATGGAGAATAAGATGTAACCAAGACTTCATACCAAAACAAAAATACTTTATATCTGTTTCTTGGTTTATGTTGTTTTCCTTGCCTATCACATTCAATTTAGGAACCAGTAAAATACACAGAACAAGATGTGTAATTATCAGCTACCTGATAAAATGTTTAGGCAACCAAAATGTCAATTGGGATGTGTGGGTTGCATAACTTACCTAGTAGGTAACATCTACAATGCCAGTTTGGGAACCAATCAAGACAGTAGGGCTGTGCGATATCGACATTCGATATTTTTCTGATATCGATATCGAATAGATATATCGATATCGACAATATCGAATATCGATATCGGATATCGAATATCGATATCGACAATATCGATATCGGATATCGACAATATCGAATATCGATATCGACAATATCGAATATCGATATCGACAACATCCAATGTGGATATCGAGAACATCAAATATGGATATTCAACATATTGATTGGTCTTGAATATTCAT
This sequence comes from Thermobia domestica, assembly GCF_964235325.1. Classification (NCBI taxonomy): domain Eukaryota; kingdom Metazoa; phylum Arthropoda; class Insecta; order Zygentoma; family Lepismatidae; genus Thermobia; species Thermobia domestica. The sequence continues at coordinate 65,037,284 of NC_137454.1, forward strand.
GTTGGTATATAGTCTACAATCTGGTCTCAAAACGTTTCAATGGGGGATATATCAGAATACTTGTTAGTCACAGGAAACAGACTTGTGTTCCTTCTAATCCACCAGTCTTTCCTCAGAAAAAAGTTAATAAAAATAGTCATTTAATTTCTTTCTCAGCTATCATATTGGTCATCATTGCGGAAGTAATGAGAGTGAAACAGGGTGACATAGAATATGCGAGTTTTATTTGTGTGTAGGTGTTTATTTCATGTATGTGCGATTGTGAATGTGCACGTGTGGCGGTATGCGTTTGAGAGAGAGAGAGAAGTTCTTTCTATAGCATAACACGTGCATGCGTTGTATTTTAAGCTCATGCACAAACAATACTTGATCCAGATATGGATGATAGGGTCTGTGGTGGCTCAGTGGTAAAGCGTTCACCTCTGGTGCATGAGGTCTTGCCAAGTGAACTTTGTGGTGGACAAACACCGTTGCGTGGGTTTCCTCTGGGTTCTCCCGTTTCCTCCCACTTTCTTCATTTCATCATTTTCATTCATTTCTCATTATCACTGTCTCCTTTAGCCTAACCGGCATAATCATTGGACGTAAAACTCAAAAATTTCATTTCATTTCAGATATGGGCGAATGACGTACCCGATCAACAAAAGCAAAATCAAGGAATCCCCGTTTCTCTTTTGTGCTAATCATTTGATGCCTCACTGCAACAGGAAATCGATCCATATCTTTCAGTGCCATCTACAGACAGTAGTGCTATTCAGTCGGTTCGCACCGGTTCGCTAGAACCGGTTGTTAATATATTTCGAGTTTGCTAAAGCGTTTGTTATACCCAGGCATAACAGTAACTTTATCCAGTTATACCCAAGAACGAGCAAATTTCAGTTTGTTTAGCTTTGTTCTTAGAAATTCTTACAGCTACAGGGTTAGATATATGATCTCTCAGAATAAGGTATAAGCGATTTTTTCTTAATTTCAAATGGGCTGGTTAGATATCAAGAATACAAACTGGGATCACATGAGTGCAATGGTGAGTGTTATTTACATTTGAAACGCATACATACCATTATCAATAATTGTTGATCCATTGCTGGGTTAAGGTGTTTCCAATACTTCTTGACAAACATCTATTTTGGATAATTCGTTTCCAAGATATTCGCAGTGCTACCTAATTTCGTCACAACACCTTATATTAGGTTGCTGTGTAGGTCTCTACTTGTCACTTGTGGTATCCAGTGAAAAATTTGCCTTCGTCTATCTTGCATGATTTGCTTCCTAAGAGAGAGGGAGAGAGACAGGGGCGTAAATAAGGGCCCCGCAGACCCCGCATTGCGGGGGGCCCAGGCCATCACGAGGCTCCCAAATTGTGATGTAGAACATAGAAAAGGAGCCCCATTCCACGTTGTCTGCGGGATGGCCCCCAAGCCCTTAGTTACGCCACTGGAGAGAGATATCTTTCTATGTATCCATCTACTATATATATCTCTCTCTCATATATATAACCAGTTACCAAAAATTACAAAAGCACCACTGCCTGGAAGAAAACCTCCTTCACTGGAGGAAATCTCATGACAGTGAATTTCCAAAATTAGCTCTTCTGGCTCGTAAGTATTTGTGAAGGTACCAGCGTTCTATCGGAAAGAGTATTTAGTTGTGGATGCAATATCGTAACTGATGCTCACACTTCACTTACAGTTAGTGCAGAACATGCGAAACAACTGATTTTCTTTCCATGAATAAAAGAGCTCGTTCCTAAGTAGCAGTGTCATGAACTTCAATGCATCATACATTTCTAGTTGAAAACTCAGTGCTAATAGGCATATTTCTAAACAAGACAGTTATTGTTCATTTTTCTTTGTATGTGTGATGTGTCTGTGTTCTTCTAAGTTAATCCGTTAGCTTTACAAATTTAACACTTGGACTTATTATTTTGTAGTATTCTATTTTAATATCCAATTAAAAAAAAAAGCACGCGATCAATCGAGATCTCTTCCATGTTATTATTAAATTGATAATCTTTTTGTATTAAAGAGCTTTACGCAAAGACGTGAACATGAACTTAAGAGGTTTCTTGTTATTGGTTTTGTGCAAACTCATATCTAAAAGTGTTCATGTTTTTATTAAATTTAGGCTAAACCTTACGTCCTATATCATTATTCAGTTCTGCTTGTGAAATTAATTTAGAGAGGTTCTAAGTCATTCCTAATAACAGTGCATATTAATAATGCATATTCTAATACTTAAGCAAATCCAAAGAAATAGGGAAGTGTTAATACTACCTAAACAGAATATGTAGGTCTGTGTAGTGAAATGACAGAATGGAGGGTTTTGTTTGTTTTAGTGGGCTGAGTTATGTGGCTCAACTTACATCTAGTAACCACATACAAATAAACGGAAAATTACTACTTTGCACAAAAAACTAGTAAATTCTTGTTTCCCTGTCTGTTTAGATTTAAACAAATTTTAGCACAGGCATTTGATTTTTCACTCGCAATGGCAATACAGCACAAACATTAATTGTAGTGAGGATATCAAGTTGACTCGATTAAAGAATGCAGCCATGTTAATGATGAGAAATATTTTGGAAGGCATAGCTCCCCGGGTCTGCACTGGTTTTGGCTTTATCTTCGAAAGGAACATCCTTTCTGCCCAATACAATTTTTGCACAAAGTTTGATTTGATTCGGTGAAGAAGTGTAGCCGATAATATAAGTTAAATACCTAATATTTAGGTGGATTAAGTAGACGTAGATACATCCCTACCCCACCGCCGCCGACATGGACTATCTTCAAAAGGAACCAAATTTTTAACCCATACTAATCCTCTGTAAATTTGGCCTCATTCTGTTAAGAAATGAAGTCAAAAGAGAAAACTAAATATTAACATGGAATGTTGGGAAGCATAGTCTCCAAGCCCTACATTAATTTGACTCATGAAACGGGGCGTTTTTCTGCCTCATACGAGTATCGTGCAGTTTGGTTTCATTCGGTTAAGAAATGCAAATGCAGCTACTATCGCGAGCCAAAAAGCGTTATATATATATATATATATAAAGCAAAACCTGCCGCAATTTTTTCGAGGAAGTGTGAAACACCAATATCGAATATCGATATTGACGATATCGGATATCGATATCGAATATCGACAATATCAGATATCGATATCGAATATCGACAATATCGGATATCGATATCGAATACCGACGATATCGGATATCGATATCGAATATCGACGATATCGATATATCGACGTCGATATTTTTGCGATATCGATTATCGATATAAGATGATATCGATATCGACGATATCGATATATCGACATATCGCACAGCCCTACAAGACAGCCAGAATCGGACTGAGCATAGGACTCACAAGCACTGGAAGCTGCAAACATACTTTCTTAATTATAATATCTACTACAAGGGAAACGAAATTGGTATTTAGAAAGTTAAAAAAGAGAAAATTTCAGTTTTATTTTTTTCTAAAAGTCAGCTTTATAAAGCTCGGTTGAGTTGAGTTGATTTTGAGTTTAACGTCCCTTTCAGCAGTGAGGCTATACTGATCAACGTGAAATCCGAAAAACATGAGCTCCCGCCGGGAATTGAACCCGGGTCTCCCATGCCAAAGGCGAGAACGCTAACCGCTTAGCCACAAAGGAGCTCTTTTATAAAGCTCGGATCAAGGCTAAGGATCGGCATTTCATTGAACGCAAACATACTCAGTAAATTTGTTTCAGTGGAAACAAGACCATATGTTTTAATTATTTTACATGAACAATGATGTTTATTTTACAGAACAAGTCCAACAAATTGGGTTTTGTATGTATGCATTTTTTAAAGAAAAAACTGAAAAATTAATAGCGTGCTCAGACTTCTGTCAATGACTATATATATAAAGATAAAGATAAAGCTATATTATAGGCTTGAACGTAGTTTCTGTGAACTTGTTTTCGGTTATAAAGAGAGAAACAAAATGAAATCTTCGAGTTTTACGTCCCACACTTATGCCGGCTAGGCTAAAGGAGACGGTGATGATGAGAAATGAATGAAATGGTGGAATGAACAAAGTGAGAGGAAACGGGAGAACCCCGAGGACACCCACGCACACGGTGTTTATCCACCACAAAGTCCACTTGGCACGAGCTGGGATCGAATTAGGGACTCCATGCACACACCGCGGCTCCCTTATAAAAAAAAGAGAGTATGGTAGTCAAAGTCGTTGAGGGGAAATAGTTCTTTTATGACCCTTTTCAGCCTTATTTTCAAAGCACTTTTCCCTTCCATTTCTTAACTTAAAAACTGCCCCTAAAAATCCTAACTTTGGTCATAATGAAAATCTTGAAGGTATACTTCAGTATCACTCTTATCTTAATACGTGGTTATCGTACAGTAACATATATATATATATATATATATATATATATATATATATATATATATATATATATATATATATATATATATATATATATATATATATATATATATATTAGGTTTAGAGAAACAAATTTTTGCCTACTTTCTTGTAAACTACGCATGAGAATTCACACACACAAACACACCCATTTTGTTCACTTAATGAGATCTATGGGTTGGCACCTGACTCATCTTTCCGCATTTTTTCATTAAACGCTAATATAATTATAGAACTTTGAATAGATATCAAACTGAAAAAGCCATGCTACAACATTAATCGATAATAAGTACACAATAAACGTATTCGCACTTTTTTTTCTGTTATTCTTCTGTCTCCACTTTTTCAGTCACACATACACATTTATATTACGTTTCACATGGGAACGTGTATTACGTAATAATAAATTGGTTACAAGTCTTAACTGACAACTTTTTTCCCATTCAGGTGCACTTACAATATCCATTAACATCGTAAATATATAATACACAGAGTTTTACAGCTCAATAATACTGAACATAGATTATCATTATTATCTGACAATATGCAGTTTTTTTTATTACATCAAAACACCAAAAAGAGAAATAGAACTATATCTGAAGAAAATAAAAATATTTAAAGATATCATAAATCTTCCTAAATGAAATATCAAGTAGAACTTCTGAGAAAAGCCCATAGACAACGGAAAGATTATAATATGAAGCAATAAACGGTTAGAGAAGTGTTGATAATCAAATTATTATTAGGGGCCGCAGTGGCTCAGTGGTAGAGTGTTCACCTATGGTGCGTAGGGTTCAGGGTTCGATCTCAGCCCCCGCCAAGTGAACTTTGTGGTGGAGCGTGGGTTTCCTCGGGGTTCTTCCGTTTCCTCCCACTTTCTTCATTCCACAAATTCATTCATTACTCATTATCACCGTTTCCTTTAGCCTAACCGGCATAACTGTGGGACGTAAAACTCTCAGATTTCATTTCATTTTTTCAAATTATTATTATATTAAAATGTGGTGACATAAAAAGCATAGACTCCTATTTGCGTTAACCACCAAACGAGGCATCTCTCGTCTCGTCTCGTGGGCAACTATAGTTCACTCAAGCGTTAGATTTCAAATACTGCTTTAGTTCTACAGGATTTACAGTAAACAACTATAAATAGCAAAAGTGATTGTACAAATTCAATGAAGAGCATTTATCAACATTTAAAGATACCCAAGTCATCAGATAATACGAGGAAGAATCAGAAACTAAGATTATAAGGGCGATATTTCTGGAGTTGCGTCTGTTACAGAGGAAAGAGGAGTATGCTCAAATTTTAATACATGGTTTTGGCAACTGTGCAGAGTTTCAGCCATCCGCCACCTACGGCGTTAGTTGTAGGTAAACACAAATGGCGACTCGTTTGGAAAACTGGACTCGCGAAGAAGTCCGCTCAGTTATTCGATTTCTATGGGCGAACATGTAACCGCGGCTGAAATTCACTGACAGCTAGTGAGGTTTACGGATAAACTATAATGTCTTGTCTGCATGTCGCAAAATGGTATCCTTCACGACAACGCGCGATCACATACAGCCCAGAAGACCACAACGCTGTTGAAGCAGTTTCGCCGAGACATCATCAACCACCCTTCTTACAACCCGACCTCGCTCTAAAGCGACTTTTACCTGTTCCCGCACTTAAAGGAACACCTAAGAGCCCGTCGCTTCGCTTCAGACGAGGAGGTTAAACACTTCGTGACAACGTGGCTGAACACGCAAGGACAGGATTTTTATCATGAGGAAATCTTCAAACTCAGCCCACGATGTGACAAGTGCCTCACCCGATATTAAGACTATGTTTAAAAATATCCTAATGTATGTACTATCTGTTGGTTGTATTGGTTATATGAAATAATGTGAACACGTTTTACTGCACGCTTTGTAACCTTACTTTCTGATAACCTTACGTACACTATCTCAATAAATGTGTTTTACATGTTTTTATATCACACCCTTCGTGAATCTCCTGCGACACAGAACGATTCTGATAGCTTCTAAATTTAATTAAGAAAACAATCAGGTTATAAATTTTGTACATAAATTTACTTACAGAGATGAGAATTAGACAAAAATTTACGAGACAAGAAAGACTTATTTCTCGCCTCGTGTCGTTGGCAACACTAACTTCTAGACCTAATAATAATAATAATAATAATAATAATAATAATAAATAATAATAATAATAATAATAATAATAATAATAATAATAATAATAATAGTAGTAGTAGTAGTAGTAGTAGTAGTAGTAGTAGTAGTAGCAGTAGTAGTAACAGTAATATTAGCAGTGAAATTCAGCAATACCAACAAACAAAATACACATGAGCAAATAGAACAATGCTATATCTATGACTGTATATTTCCATTAGTCGCGCGCTCGCTTTACGTATCAAGAGACCATAATTTTCGTTAAAAGGTAGAGAGGTCTGCATGGGCTCGGGCCGAGACCGCGGGCTTAAGCCCGACCTGGTCCGCGGGCCGAACTCGGACTTATATCGCTTCGGGCTCTGGCCGTAAATTTTTAAATATACAACCATATTTCTCGGGCCTAATTTTGTAAATATGCTGTACACCGATATTTATTGGATTGTTCTTTCTGGAGAACTTTTAAATCACAATTGCAAAATTAAACCTCTAATTGCTGTAAATAAAAATACAATTTTTGCGTTAATTATTAAGTTTCTATACTTCGGGCTTACTTCGGGCTCATTTGATTGTCTCACGAGCTCGGGCCGGGCTCGGGCGTAAATGCTAACACATATTTTGGACTCGGGTCGGGCTTCACAGTATAAATCCACGAGCCGGGCCGGGCTCGGGCTAAAAATTCCGGCCCGTGCAGACTTCTATTACACTCATATATATAGATAAACAGATCAGGGGTATAGAAGCAAAACCTACTAAATCCATTTTTCAATTTTTTCAGAAAACAAAACAAAAGTGACTCCCTTACGTTTTAGAATTGTTGAACAAGTGCTTTTCTTTAGTAGTAAATTTCACTCATCTGCATTAAGTAGTGACCACTAAACAAACAAACAAAAACAAAAAAATGTTCAACAATTTTGAAACATAAGGGAGTCACTTTTGTTTCTCCGTGACAAAACTGAAAAATGGTTTTAGCAGGTTTTGCTTCTATACCCCTGATATAAAAAAGGCACTTTGGAAATCATTTTTGAAATAAATTTTATTTAAGAATTGCTTTCCATAAAGGAACATAATATAATAACGAATTCCTATACTGAGGAAAATTTTATCAATGTTTACCAGATAACAGGAAAATCTTTAAAATTTCAGGTAAGATCAATGTAAGAAATGTACGTACTTCTATTTAAAAGTAAATACGGACAAAAAAAAATCGCAATTTACGATTCGAAAATCTTAGGTTTGAAACTAGCTTAGATAAACTGACCCAAATTACAAAAACTAAACAAAGTCCACGCTCTAATTAATGTATTAAAATCAAATGTGCTTAGTTTAAACTCACTTCCATTTGATCTCTCAGCTTGATGCACACTATTAGAGAAATTACAAATAAACTTGTTTGAAGATTTTATAAAAGTATTAAAATAATTTTACAAATATATTAACATATACAAAGAAATTATTTTTTTTAGTTTAACGTCTCACGATTATGCCTTTAGGCTAAAACGATACAAATAATTAATGAAAGCAAATGACTGTGAAATTAAAGTTTTTGTGCTTTCCCACGGAGAATCGAACCCAACACCATATGGAGCTCATTCGTGGCTAAGCGGTTAGCGTACACGCCTTTGGCATGGGAGACCCGGGTTCGATTCCTGGCGAGAGCTCATGTGGTTCGGATTCCATATTAATCAGTAGGTCCCGTCTCATATAGCCTCACAGCTGAAAGGGATGTTAAACTCGCAGTCAACTGAACCCGATACCATATGTACCAAATGCACACTAAAATTTTACTTTAAAAAAGTGCAAAATACTACAAATACTGTATAACTTAATCCAATGCTTTCCACTTCTTATTTGACGACTGACACACTTGACTGAATGCCCCACGACATAGCAGCACAGGTTACGAGTAGGTTAAGTTACAGCTGAATGTTATTGCTGCTGTTGCAGGCGTTTACTGGCACAGCCTTCCGCAAAATGTATCTTAATTTATTACTAAAGGCTTCGTAATAAATAAACTCTTGTAAAGATAGCAAAGGGAATCACGTGAAACTAAAGGTTAATGAAGCATATGGAGTACGAAAAGCTGCATATATTTTTATCATAGGTAGCCAACAATGTTTTGCTACGAAACAGGTTCCATAGAAGATAGGAAATATCAATGATTTTAAACCATACAGTACGTTAAAGTCGCCGTTACCTGTGAAGATGTTAATGGACTGACTCCATTTACGAACATGGAAACAGAATTCAAAAATTCGCTTTCGTTTCGAAATAAATTTACTGAGTTATTGAGTGGAGTAACGGACGTATAAGCCTCAGCGCATGATCCTAATAAATGTGTCATACTTGAGTATAAAGTTTACACTTAGGTATAGACCATTTATATTTAAATTCTAAAATTTTGCGGCACACGGGATGGGAAAGTCTCAGTTAAGCAACCCGGAAACCCATTGCAGCAAGTTCAAATATCCAACACTCTACGCACCCCGCGTGTACTCCGTCATAGTAGCACGTCCAGCTCATAAACATCTCGCTTTACCAATCTAGATTATATTCGCATCGACTATATATATTGTGGAATTCAGTCATATATTTGTTTTCTATTCACCCATCCTTCACTATTTCCACTATACATGTTTTTATAATAACAGGCAAAACTATGCTTTTATACTTTTTCACTTTTAATTTTCCTACTTGCTACGACAAACGGTTCTTCTGGGAGAGAACATATAGTCTGCCATCACATGAGAAAATTATACAATCCTATAATCTAAAATTGCCATTATGTGCAAGACGCTTCTTATTATTAAAATAATTTACGATACACACAAAAGGCGGGAAATCAACTTCAACTGGCTCTTAATAGAAGGATTTTAAACTATTTGCATCCTAAGAAAAAGATATATTTGTACGGATCGTTAAACAAAAAATCCGGATTTACTGTTCCATTTGTAACCTAGATATGCAAAGTCGAAGGACGTTCAGATTCTGGTGTCCAGTTACGTTAAGTACACAGCACTATTCTTACAAACATAACCACATGTAAATTTGCAATGCTATTTATGTGTGGTTTTATACTGTTCTTTTTACTAGTACCTGCTGAAGCTATTCATTGAGAGTCGAGATGCGTGTGGCCTTGATATTCAACAGGTTCCATCGACGAATGCTGCACCAAAGCAGGTCAATGCAGGCGGAATCGCGTTCGGCATGACCTCTTCCTTCAGTAACCACCTCGACTCCCTACACTATGCTGGCAGTGATTGGTTGACTTGTGAGTGTTTCAAGGTTAAGGACGATCGGTTATATAATATATTTATGCATTTGACTATAGCGTGAGTACGTATGTTGTCAAACTGAGGAACCTGGTTAATTTCCGTATTCTCTGAATTCTTCCTTTCGAGAAAAATAATGAATAAAGAAATTTAGCACATCAGTCTCAAGTATTTAATAACGTTGGATTATATTTTCTTATGTAACTTTCAACTGTTTGTGGTTCGCACATGGGTCTCAATCAAGGTATTCTTGAAATTTCCCTCTCTTTAAATGCTAACCAGCTTTATTGGATCAAAAAGATCCAATATATTTCAATAAAAAAAAAAAAAAAAAAAATCTTGTACACCTTATATCTGGAGAACTACTGTACATACAGTTTAGTCAAATCCAAACTATTAATTAACTCAGTATGATGTGCTTATTCCGTAGAAAATACGAAAACTTGATTTAGGGGCCGTTCAAAAATTTTGTGATCCATTTTTAGTTTTCCTAAAATTCCTGTTTCTATTTCTTTTTCAATTTCTACAAGCTAACAGGAAGAGGAAGACCACGGATAGAATATCTAGATGCAGTTACAAAGAAGAGAACTTATCAAAGTATAAAACAGCTCTCCCAAGCGAGAGAAAAGTTTTAAAATTTCTATATTACCCACCAACCTATGGTTGAGGTGAACAAGAAGACGATTGAGGAAAACAAGGAATAATACTATAGTTGGGTTGGTTGGGAGTTTAAAATCCCTTTCAACCAATGACGATACAAAAGGGGGCGAACGCCTTCTGGTGACTCGATAGCTACCTCTGCCCTCAAACATGTTGCATTGTAACGTAGGTCCTATTTCATTTTCGGTGTACAACAAATAACAGCTCTTCCGAAAATATTATCTCCCCTCCCCCAAATTAAAGTTGTTATCATCACGGCTTTCAACACCGAGACTATGTGAGATCTGAGAGCTCCCACCTGGGATCAAATCAATGTTTCTTGCACTGAGGCGCGTATGCAAACGCCATGTTAAAGAGGGTGTTCTATATTAAAATTTCTATGCATAATTTTCTAATAAGTACAAAATTGTAATACTGACTCAACTAGCAAATGTTTTGAGAATCTTCATCTCACTCAGTTTGTCAGCTACCACTGCAGTATCATAAATTGATTTGAAGAGGAATTCTTTCGCAAGAGAGAAGGTATCGATAACACAAATTATTTCACCGAGTAGAAGTTTCTAAATACTACATAATTAAACTCAGGCCCGTAGCCAGCACAAAAATGTAGGGAAGGGCCGGTAGAAGTTATGGGGGTCCCTATCAAACCATATTATAGATCATTTACAAGCCTTCCGTGAAAAGTTTAGGAAGACCAATAAAGATTTAGGGGGAGGCGGCCCCTAGCCCCCCGTGGACACGGGCCTGATTAAACTCTTTTTGAAATTCATTTTTTAAAATGTCGGAGAAATGATAAGAATTCCGAAAGTCAAGAGTCTCTTTCCCGTAAATCGAACTCAGAAACACATAAAAAAAAATTCATGATGTATGGAAATGGGTAAATAAGTAAATAGCGTTTCTGCCTTTTGAGCGGGAAATCCTAGTATTTTTTTTCAAAGCATAGGAGACCCAACGTGCTTTTGATCCTATATTAAGTTGTAGCTGTAGTTGCTGCTGGTTGAAGTTTAGCGCCTCTTTTCAACACGAGGCTATATGAGACATGAGCCTACACTTTATGTGGAAACCGAACTAGCGGGAAACTGTAGCTGCAGATCTCACACTATACCCTCTCAGGGATGAAAAGGGGTGTTAAAAACGAAATTTCAAAAACACTAACAGCTGGATATAGTGGAGCATTGTATCAGAGACTGGACACCCTTGCACCACAAGCCATGACGGACTATGGTCTGAAAATTATCACACATTCAATTACGTAATCAATGGTTAGTGCACTAGTTCCCATTGTTATTATTTCAAGTTTTCTAGACCTCAGTTCCTTACATCTGAATTTAAGTACATCTCCACTGAGCCACAACGTCGGACCAACACCGACAATTCTAAACCCCGCCGTAAATCGAATCCAGAACCACCCATTCAATACAGATACGCTATTTAACAAAAGAAAAGCACGATATTAAGATAGCTTCTACTAATTGCATATTCAGCGGTTCATCATAATTAGTATCCATTATAATAATCGATAAAGGTCTTGGATTACGAGGACCATTAAACAATTAAGTATAGATGATAATCACAATCTGCACACGTATTACTAATATTAACGTCATGTACTTGTGCTCTCAATTTGCCCTCTTTAGTTAAAATGCGAATGTTGAAAGAAAGAAAGAAAAAAGAGTAAATGTGGTAGTTTCACAAGTTGTATCCGCGTATATGCTCCTTGATACATAATGCACTGAATCTGGTGTAACAAGAAATGCTGAAAAGTAAGTCAAGTTGCTGGAAAGAATTGGAACAAGTTTCGCAAATCAACAACGTTATAAATTCGTATTAATTATTACACGATTACAGCATCAAGTTCGTAGCGAAAACCTAATGATACACTAAAGCCAGAAATGGTCATTTTGAAATTCAGGGCTCGCGCGAGCTTAGACTTACTATCAAAGAAACATCTATTCTATAATCCTTAATGAGATTCAAGCTAGTTCAGACTCGCACTTGATCGAGCTTGGACTCGCTACTTTCAATCAGACTCGTGCTAGCTTGATTCCGCGCTAATTAAGCTCGGAACGTTCTCACAAAGGGTTCGGGCTCGCTATCCTCAATGAAACTTGCACTCGCATGTGTTCACGCTCATTGACCTCACTGGAATTCGCTTATCTACTTATAGCACTCGTGCTTACGAGCAGTAGCGTACGCAGGAATTTATTTTGGGAGGGGTCCAAACTCAATATGAGGGTATTTTATATTAAAATTCATAGAATTGCCCCTAAAAGTAGGCTAAATTTACACAAAAGTCGAAATTTCGAAGGAGGGAGGGGTCCGGACCCCCAGGACCCACCCCCTGCGTACGTCCCTGCTTACGAGGTCGATTTACTCCGAGAACTAATCGAGTTAGGACATCTCTGCTAAAAGCAAATACAGTATTGATCTATCATCACTCACTGTTGTCATCTAGCCGCAAAATCGGGTCTTTGAAATTAAATTATATAATTTCAAAGTAAATAGTGTTGGTCACGAGGCGAGAAATACGATTTTCCAGTGTCACCTCGTAAATTTTATAGATTCCACCTCTCTCATCTCGAAAACTTATCGCTCGTTTTGTAAATTTATGTACAAAATTTATGGCTTTAATTCTTTTTTAAAAAAATTATTATTTCATGCTGTAATTTTCTCTTTTAATTCGGAAGATCCTGTCTCGATTTCCAGTGGTGTGTTTCATGTTGTAGTACTATGAGACCGATCTTCATGGGTTTTATCGTGTATACACGACCCGTGCATGGCATTGAAGATCTTCGCTAGCGTGTATGAGCTGCATTTGCCACACTACGCCAAACTCCAGCGTTTTTGCCAAAAGTCAGAGAATCCTTACGCCATCGTGTAACTGTCGGTCTCGAAGAACAAGGAGGACATATTGAACACCTTCTTTAAGACAGCATTATGTTGACCACGGTAAGTACAATACCTCTTGTTTTTACAGTACACTGGGCCTCATCTTCCGTACGTATTTTATACGATTTGCACGTATCATTACTCAGAGTGTTTAACCGTTTCTTTGTAGCTCCCATGCACCGCCACTGTTTCGCAGTACGTGCGCATAATTGGATTCTTCGGATGGAGTTTCCCTTGATATCTTTTGACCCGACATTCTTATTTCTCTCCGTTACAAAGATACTTTATTCCTACATTCCGCCTCCTATAGTGTCCCTACAGCGTAGACATTGTTGCCTTTGTTCATTAACATTTGTTGCTACATGTTCCAAGTAACATCCCCTCCTATAATTTTTCAGTGTAAATTGTTCACTTGTCTCCATGTTTTATTCACTTTCTTTGTGCCCCCCTCTAGCGCCGCCACTATTTCGCCATCACTTATGCATATTTGTATTCTTCGGATGGGGTTTCCTTTGATATCTTTTGACCCGACATTTGTATTTCTCTCCCTTCTTGCGACATTGCAAATTGCCGCCTCGGAAGGTGAGATTTCAGACGCCTTCAGCGTCCAAACGAAGCCGCATTCACCCAATGTTCATATGACTTTTTTTTTTTTTTGCTTGTTTTTACCTGTAGATTCATCTCCCGAATTTTCCGTCACTGATGCACGACCACCCTGTATAGGGTAAACCTACCTAACTTCGTGATATACCTTATTTCGTGATAGGAGACAAATTATTCTTCACAGAGGAAGGTATGCATTATAGATAGAGTTACAGCGGTGCTCAAGAGAGGCCAGGAATATCGACAAGTGGTGAAAAGGTTTTCCAGTGGCAGCTGTTACCGTGCGGACGTCACTCACGATGTTAGTTGGTGCACAGGGTAGAAAGTGGTTCTCAGGCAAGTGACCTTCGAACACCAAATATTTTGTGTCTGTGTACGGTGTTATTGTGTAGCTTTTGTTACAGACGTTTGCTCTAAAAATACTTTGGTTATCATTTTGTGTATAACCTTGAAAAACTAGTACAACTGTAAAGCAATAGACACTTATCAAATTGCATCATATTCTTATAAATTTTGTGCTAGGATGGCTCATGGTCGTTTTGAGTTTCACTCTCTCTTCAACTTTTCCTTCATTAAAGCATTTTCCGTAAATAATATCATAACTGGTTTCACTAAAACGGGAATATTTCCTCCGAATCCTCACGCAGTGAAGCACTTACAACAGCTCCAAGACATTTCGATTTCTCCCTGACACAACTAGGTCTGTATGCGCTAAGAATGAATCACTTGCTTAGACCAGTAGTTCTACATCACCGATGGATAGTCTTCTCTGTGTACCGAATTTAATCCTGCCTGACAAAAACAATACTGTTTCCAGCAGGAAAGCTCGACGAGACACGAAGGCAACAGTTCATCTTCCTGATCAGGCCACCGTCGACGGCAAATATTACTACACTGCAACGTGATTCTCCAGCTAAAAAGAACAAGTGTCAGCGTAAGCAAAATAATGACTTAAGCGCTAGTTGAAACGCGCGCTACGGTACGGGAAAGAATTGCAGCCCCTGGTTACAGTGTTGCTCCTGTTTACGGTGGTTTCATGAAAGGAGCCAGAATTTTAATTCAGCTGACATACCCATTTTCATGTGCAGCATATGTGCAATGACAAATGAGTGATACAGACGGTGACAATCAATGTAACGTGAGTACACTACCGTATCGTAAAATTAGGTACACGCCCTCACGGAATAAGGTATGCTATCACGAAGTTAGGTAGCTCACACATATATTCTGTTTTTTTTTTTTTTTAATATTGTTTCTTTTGTATTGCTTGCATTTCTTTTACTAGAGCAGTTGTGTTTATGTTCGACCTTCCTAATATAGAAATTACATATATCCTGCATGCTAGTAAATGTGTATTTTTTCAGTCATCCTCCTTAATATCACGAAATTAGGCAGGTTTACCCTATATTACCGAGCGAAGTAGCTCAAGTGGTAGAGCGTTGGCTTCGCATCCGGGAGGTCGTGGGTTCGATTCCCGCTGCAGACCATCCTGACTGGGCTTATCCAGGGTTTTCCTCAGACCCACCAGGCAAATGCCGGGATGGTACTTACTAAACAGTCCCTAGCCGATATGTTCCCAAATCCTTCCCACCGTTACTGTTGTTGTTAAATATCCAGTATAAAATGGCCTCTGAGCTGTATCTGGTGATTTATATATATATATATATATATATATATATATATATATATATATATATATATATATATATATATATATATATATATATGGCCGGATTTAGGAGGGTGCAAAGGTGCACGTGCACCCCCCCCCCCTTCGTTGTAAATATACACCACCTAAAGTGAGAAGCTAGCAGTGAGTTTTGTAAAACCAATAGTTTAAGTCAATTTTCTGAAAGTTGAAGGAAAGGAATTCATGGAGAGCACTTAGCATTTTCAAAGGAATTCCTCTTTCATATTACAGATGAATTCACATTACAAAGTCATTTAAAAAACTCAAATTTAATTCAAATGTATTGGTAGTTATTGGTGCATCTCCCCTCAGAGAATCCTGGATCCGGCCCTGTATATATATATATATTACCATTATCATATTATCATTATTTTGCAAGACTATTGTACGAAGGGCTGCATTTTCGCCGAAGAGGGTGAAATTAAAGTTTTTTTTTTTATTATTATTGTTATTAAAAATAAAGTTAATTTTGTTACAGATACAGAACTTCTGATTAAGCCTAATAGAAAAAGAAAATTCACACAATAAGGTAACCAAGAAAGGAATTCAAACCAAAGATATCTATATAAACATTAATAATCCAGCTCTTATTATCTTGATGTACAGCGAACATTGAACTGCAAAAACTTCCGCGGGAAAGAAAATACTGTACTACTAATTTGAAGGTCGCAAAGGGAGAATTTCAGCGGCCTTTCCGCTGTCAGAAAGAGAGAGAGAAAAGTGAAAACATGCAATAGATGAGAAATTCCGGAAAGAAATAATATATTTTTCCTCTGTGTGTAATGGATTTTAAAAACAATATGCATTTTGTTATTATTGTTTTCTCTACTGAAACTGTTCAATGTCATGACCGACAACTCTTTCTAAAACCAAATTGCATAATTCACGCTTCAGCTGATATGGCACAAGGGTACACCTTAAAAGAAAACAGCGTAGACAAATTAATCAACGAATCAATCAAATGAAAACAAAAGTTTTTCAAATTTTTGCTCCTTCCTTCCTTCCGGCCGTCCATTTTCTGTTTCCTTCTATATTGGCACTTTAATAAGAGTAAATTTATTAAGAAGAATTATGTTCCAAGGATAAATAGCTTTCATGCACTAATTTTTCTTTTTTTATTTAAAAAAATTTTTGAATAAGATTTGCAGGATATTTCTGAAGTTACAGAAGTAAAAATGTGGTTGAGTTGAGTTGATTTGAAGTTTATCGTTCCTTTCAACAGGGATTCTATATAAGACGGGATTTACTGATTAACATGCAATACGATTAACGTGCTCCCGCCTGGAATCGAACCCGGGTCTCCCACGCCAAAGGCGCGTACGCTAACCACTTAACCACAAAAGAGCTCAAGTAAAAAATGTAATAATAATTCAAGAGCATAAAGATCCTACGTCCGAGTAAGACTGAAGGTACCTTATTAATACAAATGGACAAAGTACGAATCTAGGTCGGGTGTTAACGTATAGGTCTCTCAGATATCTTCCGCTGGTGGTGGTCGGTTCTCAGTTGTGTGGAAAACTTATGCGGGCTCGCACCTAAAAGAGAACATTATTTGCTTGATATGTAACGATGAAATTGCGTGAAGATGTTTGATGCTGAAAGCTGTTGTCAGTTTCGTTCCTTTGTGACATGAATATAGAAGAACGTTTTGTCCTAAGGTCGTTATATCTTTTATTTCTATAGTAATACAGAAAGAAATATAAATGGATGAACAGACAGCGAACATTGTATCAATTCTCGGGTGTACCTACGAGGGGGTTCCATGGGGTTCAGACCCCCTAAACTTCGTAACTCGGCATATATTTGTATACTTTCTTAATAAAACTACAGTATATTCCTTTAGCAGAAAAATGATTTATGTAAACTAAATATTTGACCTTACTCACTATTTTAACTATTTCTTTTCTGATAAAAACGTTCTAATTTTATAGCTTTTTGTGAGAATATAGATGCAGTACTTAAAAAAATTATTTATCATTTCTTTTCGACTGTAGAATAAGACTCGTTTGATACTATATAAAGGTAGTGTATTTTATTATTGGGTGCCCCAAACTTTGGATTCCTCCCAATAAAAAATTCTGGGTGAGCGCCTGTACCAATTTCATCCAATGACAATGATAAACACGTTTTTCACTTTATTCACATTATATTTCTGCTGTATTTCTTTTTTAAAGACGATATTCTGTAACTTACAATGATTCAACCATGTCCTCAAATCTTGCACAGTAATGTAAGTCGAGTGACAATATTTCATTATTATTTTTATGTAGTTATACATAAATACATACATACACACATACATACACACACACACACACACACACATATATATATATATATATATATATATATATATATATATATATATATATATATATATATATATATATGTGTGTGTGTGTGTGTGTGTGTGTGTGTATGTGTGTAAAATTTCTTTTTTGAAAAAATCGTACTGAAAGTTAAAAGAAAAACAATTGTTTTCAAGAAAATTACTTTAAAAATTAGTTTTAAACAAAGTAATTTTCTTGGAAGCAGAGTTGTTTTACTTTTTAGTACGATTTGTTTTGTTTGGTTTATTTATTTATTTTTTTAAAAAAAAGACTGTTTTAATTTTTTTTAAATGGACATCACTTGTATTGTAGTAATTGCATAAAACAATACCAATAAATATTGTATTCATCTTAAACCAGAATGCTTAAAGATTTATTTGCCATGCATTTCTCATCTCTTTGTATTTTTATTTATTTATTTTTTTTACTATCTGATCTTTTAAAAATGCATTAAACTGACACAGAGCCGGAATTCACATAGCTATATAGGCTTAACAGTGAAAGTGTTAGAACAGTGGTGCTTAACCTAGGTACTCGTAACTAGAAGATACCTGATGAATTCTTACGGGGTACACAACATTGCAAAAATAACACACACTACAGTATAACATGCCAACTCTAACATAGTTCTATTCCATTCATAGCATGGTTTTCCTGTTTATGGTAAAAGTGGGTTATTTAATTAATATTCTGTAATTTATTTTTCATATAGTTACCTATTTTTTGAATTAAAGATAGTTTAAATTTGGCAGCATACGCGTCAATGGTAAAATATTGTTAGAGATACGCAAAAGGATAAAGATTGAATATCCATGGTCTTATAAAACAAAATGCATTAATTCTTCAAAGCATGTAATTGAATATTAAAAAGTTACACAAATTCTTGTGCAGATGTTTAATATGGTAAACAATTCAAGTCACACTCTTCAAGGTAAGAAGTAATGCAGGTTCATCGTTACACAACACTGACATACTGAGGAGCCACTGCAAATCATGAAGCAGTAGAAAAAGCAAAAAAGATAACACCATTAAAGATCATCAGGTATAGATCAAGAACAGATTACAACCTCAGGCCTAAGACAACTCGTGGAGCACCGGAAATATTGTTACGCTTTACTGAATAACGATTATAAACACAATGAGAAATATTATTTTGGAATTACTAACAAGGTCGGAAGTTACGGCTATACGCTTTCATCAGTAATAACATGTCAAGGAATTTAATAATATTTTATATATACATAGAAAAAAGTTAAGGGGATAACAATTGGATGTTTATGAATTCAACTACTTTCCTTTCCAATAAATACATTTCCTGATTTTATACTAAATCCTAACATTTGAAGTTCTGTTCTTGCGGATATATGTATGAACGTATAATTAAAGACTAATTAGGATCACATTAACTGGGTCTTGTAAGATTGTAATGTTAGTACGTCTGTCCGTCCGTTATTCCACACGAAAGCGAATGTTTGAATTATATTTTTTTTTCGCAATAGATAGATAGAGTGATTATCTCGACCAAGCTCATTAATGAAGTCAATCCGTTAGTATCTTCACGGGTAATGGTGACTTTAACGTACTGTATAGTTTAAAATCTGTTACATACTCTAACTTCTATGCAACCTTACAGCAGCAAAGCAATGCTGGTTGCTGAATAAACGCTTAATGGGAAATGAGACAGGTATTGAACACCATTCATTTGGGTCGAGCATGTTTATAGTTTGTGTCTCATTATGTTTCACAATGATCGATATCCATTACTCATTTCACTACTACATAGGCTACAATTTAGTAAATTATAATAATCCACATATCCGAAGTATAACAATAGAGCTTTCCTCTTTTTTCGGTCAAGCTTTTCAATTATAATACGAGGCATGTAAAAAAAAAAATAATAATAAAGACCGATATTAAAAAAAGAAAAGAAAATGATTGAGAAAAAATATTACGATTGATAGACAAGTAATACCTTGGCTATTTTTCTACATAGTCACTATGAACCTCCAAACATTTCTGGTAGCGTGGCACAAGCTCCCGTACACCATCTGCGTAAAAATCTGCAGCCTGAGAGTCATTCCAGTCCAGAACTGATGTATTTTGCACTTCACTGTCGTTGAAACGTTTCTATGTAAGCCATTTTTATCAGGTGAAGAAAAAGAAAGAAATCACTGCGGGCAAGGTCGGGGCTGTAAGGTAGATGACTGAACAGTTCCCATCGAATCTTTGAACTGTCTCAACAGTACGAGCATCTGCGTATAGGCGGCCGTTGTCATGGATCAGAAGAATTCCAGAGCGTAGTATTTCTTTCCGCCACTTTTGAGCCGCACGTCAGATATTATTCAGTGTTTGGCAATACCATCTGCTGGAATCGTTTGTCCTGGTTCCACAAGTATCACACCGTTTTGGTTCTAAAACACGGTTGCCACGATTTTCTGAACTGATTGTGTTTGTTTGAATTTCTTCGCTTTAGGAGAACCAGAGTGCCGTTATTGCATTGACTCTTCGGTGGTGTACGATATCCAGGTTTCATCCTCCAGTATGTGAGAAAAGAGGTCATCCCCATTCTTCTCCAAGCGGGCCAAAAACCACGTATAGCTCTCATTCTTTGCTCTTTGTGAGTGTTTGTTAGCAATTTGGCACCCACCTTGTACAGTTTGTGATAACTCAGCTTGTCAGTCACAATTCGATACACAGTTTTCGCAGACACTTCTGGAAACTCTTTGGCGAGTTCAATTATTGTGAACCGGCAATTGGCTCGCACTTTCTTGTTAATGCATTCCACCACCAGATCGTCCGTCTGAAAACTAGGCTTTCCGTTACGCTCATTGTCATGAACATTTGAATGCCCTTTCCGAAACACTATGGACCACTGCATGATCTTTTCTCCATTCATTACTGTCAGTCCGTAAATTGCACAATTCCTAATGAATATTAGCTGCATTCTGTCCTTTGGCGTTCAGAAATCGTATGGCAGATCTCATTTCATATTTGACGGGATTTTGTATTACGGCGGCCATTTCACCTTACTGCTACTCGCATGTACGTTAACTCCACTTGGATGTATCTATCTCTTGCAAGCACAGAATACATGCTTCTACGCATGTTCAATTTCATTTGTGTGCCAGCCCCGTGTAAAAAAAATATCAGCCTTTTATTTTTTGACATGCGCCTCGTACAAAGAGACAGGAATCTATTTTTGAATTTCTAATACACAACATTACTTGCAGTGTGTTATATCACAGAGCGTTATTGATTGAAATGTTTTTTCTTCTTTCTTTCTTTATGAATAATCAAATAACTGTTACTTCTTCTTTATCAAAATGTACTAGTATGTATTTAGGTAGTAACAAGAAATGAAATTAATCCTAAAAACAGATCATTTATTTTCTGAAGTTTAGTCTTACTTTAAAGCATTCAAGCTATGTAAGATGTAGTTAGCGCTTAACATGAGACACAAAACAGATATATTCTAACTGAAGAATCATCTTAGGAACTGTTTTCCATTTTGTGGGAAAGTGATATACTTACATAACGTATTAATTAAAAATAAACTGGCACTGAATAATTACCTTGTATAAGTAAGAAAGAGTATAGTAAACGGTAGGAGAAAATCCAAAATACTGAAGACTAGTTCGAAAAGAAGGGGGTAGGATAATTGGATACGTTAAGAGACATGGAGGAACTACGCTATTAGCTATGCAAAAAGAAAATACCCAAAGGATAACCTCGATTGAAATGCGCAAATGATGCAAGGTATTGGGGAGCAAACACACATAAAAATGAAAAATGTAGCACGAGATGGGGAAGAGAGAACAATGAGCCAAAGCAATTAAAAGATTGCTAACCTGAAATGAATGATAAAGAAACATGAACGTATTATTCTATGTCAATGGAAACTACAACGGTATACTAGAACGGAATACTGAAACATGTATAGAAAACAAATAAGCCCCACCCTTGTTTACAAATTATAAATAAATTGTTTAAAAATCTATATAAGATAACGTGTGTGTGTGTGTGTGTCTTCAGATTTTCGCAAAGACAGGAGTATACAATACAATTTTGTAGATATTTATCAGATCTAATCGTGTATGAAGCCAATTCTTCGATTTTCGAAAGAAGGGGTCAAAATTTGGGTAAATCTTATACAGTGAAAGCATAGTGCATATGAGGTAGGCAACCCAACCGTTTTTCTTGTGGTCCAGGTTGCATATCTTTAAGATCATTAAAATGTTTTGCATTTTATTAATTTTCTTCTTTTGCATTAACTTACTTCACACATTACTTTCAAAGATTTTGCATAAACACAATTCTTCGCATGCTTAGAACGGACACTTCTGCTAGTTATGAATAAATACATTAACTTCATTTAGGCAATATGAGTGTTTCGGAAAAAAATTGAAATATAACAGTGAACGTGATTAAAAAGAAATCAGAATAATTACCTTAGAAGAAACCAAAATACTAAATTTTCTGTATATAAGTATACAGTATATTAATGCAAGCCCTTACAACCGACGGAAGACCTACATACAGTGGACAAATTACAATAGTAATAATAATATTCTTACAAGCAGAACAAATGAACTTACGGTATTCGCTATAAACGTTATAAAGTTATTGTTTTCCTTTTAACCTACAGACTTCGTTCGTTAAGACTTGTTAATTGCACTTATTAATTAACATTACATGAAGCATAAACACGCATTGAAGCTCGACTTACATTCAAATCATTTTTATAACTTTCAAACATGACAAATGAAATTATTACGCTATTTGCATCACATTAGTACTTCAACATTTACATACCGTTGTTTACAAGCACTTTAAAAATACATTTAAAGCGAGAAACAAGTTTTACTTAACGGAAACTATCAGAATATAATCTAAGAGACCTACCACAATGCAAATGGTTAATTAAGGCACAGCTCTCATAACTGAAATATAGGTCTGATTCTATCTTATTACTTTTCGCTTAAGATAAAAATCTTCTCTTAAACTGACAGCCATAAATAGAGATCTAATCACTAAACTTGACACAAATATGACTAGAAATGAATTTAAAAATTGGTTTCGAATATTTAATGATATAGTATTTAAAGACGGAATACGAACATCTGCAACTTGTTAGACATAATTCTAAACTATTCGTCATTCTATTACATTGCTGTATGTGGCGATTTGAGCAACAAAGATAATAACAACCGTTTGTTACGTATTATTCTGATTTATCTGTTTTTTTTTATACTACTTTGTGATACCGAACAACTTCATCAAAAAGTTCCTTGTTGTTCCAGATCCGAAAATGTATTAATTCATTTGGTATAAAATTGAATATTATGATATAAACGCTATTTAATAATCAAGAATTTATATTTAGAATGTTTCCTGATTTGAAAATGTTTATTTCCTTGTTGCGACAGCGGAAACTGAGTACAATTTGATCACAGTTTAACGAAAGTCAGGACTAACCAGAATGTTAGTATTGGCAATATTACGAAACGCAGAGCAGATATTTGTAATAACAGAAAAAATTCCGCTAATGAAAAGTGAATTATAAATACTCATGTATACTGTAACAGGCATTTAATAGTATTATACTGTCCGGCTCAAACCTCTTGACGTTTGGCTAAATGTTGTCAGATTTCATTTCCTTTCGTGTACAAGAATAATGTGAAACGTTTCTTTTGTGAAACACAGATGGAAGAACGAAGTAAACCTTCAAACCGAGAAGGTAAAGGAATAACCACTGCTTTAGATTGACTTGTGTATGAAAAAAAACAATCTTACAATAAAATACCGAACCATTGTGCGTAGAATCATGCTTTTCTCCCCTAACTATTTAGAAATGATTTTAAAAATGTTATTTTTCTATCCACAAAGGGCGCCCATAAAGGGGGGGAGGTGGGCGCTTTTTCCCCCCCAAGAGGAAATTGTACTTAGGAATATCGGAAACCCAATAGAATATTTACATTAGTTACAGCAAAGTTTGAAACTATATTTGAAACGTCGCTTATACTTGCTCCCCCTTGGAAACCACAACATGAGCGCCCTTGCTATCCACTGTTTTGTTTTTGTATTTATGAAATGAATTTTTCAATTTAAATCAATTTGAAGACTGAAGCAGCAGTATACTAATGCATTTAAAAGATAGTCTATCAATAGTTTGCACCACCTTCTAATTTCTTCCACTTGTTTCGATTGCATTCCCCGCGTAAATCAAAGAGAATCAGTTCATGCTTTTCATGAGTATCTTCAGGAAAATTAAGTCTTGAGGACATACAACTTCCTCCCGGGGCCATACTTTGGCAATTATTACAATATCTTCCAGCGAATGTGTAAGAGGACTCTCTCACATGAGCCACCTATTTACTTTAACTAAGTTAACTTTACTTGAACGGACAAATTTTGCATTGATAGACATCAGCACAGTAAGACCATCTCTCACACACTTTCTTCTTTTTCTCTCCGTCTTTTCCCATTTATGTAACGCCCATTTCTGATGTGTCTTCTCCATAATGCCCTGTCTAAGAATTCTTCCCCTGTTATACTTTTGGTACCTTTCTCCTGAAGTTATGTTTAACCATATCCATCCATTTCCTTCTTGGCCTCCCTCTACTTTTCTTCCCAACCACTTCTATTGCCACCTCTCTTCTGACCACATAGTCGTTTTTTCTTCTCATTATTTAGCCATATCACTCCAATCTTCTTTCTTGGATCTTCTTATACTTTGGTTGTTCCACTTAGTCTCTCATTCATCATTCTATCTCTTCTTGGGGGTCGCAGTGGCTCAGTGATAGTGCGTTCACCTCTGGTGCATGAGGTCCTTGCTTCGATCTCAGCTCGCGCCAAGTGACCTTTGTAATGGAAAAACACCGTATGCGTGGGTTTTCTCGGGGTTCTCCTGTATTCTCTCACTTTCTTCATTCCACCATTTCACTTGTTTCTCATTATCTTCATCTACTTTAGCCTAACCGGCAAACCCATGGGACGTAAAACTTAAAGATTTCATTTCATTTTTTCTATCTCTTCTTGTTATCCCACGCATCCAGCACAGCATTCTAATTTCGGTTACATTCAATCTTTCTTCCCATGTTTTCTATATTGACCATGTTTCTGCTCCATATACCACTGCTGGCCAAACCACTGTCTTCTAGATCATCCCTTTATTTTCTACCGTAATTCTGCGGTCACACAAAACGCTACATACTTTCTTCCAATGTTGTCATCTCTATTATATTCTGTGTTATCTCTATCTAAATCACTACTCTTGTCAACAGATTAGCCTAGATATTTAAAAATGTTTACTTCATTCAATCATTCTTTTACCCTTACTTCTCCATTTCTTTCTCCGTTGAACTCGAGATATTCCGCTTTCTTTCTACTACTTTATGTATTGCATAGTACAATATCTTCGGCCAACATCACGGACCAGGAGGGCTTTTATCCCTCATATCTTAAATTATAACATCCATGACAATGTTAAAGTCGTACGGGCTTAAGGCTGAGCAATGGTGTAATCCACTCCCAACAGAGATGTGCCGTGTTAATTCCACACTACTTCCTCCTTGGGTCAAATCACACAGTTTAAAACCTGTCAAATATGTGGACTCACGGTTGTTCCTATGTCATCATCCTATCATTAATACCAAAAGCAAGAAGCGATCCAAAGATGACGATGGTATATCGAACGATATGTTAAAATTGTGTAAGTTTCTATCATAACACATCCATTAAGAGTACTGATACCTTTGCTTCAAGAAAAAATAACAACTAGAAGGAGAAAAAGAAAAAAAAAGGAAATTGTCAGTATGCATCACGCTATCCTAGAATGTTATATAACCTTGCATAAGAGATTTGTAATGCTGGTTGTATGAGGACAAGGGGTACAATAAAATTCCTTATAATAAACGGCAAACGTCTCAGTACCTCATTCTAATTACTAATAGTACACAGTCAAGCTAATAGATGGCACTGTGTACGCCATCTCTTGTCTACTTGACGATAAGAGACCATCTGTGAGATCGTTGTTAATGACGAATTCTTTGCATAATTGAAAAAATGTGGCATGGAGTGTGAGGTAGTTTGTGGAGAAACTCAAAAGAACAAATAAAATATAAATAAATAAAATAAATAAATTCCTTGATTGTGAACAATTAGAGGTTTTAACTAAGGACAATTTTACCCAATAGTGTACAGCGGGTCGAAAGCCTGAGTGCAACTGCCAATAATAATAATAATAATAATAATAATAATAATAATAATAATAATAATAATAATAATAATAATAATAATAATAATAATAATAATAATAATAATAATAATTTTATTTCCCAACCACACCTTCATATAAACAAAACAATTATAACAAGAGGAAACACGGAGGCTTTTATCGCCTTGGAACAGAGTGACAAACACGCACCGATGATGGCGAAAGACCGTTTAATTTTCTCATAGGTTTTCTTCAGTCATATCTCCGAAGAGAAACACCATCTACAACCATCCATCCGCTAATGAATTAAAAAGCCCGGTAACGCACACGGGACGGGAATGACAACCTGATAATATACAACGGGAGAAAGTTGGACGAGGTTAACAATACCTTCGTGACTCCATAAAGGATCACAGCTTGGGAAAAATCTGTTGCTTGTAATGTAATGTAAGTGTTATGTCACAATCCATAGTAGGTACTCACAAGACAGGTCTACAAGTCTACTTACACGTCTCAAGAGCAAACACTTCATTTTCTCTTTCTTCCTGCCCCTTTTTAATTAATATTAACAGTAGACCTTATATTGAAATGATTTTGTAGGTTTTGTAGTTAACCAAAGCATGCGTTTACAGTATGATAACAGAGAACATAAGAATGCCTTGCACGACGCAATTTTAAAGGAATTTTGGTTTATCAAAAATTCCTTTACATATTTACTCTGTCCTTTTCCCGTTCGGGAGACACAAAATCTTAAAGAGTCTTCATCCCGGCGAAATTAAAATATCGCTAATTTTACAGAAATTATGTGATATCTTCAAATAGATAAAAGATAATCGAAATGTGAAACAAGAGCGCCCTAGGCATTATTATTTTACATGAGAAACCGTTATCACGACTCACTTATCTACTTTCGATTTCGAGCCATTTTGAAAATCGGCATTTATTTTCGCGTTTCTAAGCAGCTGAAAACGGAAAGCCACTAGGTGACTTGTGATAACGGTACCTCACGCAAAATAATATTGTCTAGGGCGCTATTGTTCCATCTTCATCCCGGCGAAATTAAAATACCGCTAATTTTACAGAAATTATGTGATATCTTCAAATAGATAAAAGATAATCGAAATGTGAAACAAGAGCGCCCTAGACATTATTATTTTACATGAGAAATCGTTATCACGACTCACTTATCTGCTTTCGATTTCGAGCCATTTTGAAAATCGGTACTTATTTTCGCGTTTCTAAACAGCTGAAAACGGAAAGCCACTAGGTGACTTGTGATAACGGTACCTCACGCAAAATAATATTGTCTAGGGCGCTATTGTTCCATATTTCAATTATCTTTTATCTATTTGAAGATATCACATAATTACTCTAAAATTAGCGGTATTTTAATTTCGCCGGGATGAAGACTCTTAAGAATTACTTGACGGATCAGCATCAGGTTTGGCCAAGATGTAGAAGGTCAAACGCTAGGAATCGAGTTCGCTGATGGAAGTGATCCATCCAGTTGATTCCAAGATATAGACAATCAAAAATCGTTCCCCATGTATTCCTATGGAAGTAATTACGGATATCATCCTTGATACACTATCCGCAGTAGTGTTGAAATTAGTGAGCCAGTATAACGCTTAGAATACAATATACTAATCTGTGCGTGGAATTTATCTATATATTTGGTCTAGGAATTAATTCGTGCGGTTGGTACGCACACATTGAAGCTGTAGTACAAACACAAAATACATAAATACCTTAAGAAAAATATTGTCCATCGCTAGCCACCACTTTCGCCCATCTGTCAGGCAATGTACGGATTCCGTGGCGAAAGAAGTCCTCATCCTTGGAAGCGATCCAGTCAGAGACCCATGTTTCGATATCTTCTGAAGAAGTAAACCGCTGTCCAATCAAATCGTTGTTCATGCAATCGAACAAGTAGTAGTCCGAAGGAGCAACGTCTGGTGAATACGGCGGGTGGGGTAAAACTTCCCATCCGACATTTTCTAAATAGGTTTTGACCGGTTTTGCGACATGTGGGCGAGCGTTATCATGTTGAACAATAAGTTTATCATGTCTGTTCTCCCATTCTGGTCGTGTTCTGGCCAGAGCTTGCTTCAAACGCATTAATTGTCGTCGATAACGTTCTCCATTCATAGTTTCACCCGGTTGCAGCAGCTCATAGTACACCACACCTTTCATATCCCACCATATGCACAGCATAACCTTTGCACAGTGAATATCTCGTTTGGGTTGTGATGGACCTGGTTCACCTGGTTTCACCCAGGCCTTTTTTCGTTTAGGGTTCTCGTAATGGATCCACTTCTCATCACCCGTAATAATTCGATGCTGAAACCCCTTTCTGCTCTGTCGTTGAAGCAGCAATTCGCAAATGGTTTTTCGTCTTTCAACGTCTCTGTCTTTCAATTCATGTGGAACCCAATGTGACATCTTTTGAATCATTCCCATGGCTTTCAAGCGTTTGGAGACTGTTGTTTGATCAACGCCTAATGCTGCTGCAAGTTGTTCCTGCGTTTGACACGAATCCTGCTTGAGCAATGCTGTCAATTCTTCGTCTTGAAATTTTTTTGGCTGTCCAGCTCGCTCTTGGTCTGCCAAGCCGAAATCACCACTTCTAAACTGTGCAAACCACTTCTGACACGTTCGCTCAGCTAGAGCATCACCATACACTTCCACCAAAATACGATGACTTTCAGTCGCACTTTTCTGCATGTTAAAGTAATGCAGCAGGACACCCCGCAAAAACACTTTATCAGGCACAAATTGCGCCATGTTCACTTAACTGCAAACTGGTGTTGTTGACGCTTTAATCCACTGCCCTATACTACGAACGATACGCGATGACAGGGGTTTGCAACACATGTGTGGATACACGGAACTGTGGGACGCTCCGTTCGTTGCGCCATCTCTTGTCCACCCGCACGAATTAATTCCTAGACCAAATATAAAAATAAAAATGAAAGTAACTATGTTTGTGACTTAATAGCTCTTGAACTACCCGACCGATCTCAAATTCTCAGATGAGGTTTGAGCCTGGGACGGCTTTTATCATTTCACTTTAACGGTGCATCATAAGGAGGAGGGATTGAGGAGATATATAAAATGATCAAAAATGGTCGATATTCCTCTCGAATCCATAGTTTCCGGGTCGCTGAGATGAACAGTGATTCTTCCGATGCTGTTTAAATCCAAATTCAGCTCCGCAACTTGGGGGAGGTGGAGATATATAAAAATGATAGAAAATGACTGATATTAGTGTCGAATCCATAGTAAAAAATGACTAACGGAACATATTCCTAATTTTTCTTATTTTAACCCAGCGAAGCGGGTAATTGGCGTTATTATTCTATAACGATAAAATGACACTAAATGACTCCCTATCGAACAAATCTAAAGCCTGTTTCTATTAGTCCGCTAATTTTTGTTCTTTTATTGGAATATACGAAGAACCCAATGTTCGAATAATGAAATATTCGAATTTTAATAGCACTAGTTCCTATCCTCTTTCGTATTTTATGCACATACCATTTGACAAATTACACTTAAACTCGAAACACTGTGTAAATACTCTCAAGGAACGGATGATAAGTTTTTTTTTTTTTTTCATTCATTTAGTGATTAATTACACAGCCACAGACAAAACATAAAAGTTTTGTGAATCGGACCCCAGGGTATGGATTCGATGTATTTTGTTACACAAAATCCAAATGTCGAAACCCCAAGAAGATAGAACGTGCCAATTTTTTGTTATGGGCAAAAAATTTAGCGATTTTGGACAGAGAGGGTACACGTAATAGAGCTATAAAATCGCCTATAAAACAAAATTAACACGGTCAGTCGTCGTAGGGTTTCGAAATTTGGATTCTGTGTAACAAAATACATCGAATCCATACTCTGAGATTCGCTGTATAAAACTTTTTTGTTTATTTGTATTGCTGTGTTACATGTATTCTCGCTATCCAAAATCGCTCGTTTTTCGTCCATAAAAAAAAAAAAAAAAAAAAAAAAAAAAAAAAAAAGAAAAAAAAATGACACGATCGATCTTCGTGGTGTTTCGAAACTTGAATTCTGTGTAACAAAATATACGAATCCATACCCTGGGGTCCGGTTAGTGATAGGCAGTGGAAATATTCCCGGGGGGAAGGAAAATAAAAAATGGGAATATTCCCAGGTTTTTTCCCCTGGCATATAAATTCCCGGGAAGGAATTTCTTTCCATTTTTTTAAAATTTTATCTTCCAAATTATAAGAACTGTATGACTAATTACTTTATTTTCATTTATTATGATTTACTTCTAGGTTTTAAATAATTTGGAGATTAAAAAATAAAATTCGTTGACTGTACTTTATATAACTAATCATATGATTTATTACTTTCATTTTCCTTTGTACTAAAAAGTAGCAAAGTACTAATTTACAAATGATGAAAAGGAACCAGTTTGTAAAGTAATGTAGAAATTATGTAAAAATAGAGATGAAGTACAATTAATACACCACAAACCATGGTTAGTAATAGACGTCGGTCTGTCTCCTGTCTCTGACTCGAATTTCTGAAAAGGTACTCGAACTTCTCTTATGTGAATTAACGCATGGAATTTCGAGAAATAGGTAGGAAGAAAGATCGTGTGTGGCAATGTTACGTGATAAATTATAAAGATGAGTCAGTGTCTTGGAAATATTGTGAACATAAATATGTATGCGCAAATGTTGATAAGTTGGTGAGACATGTATCTTCTGGCAGTTACCCAATCTAATTTGTATAACATTTAAAAATTTAATATGTTTGTAATATCAGTAGTAGAATGAAGTTTAGAAAATCTACTTACTTATAAATTTAAACTGTTTAGCGGTGTAAAAATATGTGGACTTACCATACCATTTTTTCCACATATTTACTTTCATAGAACATATTGTAAGTGAATATACATTTACGTGTACTTTCTAAATATAATAAATTATTAACAAAGTAACATAGTACCGTTCAGAATATACATGTTAAAGAATCCACTGCAGACAACAGTAATAATGTACTGTGATAAAAAACAAACAAACAAACGAATTTGACTTTGAAATCATAATATAGTAATAGAATGCAATTTTCTTTGTGATTGTACATAAATTCCCGGAAAAATTCCCATTTTGGGAATCTTCCCGGGAATTTACTCATCACTAGGTCCGATGCACAAAACTTTTCTTTTTTGTGTGTGGCTGTGTTGTTACAAACTTATCTTACAAATAATCACATTAATAAAGAAATAAATAAACGAACATTTTGCATTCAACACAACAAGGTCAAAACACAGTGTTGAAATCGAATACAAGACTCTCACGATTCAGACCTTCAATGTGTTGCAAATGTTGAATATCTTATTGGTTTCTGACCTTATCTGAATCTATACACGTGATCTCTTTTGTAAGTTCTCACGACCTCTATCAAATGATATGTTAAACGGTTCTGTCATTTTTACATAACTAATGAAGCATTAGTAAACATTCACGATTTTTAATAATAACATTAAAAAAATGTGTGTTTTGAAGGTCACGCACTTCGATTTACAATTTTGTTATTTTTCTTTTCTTTTTCTTTTTTCGTAAGAATAAAAAAAGATTTGAACTAAGGAATCATGTTACAGGGTCAACACAATTTATCGTGTTAGTTCTAAAGATCCTTTTATTAAATATAAACAGTGATTTCTTCATTAATATTTTAACGGGAAAAACACAAATCTCTTAGTCGTGATTATTAAATAAAATAATAAAAAAGAATAGTTAGAAGAAATGACACCTACTTAATAAAAAGACTATGTAATGCCTTACCTACTTAACAAAAACTGTCACCTACTTCTGCAGGAAAGGGAGGCATTTTCTCCGAACCTCAACCAATTCAAAAGCTCTCCCTCAGGTCGGGTTCAGAGTGTCGTAGTGGCTCAGTGGTAGAGCGCTCACTTCTGATGGATGGGGTTTCTGGTTCGATCCCAGCGTGGAATAAGTGAGCTTTGTGGTGAACAAACATCGTGTGTGTGGCTTTTCTTGGTCTTCTCCCGTTTTCCCCTACTTTCTTCATTTCACCATTATCATTACCCATTTCATTATCACCGTCTCTCTTAATTTCAGTGCATAACTTAAAAAGAAGGCTCAACCTTGCGTGACCATCTACAGCCCCCTAAAACTTTCAATTGTTTACTTAGATAAACTTATGTTCAAAAATAAGCAGTCATGAATATAAGATGAGGTTGGGAAATGAACACACTTATTACTTTGTGTTTAGATTCCATTAACGTAATGGTTTCCAGCCTTTTTTGACCGACGACACACTTGCTTGATTTTTATTAATAATAATATAAATTATGATAGTATAAAACTGTTCTATAAAGTTGTGACTGTATTTAGTACTGAACATTGTTGTTGACTCTGGAAGCATGAACTGGTACAGTATGTCTCCAAACTGATTTTACATAATTGTTAAATGCTTCATGGCTTTTAAATTCTAAAATTTCGCGATACAAACTATGGGACTGTGCGAGGCATCAGTGTGTCGCGACATACCAATTAGGAACCACTGCATTAATATACCAGAGGATATGAAATGTGTGTCAGTTTTCAGTTCCTGATCTACTTTTTTTTTTTTTTTTAATTTATAGAATACCTCTCAAGTTTTCTATTAACGGAGTCTAGGCTCGAAATAAGCACTATGTTCTTTCATCCGATATCTTGTTCTCGAGTTAAAACCCTTTCATTTTACCATTCCGACTAATATTCAGCAGGATATTAAGATGCCTTATCCTGGCGAAATTAAAATACGCTAATTTTACAGTAATTATGTGATATCTTCAAATAGATAAAAGAAAATTGAAATGTCGGACAAGAGCGCCCTAGACAATATTACTTTGCGTGAAGTGCCGTTATCACAAGCAGGGACGTTATTTAAGGGGAATAGGAGGGGCAATCGTCCCCCCCCCAAGAGTTTGAGAAATGCATATACTTTAATCGAGTGTCTATTAATATACTAGTACAAAACGTGAAAATCTTATGTCGGTGGTGCTCTTGCCCCCCTCAAGCAAAGTCTGAAATGACGCTCCTGATCACAAGTCATCTAGTGGCTTTCCATTTTCAGCCGTTTAGAAACGCGAGAATAAATACTGATTTTCAAAATGGCTCGAAATCGAAAGCAGATAAGTGAAAGCAGATAACGGTATCTCATGTAAAATGTTCTACATTTCGATTATCTTTTATCTATTTGAAGATGTCACATAATTACTGTAAAATTAGTGGTATTTTAATTTCACCAGGATGAGGCCTCTTAACTATAAAATGACAAATTTGTGTACCAATATTGACGTATATATATCATTATATTTTCATAAGAAGATTCATTTCCTAATTTTTTTTTTGGGGGGGGGTACTGTTTCCGAACTTCCTCTATATTACGTTATTTGGCTTGCACATTTCATACACTTTATTTTCAGTAAGCCGTCTTGCTCCTTCAACGAGAAGGAAGCAAATCATAGAGACTGCGACTGTCCCGATTAGAAAAAGGGGGTCCTTGAAGCATTTCCTGTGTAACTTGCAGACCTTGTCAATGTTTCGTTAATTTATTGAAATTCTTTGTTAGAAGTCTTGTAGAGATGAAAAACACGTGTGAGTCTGCTGACGATATGTTAGTACTGGAACATATCAAAATAATGTGAAAGTTGTTTCTATAGCACTTCAAGTTCTGTCTCTTTCATTAATGTTCACTAACATTAGGAAATATCTTTTATATTCTCTATGTGTTGCTTCAAGAGCAGACAGTCAATATAACTGGGAAATAGACATCCGGACACAGGATCAATATGGCGCAATATACGGAACATATTCGCATTTGTCAACCCATATCTTCAACGTGTATCAGGTCGCAAACTTGTTGTTACCATGACATGCTCAAAAAACATAGTTATTACATATATATATATATATATATATATATATATATATATATATATATATATATATATATATATATATATATATATATATATAAACTGATCAAGCTGATAATGCTTGACATACACCGTAAAGTTTGTTTTTTTTCCTTGTCGCGAAAATATGCAAACTTAGTCTCTTTCACAACGTTATGTACTGTGCACACTAAAGGCCTCACTGCTATAGATATGAAATATAATGCAAATGAGACTGACTTCACCAACACTAAATATAATATGTGACCACATACTCTAAATACAAGTATGGTGATTAATAAACTACTCGGGTATTCCTCTGCTTCATTCAATATTAGGATCCCACATCCAGGGATAATCTAAACTTTTGGATATTAATATTTGCATCACAAATGGATCATTCATCGCGCAATTTATGTTTGAACCCGAGTCTTCTTGATTTCTTTATGCCCACTAAACACTTTGGATCAAAGTCATCATCACTTAAGACCTTCCAAGTACCGCCATGTCAGAAAAATTCATTAATAAGGCTCCAAGAAATGCAAACAGGAATCTGTATTAGACGACGATTGGCAGCACTGATGGTAGTTTGTATTGAGTTCCTTGATGACAACTTATTGTTTTCCATCTTCTGATCAAATTTAGTTGCCCAACATGCTTGACTTTCAAGGATTTTATATTCTCCTGGGTATATTACAATAATAGTCTAATAATAATAATAATAATAATAATAATAATAATAATAATAATAATAATAATAATAATAATAATAATAATAATAATAATAATAATAATAAAGAAAACACTGTCTTCTGCAATGTAGTTCTCAACGACATGACGATAAGCATACTAACACTTGTAAGATACATTACTTTTGCTCCACATTTGAGAAGCATCATTCAATTTCGAGAGTTGCCAGCCCAAATGTATGGTTATTATGCAATTGAGGGACACACTAGCACTAAACTCGATAAGACTCACGCAGGCTCGACTTTGCGCTCACTCTATGGGGCTCATCCTCGCGCTCATTAACTTCTTTGGGAATCGTACTCTCTTGAACTCAAGCTCTGACTCACTATTCACTTAGAGACCTCGTGCTCACAAGTCTTGCGAGTATGGATATCTGCATACGAGTTCTCTACATGTTATTTCGTCAATAATTTTGAAACTGTTGAAAAAAAATACTGAATACACAACTTTCTTGACGAAGAAAGGATAGTTCTGTATGCATTACATAAACCGTCTTCAAATTAATAAGCTGATTACAAAATTATTGACAAAATGAACTCTAGGTTTGAGAAGACACTGTTGCTGTCACCGTACAAAAACAAGTCAACACGGACCAGAAGAATTACAAAGCTACATACCGGTACTTTTAAACAAAGAATGACACTATCGTTAGAGGAAAAAAATACATGTGGAATGGAAGATATATCTTTGAATCAATAAATTCAGTTAGCTTATCCTGCAACACAATAGCGAAGTCCTGATTTTCAGTTTATACTGGTTCAGACATTGGAAAACAATAGCAATGTAGGTGAACAAAGTAAAGGAAAATACTCCGCATTGGGTATCATACGCATCCAAGCCAAAAGCAGAATGTGAATAGATGAAGTTTCTGATAAGTATTCAAGTAATTCCCTAGCATTGACAATAATTACATCAAGTGCTGGGAGAATTTCGTAACGAATGATTTATATGGATGACGGAGTCTATAACTTTATTCCCATGATACTCTCCATCGTAGCAACGGTTTACAAGTTTAAACACTATACGGGGAATTGGGAAGGGAAAAAGGAATGGGGAGGAAAGAGGCGGCCTGGGACCATTATGATAGGTACCATCCCGGCATTTGCTGTCAATGAGGAAATCTCAGGAAAACCTCATTCATAATGGCCGAATGTCAGTACCGAGAATCGAACCTGGGACCGCTCGGACCAAAGGAAGGAGCGTTAGCGACTATGCTATGCAGGGGCATAGAGAAAATTTTTGTTTGAATACTAAATAGTAGAATACGGTATTATATTACTAAGTTTACAATACTTTTGACTATAGATCGCAAAGTGAAAAATAATGTAGAGATGAGGAATAAACGAAATTTTGTTCTCAGACTTACCTATAATCAAGATATAGGTTATGATTTGTACTTTCTTAGGGAATCTCTAATATTGATGTATATATTTTTAATGCATTTCCGTACTCTGTAACCTAACTGATTAACCATTAAAAGTAACTCAAGATATAGATTACTTTTCATGTTAATAGCTAATAAGAGTTAAACAGTCCTTACATTACTTTAAATTAGAAGTAATTGTTGTTACTCCCGCTAGCAGCGATGGAAGCTTGATCCTCTAACTTAAAACAACAGAAAACAGGACTGAAAAATTTCAAATTTATATACTACATATAAGATCGTTCTTTGAAGCTCCCACTTTCACTATTCCCCACACAACATTATTCCCCGCTCCTTATTTTCTGCACTGCTTACAGTCAAATTGTAAGCCAGACATTTTTTTTAGTTGTATTGTATGTATCAACATATCAGTTTTATTTCGTTATTTGACAACGATAGTGTCTATTTTTGTATGTACTTATTACGTATTGTTAATATTTACGGGGAAAAGTGCTATTTTAAAGACACAAGCACTTAAGAATAAGATCAAAAATATTTTCTTAATTTCGTTGCTATGACGACTTGTTTATCTGTTTGATGTCGTTGTTATGGTAATGTAGAAAGATAGATAAAACGAAGAACCATCCTGTAAAGACCGAATGTATAATAATTTAATGTGACAAACACGATATATGTTAAAAGTGAATATATATATATTCAAAAGTACATAACTGTGTTGTGTAATTCATGATAATCTCGTGATCTGTATAAATATTCAATATACCTATACATTTAGAATCAGGGAATGTAAAGTAGCAGCGAAAAGAAATAGCGTTACAATTTCTGGCTTCTTGTCGAAATTCAGACATCTAAATTCACGTAAATTGTTTTACAAGCTGGATCAACCTCAAACAATCTGGGACGTCCACAGAAACTATATTACAGAAATGTATTTAGAAATCACATTACAGAAATGTATTTAGAAATCACATTACAGAAATGTATTTAGAAATCATATTACAGAAATGTATTTAGAAATCACATTACAGAAATGTATTTAGAAATCACATTACAGAAATGTATTTAGAAATCATATTACAGAAATGTATTTAGAAATCATATTACAGAAATGTATTTAGAAATCATATTACAGAAATGTATTTAGAAATCATATTACAGAAATGTATTTAGAAATCATATTACAGAAATGTTAGTAAAAAAAATACTTTTTGCATTATACTTAGAATTACATGTAACTATCCATTATGACTCTAGAACTTATTACATAAATAACTAAACTTTACGATCAGAGCTTAATACACTTAAAAACTAAAATCAATCAATCTGATGTCTGAGAGTCTGACAAGAACAATGTTAAGTTGCTGAAACTATAACATTTTATTTTACCTTTAATAAATTAATGTATTAAGATCTAGTCAAAAAGTGATAGTTATTTATAGAATTGCGTATATTCTTTGCAGAAAACTAAATAAAAATGCCTCCGATTGTCCCATCTATTATTATGAAATTATCCCAAGATAAGATACTCCGAAACCAAATTGCAATTTCTCCGGTTACTGATACGTAATACGGCATTAAAGATCTCATAATGTTAACATAATTAGAAACAATTCGATATACAACATCAAACGAGATTTCTCCGATCAGATAAGTATAGTAACGACTTGTAACAGGTACACATTCTACAATATCTGTACATAGATGAAACAGGAGATAACAAATATCATCTATTTGAATGTCCGAATAGAATGGTAATGGTTCAACATGCTTCATAAAAATTCCTTTCTTTAACACAACTCTAAATAACAGATTTGAATCACTGAAAACAAAAGTATGCTTTTCAAAACGACCAATTATTGTTATATGTTTTAAATGGAACTATATACTCATTGAATTTGATTGAATTGATTAGTGCTACAGATAACAGTGAAAGTCTTCTGTTATGAATTAAAATGAATGACCTTTC
Source organism: Thermobia domestica (assembly GCF_964235325.1). Lineage (NCBI taxonomy): Eukaryota > Metazoa > Arthropoda > Insecta > Zygentoma > Lepismatidae > Thermobia > Thermobia domestica. The sequence goes on from NC_137454.1 coordinate 65,075,572, forward strand.
CTATATACTAGCCAACAATTGTAAACATTAATTAGGCGTTCAGTGAAACATGGCTTCCCATTTGAGTGAACCATGAATTTAGCGTTTGACATTGAGCCATACTAACTTTCCACATTTCTCTTAACCCAACCTCCCTTTGAAAGAACGTAAATAAGAATAATTGCTTGATTGTTTTCTACAGCAACCTTAAACTACTTTTTTCTGTTTCACATTCAACTAAAATAAATGAACTCTCAAAGAAATTACGGAAAATCTTAGGTTACAGTTTTGACAAGCAAGGTTTTGTTTTACTTATATTAATCTGTAAGTGAAAAAAATTAGTTTTCTTTTTAAAAATACGAATAATCAGTTAAACTTTTGATGGAAGCAAACAATAGGCTTTAATATACTCTGGCGCAGTGACAGCCAGATAGCGTATTATTTGTTTCTTTTATTTATTTATTTATTTTATTATTATTATTATTATTATTATTTTTAAAGTTTCAACTTCGCTCAAGTGACATGTTGGTCTGGATAAGACCAAAAAGTAATATATTATCAATAGATGACATTGAGATGAACAAAATTGCATGCCTGAGAGTAAATTCTGATAAGCAGTTACAGAGAAAAACGAAATTTTATGTTCCTAAAATGTATGTCGTTCGTTGTCAGTAATTGATAAGTTTTATTCTTCTTGATACATATAATCAATAGTGTCGCATATATTACTTCTAACAATGTTTAAAAAGTGAGGAAAAGAAACTAAATCCATTCTTGCCATAGAGTAGCATCCATGAAAGTTAAGGAAGTGCCACTTCCCCTTGAGTAGACAGAATAATGCCTTAAAATGTGTGGCTATAATAATGATTTAAGAATTATGCAAAATATTAAAAAGAATATTTAAAGAATACAGCTTCCCCTACGTAGAAAATCACGCTACGTCACTGTTCCTTGTCCTTAATGAAGCTTGCATTACCGTGTTCATGCCAAAATTTGACGCATCCAATATACATCATGATACACGTTGTACTTAACAAGATTTTTTATTGACTTCAGTGAAATGGTTGATCAAGGATGAATCAATAAAATCAAATCTCGCCTACTTAGTAAAACAATCTACCGTAGAAACAGATTGCAAAAAGCATCATCTCATATATTTCCAATTGTCAAGATATATTTTCATGTACGGTATTATATTGAATGTTTTCTTGATACATTCAATAAGCATCTTTAAACTTGTCACTGCATTCAAGAGTGTTCTTTGTTTATTTAATCAAAAGGACGATTCTACGTAGGGTACATAACTCACTATGGACAAATATGTCTATCGCACGTGTCAACGTTTTTACATATTGTGATAGTATGTCTTAAGAGAAATATCCGGAAGAAATAGTCATTAGCATTTAAGTACGTGAAAAAGAAACGTAAATCATCGCTGTTCTTGAGAAGCAGTACCAAGAATTCAATTTATGGTGGGGAAAGAAAGCAAAGATACATAATTTGTTGAATTGTTAGTAACGGAAGAGCAAGCAAATTTTTGGCATAAACAATAGTTGTTTTGAACGGTTTTTCTGTTTCATTTCCCGTTTCCTGATTTCTGTTCACATTTATCACACAGCAATAGGTGACCTACTGGGAAGAATCTTTACCTTTGGTCTGTCCTGACCATAATGTATGTGTGATTTACTTCCGATTCAGCTTAGCTTAAAAAGTCATTGTAAAAGAATTGCAGATATTAGTAGCAGTAGTGCTACCGTTATTGTTGTGTACTCAGTTATTATCTTGACTTTTTATTCCATAATTTCTTTAGCAGAAATGTTTTGTGCTTTGGCAGCATAAGAATTTTGAAAGAAAAATATTGTAATTTAAATTTCACTTCTAGTGATACTTTGTATACCTTCTCATGGCTAGTTGGTGTTCTCGCTCTTGGTTCGGGAGACAGGTTCAGTGTCCCTTGGGAATGTGTATGATTTGGATCTGATGTGTTAAGCTTTAGATCCAGGTTCTATATAGCCCCAGCTGGAGATACTGTAATATTTCATGCCTTTATGTTAAGGAAAAACTACAACTGAATTTCGTTTCGTGCTTATTAGACGTCTGAAATCCTGAGAACTCATTCTTGACTCCAATGCCACTAAAGCTGCATATGAGAACTTACTGTAAGGCAAAATATATTGAATTAGTGATGTCAACTATCAATATGTCAAATGGTGTACCTCTATTCATTTCTATTATTGCAAAATAATAATGCAGTAAAATATGTCATTTCATTAGTGCATTTGGTTTTTTGGACTTCAGAGGCACTTAAATAAAAGTGAACACCTAGAGATTTTTCTTGGGAGAGGTTCAATCTTTGGGGGGGTCCAATGTTACAAGCCACTACGTCTATGCAGTATTGAACGGGTGTTATTTTGTACCCGAAAAGACGATAAGTAATAGAAAAATACTTCCACCTACTAGTATATTTTCTACAGATGAAGTACACAATCAAATTTTCATGCTACATCAATCATTTCCTTCTTAACCAAGTATAGTTTTATTGAGAAAGTGTACAAATGTATGTTAAGAAGTTTTGGGAGGGTCCAGACCCTGTGGACACACCCGTAGTCGCGCCCCTGCTTCAGTATATTACTCTTCTTTGTCTATCGAGTCTAATCTTTGCACGATAGTATAATTAAACCAAAATTAAAGATTAAGAGTTAATAATAACTTTGGAGTATATCTCATTAACTATACTACGTACTGTCCTCTTGCTAGTGTCATAACGAACAGCTTCATCAAAGTAAATTTCAGGATCAGTTTCATATCAATAAGAGCACAGTTCTTGTACAGCATCAATGTTTAGATGAAAAAATTAATTGGTTTTACTTAATTTTCTTGAAAAACTAAGAGTGAGCTTTTACACTCATTCACATAATTTCCTTCAGTTTGATGAGATCTGTTAACTGATATATGCCTCATCTTCTTCCTATTAAACGTTGATAATACTGTAAAAGTTAACCACTTATTTTTATCATAATTGGTAGAAGTTGGTAGAAGCTTCTGCCACATAATCTTCCATGCTCATATTTCATCCGTCAACGATCCTTCTCACGTATCGAAGTGTATCAAAACTGATAGGTTGGCAGTCGATTACCAACTTCGGTAGCCTCCAAGTGTGCTCAAAATCCATCAAAACCAAAAGCGGAAACCAAGAAATGTTCCGAATCCTGAAGTGATCCTAGAAATAACGCCTTATCTCCTCTCAGGAAGAATGACTTGACCAATTTAGACGAAAAATTGCATGAAAGTAATAAATGGCCTAGGCCTAGGCCTACTTATGTAGCCTGCCGGCAAATATCTTCAAAACAAATCTGTTGTCACATCAAGTGATCCATAATCATACTCGATTTTTTTATTTTATTTTATTATTTTTTTTTATTTAAAGGATACATTCCCTCCATCGGCATGCACTAACACAGGACAAGATTCAACGATATTTATCAATGCTTCCTTTACCTTACACGGAATAACATGAGAACTTCATTTAATTTTCAGATTTGATTCTGGGTTGAGGGTCCTACATATTTCCACATAATAATTTGAAATAAATGCGAAACGTTGAATCAATAACTTACAGGGAAGAATGAAAAATAGAACTAATTTTTGTTTGGTATATTACATGTACACGCACAAGAAGAGAGTTTTGTTTATTACTAACATTTCATATTAAAATAGAAAAGAAAATGCATTAAAATATCCGCGGCAATTCAGAAAGTGTTAAATAATGCATCATGCTGGTTGCATTTTTTGAACTCTTATTTTATGCAGTAGAAGTGCTTCAGTAATTTTATGTATTCTACATTTAGGACAATTCCAATGCAAGTTATATCCCTAATAGCTCTGTTAATCAAATTAAGAGGGTAAGGATGCAAAATACTTCATTTTGGATCAAAAATCCAATATGTTTCAAAATTTCAATAAAAATTTTTCTTATAGGCCTTATATCTGAAGAACTACATATAGTGTAGTCAAACCCAAACTATCACTTAACTCAGTATGATGTGCTTATTCCGTTTCTTTCTTTCTTTCTTTCTTTCTTCGTTTCTTTTTTCTTTTTTAAAACGAAAACTCGATCCAGGGGCTGTTTAAAAATTTGATGGTCCCTGATCCAAAAAGTTCAATATATTTCAATCAAAAAGTTCTTGTATGCCGTATATCTGGAGAACTGCGTATAGTGTAGTCAAATCCAAACTATCACTTAACTCAGTATGATGTGCTTATTCCGAAGAAAATACAAAAACTCGGTTTAGGGGCCGTTCAAAAATTTTATGGCCCCTGATCTAAAAACTAATTATTGACCAAGATCGCAATCTTTTGATCCATTTTTAGGATCATTCCTAAAATTCTTGTTACACAGCACAATGTGCTATTGTATAATGTGAACTAGGACTCCAAATCTTCGTTGATGCAATTTGTATGTACGTAAAGTTTTGGATTGTGTTTTTACGTCAATTAACTGTTTTTCTTTCTTTTAAAAGAATTACAATTAATACATAATTGAATCAATAAACAATAATTCATAATTAATCTCTTGTACGTAGTGAAGAGTGAAATAAATTTAAGAAAGAACGCGGTTGAAAATACATTCCTTCGATATGATCAAATACATTGTACACATTATACAATATATCTGAGTTCCTTTCTTTCTCTTCTTCTTTTTTTAAAGGCAAAATAAGTGTTTTCAACTGAATAATATACATTTTTTCTGCAGTATGCCCACATTTCTGTACGATTTTTTTTTTTTTTTTTGACGCATCAGTAAGTTGGAAGGTAATTTTGTGTAAAACGGATTCTTCCAGTTGATGGTCAAACGGTCATAAACCATGAAGTTTTCAAAGTGCTAAGTGCTCTGTGTACCAGTCCACCAAGAAATGAAGTGTGCTACCAGAAACTTTCGTTTTTCCCTTTCCTCGTGTTGTATAAGTGTTAGTGTTGTATGGTTTTTACGTTGTTTCACATCATGTGTAATGTAAGTACGTAATCATGTAAGACAACTTATATGCTTGAGTGCTAATTGTCAATATACACAATTATTTTATTACGAGAGAAAATATGTATACCGACAAAATTATACTTACAGTGATTTGATTACAATGTACTGCATACATGCAAACACTCTTGAATTCATATGTATGAAACCTCGCACACTTTATTATACGCAAATCACAAGATACCTATGTTACAATTCCCTTTAATGTTATTACCGCAATAACATTATATTGGAAGATACCTATGTCACAATTTTCTTTAATGCTATTATGGCAATAACACTGTATTGGAAGACATTTGCTACAATTTCATTTAATGTTAACACAGCAATAATATTAAACTGGAAGATACCTATCTTAAATTTTCGTTTAATGTTATTACAGTTGTAACATTATACAAGAAGATATCTAACACAGTTACGTACTGTTAACAAACACCCCTTTTCAGCCAGGGCCGTAACTTGTGGAGGAAACGAGGGCAACTGCTTCCCAAGGGAAGCTTCCCGCCGTTCTAGGGGGACCCATTTTAAGACAAAATTTTCTTACTCCATATACGATACGAACATGGAATCATCAAACAGGTTCACTACATTATATAAACAAAACAGCACACAAAAGGTAAATAAAACAAAAATGAATCGTGGGCCCATTTCGATATTTATATTAGGGGCACTAGAAATAATATTTATTCGTATGGCTTTGATATTTGTCAATATTGTTCCCTTAATTAATTTGTCATGTATGGAGTAACTAACGGCCCCGCAGAGCTTGCCGTGCGGAAGGGCCCACAGGCTTCGGGGGCTCCATAAAGAGTAAGAGAAAGATGGGAAGAGGGGGCCCAAGAATTAGGAAAAACTTTTTCTAGGGGGACCAAATAGACGTATTAATGCTGGCCCCCCCTAGAAAAATCTAAGTTACGGTGCTGTTTTCAGCACTAAGATGATAACTGACATAGATTTAAAGATTAACGAGGGATCCCAACATATATTTTGTACTAGGGCTGAAGCCTGGTTATAACAGACAATATACCTAGCAGCGGCCGGTGTAGCGTGTTTTTTTACTTAGAAGCAGTTATTTTTAATGCATTTTTCTGAATAATTAATTCATTATTGTTTACATAGGAAAAGCAGTGCTTCCATAGATTCCATGCTGTGTTTCTTCCAGCCCGTTGGCCACTCGCTCTCCAGAAGCTAAGATAAACTGAATTGCAGTTATTAACTCTTATGCAGAACGCAGTTTTGCAAGTAGTACATCAGTGCAGACTAGTGTTGCCCACTAGACGAGACGAGACAGGAAATAATATTTTCTGGTCTCGTCTCGATTCTAAGAAAGCTTTCTTTTTAGTCTCGTTTTGCAAATTTACAAGTGTGTACAAAATGCATGCTCTGATTTACTTCTTAATTTCATTTACACGGTATCAAAATTCTTCCACGTTACGAGATGTCCACGAAGGGTGTGATATGACAACATTTAACCATATTTATTATTGAAGTATACTGTGTAATGACATGCGTATCTCTAAACGTTAATAAATGCTCTTCATAGTGTGTGTAGAATCACTTTATCAATTTATAGTTTTTTTCTTAATTTTTGATATTAATTATGCACCACTAAAACAGCGTTTGATATTTGAGATTTAGTAAAACCCACGAGACTCAAGAAACGTCTAATCTCGTCTCGATTCTCAACTCGAAAATAAGACAAGAATTCCCATACGTCTACTATAGTCTTGTCTCGAATTTGAAAAGGCAATTTTAGTCACGTTTCGCTTTCAAGACGAGACAAGAAATTTTTCTTCTCATAGGTAACACTACAGACCCTCACATTAAGATTCCTCCCCCGCTTCGGATACTTTTTTTAGGGATGCGCACAAGACAAGATTTATGGCTGTCTCGACTCGAAAATGTGCTGTAAAAGTGATGTCTCGACTCGAATTTTGTCAGGAAAATCCTGTCTCGACTCGTCTCGTGCGCATCCCTACATTTTTTTTTTTTTTTTTTTTTTTTGCAAGAAAGCCTACTTCTATAGAAATCTAGGCTATCAGTATAACTCTCAAGATTATTACGAGGGACAATGATTAATGTAAGTAAATGATGATGGAAGAATTGACGGAATGATAATGTTGGAGGAAATGGGAGTAACTCGAGAAAACCCACGGACACGATGTTGTCCACCACAAACTTACTTAGCCGGGGATTGAACCAGGGACCCCACGCACCACAGGTAAATGCTCCACTTATGAGCCACCGTGCCCCCCTGGAGAACCTAGACTTGAACACAACAGATCGAACTGGAGACACACACAAACTCCATCCTGCGTTCCTATAACAACAATTAACGGGATAAATCTCTGCAAGTAAAAGGGTCATTATTATTATTATTATTTGGAGAAATAAATGCCGTCGTCTGGTTGAACTACACTAATTAACCATTAAAAAAAGTTTTCTTGTGGTTTCTCTCTGTTCTTCTTTCATCCTTTCTTCATTGTTTTAAAACTCGTAAAACGTGATTCCTTTCACTCCTTACGAAATATCCCTCTACAGTCTAAAAACATCAAAGCCTAAATATGGAGAAGTACTGTTCACTGCCCACAAACGTGCAATTTCCAAACCTCGAAACTTGTTGAACACAGCACGATACAACCTTGACAGTGGCAAGCAAGTATTGTTAAGATTGTATAATCTCCCTTCTACAGTGTTTCCTGTCGGGAAACGTGTTCTCGTTGTAAATGAATTTTCACGAATCTTCTTTTCTTTCTTGTTTTCTGTTCGTATAGCTATTTGCCAGAACAATAGAACAAAACATATAGTTACAAAGGAAACAGCTAATCACTTTTGCCATGCAACACAAACTGAGGTAATACAAGTAACAAACTTATGGGTGTGGAACATCAAATCAGGTAACTATATAACCTGAAACTTGATATGTATAGTTACCAAGTGCTATCACTTTAACACTGATGTCACGTCATGAAATGATGTTTTACTTTCGGGAGATTACATTAATATTTTGAACATAAATGTTAGGCAAAAGGAAAAGATGATTTTGCCCTACACTCCCCTTGCATGCAATAACCTTGTAACCGTTTACAAGAACAACTACGTGTTAGAATTTACACAACAAATAAACACTAGTTATCTTACAATCAATAGAAGCAGAAGTGAACGACTTACTTACATGTATGCATTTTTTCCCTTTCTTTGACGTGCATACGCAGTTAAGTACCTTTGAATGCAAGGATATTTGATTTGGTTATAGGATTTGATTTTGATTACAACACGTCGGATATTTCTTGAAGTTTGACATTTTACTAAAGGTTCGTATATGGTCCGTATTTTACGGGAGTGTCTCTTATTACGAGTTTGTGTCCCTCGCACAATTGTTCCGTAAAATTCCTTGGGACGCACAATTGTTCCGTAATTTGTGTTTAACGTCCTGATCCCTAAATTTAAAACATGTAATTGCCAAGAAATGGATTACTATCGTCATGAAAATGTCATAAGAATTGGCTTCTTAGAATCAGAAATTAGATTTATGGAACTTATGTTAGGTATCATTCCGGCATTTGCCTGGTATGAACGAGAAAAACTCAGGAAACCCTCACCCAGGATAACTGACCTGAAAACCTTTTACACTTTTTCGACCAAGTGTCTCTTACTGGGAATCGAACCAGGGACCGCTCGCACTATCATAAGAAATGGCAATACTGTTATGATGTGACAATGCCATTACCGGACACGGTAATAACTTACTTGATATGAAACTGATCTGATATGAATCGAAATCAGTTTTATTTCATGTGCCTTCAAAATGCCGAAAAAGTGTGCGTTCTCACAGAAAATCTAAAGACTAAATACCAACTTATTATATCATGCAGCTGTGATGGAAAAGTGTTCCGTATTATTCAAATCAAAATCCCTCCTCCTCTTCCTTTTTTTTTTTTTTTTCAAAATTATACGAACCCTAATTTTACCTGTGGATTTTCATTTAAAAGATCCTTTTATGTTAGATGAGGTATCGCCAGTAAAACTTCTATAAGCAAGTTAATTAAACACGTTTGTTTATACTAACAGTGAGTTTAACATCTTATTTCAACACAGACAAGTGTATACGAGACATGAGCGTGGGGTACAGTTTTATGTGCGATCCTTATTTCATATCATATTCCTACCGAGGACCAACCTACGTCTCCACAAAGAACCACATGTTTACGTAGCCCTCGAAGTCACTTATAAATGGGTTTCTCAAAATTGAGACCTAGCTGAATTTATTTTCTCATCCCACAAATGGTAAGGTCACCCAATTTCATGAGAAATCCCATTCTCGTCCTTCCGAAATGAGTTTTTTAAAGTCGCTCCTACCGCAGGTTTCAATGACACCAATACTCCTCTCAAAGATCACTATTAGAGTGTGAAATCGGATTACGATCTATTTAGCCATTTTTGCTCTTAGTAGATTCAAAATAATAATAAATAAAATAAAATATCGAAGCGACCGCTTAAGAGTTTGGTTTACCTTCAGAAAATAAGTAACAGATAACTGAACTAGACTTTAGAAAGTTGCTCTATAACTATGACGATGTGCCCAAAAGAAGGTTCCACCCGACTTATACTAACGTAGCTAGGTTGAGTCTCTACGCCAGTAAAGCAGGGAGACGATGGCTAGTAACTTTCCTTGTAGAATTAAAAGTAGAGACTATTAGTAGAGGAATAGATTCTCTTAGAATTAGAATTACACAGCACGTGTCCACGAACTATGAATTGTGGCTTCACTACATCAAGAATAGGATGGCAAATTCTTCTCCATGCAATCAAAACTAGAAATTACCAAGATCGAGTGAAAGTATGTATCAAGAATTAAGATTAAGAACACTACTGTGTAATTAGAGCCTCATTACTAATTGCAAACCAATAAATTTTTCTCCAATAGAAGGGACTATAAATTCTTATGGTCTCAATGAACCAGATTGCACAGAGCGTTCTGAACATATAATTTTTCTTATAACAGAATAAAAAACAAGAGAGCACCATTGTTCTCCATATATTGCAGGCAGCATCCCAACACTCGATTGATGGTCCTGTGAAAAATTGGAAGAAAACTTTTGTCAAGAGTATCAACCAGGTATTTGAAGCGGGATCTTCTCGATTAAGTATTTATCTTCTCGATACTATTTATTTACCTAGCTACGTAAAAATTATAAGGGACTAAAATAAGAAATTACCTATAACTCAAACATTTCTGCAACTGAATGTCCGTAACAAGCCACTGAGAGTTTTACACAAAAATTATTTATTTCTGTAAACGAATCCATATTTAAATATCTATAGTTTTTCTTTTAATTCCATGGTTAGATTTTGCAAGGAATAATAGAGAAACGAAATATATTTCAGTCTTTTATGGAGTGCAAACGAATAAAGTAACTCACGATTAAATATTTAACATATATATTTCGTGGATAAACAGTTACCATCTCTCCTTTGATACAGAAGATTCGGATTCGATTCAACAGTGTAAGCCCAAGGGCTTCGAATCTCACGTTAAGCTTTAGGTACACATATCATAGAAGCTCGGTGCTGACGAAGGATGTAAGAACTTAAGCAAACAATTACAAACACCGTTTAGTGAAATGTTAAAATACGAAGAAATCAAAGTGGGATAAAGTCCATTATTTTGATATAGGCTTGTAAAGGTAACTTGGGCTTGAAGTTGTGGTCTGAGGGTTCGTATAAAGGATTGATTTGGGTAAGACCTTATGAAGGGTTCACATCTCAACTAAATTACTACAATAATCTGTAAAATATGACACAAACTAAAAAAAAAAAAAATAAAAATAAAAAAAAACTCGTAAAATTTCAAATTTGTTACATGAGCCCTTATTCAAACGAACTTTTCATATATTAGTGTAAGAAAATCACATATCTCTCACACCTTTTGAAAAGTATAGAAGAAGTTCGTATAAAGCCAGTTTTGAGCAAATAAGATTTTTAGGAAACGTGCTTCATTCCATATGTGACTAAAGTATAACAGTCTTGAATTAGAATTAGCATATCTAAGTTTTGCTATTTTAATATTATGCAGTCTTGTAACGGATTTTCAAAAGCGATTCAGCAGAATTTGAAGCACATAGCGGATGTGATTATAGTCAATTCGTATACTAACGTTCATTATGAATTAAAAGAACAAGACCTTCCACAAGAATAGGAAACGGTATCAGCTATTATTTATTTCCTTTAGAACTACCCCAAATTGATATAATTGTCTTCCCACACATTGTATCTCTTCATGGTTCAAAGCTTTGTATCTCTCTGAATAAGAGTCCTGCCGTGAGGATAAAAAGAAATGACCACTCGCAATGCAAATGGCCACACGAAAGGTTTACGACAATGAGCGTCAGGAAGACAGCGAAGTTTGTAGCAATTATTTTGATATAAATTTAAACAAGCATTGTAAAAGTCATAATCTGATATCCTATTCATCACTAAGCTTCTCCGCTACGTAACATGCTTCTTCAAAAATAAACAGAACCATGTTCAGTAGTACTGTATATGAATCTAAATGTACTTATCATTGAATAATGTTATGTTACAGATGAGCTGAACAGTTACGCTAGAAAAAAATGACTAGCCATTTATATCTTTTACCACGAGATTTATTCTAGCTCAAAGATGTTTAAAAAAAAAAGTTTTCCCATAAAATATTTTTGACACCAACAAACATAATAACTGACATTCGTTATGTCCACATCATGGTAAACAATTACCTAACTCAAAGTTTAGAAGCAGTGAATCGAATCAACATCCTAAGAACTATCTTCTGTCTTAACCCCCTATTCAAACTGGAAATGGCAGAAATCAATCACGAATTTTAACAACATTGATCGCATTTAAATAATAATAATAATAATAATAATAATAATAATAATAATAATAATAATAATAATAATAATAATAATAATAATAATAATAATAATAATAATAATAATATACAGCGAGAAGCGATTTTCTGAAATCAATAAAGCGTCCCAAAAATATTCTTTCTCTACTGAAACAAAAAGTGATGCAAACCTACTACCACTTCCGGTATCAATAAGACAAAATATCATACTATACGAGACAAACTCCTTCCCGTGGTGTACACGTGACACTGTCACTTGTTACTATTTCTGCATTTTGTGTAAAATGAAATAGAAAGGGTTTGTATTTTTCTGAAAATAGAAATAAAAAAATTTGGGAAACCATGGTTTTCGCATTTGGAAAACAAAAATTGTAGTCTTAAAAATCTGTGGTCGTATATATATATAAGTTTTTAAAAAGCTAATTGAACAATGCAATACCTTTGAACAATGACCCTACATTAAACTAAATGTCTGGATATTACTTTAGACAGTTTATCATCCATGTGTATAATTGAAAGGAAAAGTTTACACGAACAATATGAGATTCGTCAAAGTATAATTAATTGTGCAACATGGTTATTCGTGTATTACTTTACAACATGACTTAACGTCTAACACAAAAACAAACAAACAAACAAAAAAGACAAAGAAAGGAAAATGCAAACCTAAAACAAGATATTATCTTTTCTCTTTGCATGTAAAGGTGCACATTTTTTGCCGAAGGAAAGTAGTATTTTCAAATGCAATTACACTTTACGACAATCAATAGTTTGAATTGGGTGGACCACCTTAAACATACATTTCAAAGTACAGGAAAAGAAGTTATACATTGTAATTAACCTACTCGTAACAAGTACGGTACATAAAAGAAATTGCACAATTGCTACAAAAAATAAAATATGGGTCTATAGAGTATGAAACTTAAATGAAGTAGGTTATCATAAAGATATGGATATATATGAATATGTTAAAAAAGATTTTGAGGATAAGTATGAGAGGCAGATTTTCTGCAAGGTCTACTATATTTTGAGCAAGTTGGTTATTGCTGTCAACCTTACCCTTATAAAAGTATGATATTCTTTGAACCGACTGAACAGCATAGCTAGTAACTAACAGTTAGGAATGCCAGATTTCAAGACTACGATTTTTAACAGAGGGGGGAAGGAAGATATGTAATATTCATAATTTACATATAACAAACACACATAAGCCTCCCCAATGGTCTAGTGGCTAGCGCGTGCGTCTTTGGTGCACATGTTCTGGGTTCGATTCCTGGTGGGAGTGTACGAAAAATTAATTTAACAATCATTCAGCTTAATTAATTATCCATCTCATTTAGCCTAAACGGCATAGCAATGAGAAGTTAAAAACTAAAGTCTCATTTCATTTCAACAAACACATACATGGTTTCACGCAGTAGCATAGAATAATGTAAGGAAACTGGAACAGTTTCATTTAAAATAATTGCAACACATAAAACGTAAAAAAAGTATATTGCAATTAAGGATGGAAGCTCATACGGTTTGGATCCCATGTTGAACTGTACATCCTTGTCTCTTGTAGCCTCGGTGCTGGAAGACACGCTAAACTCGAATTCAATCAACCAAGGATATCACACAAGTCTTTGTTGCCTTTTAATTGCATCTTCACCCCTCGAGTTTCAGGTGTCATTTTCCTATGTGCATGCTGTAATACCAGGTTTTCATTTACTGTTAAAGACTGTCTAGACCGTTATATAGGGCATAGTTACTGTGCAAGCGTGAGGACAGCATTCACATTATTGATTACCGATTTTTTAAAAAATGCACTGTGGAACATTTGGATTGAAAAAGGAAAATTTGATGTTCTGAAGGGATTTTATGCTGCTTCAGGTGGGAAACATTGACCGGAAATCAAAGACAAAGATTTTTCTTTTTCCGATCCCGAAATACGCTATCGAATTTGCCAATTGTTTATCATCAAAACAAACACGTGTGTCGTAACTGAACATATGTGTTGTCAATTGTTTATTGTCAAAACAAGCACATGGCTCCTTTAGACCTGCCATCTACTGAGACAATACATTTACTAAGGAGAAATACTAGAACTAACTCTTGTCTTGCATCCACTAAAAAACTTCATCATCGCCAGGATTAATACGTCTCTAAATAAAGAATACGTTTTCATGGCATCCCCATGAATGTCACTGGAACACAAGGAGTTAATAAAGACTTTACATCAATCTCACATCCTTTCTTATAGGTTCAAAGAATCCTTGCAGGAAAATCGAAATATTCACAACCACCTGGAAGTTGTGATTTTATTAATTAAGAGTTAACTTCTGTTTTTGACATAAGTATATCACGGTTGATGGAAACCATTATTTTATCGAGATGGTGTTGACAGACGAAGACTAAAATGCTAGAACCAAATTATCCTTAAACATAAAGTTAGGGTGCCGATTATTTAGGAAAAAAAGCAAAACAAGCAACTTCGCACTAACTTATAAACTTTTTAAATATGTGTAGGACTATCATTTCTTTTATTTATTAAAGAAAAGAAAGAAATCGTTTTACGAGCAAATAAGAAAGAATAACGTACAATGTGATAGAAAAATGTAAAACTTACTGGAAAAACTACGATCTGGGAACTCTAGCAACAGCTGAGAACATCAATCCCGGGATATTCTTAACTATGCTGAATACTTATTCCATTTTTATAAAAATCTTAGTGATTTACATGGAAAAATATTCCTCTCTTTCCTTTTAAATGAACTGCAATCTTCATGTTTTGATTTTATTGAGTCCTTCTAAAACTCCACTTAAACATCCCTTGCTCTATGAAAATTAAAGTCTATGATGTCTAAATTTAAAATTTAAGAATGAACTTAAGAAGAAATTGGGGGCACGACACGGTCATTCAGTGGGAGAGCACTTACCTTTATTGCGTGGAGTCCCTGGTTCGATACCCGGAAAAGTACGCTTGTGGTGGACAACATTGTGTCCGTGGGTTTTCTCGGGGTACTATTGTTTCCTGCCACATTCTCATTCCAACGATTCTTCCATCATCATTCACTTGTTTTAATCATTGTCTCTTTAACAAAAAAAAAGTTAAAAAAAGTAATAGAGCGCTACCCCTGGTACGACGAGACCCTCGTACGACCACAGGGAATGCGAGTTTTGTGGTGCACAACGTTGTGTCCGTTTGATTTTTCGGGTTATCCTGTTTACTCCCACATTTTCTTTCTATCAACTGTAATTCCTCTCATAATCACTCACTTTCATTAAAATATCTGTCTCCTTTAGAAAAGCCCCACACTGAGGGACCACATGGGCAAAAGTAGGTGTTGCAAATTAGTTTTGACCGGAGCAATTTAGCTCCTTGTTCCCTCAGTGTACGCCAGTGGTTCTCAAACTTCTCGATAACGCAGACGTCCTGTTCATTCGGAAAGTGATCTGCGGACCCCTTGCAATGCTATCTTAAATTTCACATGGTATTAAAAAATATATATACTAATTATAATTACCACTGACAAGAAAAATAAAGTAATAAGTAATTTATTCTAAAGATACATGATTGTTTCCTAATGAACAAAAATTTCAATTGAAAATACAGTAACTTTCACGACTGAAAATCAATGTCTTTTCTTAAAAGGAATTCCACTTGATAAACAATGTTCTAAAATGTAGTGTCACTAATGTGAGAAATGAATTTTTTTGTATTTTTTCCATAATTGCATTGAAATCTGGAATAAGTTTTGTCACAATCAATATTAGATCAATTTCCACATTAAGACGATTTCGCTTTCAGGTTTTAATACTGCAAAGAGCAGAAAAGGTCTGCTCACATAAGTAAGTGGTAGGGAAAGACATCAAATGTTGCAATTCCTTTTTAGACAACTTTTCATACTCACAGGGCACAAGCAACCAAAAGCTACAAAGTTCATTTTCTTTGATAATATTTTGGGACGGGTTTCCTCATTGTTTTCTTAGAAATCCCAGAATTGGGGGGGACTTGATGTTTATATGCATAGGACTGACTAACATTTACATCCTTTAAAAATATATATATATATATATTATTATGACACTTCAATTTTTAGGCGACGCGAACCCCCTGGCTAGGTCTCGCGGATCCCTAGGAGTCTACACACCCCACTTTGAGAACTACTGGTGTACGCGAAGCTTTACATCTACGGCATATTTTGACCTAAATGAAGTAGAATGTTATCACATCACTGACTGTTCGTAGTAGGTGCATTAACGTCGGACGTAAAATTGAAAAATTTCATTTTTCATTTACAATTGACTTTATTTCTTTTATTTATTTTTAGAACTGAATATATGTTTAAAGTATATTCTGTATTATTTAGTTTTTGTTTCTTTGTTTTTAAACTTATCATTCTAAATTTTTGTAACGAACAAATTCAAATTTAAAATTAAAGGCATTGTAAATTAATCTCGAACAACGAGGTTTTGGGTAGCGTTCATTTCTTAGAACGAATTAACCACATTGTACTTCAGAATATAATGCAAAAACACATAAGTTTGTGAGCAACGCAAGTATGCAAACCTCAAAAGATTTACGAGTTACGGGTTGCATAAAAATTTGCGTGATTTTTGTTTAGATATTCCTAATTTTTATAAAATCAATACGCGTCAGTCTGTCATTCACGCTAATTTCTAATAGTTCACAGTCAGGTTAATAGTTATTGTTAGCTGAGCTGCCTTCCACCTGACGGCAAGTTAATTGATAGAGTATAGGCAAACCGAAGGCTTGGGGAACTAACTAACTCTATGATCTATGGAACCCAGGGGTTCAATGCCGCGTTCGCAAAAACTCTCTATTGATTTCTATCCTTAGCCAAATGGACCCACTTTCTACTTTGTGTTCCTATTTCTGCGAGATTCATCTTAATATTATGCTCAGATCTGCGCCTAGGTATTCCTAATGGTCGTTTTCCGAATGGACTTCCATTTAAAACTTCCTACTTTCTTCCATTTTGGCTACATGACCTTCCCCATCTGAGCCTCCTAGACTTGACGACCCTAACAATGTTTGGTAAACGATATAAATTCTGCAGTTCCTCGTTTAGAAGTTTCCGCCATCTTGTTTTCAAATACTTTCAGTCTATGTTCTTCCCTCAAAGCGACCATGTTTCGCAAGGAAACTATAACTACTGAAGAAGAAATAAAATATGAAGACAATGGACGGAATGTTCATTTACAGAATGTGTGACACAGCTCGTCAGAGGTCGAATACTTTGAACGCCAAGGAGCTGTTCTTTCGTTCGTGATCAGATTTTCAGTTTGTATATAAACGTATTTTACTGTGTGTGTGTGTAAGTTTGTTCTTGCTTCCCTAGTGACCTATGGGTTTTCACGGCTCTTGGAACTGACCATAGCATGAAAAAGTTAACGGTGTATCTTTAAATAAGGATTGGCTGCTTTGGTGCTGCCGTAGGGTGAATGAACTCCCAGCAAGAAAAGGAGCGGCAATGAATGCATCGAGGTCTCTTTCATTAGTGACCTCCTCCATGCTATCGACGACCTTGAATATGTGAAGAATGTTTTCAACAAAATACCACTGCAGCAAGTGGTACAGCACGACTCCTGTACCATGTAACTGTGAGTTCCAATACCTAACACCATTTATTTTTAGATTTTTCCAAACTCATAGTTTAAAATTCAGAATAATAAATTTCTGCACATATATCAAATATTTATACAGCCCATAAATACGAATATTATGGTTATTTTTTCTGGTATTTTTATAATTTCCATTGACGAACACTGGTATTTAATTGCAAATGAAATGTTTTATCACTCTTCTTTGCTGACACACTAAGGAATATGAAATATCTTCTGGCACAAAAACATACTTAGACCTATGGATAGTAATGGTGTACGAAAGTGCGTTTCGCGGTTTTAGCACCCTCTCTTCAGGAATACACACTTCGTGAAACAAAACAAACAGATGTTTGTACAAACAAGAGATATTCATGCATACAACACGCGGCAATTAAACGACATTTACGAAGTACAACAAAATTACTCCAAGTACCAAAAAATGTTTATTTAAATTGTACGAAACTTTATAATATGTTACCATCACATTATAAAGAGGTAAATTTTAATACTCAAAACAAAATTCGTACTCTGTTACTTTCTAAAGCATATTATTCAGTTTAGGAATTTGCAAATGATAACGATGTATGATGTAATGATGTGACAAATTTAACATGTGATGTTTGTTTTAATTTTGTATTTCAAATGGTGTAATAAGCTGTAATTACAATTTGCATTTATATACTTGACAACTGTAGAACTTATAGGAGATACTCTCCATATTGTGTCAAGACAGGCAAAATAAATAAATAAATAAATATGAACATTTACTGTAATCTGAAAGAATATGAGGTTGAATGCCTGAACCCCGCTTGAATTTCTGCGTACACCACTGATGGATGATATAGTTTCTGCGTTCCCATTTCCTTCTTTGTTGATAATCTCGGGGAAAATGAGAAAGTAGAAAATTTGGTACTATTGCGATTTATAACAACACTGAAAGTCTAGGCGACTGGTGGGCTTCCTTTAGCTTCACGGCTAGCGTAGTTACATTCAGTGAGCAAAAGCATAAGTTCAAGCCCTACTGGGAATAAAACGCCTTGAAAAAAAATCCGAAATACAAATTTAGAACCCTCTTTAAGTATCAGGTTCCGTCTTTTATACCTCAATGTTGCATAAGAAGGTAAACAACAACAACAAAATGATGAATAGTTGCTAAACTTCAAATTTATTTTATCAAAAATAGTTTGCTCTGTTCCGAAATAATGACGTCATGGAAAGATAATAGGCGGCTTTTTTTTCATATCTTTTATGACAATTTCAAGCAATAAAAATATACTGTATGTGTATTTGTGCGTTTAAATAGACTATACTTACATGCAATGGTGTCATTTAAATCACTGAACAACCGGTTCTATGATCGATATACGTAGTAAGTTGGCTTAGCATTAATATTTCTACGTGATTATATATTTATTATTATTTATTCCACTAGTACTAGTATAACACAACCAGCGAACGAGTGCGGGCGGCCGGTTTTGGAACTAAAATGCAAGCAGCAGTGTTTCTAACCGGATTACTTGTAATCAATCTATCACAGTTCTTTCTGTCTTGTTCGTAATAAAACACTTAACGCATATGCTCAAGTCAGGGGCGGAGCGATCGGGGTCTTGAGTAAGAAAATTCTTTTGCATTGACATCATATTCGGATGTACTTCAAAAATTAGGTGAGAGAGAGAACTGATAACCTTTCACCGCCACCCTCCTAACCGTCTCCCCAGGGATCCTGGGTCCACCCCCTGATTGAGATGGTGCATAAAGATAATTTTGTCTAATCTCTGTCATTATTTAGCATGGTTTAGTAATTTAAAAAAAAAAATATTTCTGCCACACTTTGAAAACTTTCAAATAAAGTTTTCAAAATGTGGCAGAACTATCGCTTTTTTTAAAAATACTAAACCATTCTAAATAATGACAGGGATTAGACAGTTATTTTTATGTACCATCTCAATCAGGGGTGGACGCAAGACCCCTGGGGAGACGGTTAGAAGTATTGCATTGACGGCGGAGGGGGAAGCGATTAAAATGGGGTGTCTGATAATTGAAGGTTCCCTATAACTCCAGTAAAATTCAGACAAAATCTCTGAATTACGTAAAAAAGAAAACATACATGATACATTTTCAGGGTAACTCTTACAGCCATTACGTTATTCTAAGATTAATGCTACTTCTGAAATTTATTAGAGCGAATATGTATTTGAATAACAAAACGACTTCCATAAGTTTTTCAAAGTACCAAGTTTAAAAAGAACGAAGTTTGGCTTCCATTGTTATCTCATTGCTCAAAGATACCAGTGATGAAGTAATTGGCTGGAAATCAATCGGTCGTTTCTTACATCAATTTATAAAGAAGATGAGTGCCAGTGTTAGATATGTCAGTTCAGTATTTTTTTAAAAAAGCCACCCAACCTCTTGCAACCATGCGTAGCGCATTTTAATACTTACACTTGAAATAAAAATACAACTGAATAAAGACGATTGACTTTGCCTTTGAATTTCATATGTGAATAACAATATAGGACTTTTCAGATAGAGGACAGGGAGGAGCAGGTTTTATTAAACAAGACCGTACATCTGATATGTTTGAACTATAGGCAACTTGTGTTTACGGGCTAAACTCAGTCCTCTGAAGTCAATCGACAAGTACCTTTAAGATGTTCAACAGAATAACGTATCAGCATTATTATATACTACAGACACAAATATAACACTAGGCTCCCAAGTTTCAAAATTATATTGTTTGTGAAAACAGTTAGTAGATTTAATTCTTTGTGACCTGATAGCTAAAACCTGAGAGAAATTCAGAGTTAGTTCAGAGGTAATTTCTTTCCTCATAAATAAAATTTACTGTGTGCTGAAGCAATGATACTTACTCTTACACTACCCATACGCTGATGTTTTATCAATACTTTTATTCGAACTCTACCAAAGGGCTGGATTTCTATAATGATCCTAAAAGAAGGGTGCACTGAACCAAATTGTACAAATCAATCCCTAAAGGCAAGCTATCCAATCCCACAAATCTTTAAAAAATGAAGGAAAAATTTCTTCACCTCCTTTTCCCCCAAAGGGTTCACATTTCTCGAACAAAAAAAATGAAATTTCTTTATTTTAACGTCCCATGATTTATGTTGTTTATGCTAGAGGAGACAGATGATTAATGAAAGTGAAGGATTGTAAAATTAACTTTTGTTCTCTCAATGGGAATCAAACCCAGAACTACATACAATAAAAGCACATGCGCTGGCTAATAGACCAGCGGAAAGGACTTTCACAGTTCTCGAGAGGAAACGTTTCGAGATTCCTCCCTGGTTAAAACTCCAAAAAATAATTTATTTGTCAATCGATAAACATACACTTAAACAGCAGCATCATGAGCCTTAACCTTAACTTGATTTAAACTTACAGTTGCAAGATATTGCGCAGAACTCTAAGCTATCAACCCAAAATTAATCTTTTATTCACTGACATTGTCATTCCTGCGTTTAACAGGCTGCTACTGTTTTATAATGAAATCGAATAAAACGTATTCAATTTTTATACAATCTGCTTAATACACGGTAGAAGCTCACTGAATTGTTAACTGTGCTATGTTGTTCTTAAATTGGTAATTTCCATTCATAAATCACTATTCACAATACATCTGCATTACTTCAGGGATGGTTCACTACAATACATATATATAAGTTACGGCGTTTTTTACTAAGCGTAAAGAGATTAGACTATGCACAACATCTAAACTGCAACTTTAAAAAACCGTTGGATACACTGCAAAGTGAAACTCTTCGCTCCCCTGTCCCTCCGCGCTTGCCAAGAAACTAATGTAAACACAACAGCAGCGCCATCCTCCCAAAACCGCACAGCTATCCTGGTCAGGTTATAACAATGACTAGGATTAAGTCATCTAGCATCTTTATATTGATATTAGTCTTTGGCTAGCTGAAGCCTTCGCTTACAGACCCCCGCATTTGCTCGGCCTACGGCCTTGCACCTCTCGTATCTCTAACATATATCTAATCCTAATGTATTTTGAGATATGGCCATCTTAATACCAAAAAGTGCAACCCCTTTCCTTTTTCTTCCTGTTCAAGGAAAACATCAAAAAACGCTGAAACATGTTTCTACTCTTCAGAGATTGCAAAATATGATCAAGTTATTTTAACAAAAGCAAACCTTACCCTTTTTAAATTCCCTTCTAAGGGAAATGTTAAAAACGCTGAAACACATCTCTAATTACTTTAAAATAAAGGGCTAAATACCGATTTTCATGACTTTTCATTTCCTTCCAGGGAAAATTTCAAACAATCCTCAATACATCTTGAATTATTTTAAAAGAAATCTAAATACCATTTCATTTCTCTAACATTAATGAATTTCGGGATATGTCCATCGAATTATAACAATTGTAACTTCACCTTTTTTCTTCCCTTCTAGAGCAAATATCAAAGAACGGTGAAACACGTGTCTTATTACTTTAAATGAGAACTCCAAATACCGAATTTTATGCCTCTAACTTTAAGAGATTCCAAGATATGGACATCTTATTATAATAATTGTAATGCTCACTCTTTTTCCCCCTTCTCATCTCCTTTTCTTCCCTTCTAAGTCAAATTAAAAAAAAAAAAAAAAACGCTGAAAGACGTTTTTAATTATTTTAAATGAGAAGTCCATATATCCAATTTCATGTCTCTAGCCTTCAAAGGTTCCAAGATATGGTCATTTTAAGATAATATTTGTCACCCTTCTTCCCCGTCGAATTAAAAAAAAAAAAAAAAAAAAAACTTCCTTAATGGAACCTCACGCCGCGAATATTATGTTCTGCCCAAATTTAAAGTCTAAATTAAGTGGTTTGACTGGGTGATGATCAGTCAGTCAGGATTTCTTCGTTTATATACAGAGACTTTATTGATTGATTTTCGAAAATAGTATTGAAAAAAGTATTATTAAGTACTGGATCTAGAAGTGAAAAGACATTTCAACAACCGGTTCCGGTAAACAGGCTGAATGACATAACTACTTACAACTATTCAACACAATTTGATTCCTTTCTACCAATATATGTTGGAAATTGTTGTAGAACTTTACACAGTGCTCTTTTAATTCTATTGTTTTTTCGTTAATATGGGGTAGTATTATTAAATTCTTGAATAATTCATTATTTGAATATAAGAATTATGGCTTCGTCGAATATTCGCTGTTGGAATAATTTGGATACCAAATAATTAGCAATTATTCGGATAACATAATTATTCGATAACTTAAGAAAAATATTCAAATAAATAATTCAAATTCGAAATATTCGAATAATTTTAACAGCATTAACATGGACAATGTTTTGTTACTTATTCTATATAAT
The DNA here is from genome assembly GCF_964235325.1 of Thermobia domestica. Classification (NCBI taxonomy): domain Eukaryota; kingdom Metazoa; phylum Arthropoda; class Insecta; order Zygentoma; family Lepismatidae; genus Thermobia; species Thermobia domestica. The sequence continues at coordinate 65,098,438 of NC_137454.1, forward strand.
GAAATCGAACATATGCTACTGTCGGTTACAATAACACTTTACATGTTCTTTTACTCGAACAAACAGAGATTTATTTGAATCCTTTATATATCTATTTGGAAATACTGAAGATCTGTCATTGCCACATGGTTAAGATAATCATAGCATATAATCGAACTTCCAAATCCTGTTGGAAATTCAATGTCTCGGGTATACAAATAGCGGTTAAAACACTTTAAGAGTACATTATGTCGTCCATGACCTTCACGTTACATAAGAACGTAAAGCATAATTAATTAATTGCAGAAACATTGGCCGAATGCAGAAAAGTCAAATGCAAGCGGTGTGAAGTGGATATGATATAAGATTTTTTGATATTATTTATCATTTAAACCATTAATGAGCAACGATTAGTTTCTTGATGCAAACATTCTGCATATCTCAAGTGCAACCTTCATGATATATAAGAAAAGTGTATCAAGAACGTCACGGTTTTCAAGCATCCACCAGCCCATGCTACAACAGACTCAGTTCTGACCCAAATTTAATGACAAAAGCATTCTACAATTTGTTTTTTCTTTCACGAAATGTAGTAGAAACACCAAAACGTGTAGAAAACATTTCATCGAATCACTTCTAGACTTATATTGATGATGATGATTAAAAAAAAAAAAAAAAAAAAAAAAACCGGAAGAACACTTTGCCTAATTTAGTACATGAATTGCAAGTTTGAGAAAACATGTTCTAAAACATTATATGTTAATCTAGTTTACAACAAGATATTCATATTGTATTGAGGATTTGGCTTCTTGACAATGAGGTGTTAGAGGATATTCATAGATATGTGGGAGTGAATATCTAGTTAATGTAACTGTTAACACACAGTTCTTGTTGAGAGGTATTCCAAACCCAGTTGTCAATCCAATCTATTCTACTGGACTAGTAGTTCTGTCTTATTTCTGCTAGGCAAATAGGATAGAACCTGTCTTCGGGGCGAACACCTACACATTCTTACGAATTTGGAATCATGAGTTCGATTTCAGTATCCTTTGAGAGTTCACTACTTCTGCACGACTGCTCGGGAGGAATATGAAGGAATTTGACTTTGTCTTATATCTAAAGCGATACGATTTCTTGATTTTAAAATTGTTAACATTAGAGGTGACCTAAGTTTTTATCATATAACATTAATTAAAATGCATATCCTACGGGGAGAGAGGGGATTCATAAATATGCTCAAATAGAGTATCTCTGTAGTTCCTAAAGTTACGCATCTTATCAAAACTCCTTATTAAAAATGACACATGCTCCAATGTTTTCGAAAATTCCACTTCTAAACGGGAAGGCACACATTTTGTATTCAACAAATGCACAAAGTGAGGAAATAGTTGGACCTTTAAAATTAATTTTTAAACATAGTATTTGGATTGACCTGGGTATTTATTACACTTTCGACTCAAATAAGGACCATAAAAGGTGGGATGTCGTTCATATGTACAGGTTGTTATGAACTATACCGACAAACTGGAAGAGGGATTTCTCACATCAAAACACGACAAATCTTTGTAAGGATATGTGGGGAAAAGTGCATAGTTTCAGAGCTAGGGCTATCCGAAATTGTGAAAAAGCCCAATTTCTATATGCGGTATTTCAAATTCGAAAAACTGTCGAGTGCTGTTCCATATTAGCGTACAGCAAGTCCTATATAAGCAATCCAAAAATACATATTTCATCAATATTCAATAAGTGTGCAAAATATTTCTTACAGGGTACAATTCCCAGACATGCTTTTGATAGAATTCTCAGATATGGTCTGGGTGCAAAGTGGGTTCAAAGTAGACAAAATGTAAGCCTATAAGCCTATTCAGCAATAAAAACGGAAGGCTTCGGTGCCGTAAAAGTAAACTTCTTTCTACTTTCGCGAAAAGAATATTACATAAAAAAGGATCGAAAGGGTAGAAAATATTTTTTAAGATTTCTCTTTTACTAAAAGGATCAAGGAAAAATATCTTCCAGAAAAGATCACTGTATTAATATATATATCACAAAACTCTATTAACGGAATTCCATTATGATAATTTACACGATAGAAAGGAATTAATAGATAACATTCCTCTACAAAATAATTTTATGGCTTGTTTGATAGTCAGGACCTCACACATTTTATTAAATTATAATATAAGGAAACAGTTTACGAATGCAATAACCTTTTCACTGTTGTAAATAAATTTTTTTTTCTCATCAAAACTCGCCAAAAATAAGGATTGCTAAAAAACAAAGCTTAGTGATATTATGATGTCGACTTTGAGATGAAGATTGAACATTATACATCTATATTTAAAAAAAAAAGTATATTATAATAACAAGTGAGACAATATATTTTGTAAATAATGCTGAACTACTGACTTGCTATGCAAATATGTAGTTTCAATACAAAAGTAATTCAAAATAAATATGAACTGTTATAGGTATGGTTACGGATTGCACTTTATTCATGTATTATTCACTTATAACGCAGCTATGTATTTATTCGTTATTGTGTAATGTTTGAATGTATATACAACTTTGTTACATTTTTCTATAATATATTTTCTTTTTTTTCAATCATCTGTTCTTAAATGTATTAAACACTATTACCAGAATAATGATAAAATTATGTTAATGTTGAAATCTGTTCTTGTCAAACAGTATTACCAGAATAATGGTAAAATTTACTGTAATACATATTGTAAAAGGAACAATAGCTCTGAAATAGGTAATAATGATAATTAAATAAAACAACGGATGAGAGTTTACCTTCAAGCATGTCAGATTCAAGCTTTGTTCAGGTCAATGTCAACTATTGATTGACACATGTCTCATCTTTACATAATATTATGGTTAAAGAAAAATCAGAGTTTAATAGTTACTCGTAATTTTGAGCAACGCCTCATTAACATATTCCGTACTGTTGTCTTGCTAATGTCGTAATGAAAACAATTTGATAACTATACTTAACTATCATTTTTATGTTAACGGGTGGCACGGTTATCATACAGAATCAATTTTTATGTTTACAGAAATGGTTTTTCTCGAGTTTCTCGAAAACTATGCACCAGGATATTTTATTCAGCTCAATGAGAGCTATCATTGGTATATATATATATATATATATATATATATATATATATATATATATATACAGGGGTAAAAGTGAATCTGAAAAGATAGGGAGACGCATGACGTCACGCCGTCCCCGTGCCTCTTTGCCCATTATATTTTTTTCAAAGTGGAGGACGCCACAGATATATTCGAGAAGTGAGGGGACGGAGTTCCCCCGCACTTTTACCAATATATATATACTAGGGTCAATTACCCGCTTCGCTGGTTAAAATAAGAAGAAAAAATATAAATATGTTCTGTTAGTCAATCACTTTATACTATTGCCGAAGCGCTCTCTGATATCGGTCATTTTCGATTATTTTATATTTATCTTCCCTTCTCCCAAATTTCGGGGCTGATTTTGGATTTAAACGGCATCGGAGGTGTCACTGTTCATCTTAGCGACCCCGAAAAGTATGAATTCGACACTAATATCGGTCATTTTCCACCATTTTTATATCTCCCCCTCCCCTAAGTTACACCATCAAGGTGAAATGATAAAAAAACATCCCGGGTCCGAACCTCATCTATATTAAAAATTCGATCGAGATCGGTTGCGTGATTCAAAAGTTATTAAGTCACAAACACAGTGACTTTCAATATATATAGGGTGTTTCAAAACAACATCCGACTACGTTTGGGAGGTGATTCCTGACACAAAAAGAAGACAAAAAGCATAGAGCATCCTGGGTGCACAAATGCTTCCTTTCGGAGTTATGGGCTGCCGAAAACACGAAAAAATGAACTTTAAAGGTCCACAGCTCCAAAACTATGGGACCTAACGTAGTCGGGTCAAGGTTCACTTAGGAACTAATATCTGCCCTATCCAAATGTCCAATTTTCAATATCTTGTGGTACTTCCACACCAGTTTTTATAGAGGTAGTTGGAGAGTACTTCAAAGTGTGTGCTCATAATCAATCTCCCTCTATAAAAATTGCTTCGTGAATACTTTAGGATTCTGAAATATATATTTTTGGATAGCACACATGTTAGTTCCTAAGTGAAGTCTTGATCCGACTACGATAGGTCCCATAGCTTTGGAGCTATAGACTTGTAAATTTAATTTTTTCATGTTTTTGGCGGCCTATAACTCCGAAAGGAAGTATTTGCGCACCCAGGTTAGCCTATACTTTTTGTCTTATCTTGCTGCCAGAAATCACCTCCCAAACGTTGTCGGTCTTGTTTTGAAACACCCTGTTAGTGTACGCGCCTTTGGCGTGGGAGACTCGGGTTCAATTCGCGGCGGGAGCTCATGTGGTTAGGATTACACGTTAAAACTGTAGGTTCATGTCTCATATAGCGTCGGTGTTGAAAGGACGCTAAACTAAAAATTAAATGAAATCAATATATATCATTTTTGAACATTTTTCTTGTTAAACGTTAAGAATGTACTTAGAATTAATTATACATTATGAATATTAGAATTTTGCGAAATCGAGATGCGAAAGTATCTGAAGACATTAACCGAGATAAATTAAATAACTGATCAAATATAATGGAAGAATAGGCTCCTGTAAACAACATTAAGAAAATTTTAGGTCTCTGGGTGAGAATGACTCCTTTTCAGCACGCTTCGCATGTGGTAACCACTATAAAAAGATTTATAGTTATCCTTGACGGCATGTCTATAATTTTTTGCAAAAAATGACCGTAAGCACTAAATCTTATTTACTTAGCGGACTGAGACTGAATGATATATAGTACTTCGAATGTCAGTTGATATCACAACTATTACCACAGAGAGGAAGGAATATGTTCTTTTTCACATATTACTAAAGCACTTTAATGTTTGCCCGCACTTAACAGAACACGGAACAGGCATTATTTGTTTTTTTTTCCTGCTTTTTTATCTCGCAAATACTGTGTTTCTGATCTTAGTCATTTGGCTGTCGTTATATACATACCTACATATAGGGGTAATCTTATAAGGTTATTCCACTTTGATCACCGTTACCTTTTTAAACGTGCAACGCCCTCGAGTTGCCCGTTTGTCTTCCATCTCTTAATGTATCACATGTTCCCTTTCCCCTCTTTTCTCTATATATGTGTGTATGCATTATTTCTTGTTCTCCATTTTGATATCACTAACATCTGCAGATGAAATGATGAAGTGTCTAGAAAGAAATTATCCCTTTATTTAATTTTCCATTAGTTTTTTTTTTTTTTTTTTTAATCTTCATACCACAAAGCCATGTTAAAAGTGGGTCATCGTTGACAATCCTATACATTTATATATAAAAGTGTTCTTGGGAAAATATCTATAAAAATAATTCTCATATCTAAATCTAAATGGTTTACTGTGCACAATATTAACTTGTGAACTACATTTTGAATTGAAATACTCAATGTTGTATATATATAAGAATTTCCGATACATATTAAGGTCACAGAGATCTTTCAGTTTCCGACTATTATTATAATTTGATCAATATATTACGACAATGTTCATCAAACGGAGGGGGGTCCAACCAAATAATTTCAGGTATCTGTATACACATCTTAATATGAAAAATGTATGGTTTTGCATAATATCCTGCTCAAAGGGAGAGGGTTGAAACTCCAAACCTCTTTCATACGGCACTGTCACTAACATATAGTTTACTGATTCCTGAAAAAGAAATACTTTAGGGCGTATAATTTCATATCTGAACAATTTATGTATTTTTCAAGTAATTTATGCATTTTTCAAGTAATTTAAACACAAACAAACTATTTGCTGAGCAGAACAATATATTCACCAACACTTTGGCTTCATCAGACACCATCAAATACTCATCAGATAGTGTCTGATGAAGTCAAAGTGTTAGTTGGTGAAACTGTCACACGTATGTAGTTTTTAAATGTGAATATACTGTTCTGCTCAACAGAAGTTTGTTTGTGTTTAATTATATACTAAGCAAAGCTTCTACTTATGAAAAATATTACAAATAATTCAATATTTAGATAACGTAATTTTATTTTTTTTTTAATTCAAGATTTTGATACTGATACTAGATAATCCTTTAGAAATAAAATAGATATGATACATCTTTATTTACGTATATTTATTTTTCAGCATTGTAAACAACAAAACCTAGAATAAATTAAACACTGGTTTTATTACATGAACAGTATAGTAAGCTGACTTATTATTATTATTATTATTATTATTATTATTATTATTATTATTCAAATGATACTAGTAATAGTGGTTAGGATTAAGTCATAGCAAGCACGTAGCCAGGATTTCGTAATAGGGAGGGTGGTGCTGTCCGTAACGAAATACTTTTTTTATTTTTTAATCACACTTGCGGCTCGAACATTCCAAACTATTTTACTGGCAACATATATTTGTTCATGTAACCAGGATTTTGTAATGGGGCGGGGGGGGGGGGGAGTGACACGAAATACTGTGGTTACACACCAGAGGCTCGATCAATCTAAACTATTTTTATTAGGACAATTACATGAGGATATGTTACTAAGTAGTTTAATAACAAACTATGAAGAATCTCGAGTAAGATGCCGCGAAATTGAAAATATCTTTAACAAGTGTAACTAGACTCTATGTTGTCAGGTTCATATTATTGGTGATTATGGGCATTTCTTAAGTTCTACGTGAGAGTTTATCGGCATTTCTTAAGTTCTACATGAGAGTTTATCTTATTGAACCGGTTTATCGATCGTCATTTGTAGTCCATAGATTAGCATGGAGCTAGATGGAATTCAGAATGTTCCAATTACAATAATATCCATTTTAAACTTTACTCCCCATCTTTTCCTCCACACAAAGCTCCTCATAAGAAAGAGTAACTAAAGGCTTTTTATTTTTAACGCTGATTCTTCTTTTTCTCGTTTCTTTTTATTTCATCCTTCCTTAATTTTTTCACTTCTGGTCTCGAAGGGGGGAAGGGTTCGGACCCACCCCTTGGGTACGTGATTGGTCATAGGATCTTCATACTGATATTTTGAATATTGATATTCAAAAATAGTACTAGGCAAATAATTTTCTTTCGTAACCCAGGATCTAGAGCTGAGGAGACAATTTTATCAACTGGTTCCTGGAATCTGAAAGATTTTAACAACCGGTTCGGGCGGACCGGCTGAATAACATCACTGCCCCTATTGGCTCATAGCGGAAAGAAATTGGCCACTCTACCTCCCGCTCTACTGATTTACTAGCTTGTCTAAATATACGAGATAAATGAGCTATGGAGCACGGAGGGTTAATAGTAGAACGTCCATCTCTGTTCCCAGAGGTCTCTGGTTCCATCCAGCAAAGACCAAGTGAGATCCTGGTGAGCATCATGTTTTCTCGAGGTTCTCCCATTTTCTTCCACATTCTCTTTCCACCAAGTTTAACATAATAATCATACACCTTTATTAATCATCCATTTCCTTTATCTTATAGGGCATGAACGTGTGACGTCAAATTAAAGATTTTATTTCACTTCATTAACCCTGCAACCCTCGCGCGGGGTAAATATGCCCCCGGAGGGATATTTTTTTGTTTGGCTCTCCTAGACAGTTGGCAATTCTGACCCGGCCACCCTACTAGCTGTCTGTTGTATTGTCTACTTCAAGGCCAACAATTAGTTAGTTGTTTACTGCAAGATTTTTCGTACACAAAAAATACGTTTAATGTAAAGTGGGGTCACTGTGACCTCACGCGAGGGTTATTGATAGCTAACACCGCGCGAGTGGTGCAGGGTTAATGGATTTATACAACGTATATGGGACAGAACACTCAGACAAGACTTCTAAGGAAGTTCCACAGGCAGTCTTCGTGTGCTTACTGTGTCCACGTGGTGCTCTGTGGAGGTAAAGTGGGACCTCTTTCACACATTTACACTTCACATATCGACATTTTTATTCGTTACACTACCACATTACACGTATTTCCTTCATTATATTTTGTATTCTTATACTGCCATTTCATAATACATTTTCCCCCTTTCCCCAGTTTTGAGCCCTGCCTACCTGGGTACTTCACCCTCTTTCACTGTACGAATTTCTTTCCCGACTTTGACCTCTTCCCTATTTTGTAATTTTCTTTTCTCCAATTGTGACATTCACTTTCACATTCTTTTTTCCTTCTCATCTTTGTACGTTTATCTCTTACTTTCTTCTATACTTATCACTTCTTACCTTTTTCTTTCTGATCACATTTTTATATGGTACACTTTTCATTGCTTGGGTTCGATTTCCGGAGGGAGCTCATATGGTTTGGATTCCACGTTAATCAGTACGTCCACGTCTCATGTAGCCTCGCTGCTGAACGGGACGATAAACAGAAAATCAACTCAACTTTTTCATTGCTTGTGTAAATTGCCGGTAAACTGAAAATCAACTCAACTTTTTCATTTGTTTGTGTAAATTGCCGGTAAATCCTGTGGGGATGTTTTTTGGTTCGTGTTTGTCGTGCTTTACGTAAAGACGACATCTAAGATACTAAGGATTATAAGAAATATGGATGATTCGTGATAATAGAATGAGAAAGGGCTGTGGAAAACATATGAAAACACCAAGGTTTTATGGTGGCTCAATAACAAACCCACAATACCCGTCCTGGAATCAAGCTCGCAACTCTGTATGTTCCAGAAGTGAACATGTAAATAGAATCAATGAGTCACAAGGAGATCCACTTATGCGTTTGATAGCTCATTCCGCTGGTCTAGTAGCTACCGCGTGCTTGATCCTTGTTCGATTCGCATTGAGTGAGCATCAATATTTAAACTCATTACAGTGATACGGATTTCATATCAAACTATAAGTTCACGTCTCATATAGCCTCGATGCTGAAAAGGAACGATAAACTTCTATAAACAGGCCATAATACCTTTGAGAAGGAACTCTACGCAAAATTAAAAAAATGTAGCTACATTTTCCATAAATATACGTAATAGGTGTAATTATTAAATTATATCACGTATGTTTTATAAATAAATTTTGCTTCACGGTATGACATAAACCATACCAAAATTATTATAACGTTCAAAGTCGTAACGAAAAAAAAAGTTTTATTACCCTTTTGGTCCATCAGGAGAAATAAAACTTTCATAACCATAATTAATTCTGCACTGAAACTAGAGCAATATAATGCCATTTACTTATGTAAATGCTATACGGAATTGGATTTTACATAATGCATAATTTCTCAGCGGGGAAAAAGGTAGTAATGCGTTACTGGATGCACCAACACGCTATTCCATGCATGGTTAACCACATATCTTACATATTAATATTCTTCGCTGGTGTTACATAAAAAAAAAAAAAAAAAAAAATACACCACACTGAATGATGAACCTGTAACAGCCTGAAACATGTTATGTAGAATAAGTTTATAAACTCATCAATTAAGAGTGCTTTGCACTTTTTTTGTTGCGAACCAAACAAGTTTTCAACATAAACAAGAAATGTACCTAACGTATTAGTTACAAGTAAAATGTGCGAATACTGATCACTAATTGGATCTCCGTCACGGAAGACTAGAACGTGTTTAGCGAGATCAATTCCAGGAAGAAAGATTTTACATAGTTTCTGCACTAGGTGATATCAACGTCAATTGAATGCCCATTAAAAAAACATGTAATAAGGTTAATTCCGCAACTGTTTATTCTACTATATACAGGATTTTAGATTCATTATTTTATTTTCATACACGTGGCTACACTAATTTTTAATCATCCAGTATTCAAAACCAGGCGATAAGTAATACGAATTTCTTTTTTTTTTTTTTTCTGGGGCTAAATATCCCACTACCATTCAAGGCCGTCCCTAAGCAATTTGCCGTCCCGTGCAATGACATTTGCCGTCCCATTTTCTCCAGAAAAAACAAATCTTAAAAGCCACGATTTTAAGTATGCAAAGTATGAAGGGTAGGCAGAAGCACTGGCACTCAGAAAGGCCTAAAGACTACAAATAATATCTCGTTGTGCTTGTTTCTTCTTTAAATAATAACCTATAATAACCTATTATGTTAATGAAAGAAAAAAACAAACACACCTGCAGAGGAAAGATGATAATCCTTTTTATAGACTTCAATATCGAGCTTCAATCTTAATATATCAGTTTGCAATTTTAGTGCAACTAGTAATTTTTTATTTCTTGATTTTCCTTTTACATCTGTAATTAAAAAAAAAAAAACAAACTTTTTCCCACCTTCAATGATAAGGAACTTCTTTGTGACAGGTCTTCGCTACTGTTCGAGAATGAGTTCTTGTATTTGACAACAATTAAGAAATTAATGCTGGGGTTTGTTTGACCATTTGCTTTAGCATTGTCCACGTGACCTTAAACTAATGTGACCTAAACATGATTTATAAATGTAGTATTGAAATAGGTCAGCTTAGTAAATTTAACTACCATCATCATGAAGTCTGTTTCCAACAAGAAATATTTATTATACATAATATAACTATGGCAGATTTTGCCGCCCCGTGCAAATACACATGTTGCACTTATGGTAGCGCCGGCTCTGCTATCATCTTGCATACTGAAGTCTGCTACTGGAAAGTTTGGAAACCAGCGTTCGGTATGTTTCGGACTTGCATCGTTAGCTTTTGCATATTGCGTGGAACGTGTTACATTTTACATGTGCAGCAACTTATTTCTTAACTGTACGGTTTGTAATGATTTGGTTTGGCTGAATTGAACTCACAAAGTGCAGAAGAGGTTGCAGAGAGAGAGAGAGAGAGAGAGAGAGAGAGAGAGAGAGAGAGAGGTTTGAGTGCATTGATTATGTGGCTCAACCACAATGTTGGAGAGATCTTTGTCTAGCATGTGCTCGAGTGTATATGCGGTGCGAGGCTTTGTTGCAATGCTCACAGGATTGTACCTAGGCTCGACTCTCTTCTCTTCTGCTCAATGTGCGGCTAGCCTTAGAGGCAGGCTATTAAGAATATCCATTTTTCTGCATGTACTTGTGAACTCCCCTCGTGATTCTACGGTTAGAGTACGCTTCTTCGACGCGGGAGACGCGGTTTTGATTCTCAGTGTGAGCTCATGTGTTTTAGATCCCATATACAGGATGTTTCAAAACAACGCGGACAACGTTTGGGAGGTGATTCTTCACACCAAGATAAGACAAGTATAGACCAAGATAAGATGAAAAGTATAGACCAACTTGGGTGCACAAATGCTTCCTTTCGGAGTTATAGCCTGCCGAAAACACATGGAAAATGAACTTTAAAGATTCATAGCTCCAACACTATGGGACCTACCGTAATCGGGCCAAGACTTCACTTAGGAACTAGTATGTCCCATATCCAAATATCCATGTTTCAGAATCCTGCGACATTTCCACAACAATTTTTATACAGGTAGTTGGCGAGTACTTCAAATTACCAGTATATGCCCGTAGCCAAACTCCCTCTATAAAAATTGTTACGTGAGTACGTTAGGATTCTGAAACATGTATTTTTGGATAGCATATATATTGGTTTCTCAGTGAAGTCTTGACCGGACTACGGTAGGTCCCATAGTTTTGGAGCTATGGACCGTTAAAGATTATTTTTTCGTGTTTTCGGCAGCCTATAACTCCAAAAGGAAGCATTTGTGCACCCAGGTTGGTCTATACCTTTTGTCTTATCTTGGCATCAAGAATCACCTCCCAAACGCTGTCGGTGTTCTTTTTGAAACACCCTGTATAAGCTGTAGGTCAACAAATAAAAATGGATAATAAACTTCAATTCAACCAACGAACACTCCTCACGGAAGCAGTGAGTACTAAAGATGGGTATTTTGCAATTGGAACCCACTTAGTTTTATGATTACACTCGATCGAGCTTTCGTTCGCTATCCAATGAGACTCGGCCTTGCTATCCTCAATAAGGGTCGCATTTGCTTGAACTCGTGTTCCCTCGGACTCGAGATCGCTATCCATTTGACTCCTGCTCATTTATTGATTTGAAGGCCGTCTGAGCCCAAGAGCCACATCTCACGAGTTCGGACATCTATGATAAGTACTCGCACAATGTCAACATGCAAGTGATGGCGCGTAGCGTATTACTAACGCTCTCGTCTTTGGTGCAAGAGGTACCGGGTTCGATTCCCAGTGGGGGTTCTCGGTCGAAAAAGTGTAAAAGCTTTTTTAAGCCCTGCATTCTGAGTGAGATTTTCTTCATTTACAGCACGTAAATGCAGGAATGGTACCTAACATTCATGTACCAGACCGCTTCTTTCTTCCCTTTTCTCGAATAGTGTGATCGCTGAGGGACTCTTCCTCATACACTACTGCTAACATGACCATATGCGAAAGCCCAGGAATCTAATACTGCTTAAACATATATATATATATATATAGTTATAAAGTTTCCTTTCTATGGATAAATAATCTGTAGTTGCAAGTCATTCTAACAGTAATTTGTTGTTAAACAGTCGCTTAAAAGGAAGTGTTTTGAGTAACAGTGAAAACGGATAAAATTGGAATTCGTAGTGATTTAATTCTTTTTCTCTGGAAGGGAAAAGAGCGAATGAAATTCATGAGAGAATTTTACCTACTTTGGGTGGCTCAGTTCTTCCTATGAAACTGTTCGACTTTAAGTAAATGAGTTTAAGCGTGGTTGAACAAGCATGGAAGATGCACCACCTCCTGAAGCAACGAAATCAGCTATGAGATCGAAATAATCGGTAAAGTCTATGATTTGGTTTTAGCGACAAACAAGTGAAAGTGCACGCGTTAACAGAAGCCACAAGCATCTCAACTGAGCGGGTTCACTTCATTTTACATAAATGGGTGCACCGTTTACTCACATGAGCAGAGAAAAACCCGTGTCGCTGAGTAATGGCCGAACTGAAATTTGAACTGCTTCCACATCCTGCCTATTCACCAGACCTAGCTTCTTCGGATTACCATATATTTCCGAAACTTAAAACTTCCCTGGCAGAACGAAAATTTGAGTCAAATGAAAGGGTCATACAGGAAGTAGACGAGTATTTTGAAAATCCCGAAGAAACTCATTTCTGCGAAAGAATCGCAATGCTACAAAAACGTCCCAAGTGAATTTAAAAATTCGGAACTGTTTTCTCTAATATGATCAAGTTACTTATCAAACCACTTTCATAGAGGTTCAGCAGCGGCAGCAAAACGGCCTAGTATATCCGCAGAACCCATGCGCAAATCATACACGTTCACTAGAACAAATGAATGACTCGTGATCTTAACGGATAACAAGTTTATTATTATTATTATTTAGAACAATGTTAACAGTATTGTTTGTATAACGTGACATTTCTTAGAAGACAGATCCAGTATATATACAATATAAAAGGGGAATCAGCAGAATAATTAGGTCAAGGAAAATATAATTGTCAAAGGATATTACATTTTGCATTGCTGTAACACGCATTCCTGTTACCGCTACAAAGAAATGTTACGTCATTGTAGCGTAAAAAGACTTATTTTAAATAGCTTCGTGATGGAATTAATGGATTGCAATAAAGAAGTCGTGAACACAACGGAACCTTGACGTCCGGTCAATAGCACAACACTCTTATTTCATATTCCATAGAAATGGAATATTATTACGCATTACAAATAACTGCTTATATAGTTTTTTTTAACGTTCCTTGTTTATAAGATGTAAGCTACTGGAGACCGTTATAATTAAAAGTGTCTGTTTTTGGTGCGATTATCCTGACTTCAATTCCCAGAATTTTCGGTGTTTTCCCAGTATCGTGAGCTAACTGGGGATCCACCTGAATTAAGTAGTAGCAATTTTGGGTCAAGAAACCCAAAAAGTAACGGTGGTGGAAACCAATGGAGCATAACCATCTATAAATATCCCTTCTGCAACAAAACTCTCTGTCTATTTATCTGGTTCTTTGTTTCAAGACGAGACAATAGTTGATGGGAGCTATGCAAAATGAGTAAAATCTTTTAATTTTACGTCTCACAATTATACTCTTTAGGCTAAGAGAGACAGATGATGAAGGCAAGTGAATGATGATGTAAGAATCAGTAGAATGGGAATGTAGGAGCAAACGAGAGTACCCGAGAAAACCCACGGACACCGTATTGTCCACTACAAAATTACGTGGCCGAGGATCGAACCAGGGGTCAGAGGTGTTCGCTCTATCTCTAAGCCAGCGTTCTTCCACAATATTGAATGCTTATACGCATATCCATTTGTAATAAGGTTGAATATATCGAGAAAAGAGCATTTATTCAGAAATGGACAAGATAATTTTCTTATTGATTATTATAGAAGAAAACGAAACGAAAAACGAACCCCACAAGCTTAAAAAAAAAAAAAAAAAAAAAAACGAAGTCCACATGCTACCATACGACAGCAAGTCTCAAAACGCAAACTGTACATGTATTAGATGGCAAAACGATGTGAAAAGAACAACAAACAAATTGTTACAACGTGTGTGGAAATTTGGTCTATAGTCTTGGGACAAGAAGGAAACTTATAGAAACTTACCGAAATAAATACGAACTGTACAAAGTTTTCTCTTACTATGAGGCCTAGAACCCCCATCTCCCTGGTTATGATATTGCTTCGCCTGACATGATGAGACAGAAATTCAATAGAAATCACAGAAACCAATAACGATCTATCCTCAACGTATACTTACAGCTAGACCTAATGATAAGGACATAAGAAGTCATCGAGGACAAGCATCCAACCCGTGGGCGTTTAAGGTTGTTCAAAATCGTGGCCGTTCAAGTGTTAAGTCTTGGTTGAATGTTTCTTGGTTTGGTTGGAATATAGCGTTCCGTTTATTGAGTCTACATGAGACGATTGAATATTCCTTGTTTTGTGTCCTAATACATATCACTTCACCAGCAGCCGCGGCTATATGGTTAGTACATGATTCCCGGTGGGAGGTCCTGTAGTTCGGATCCCATATTATGCTGTAGGTCCTGTCTCATTTAGCTTTGGTGTTGAACGGGACGCTAAACTTCAAATGAACCAAGCAAACAACAAACAGCAGTTACTAGCTCTTTAAGGACCGTAACATTATTACTTCATTTGTAATGCTTTTTATTCAGTTAGTAGCGTCAATTACGCTTCGCTGGATTAAAATAAGAATTAGTAATATGTTCCTTTAGTCAGTCACTTTTTCCTATTACTGAAGTGTTCTAAAATCGATAGAAACAAAGAAAATATAATGAAATATCAGAAATTAAGTAATCTATATAAATAAAACTTAAATATTACTACTGTGAGCTGAATTTGGATTTTAACGGCATGGAAAGTGTCACTGTCGTCTCTGCGACCCCGAAAACTGTGATTCGACACTAATAACGATCATTTTCCATCATTTTTATTGTATATATATATATATATATATATATATATATATATATATATATATATATATATATATATATATCCCATATATCCCCTCCTCCTTCCCCAAGTTACGGGGTTGAATTTGGATTTAAACAACATCGAAGTGTCACTGTTTATCCTAGCGACCCCGAAAACTATGGATTCGACACTAATATTGGTCATTTTCGATTATTTTTATATATCTCTCCCCTTCCTCAAGTTACAGGGCTGAATTTGGATGTAAACGACATTGGAAGTATCACTGTTCATCTCAGCGACTACGAAAAGTATGGATTCAACACTAATATGAGTGCTCCCCTCCCCTGCCAAGTTGCACCGTCAAAGTGAAATGATAGAAATCTTCCCAGATCCGATCTTCATCTATGTTGAAAATTTGATCGAGATCGTCGGTTGGGTGGTCAAGCGTTATTAAACCATAAACATAGTCACTTTAATTTATATATATATAAACTGAAGAACAAAACAATTAATATCCTGTTTATATACTTAATTGAATCTTCTTACACAATAACAATGGCATTAAAAGTTGTCATCTTGATACCAAACGAAATTCCTTTTATTTCGAAACGGTTTTCTTAGGTAATTTATTCATAGGTCATCAAAAATCATGGCCTAGTAATCCTATACTCAATATTAAACTTCACCCAATGACGTAACGAGAAACTATTAAGATGTTGAAAATGTTTCTTGCTGCCCTTGTATCATCTCCTCTTCAACAGATGTAACAACTTTCTCCTCCTGATGAATGCTTCTCTAATCGACTTTCCCCTATTTTTTTTTTTTTTTAATTCTGAATAGTTTAGAATTGTATTCAAGCTACATACTATGCATTCCAATTAATTTTTTTTCATTTAACATATCAGGCCATGTAACTTGAGCTTTGACTTACCTACATTTTTCTTGGTTTCTCTACAGATAACTGCATAATGGGAGTGCAGCTATGGAGCCTCCTGCTGGTGCTAGTGGGGACAGTGGCAGGCCAGTGTCCGTGGCAAAGAGATGTCAAAGAACTTCAATCAGCGTGTATTTGTGCATATAACCTTGGCCACGAACTGTCAGTGCAGTGTGATGTAGTAGACTTTCCTTTGCTGTTGACGGCGCTCAACAAACATGTGCGAGGAATAGCTCTGGATCTGCTTTACGTGAACAACAGCACCGTGTATGAACTCAGTGATGGAGTGTTCAAAAATTTCAAAATCCATAACATTCAGTTGTCGGGTTGTCGAATTCGGGAGATAGCACCGGGAGCCTTTCGCGGACAAGAAGAATCCCTCAAGAACCTCAATCTTCAGGTAAGTTACATTGACGCATATACACGTAGGCTACAAGTCTGTGGTGACTGATTCAATTTCGATATTTACTACTGAACAAAGCTACAATTTCACAATACATTCTCCGAAACTCAAAGTTGGACACATAGGACCTTTGGTTCCAAAAA
This sequence comes from Thermobia domestica, assembly GCF_964235325.1. Lineage (NCBI taxonomy): Eukaryota > Metazoa > Arthropoda > Insecta > Zygentoma > Lepismatidae > Thermobia > Thermobia domestica. The sequence continues at coordinate 65,115,278 of NC_137454.1, forward strand.
AAGCTGTCCGAGATGTGATAAATGACACACATAAAAGGGTATCTATCTTTAAGGCTTTTACTGTATTCACATTCGTATGTAAAATGACTAGGACTGAATTTGTTGTTTTCATTATGTTCTTCTTGAAGTAATTAATATACACATATCGCATTATTTTAACATTAAAAAATCTTTCATTCTTACATATTCATATAACAATTTAGAGGAAAGCAAGTTAAGAGGCTCCATCACAGCGAAAGTAAAATACCGCTAATTTTACAGTAATTATGCGATATCTTCAAATAGACAAAATATAATCGAAAAGAGGAACAAGAGCTCCCTAGGCAATATTATTTTACATGAGATATCGTCATCACGACTTGCTCATTTGCTTTCGATTTCCAGCCATTTAGAAAATCGGCATTTATTTTCGCGTTTCTACATGACTGCAAACGAAAAGCTACTAGGTGACTCGTGATAACGGTACCTTGTTCCACATTTCGATTATCTATTTGAAGATATCACATAATTACTGTAAAATCAGCGGTATTTTAACTTCGCCATTATTAGGCCTCTTAAGTGAGAAGCGTTGTAATCGGTTATGGTAAACATTGGGAAACCCAGTAGGTTTCCGAAACTTAGCTGGTTAGTATAAGTATTTCATAGGTTCGAGTTGGCTCTTAGTTTAGATTCAACTTTGTCTTTTCTTACATTTTTTTTAAGATAAAGAAAAAATTAAGGCAAAACAGAATTAATTCAACAATTATTTAATTATTTTCATTGTAAAAAAGGCACAAAACCACAACATCTCTGTACAAAGCTCACAATATTCAGCATATACATAAAATTTGATCTGTAGATATCTATTAACATTCCCGTTGAAGCATAAGGCGATTCAATACTAGAAAATGATCATTTTACTGTCAAATGCTCAATGATGGAGATTTATTTACATTTTGCAATAAGATATAATATTGTTTTTGTGGGGCTATAACGTACAGTAATCACATTTAAGTATAAAGAAGTCAACTTCTGGATTTTTTAAATATGTTTATCACGCTACTATACATTTTTAGTGTGCTACTTATTATTATTACTTTTTGACTTGTTATGCATTAAATTAAAAAAAAAAATAGTTATCACATATTCTACTTGGCTCTTATTGTGAAGTATTTAAACTTTCTGTTGATGACAACTTACAGATACCCTAAAGTACCCTTAGTTAAAACCTTCTTACGAAACTCCTTACGATGTATTTACATGTAACTTCGTCTACCACTGTCGTGATGACTACGTTACTATTTCCTTGAGCAACTAAATTCTTTACAATTTCCGTTTTATAACATTCTAAAAATAAAAGTACACTTTACAATACTTATCAATTCGGTAGAAATATCTGGAGCTGGAAATACGTCAATGTTTTTGTTGGCAACGGTCAGTTGGCAACCACAGTACCCGGCTGTTGTGATGGAGTGTTAGAGCAAAATCTGTACTACATGAAGAATAGTACAACGACAGTGTGCGTTGAACTGAGCAGGTAGTGATAGTGAAAAGTGGGCAATATCTCTGATTTCCAAAGAGGGTAAATTGTTTGCGCTCGGTTATGTGATGCGACGGTGACGAAAGCGGCAGGTATGTTGGATTGTCAGAGGGACAGTATATAAGGTGAGGACAGCCTACAAAACTCACACTGAAAAACCACATCGGTAAAGAGGAACGATGATCACACGAAAATTCTTAGTGAGAAATGTCATCGAGCATTAAAACGGATTATCACTCAGAACCGTTTTGCAACTGCAATGCAACTGAGGAAAGAATTCAAGTAGCACCTCCTACAGACTGTGTCTATAATCACAATCCGCCGCCAATTGTGCCGCGAACATGCAATATAGACCACTGATGACTAGAAACGTATGCGATATGGTCGAATGAGCCATCGTTTACCTTATTTCAAACCTATGATCCGCAGTGTCTTCGTCCAATCGTGAAACCAACAGTGACTCTGTGATGCTGTGAGCTGCAATATACTGTACTGCTTTTCAGTGGGTTGTGTGCTGACGCTTACCGGTCACGGCATTATCCATGATTAATCGTCATTTTAGAGATCCATATGCATCCTATGATCAACATGTTGCTTCCGGGTAATGATGCCATATTTCTGGGTGATAATGTGCTCATTCACTTAGCTGAACTATTGCGGCGTGATTCGAGAAACATTGGGATGAACTGAACATCTTCCCTGGACTCCTCAATCTCCAGATCTTAACATCTAAAGATACGAACCCGGCGCAGATTTCCGCCTAATCCTCTATCACGGAAGTAAGTGAGACACTGCACGCGGAATAGTGTAATCCACTTGCTATCTCTAGGACTATTTCATGTCGGATAAGAGCTGTTTTGAGGGTGAAAGGTTGTCCAACGCCATATTAATATGATAAGCTGCATTTTTAAGTTGTTTCCATTAAATTTGTAAGCATGTGTATGTAAATTATTTCAGGTATAAATGCTGACGTTTAATAGCTCTAGTTTAACTTATGTTCGGACCATATGTTGTTTAAATTGGAATCAAACACGAAATTAAGCACGAAACAGAAAAAGGCACGTGCTATCCAGTCCGGTATTTATGAATCCATACGTTTGTGTCGATGGACAGTTAGCCAAAGCAGAATTCAAATTATTGAGTCTGTATGCAGTTGCTTAAGAGGCTAGGAACTAAAATATCACATACATCAGCTGAGAAGTATCACGCAACGTATGAGTATGATACGTTTAAATCTCCTTTGAGGCAATACAAGAAACAGTCCAACACGAAGTATTTTACAAAACAAATGTATAGTTTATGAATAAATCATTACGATGCATTTAGCACTTGTCTACACTGAACACTTCCGCAAGATTCGACAGCTATAAGCGTAGCAGAAAAAAATACCTTGTTTTATTTATGAATATAAGCTAGAAGCGAAATATATAATTACCCGGAGAATGAACCCGAAGTACCGAAATTTCCCGTTCCTCAAAACATTGCTGCACGCACAATACTAAAAAATTCAATAATTACAATGGTAGCGTTAAAAAAAAAAACACGCAATCACTGTTTCTTCCGACTTCATTTCATACAAAATGCAAAAAGCGGTATTTGCTACGCAAAACTACCACTCCTCCTCTCCACCAATTTAGTTATTTAATGATTTAAGGCGTCAGTAATTATGGTGTAAGATTTACTGTACTTAATGTACTGTAAGATATGCAACACATAAATGTAAAACAAATATTGTTTCTCATTTATTATTATTTAATGGTTTCAAAATAAATTAACAGACTAAAATAGTTAGTTATTTGTCTCATAACAAGAAATTCTTAAAGAGTAATTCCTGAAGTCTAATATACTTACAACTTCATTTTATTGGGTTGACGGAAAAGTAATAATGCCTCTTTTCCGTTCTTCAAATGTCATTTCTTTATATAAAGGACGACGGGCAAACTATGATACGCTACTCGTTTTGTTCGATAACCTTTTGCTATCTTTCAGTGAGCTTCGTAATTAATACAAGGACTTGACTTTATACGCGAAAAAATTAAACAACACAACGCTGATTTACCATATCTCGTTTCTACAAGAATTTGACTTTATAGGCGAAAAATTGAACAAGACGCTAATTTACCATCTCATTTACAAGCAACATAATTGAACGTATGGGGGAGTATATAGCTATACTCACCTAATATTTTTATAGTCTAGCGTTAAATTTACGAAAGAAAGAGCGTATATGGGGCTGGGTATATGCTATATTTCTAAAAACAGTCGAGCGTATACCTACCAAAAATTCTAGCATTAGATTATTGCTCATTTCAATTAAACGTACACCACGCAAGACGTTTTGAAGAGAGCGAAACAAGTGGAAGTCTGGAGGCACAAGGTCAGGCAAATATGATGGATGCAGCAACATATCCTATCCAAGTTATAATAATTTTTGACGAGTGTACTAACTTGAGTATGCTTTTGCGTGTTCGTGATGGAATAAAACTCCTTTACGATCAACAAGTTCTTAATGTTTCTAGATGATTGATTCGTTCAAACTGTCCAACTGCGGACAGTACACATTTGAATCGATTGTTTAATTACATGGTAGCTCGGGAAAACATGCAACATTTGAAGTTTCACCGTATGAGAGCATAACTTTTCTCTGTTGAGTGTCTCTTCTCAATGTTGCTGAGGAGAATTATCACGTTTGAACTACTACCGTTTCCATCCCACTGTTTGCTGTTGTTTAACTACTTCCAAAAAAATAGTTTTCTTCACGTCTAATGAGTATATTGTAGATATTTACCTGTGCCTACCAATGAACTTCTTTGAATTCATGAAGCCAAACATCAACCTTGCTTACGTACTCCAGCATCTTTAGCTGGTCGTGAATACTTGAATGATTAATATGCAATGTTTCTAAAAGTTCTTGTGTCGTGTAATTTGGAGTTTGACTCGATCAATGCTTTTGTCATCAACCTCCCTGACTGAGAAATGTCGCTGAGATCAAAATCACTACCACGGAACTTCGTCAACCATTGTCGGGACTTACTTTCATGCAGTTTGGTTTTCCATCTTCAACTTGTAAAATTTGCAAAACTCAACCAAATCCCCCCCCCCCCCTTTCTTTTTAGAATGAAGCCAGAGCTGTCAGCTGTCAAATTACATAGATAATAAGCTATGATTAGAAATGTATCACTGTTTGCTATCAACTTTTCTGCTTGGTAGTGCTATTAAAATTATTCGAATCTTTTTATAATGTTCGAGCTAGTGCTCTCAAAATTTGAATGTTATTCATTATTCAAATAATGTGTTGTTCTAACATTCGAAGAATTAATTATACACATTTTAACTGCACTATAGTGTATGACACTGCATAGTTGATCTGTTCGAACTGCATTTCTATGATTTTGTGGTGCAAACTGCTATGCGATATACACAAGAGTTGAAAAAAATTGCACAGGGACAATGAGGATGGAAGCAGATTAAACTTTAATTAACCCACGCCAGGCATGTGCACAGGAATTTATTTTGGGGGAACCAAATTTAATACAAGAATATTAAAATTTACAATATAAAACTACATGAATTGACATAAAATAACGGGTACTTCCGGTTGACGTGGAAAGTTGAAATTTGGCATGATTGTATCTTTCCGGGACTAACCGGCAGGAAAATTGCCAAACGTAAATATTTTTAATTTTTACGGGGTCTAAAGCGGAGATGAAGAAATTCCCCATGTTATTTAAATGAGCCGTTTTATGGGCTTATAATCTCATGTTTTAGATACTTGGAATAAATACTTGAAATTTGGTATGCTTGTACGTTTTCGTTAGCGTTACCTAAGTAAACAACTAAAAAAAAACTTTAGTGGGGTTTTATGGGCAATTGAAAAATATTTCCCATGTTATTTATATGGGACACTTTTTAAACGCAAAAAATATGGGGCACTTCCTTAAGGGCTACAATAACTAAATTTGATATGATTGTAGCTTTTCGGACTAACCGACAGAAAAACTGCTAAAAGTGAATATTTTTAATTTTTAGGGGGGTCTAAAGGGGCAATGAAGAAATTTTCTATGTTATTTGAATGGGCCTCTTTTGGACCTATAATCTCATATTTTAGGTACTTGGAATTGGAATAAAAACTTGAAATTCGGTATGCTTGTACGTTTTCGTTAGTGTTATCTAAGTAAATCGCCAAAAATAAAAAATAAAACTCTACTGTAGAGTGGTTTAGAGGAACTAAAAACTCTTTTCAATGTTATTTATATGGAACATCTACACCATAAAATGTTTAAGCACTTTCTGAAGGGCTAAAATGATGATATTTGGCATGATTGTATTCTTCCGGGAGTAACCCATAGGAAAATCGCCAAAACTGAATATTTTTAGTTTTTAGGGGGTCTAAAGAGGAAATGAAAAGTTCCCATGTAATTTAAATGGGTGTTTTCTTGGGATGCAAAATTTTATCTTTTCGGTAGTTGAAATACGAAAAGAAACTTGAAATTTGGTAGAATTATGAGTTTAAGAGGTGCGAGGCTGTTGGCCGAGCGAATGCCGATATCTAGTGCAAAGCCTCCTCGCTGACCAAATTCTGGAAATATTAAGAACAAATACACGAAATTCATTCTTAATGGAAAGGCTGATACATAAGAGATGCGAGGGTCTGGGGACGAAGCCCAACAACTAGCCAAAAGCTAGTCACGTCTAAAATTGGATTAAATTTGCAGAGAAGTCGGGTTCGGAACTCACCTCCTGCGTACGTCCCTACTGGGATTAGAATAAAGCATGAGAGGAGGACAGTACCGAGGAAAGGAAACAGAGGTATAGAAAGTTGAATTACGAAAAGAACCTATAAAGCTACGGAAGATTACAGAAGAAAATGTAAAGAGACTGGAGAACGAGAAAGGGACAGGGAAATATGAACAAATAAAGAGGACCGTAAGACCTGATATAGTAAAAAATATGAATGTAAAGGCAGTTAATGAGGCGAAGTTATAGATATGGAAAGAATATATTGAATTTTATGGAATTAGGCCAAAGCCTGTATACTTACTGTATATTTAAAAAAAAAACACTGGACAAGAAAAAAAAAAAAAAAAACAGATACCCTGCCGCAGTGTTAGCATGTCTTTCGTTTTGGATAATCCATAGGGATACAAACATACTAATATGGATCAAACAAGCACTCTTATTAACTCGTATGTAACAATAACCAGAATAAAAACTTGTTACCATTATTAACATAAGCGCAATCTTTACTGACCAATTATTACTTCAGGTAATACCGGAAAATTTTCTTCAAATAAAGAACTTATGTAATTACAGAATTATGACGAAAACAAAATAAGTCGAAGCGAGAAAAAAAAAATGACAGTAGGACGGTTAAGAAAGCAGCAAAGGAAATTAAACAAGAAACAAACAAAGAAGTCCATTGTGTACATTGAGCTAACGAAAAATTACAGGGAAATTACGTAAAAATAACAGAAAAATCATAAGCCGTTGTATTTCTTTCTTAACAATTTTGTCACTACGTTTAAACCAGCCACCTTACAAACTAATTTCCTGGACGAAATAATAATAATGTGATCATAGGCGGGAAAAGCAAAAGTGCTAATGAATACTTCAGGTAATATTTTCCCACGTATCACTCAAATTCCACAATACTGTTATTATGTAATATTCACATTCACAAATGTCTGTTTCGTACGTACATCTGCGAAACATAATAATGTAATCTTAGGATAATTTAAGTACATTTATAACACATTGAAAATGATAATAATTATCACATCAATTTATTATCTGCCTTTTAACATCATTTCAAGGGCGGATTTGTTTCTTCTAAAACTGCATATACAGTACGTAATTGATACCACTTATTGTGTCAATGTATACGAAAAAGGTGACCAATTATTATGAATATGTTTTCTTACAATTCTACATACAAATAAGTCAGACACGAAAGTAGTGGAGTATGCAGGATTTCGAAGAGGAGGGGGTCAAACCAAGGATGTTATAAAATAGAGGATCTGCCCATATGTATCTTCATCCTATTAATTCAATGAAAAAAAAAAAAGAGCATCGGCACGTCTGATTGGCTACTCTCGTTTCCGCCATCGTCTGTTTTGCTAATTTCGTTTCCGCCATGAATTTGGCTCAAAACATTGCGATCTTATTGGGCGGAGTAGGCAGAATGAGGGGTGGCGAAACTGTGACGTATGGCTTCAAGATTTTGTTGTATAGGCATATCCTCTATTTTATAACATTCTTGGGTCAAACACATAATCTCATGGCTTTTTAGGACAATTGTCATTATCTATCTATCTTGATACACTAAAATGTTTATTTTCCTTTAATGCTTTGCTTATGGGGGAGGTTCAGCACGACCCCCCTGCGTACGTCGCTACACGAAGTTATGAGACCTTCCCGCTAATCTAGTAATTAGCACGCATGCCTTTGGTGCATGTGGCCCCGGCTTCGATTCTCCAGTGGGAAAGCATTGAGCGCATTACGCTGGTTCGAATTTCATTTTAAATTGTAGATCCACATCTCAAACAGTGTCGGTACTAAAAAGGGGCGGTAGAAACAAAACAAACAAAAAAAAAAAAAAAAAAAAATTAACGAACGAACTAGTTTTCGCAATTATGATTACCGAACTTACACATAAATTAATAGAAACTACTACAAAAGCCTCCCATGTGGCTAGATGGTGAGTGTTTCCAACTTTGGTGTGGAACATCCGCATTCGATTCCCATTGGTGGTTATGTTATATGGACTCCATGTTAAGTTGTAGACCTACGCCTCATATAACCATGACACTATAAAGATACACTAAACATAGAAACAACCTGTCACAGAGTAACTGAATAGAGTGATTAGTACGCCTGTATTTTATGTATATGGACCCCGGCTTGATGGCATATATGGTTAAAATTAGGGATGACTATATGGAAGCGATATCCAGACTAGAGATGCAAGGGGCCGAGAAAACCTACTATTAAAAAAAAAAAAAAAAGAAAGTTTTTTTTCGCTTACGACCTTTTGTATGGGAAAGTTTGGGCTTTTAAAAATATTTCAAGTTTAATGGAGATACAATAGTACGATCTATCTTAATTTTCTCATTCTTCCTCTTCTAAGCCTTTTTTTTTTTCTCAGTTAGCTGAGGTCAGCTTTTTAAATCGCTGTCCTTCACCTGTTGCCATCTTGTGTCATATCCGCTATGATAGCACAATACACCATATTGTTCTTAACACAATCTACCCACTTCTTTAGCCTGCCCTTATAACACGAAAAAAATAATACTGTATTTTGTAGAGAAAATCCTTTAAAAAAAAAAAATCACAGCAAATTGGTCATTCGACACAACAGAAAACGTGTAATTCGGTAGACGTACTCTAGTTCCAATGAATCATTTATAAAATTATTAGAGCAATGTTCAACAACAAAAATGTTTTTCTAAAGAAAATAATACCGTTAGCAGTAACTATTCTGAAAATGTTATAAATTTTGTAGATCTGAATTATCATTTAAAACTTACAAATAAATTAAACTATCATTACAACTGCATATAGCATCTATTGAGGGCGCTAAAATTCGAGGGTAAGAACGTTTAAAACGCTATCCTCAAATTTCTTGTTTCAAGCCCTGGATAAATGTTTTCCATACGAAGAACAAGATGTAAGCAAATTTTACAAAGCAAGTATCTTGCCTGACAGATTGAGTTTAAATAACCAGTAAAATACATATCAAAATGTGTAGCTTTCTGGTACTTGATAAGACGGTTAGGCAACCAAAACGACAGTTGGGATATGGTGGTTGCATAACGTACACATGCTGGCAATAACTGCAACGCCAGTTTGAAAATCAACCAAGACAGCCAATCCTAGACTGAACGCAGAACTCACAGGTACTAAATGTCGTAAATACACTTTTTCAATTGTATGCTATTTCATAAATGTTGTCACAGGTTTGGAAATGAAACACAGACACAGCGTTCACGATATATTGATATCCTTTTGCAAGATGATGCTTGAAGAGCACTAATCAGTTTTCAAAATATCCATCTTGAGCCTCGATATAAGACTGGAATCTGGCAAGCCACTCGTCAATGTAATTACGAATAGTGTCGATGAGGAAGTGGCGGGCTGCATTGACCAGGGTTTTCTTGCAGGCCATTGACTGAAGCACTGACCACAGTTTGTAGTCGAGTTGATTCAGATCCGGGCTATTAGAGGGCCAGTCTCATGTAGAGATAAAGTTTGTGACGTTGGCCCATAGTCACGCCTGTGTTGACCGTGCCTTGTGCGCGGGAGAAGAATCCCACTGGAAGGTCGAAAAAGAGAACTGTCCTACGGCTATTTCCTGCGTACTGCTTGAGAAGATATTCAGCTTTCACTACTCTTTGCTTACGTAATTGATCCATCAGTAAGTGACTTGTACGTTGTTTGTAGGCTCCGAGTTCCAGATTCTGATTGAGCATTCGTAACATGGTTGGTCTCGAAATGGAGACTCGGGACATCACTGATTTTGCCGAATCCTTGCAGCTACGGCTTTAACTGCTTGCGCTATCCTCACTGTGCGCCGTCTGCCACTACGCTGCTAGTCATTGACACTTCTCGTTTCACTGTAATGCTGGATGGCGTGGTAGACAAATCGTTCATTGGTTTGCAGGGATTTCAGGGTGGCGAAAATCCGTGGTGGTGATGGCATGTTCACTTTGTGAGCGCTATAACTGCAACATGAATCTCGTAGTCGCCCAACTCCATCGTTACACACTCCCACTGCTACGTGTCTCAAGGTGGAATGAACAGCTTAGGGACCCACTTTGGTCATGATACGCAAATTGTAGCACTAGGTCAGAGGGTAGAATTCGAAAAATATGTTTAGCAACAGTGTGTAGTTGTCAAAGAAAACCACTTGGAAAGATATTGTGTACTGTATATTGTTTTATTTAAAAAATGAACTTCTAAGAATTTTTGAATTTCCTTGTTTATGAAATAGCTCACTGTAGTTCTTTGACTGCATGTTTTACAAATAGTCAACTTCTGAACTTTTAAAATGCTTCCCTGTTAAGTGTGTTTTACTTACTGATGTTACTCCAATTATTTTTACTTCTTTTACTTCACAGGACAATGAGCTAAAAGAAGTTCCAGTCGAAAGTCTTCGAGATTTAAGCAAATTAACGCTTCTAGACTTATCCAGAAACCACATCACGAGGGTTCCAGACGACGCATTTGCCACTCTTAAACTCGCCACACTAAAATTAGCTGACAACAACCTCACTGTATCTTCCAATGCATTTAGAGGGCTAGAAGGAAGTTTGAAAAACCTCAACTTAAAAGGAACACGGCAGAAGAGATTACCAGATGCTATTCGAAACCTCCAGACATTGGCATTCCTAGACCTGGCTCAGAACAGTGTTCGAGATCTTGGAAGTGGTGTTATGGCTTTAATGCACTCGCTTACTGCTCTCAACCTGGAAAGAAATCTTATTCAGTCTCTGGACAGGGATGTCTTCAAGGGAGTGAATGACACATTGAGCTCACTTAGTCTTCTTAACAACCTCATCACAGAGTTTCCAACGAAGGCCATAAACACTCTCACTGAGTTAAGGGTAAGTAGCATTTAAAGTCATCTATACAATTTAGTGCTAGTCAACATCCATAAGCATGGAGGCTAATGGTCTGAAAAACTGATGGTAGATAGATATACAGCATGATACTATCTTTTTTAAAAGTGCAGAGGTACCTCAATTTGTGTTGATTCAAGGAACGATGATTTAAAAAATCCCTTAATAGGAACAGTCCATTTCTATATCTGTCAGTTGTTTTTTATTTTATTTATTGATTTTTTATTTATTTATTTATTTATTTATTTATTTTTTTGTAATTTGTATAATACGAACAATTTTCGAAGTGGGTTATAAAGTATAGAGCCTCTTACGCAATTACTGCTACTTAAAAGAAATAAATAAATAAAAATAATTATAAAAAGGAAAGAGGGAAGGGAGATTAAAAGAATGAAGTGTCGATATACAGAGGATGATTCATTTATATTGAGCCACATTTTAATGTGCCACTTACCTAGGAAATGCCGTGTTTCCACTGCCGATTGTGTTCGATATGCAGGTTGCCACCTCTACTGATTATTGTCTGGCATCGGGGCTTCCGTTGCAGCTGGGCTATGAGTATTGCATCCCACTCCTCTTTACGGCTTTCCACAGACCGGAGAGGGTGAGAACTCGACGATGAGATAGGCGCCGCTTGAGAAATCCGAAAGCGCAATAATTCAGATATCCGGACTCTTGACAGGGATGTCAGAGAAGGGAATTCCCGCAATTCCAGTTTCCTGTTCCATACAGTGATATTTTCACCATATGGCTGGATGCCTTATCTTGATGCAGCTTAGCCTGCTTCACATCTTGTCCCTATAACGCTGGGGTTTTATGCTAGCACATTTCAGTCAGGATATGAGTGGTAGTACGCAGCATTGATTTTGACGTTTCTCTCTATCTTTCGGAGACGTAGTTTTTTCCCTACACTAAGAAACGGCCGCAATAAAGAACACTTTTGGGAAACTCTCTGCGCACTGGCTCGGCCGTTGGCGTCAACAAGTTTGTAACGCACGAACTTTACCACAGTCTGTGAGGTAAATCTACGCCTCATCAAAAGTAACAACAAACTTCCTCCGATCATCCGTGAGATGACGTTCATACAGCCTCTTGCAGTTTCTTTCTCGCTCAGCCACATGATCACGGTTTCTCTTGCACACTGCTCTTGCAAACGACCGTGACGCGTAAATTCTTGTGAATGGCGCGATTGATTGTTGCCTGCGATGTATGGCATTGACTGGCCATCACACACTGTGTGTGGGGATTTTCGGAGGTCCTCATAAGACGAATCACACGCCATAGTGCCAGAATTCACTTCATGGGAGACTGATTTCTAGCTGCTCGCGTCGGTGTGGTGGGTCAAGGACTCTGTACCGCATATTTCTGTATAATACGATTCACAGTGGCACAATCTACACACAAACTACGCATTTGACTCTATGATTTGTGACGCCGTGAACTTAGTGTTGGAAAGGGCCACAATGAACTCCCAGAATCTGCCGAGTTTCGGCTGCATCCAACTACGCTCGACCACAGCTCGACTAACGAGATACAATTGCTTGTCTCGTGGTACGGCGATGCACATTGCCAATACAGTTGCACACTGACTTTGGCTCAATATAAATGAATCAACCTGTATGTCTCCACTGCAAGCATTGCAAATATTTAATGTTTTTTAAGTTTCGTGCTTTTCTCTCATAATGCGAATCTCCCACAAGTCATCACATATAATAGAAGTACTAAAAGTGAATAAGCTCAAAGAAGGGAATTCAGGAAGACTATTCTACTCATAAATTCTGCCTTCTTGTATCGCCATTTTTCTTTTTCTTTTCTTTTCTTTTTTTTTTTTTAATTTTAAGATTTCTGGGCAATGTCTTCTCGAGAGATAAACCTCAAGTTTATGGTACATTCGTGCGTTGTAGATGAGTTAGTTGCATGCTGGATAGCATGGCTGACAGTATGTATTCACCCACTAAGGCGTAACTTTCGGTCTTTATACAATATCTGCAAACTCGAACAATATTACTATTGCTGTAAATTGTCAATAGTAAATAATGAATATACTATAGAGGGATTAAAAATGCTAAAAACCCTATACAATGCGCGCATGCCTTTGGTGTGCCAGGCTCGGATTTGTCCTGTGAGCACAGACCTGTCGACATTGTTGACCCAGCATCGTCAGCTAGGGAAGCTATTTGAATTGTGAAGTAGCAAACTTCAGTCTTGATGCGTTGATTTAACTAAACATGTATCTAGCCTGCTATAACAGCTCTTCGCTTGCTGCAGCACCAGGAGATTTATAGTTTTTTTTTTTTTTTTTTTTTAAATAGAAACGTAAATTGCAGTAAAATTTCAATGACATTCTGCTTTCTTTATACCTGTCATTTTTTACCATTGCAGATATGCAGGAAGCATCTTCCGAAAAACATTCTCACAAAACCAATATGAGTACTTCCCAACTCTCATCTTGAATTTCAATTATATTCCCAGACAGAGCTGAGATAAAGGCTTGGTTCGTGACGAAACACGAACAGTATTCAACTACAACTAAGAAGCCTTTTTTTCTTGGAGCACGAAACAAACCGTTACATCGTAAGAAAGAAGACCCACCAAGTTGAAGTAGACCTCGGTGTTGGCTACTCGTACACGCAGCCACCAACCTCAAGGGCCAATCCCCCCCTCACTCACCTTCTCCTTCCCAACACTAGAAAATCGTGACTTTAAGGAAGATACCTAGCAAAATTGCATTTCGCTCTGTCCAGCCGTGCAGCAACAATCATAGCAGGAAGACTAAAATTATGAACTATGAAAACATATGAGATCGTCCACAATTTGAACCCAAAATTAAAAACGCACACCTTACTACATAGTCCTGCTTTACCAATATCCATACTACAAAAATTGAATTTATGGATTAAATTTAGGATATTTTTCTCACATATCAACTTTTTAAGATATTCCAGAAAAATATGTCGTAAATATAATCTCAAATTTGAATAACCAAAGATTTTCTAATTAACTTCACAATCAAGTTACCGTATATTGATAGCTACAAGCTATGACAAAAAAGGTTTTTTCATTTTTTATTAGCATTGGGTAGAGTTAACAAAGTATTATATTTATTCAAGTTTTACATATTCTGAAAATACCCCGGTGTATATAAAAGTATATACTTTCCGAAATTATATACTTGATACCGCTACCATCTCAAAAGAAAATTAGAGCTCTGCTTAAACTGTGTGCTTAACTCAATTTGAAAAGATATTTGTTACTGTAGCACATCCTTAATATGTTCTAAGAAATAATTAAATTATCATAATTGGATAGGATGTTTTAGTTTTTGGCAAAAGACGGTTCTGAACACGCAAACACACCTCAAAGACATGGAGGTAGTAAACAAAGTGGCTTTTTATAATAATAATAATAACAATACACGCCATATTTCACAAAAGAATTGTGAACGATACTCTGCTTCCCTAGTGGTTTCTATGTAGCTATACGTTAACCCATGCCTTCCTTTGGTGTAAGTAATCATGGGCCCGATTCCTAGTGAGGACAATTTTCAAGTTTGACTCAACAACATAGGGCAACTAGAAGGAAACTAAAATTAAGAAAGGGGCTGCAGCGACTCAGTAGTAGAGCTCTCACCTCTGGCGCGTGGGGTCCCTGGTTCGATCCCAGCTCCCGCCAACTGCCCTTTGTGATGGAAAAACACTTTGTGCGTAGAATTTCATGGAGTTCTTCCGTTTCCTCTCACTTTTATCATTCCATTACAACTGTCTCCTTAGCCTCTGTATACTATCGTGGAACATTAAACTAATAAATAAATAAATAAAAAATAAGTTTCAGTCTAGTAATGAGGCTCTGATCGAGCAGAGATGTACAGCAGGTGCAGTCAGAAGTTAATATAAATTTAATTTAATATTATAATATACATTATAAAATTGAAAATGACTATGTTTGTGACTCGTAATCTCTTGAACCGTCCGACCGATCTCGATCAAATTTTTAACGTAGATGCGGCTCTGGCCTGGGTTTGTTTTTAGCTATTTACTTTGACGGTACAACTTTAGTGGAAGGGGGAAGGGGGACAAAAATAAATAAAACTTAATAACTCTTGAACCACCCGACCGATCTTGATCAAATTTTCAATGTAGATGAGGTTCGGGACTGGGATGATTTTTATCATTTCACTTTGACGGTTCAACGTAGGGAAGGGGATGGAGAGGGAGATCTACAAAAATCAATAAATATAAAAATAAAAGTGACTATGTTCGTGAATTAATTTCTTTTGAACCACCTGATCGATCTCAATCAAATTTTCAATATATATGAAGTTCAAACCTGGGAAGTCTTTTATCATTTCATTTAGACAGTAGATCTTAGGGGAGGGGGAGGGGAGGACGGGAAATATATGAAAAAAAAATTAAAGCTTAGTAACTCTTGAACCACCCGACCGATGTCGATCAAACTTTCAACATAGATAAGGTTCGGGCCTGGGATGTTTTCTTCATTTCACTTTTACAGTGCAACGAAGGGGAGGGGGAGATATAGTAAAAAAAAGTAAAAATAAAAGTAACTGTCTTTGTGACCTCATCACGCTTAAACCACCTGACCGATCTTAAAAAAATCAACCTAAAAAATCAACATACATGAGGTTCCGACCTGAGGTGGTTTTTATGATATCACTTTCACGGTAGAACTTAGAGGAGGGAAAGGGGAGGGGAGAAATCTATAAAAATAAATTATACTTAATAACTCTTGAGCCACCAGATTTATCTTGATCAAACTTTCAACATAGATAAGGTTCGGGCCTGGGGTATTTTCGTTATTTTACTTTTACGGTGGAACCTAGGGGAGGGGGAGGGGGAGATATATATGTAAAAAAGAATAAAAATAAAAGTAACCGTCTTTGTGACTTCCTCATGCTTTAACCACAGGACCGATCTTAATCAAATTTTCAATATGGATGAAGTTCATACCTGGGGTGGTTTTCACCATATCACTTTAACGGTAGACCTTAGGGGAGGGAGGGAGAGGACAAATATATAACAATAAATAAAACTTATCATAACTCTTGAACCACCCAACCGATCTCGATCAAATTTTCAACATAGATGACGTTCGGGCTTGATAATTTTTATCATTTAACTTTGACGGTGCAACGTAGGGGAGGGAGATGGGGAGGCGGAGATACATGTAAAAAAAATAAAAATAAAAGTGATTGTCTATGTGACTTCACTCTTGAACCACCTGACCGATCTCGATCAAATTTTTAACATAGATGAGGTTCGGGCCTGGGATGGTATTTATCTATTCACTTTGACGATAGAACTTAGGGCAGGAGGTAAGAGGGGATATATATGAAAATAAATAAAACTTAATAACTCTTTAACCATTGGACCTATCTCGATCAAATTTTTCAAGCTACATTAAGTTCGAACATGAGATGATTTCTGTCATATCACTTTGATGATGTAACTTAAAAGAGGGGAAAGACATTTACAATGATCGAAAATGACCGATATTAGTGTCGAATCTATAGTTTTTGAGGTCGCTGAGATTAACAATGACATTTTTGATGCCGTTTAAATTCAAATTGAGCCCCGCAAAAATTCGGGAGGGGATGGATATATATATATATAATCAAAATTACCAATATCAGTGTCGAATTGATACTTTTCGGGGTCGTTGAGATAAACAATGATACTTGAAATGCCATGGCCCGCTAAATGGGGAGGAGAGGCGATATATAAATATCATCGAAAATGACTAATATCAAGGAGCGCTTTAGTAATAGCAAAATGTGACTGACTAACGAAACGTATTACTATTTTTTTTTCTTAATTTAGCCCAGCGAAGTGGGTAATTGATGCTAGTATCTATCTATCTATCTATGTATAAAAGTTCAATGAACGATACAAGAACACAAGCAAATATATATATATTTATTTATTTATTTGCTTGTGTTCTTGTATCGTTCATTGAACTTTTAAATTCCATACATAATACAAGGAATGGCAATAGAAAGGGAAATTGCCCTGAAGAATAACAGCAAACGATTATTTAAGAGTATTATTAATACAGAACAGGAGGAATCGTCATGATGCTTTCTTTTTTTCCAGCTGGCGTTGCCAACAGACTCACGACAGTTCTTGAACTCTTTCGTTCCATGAGTAACCATTGTGTGGGAAGCATCAGTGTAAAACTTGTACATTTCCGCCAACTGATCTTGTAGCCAGCAGCGAAAAATTTAGAACAAAAGTGAAGTTTTTCAGGATGTTGCACTTCGGAATGCAGTTTTTCTTTCTTTTTTTTTTTTCTTTTTTGGCATCCCATAAATAAAAGTAAAATTTTGCGAAAATAATTAAACAAGTTCCGCTTAGAAGTTCCGGCATGGAGAACAATAAAACAACGTTATTTATCATGCGTTAGTCCTATTATGGAGAACTATTTACCATAACTCACTCTCATTCTCAGTACGGTGTCTTTGAACTTTTACAAGAATACACATGAATCAGCTGTGGATCTTGGCTCATCCTTTTTACCTTCCTGGAATAATTTAAAACGGGAAGAAAACAAGAATAGACAAACAACACCTAAAGTCTTCTGGAATCATAAAAGAATAATACAGAAACAAACACAGATACTATTTTCAAAAAATAAAGACACGCTTATATCTACTATTTTACATCTAAAACAACTGAAGTATGCCTACAAGTTGAAAAAAAAAAAAAATAATATCAATAATGTTATTTTTCTCTTCCACTGGGAAAGTTATTTAAACGTTTATCGTAGCATTCATCCTAGTATTAATATGCCTTGTTATTAGAGACGATATTATAACTTGGTATCAGTTGCAGGACATATTAGTGATTAGAGCATAGTCTACAGATTGGGTTTGTTTAAGATCTGATGGTTTGATTCCAATGCCATCACAGACTTGTGAGAAAGAAAAGCGGAATTAAGGTGAAATTAAAAATTAAAAAAAAAAAAGAAATCTTTAAGTTTTACGTCCCACGGTTATGTCGGTTAGGCTAAAGGAGACGGTGATGATGAAAAATGAAGGAAATGGTAGAATGAAGAAAGTGGGAGGAAACGGGAGAAAACACATGCACACGGTGTTTGTCCACCACGAAGTTGGCGCGAGCTGGGATTGAACCACGTACCCCATGCATCAGACGGCGAAATCAAGTCGAGCAATGAGCAGAAATGAAAACTGATGAATGTCCTTTTCTGTTTTCTCTCTCTCTATCTCTTTTTTTTTTAATAATATAAGCATGGTTGAAGACAATTTAAAGGTACTTATTTTTTCTACGAATGATAGTCCTTTGCAATATTTTAGTTATTAACTAAAGGTTCTTCCTATGCTTTGCCGTGTTAATGTTGCCGTGTTGTGTTTGCCGTGTATAAAAGATCTAATGTTAAAAATGATTTTAAAAAAGGGTTAAGATAAAAATAACGTTAAGATGAAATCTTCATCAAAGTAACCAAAAAAAAAAAAAACATAAGAATGCAAATAATTGAAAAAAAAAAAGCTTGTGTACTATAAGCAAAACAAAGTGAAATTAACAATACCAACAATAGAATTTAAAAAAAAAATAATCCTTCAGAGTATCTAGCTTATTACTTGTGCTTACATAGCTTGCTACAAGCTCAATGGCACCTCTGTCGAATGATAACTTTAGTTAGAATGTTATGCAATCAACAGTTCACTTTTCACTAGCGGATTGCCTGGTTGCCTGTTATTAAACATTTAAATAGCAACTCTAAGGATACTTTAGTGGCAAAAATAGTGATAACATCCTTTGATAACACACAAGAAATCAGTAAATCACAAAGAAAATCTATCTTCAGATATCGACTAACGTCTTCTCGATAACAGACTGCCTCAGATGAGTGTAAATCTGTCTTAGGCAATGACGAGTTGTGCCTAGGATTGTCATCTTATCTACATGAAAAGTTAAGATCATCAAGAAATTAATGGAAGATAACCTAAACAATAACAAATGAACAAGATTTAGTGCATTTGTGTTCTTGCTAAACTTAATTTTATAATTTTTTTTCTCTTATTTATTTGCTTATCTTTTAAAAAAAATTCATGAAAGACATGTTAAACAGGGAAATAACAGATTTTCTCGGTTTGGAAGACCCTGGGTCATTCCTCAATCCAGTCGTACTTTTTTCACTCTTTATATGTGTATGAAAATTTATTTTAAGATGTTTCTTTCTCTTAAAATCTGTATACTGCAACTGAACATGCTGATGTTAACTTTTAAAAACACTTAAAATAATAAAATCAATATAATTTCCTTTTTTTCTTTTTTGAAGTATTAGGATGAGTTATTGCATGTAATGTACAGCGGGGGACACTTCTAAATGGTACAGCCATATGGAGATTTACGGCTAAGGTGTACCATTTAGAAGTGTCCCCCGCTGTACATGTAACATGGTCCAGAGAATGATTAATAAATCTAAAAATTATGCAGTTTTGAAACACGTAAAATTAAGGAAATTATACCTTACGATTTGATCAACATGAAGTTTTGTGTGAGAGCATATATAACCTCTTGTCATTTGTGACTACTTTGCATATGTCAGTTTCCTTTATCAGAACTTTCCAAGTTTCTTGTTTACTAAATTGGAACGCTTACTATTTTTGAAGTTAGAGAGATACTTAACATTTTTTGTCATTCAACATTCCAAAAATAATAAAAAATAAATATATTTTACATTTAAAGATTGGGAGGAAGTTGGGAAGAGCAAACTAGGCACAAAGGGTGGCTCATTTTAATGTTTCTCGATATTTTCACAGACACCCAGCATACCGCTAAATTTGGAACGAATGATAATCTTACAACATGCGTCTTGAACAATACCGTAGATAATTTTGAACTTTTTACTTGAAAGGGATATAGTGTTTCAAGGATTGTAATAGACGGTATGGTGCAATGAAAACGAAGGAGGAAAAGAAGACTGGGACTGATTAGCAACACTGAAACGGATAGATACCAGGGTATTTTCGCAATGTTCCGGCGTGACACTGGAATATCGTGCTACTACTGATAAGCTGTTCACGACAAGTTGTGCCATCTATAGAAGAAATAATGTATTAATTTCAACTGGCTAGCTACGTCAGTTTGTTGGTGACAGTTATTTGAATCAGTCGCAGTGCGCTGAGCTCGCCGACTGCATGTCAATGGTCCAGTCCACACGGTTGTTGCTGCCAAGGCTACAGTGAAAGACTATGGCTTCGATGACATTCAGTATCCATGGCATTTCATAGCATTTCTATTATATGCTATGCACGGTTTGTTACCAGTGGCGCGATATTTCAGTGCCAAGCTAGAAACTTTTAGAAATACCCTCGTACTTCCAATGTCAAGGTATGGAAGCTTCTGATTTAGCGGCAGAATACTTGCGATAATGATGGAAATTATAGAAGAGAAGAAGAACGGATATTTATTTATCTATTCACTAAGTTTCATACAGCACAAGGCCATTTGACTGGAACTGAACACCTTTCAATTTACAATATTCTCTTCAGTTGAGTTCTAAGGATTCGTTCAGGAGTAAAAATGCTGAAACTGTATTGTAGTCATGCGCTAGTCTGTAAAACGAAGAGCGCTTATTAATTGATAACCTAGGTGTATATCCTAAGTTAGCAAATTTAGAGAGCGAATTTGCAGCGGACGAACACGAAAGTTAATCTGTGATAGTAAGAATTGAGAATCAATTTTACCATTGATAAATCTTATATAGGCATAGTAAATCAGCAGCACGATGTCGTTTGTCAGGGGTACATAAGTTCATTAAAGACGTTAGTTCCTGTCTCGAGTAATCATGTAACTTGGGAATTTAATCTAACTACTGTAAGAAAGAAGTTTAAAACCGAGTTAATGCGAGACAGATTAGTAGATATAGCCATATCCACACAAGTGAACAATATTCAAGGATCGGGGAAATAAAAACTTTATGAAACATCATACGGGCAGAAAGACTTTGAAGTTCAGGAAATCTAAAAAGTAAACCAAGTAGTTTCATAGCTCTGGATGAGGTCGATATGACGTGATCCGCAAAGGAGAGTTTTTCGTCAAAGACAACAGCTAGATATTATGTACGATCCGGATATGCAACCCTATGAAGATAAATGAGTAAATAAATTAAGTAATCGTGTAAAAAAAGTCGAATGGGAATTCTACGTCATTAAACCCATTCTACCAACAAATAAACTGGAACCTCAAACACTGTCGTGTCAAGTTATTGGAGCGAAACTCCTCTTTTACTCGACTTAGGTGTTAGTTTATCCGGATACTCCTGTGATATGCCTGAACCGTCCTTAACCAAATTTGACATGATAACTAGAGAGTGTGCACTGTATATCATAAGAGGTCACATGTTCCGATTGGACATACCATTGAGGAAAACGGGATTGCCCATAGACTTAACCTTGGAAAAACATTTGGCGCGCGAATTCTCATAATGGAAAACAGAATTTTTAGCATTAGAAATAAGTTGAAGCCTTTTTTTTTTTTTTTGGTTTTGTTCTACGAACACAATTTTTTCAAAGGCATTATGCTCTTCGCTGATATGCCAAATTCAACTATTTGTATGTCGTGTTCGTTCAAACAAACAATTGATGCACTAAAAAACTGCATGAATAATCAATAAAATTCGATCGCTTCGCTCCAAATTTGCAATTAATTGTAATTTAATTTCGTCTTTTCTTTTCCTTCCTTCCTCATAATTGACAGTCTTTGAAGTGCTTTTTTGTCGATGTTCTAGTACTTTCAGTCTGCATTATTTCACTTTAATAACCATTTAAGATAACATGAGATTCGAATTACGCTTATCACATGAGAAACAATTGATTGTTTTTTTCCACAGGTAACACTACGTAATTTACTGACCGGATATTTTAGCTGAGCACACTATCCGTTCATCGCCAAAAACTGGTTACGTTTTACTGGAGCAAATAAGTAAATAAGTAATCTGTTGTCACTTGTGAATGTTTGCATATTGTTGTCTCCTTAGTAAAAGTACTAGTAGAACTTGTAAACTTTCATGTTTAGTAAATTGGAACGCTTAGGCTCTTGCAGTTGGAGTAACACAGATTTATTATAACTAAATACGTTTAAAATGAAAAAAAGAGAGTACAACAAAGTTTTTTATTCCACTGCATTTAATATTTTGTAAGAAATGTAGGAAGAATAAACTAGCCATGAAAGTTGATTTATTTTGATGCTACTCGACGTTTTCATGGAAATCTAATCGATATAGCCATAACTGGAACGGATGGTAACCCTACATCATGGGAAATTTTTGTGCATATTGTCTTCAAATCGAAATCTTCAAATATTCAAAGTTCCCGTTTATATTTGTTTCTCCCTCTTCTCTCTCTCTCTCTTTTTTTAAAAATATTCTTAATTAGGGTACTTTAATCAATATAATTCCTTTGAAAGCTAAGGAGAGTATACTTTTCGTGTTTTCTAAAGTTCTGAATTACCCAACGTTTCAAAAAAAAATTTAGTTGTATTTTACAGAAATAGAACCAAGTGGGAAGGGGAGAATCCGAATTCATACTAACGTCATCATCCTAAGAAATAATGAACTGCCTCTGCAATAAATACTGCATTGGTTAGGGTTTCCCAACCTGGGGGCGCGATCCCTGATAGGGTCCGAACAGAGGTGAAAAAGATAAATTATTAAGATGTAATAGCGAAAGAAAATGAAAATTATTTTAAATTTCTTATTTTGATATATATATTTTTATATATATTCATACATATTGTGAAATACAGCAAAAAATATTAAGTATTTTTTAGCTATTAAAGAATCGTTTTAAAAACATTGAAATAAAAGAGAAATGAAACTGTGAAAAACTGCATTTTGAAATAATAAAGAAAAATACAAATACAACAAAAACTGCACATTAAAATATAATTTAAAACGACGGCTACATACATGTACAACTGTAAGCGATAAGAAACAATAATCAGAAAACCTATTATAAACCGGAAATTACTTGTGGGGGTTGCTGGCCAGAGAATCGGATAAAAAGGGGCTGTGATATGAAATAAGCTGAGAAAGCGTGATATACAAGGTGTAATCAAAAACTACAGTGAATGTAGTTGCATAGTGCCATTTATTGATGTTGCATCCATTTCAACTAGTAAGCTCGGTAGCCTAAACCTTTCGCACATTCGAGTTATGACATGTTAGTTGGCTTTCAGAGACAGAAGAGTGAAGACGTATTAAGAGTGTCTGTCGCGCGCCAACATTAAGTTTTGTTCTAAGCTGCAAAAAAGTGCCAAAGAAGCTCACGAAATATCAAAATCAGTGTACGGAGATGACACGGTAATATTGAAAACTGTTTACAAGTGGTATGAGCGATTCAAAAGCGACAAGGAGTCGGCTGAGAACGAGCAAAGATCGAGACGTCATTCGACGTCAGAAACAGATGAAAACGTGCAAAAGGTAGCACGTTTGATTTGTTCAAACAGACGAATAACTATTCGAGAGCTTTTCGAAGAACTAAACATCTCATATGGGTCAGTGAAAAGCACTTTAACCGCCAATTAAATGGACAAATGGCTTCTTTCTTCACCACAAAAACGCGCCGTGCCACACCTTCCTTTTGATCCACGAGTTTTTGGCCGAAAAGATATTCCTGTTTTTCCACATTCGCTGTGCTCTCCAGATATAGCACCATGGGACTTCTAGCTCTTCCCACAACTTAAAACCGCGCTTAAAGTAAAAGGTTCCGACACCATTCCTGACATTGTGTGGGCCACAACAGCGCAACTGAACGTCCTTCCAAAAGAACCCTTCCAAAAATGTTTCCAGTCATGGATTCAACGTTGGGATAAGTGCATCGCTAGCCAAGGACAGTACATTGAAGGAGATTAAATCAAATTCCATGTAAGCTTTTTATTACTTTGTTTCTGATAAAATTATTCACCGTATTTTTTGGTCACACCTCGTAGGTAATACAGGAAAAAGATAAAGCGAAAGATATACTTATAGAAAAACTATAATATCAGCAAAAACGAATTTCTATGTGTTAAATATATTTAATGCTCCAAAGACTAAGCCTCTCATTAAAAAGAAAGAAAGAAAAGGAGAAAACAGAAGAAAGAAAAGATTCTTTTTAAAAGTAACGTAAGACAGAATTTGCGATTCTAGATTACTTGACGGCAGAGAAAGGTTAATGACGTAGAATTCCCATTCTAATTGTTTCACACGGTTACACAATTACGGCATTCATGGATCTTCACATAAATTTGTTTACGTGTATCTGATACAGAAATAGCTTTACCATTACATAAATAAATAAAAGCTGTGACCAAAAGAATGATGTAAAAGAAAAAAAAAATACATAAATAAATTTTAACAATCGCATCCCAATGTTATTGGAGCATGAACAAACAAGTAATGACAGTGATATAAAATTCTCGCGTATCAGTTGTTTCTAGATTGCATCAAAAAAATAAAAAGTTTTGCGCTACGCTGTCTCAGAACAACCTTTTTCACTGTACACACACACATGAATATAGAAATTATGTAGCACCTAATAAACTGTACGGACTACTGCACTAGTTTTTAGCTTAACTTAA
This sequence comes from Thermobia domestica, assembly GCF_964235325.1. Taxonomy (NCBI): domain Eukaryota; kingdom Metazoa; phylum Arthropoda; class Insecta; order Zygentoma; family Lepismatidae; genus Thermobia; species Thermobia domestica. The sequence goes on from NC_137454.1 coordinate 65,140,012, forward strand.
TTCATTATCGGGTTCAACTCAACCTTCAGAGTACCATAATTTCTAGCTAAAACCTATTATTTCTATATTTCTCTTTAAAAATTATTGACACATGGTAAGATCATTAATATAGGAATACCAGAAGTTTCTTTTCTGAGGAAATCTCTCTGTATTTCATTGTTTGTTCTTGCAGGAATTTTGTCCTTGAATTTACTCATATTGTCTCCGCAACTTTCCGAAGTTCTGTCAATATCACTCAATTGCACGAATTTTGTCAGTTTTAGATTTTTAAAATTTTATTGTGACCAGAGAAGAATGAAATAAAGTATAGAAAATATAAATAAGTATTCGAAAATGATACAGATTAACATACTTCCATGCGTATAAAACAGTTGAATCGAAGGAAGGATATATATCTATCAAGGAAGGATCTCGGATCACAGGGCACTATTCTACAGGTCAAAATAAAGTGAAAATGTTATATGATGGAATGCATTTTGCAGCCTCGTTCAGCTGCTATGGGGAACCAAAATTTCACTCTGTGGCAACATCGCATATTAACTTGGAACCATTAGCATTGCTCTACAAATCCATCAAACAGTTACGTCGATTGTTAAGGTAATAACATTAAGTGGTGCTAGTGTCAACGTTTATTGACTTTAACTGCCACCTGGCAAGAATCGATGTAATTATTTGATGGATTGGTAGATCTAATCTATGGTTCTTTATCTGCGGCGTTGCCACATAGTGTAATTCCCGTCTCCAGACGAGGGCCCGAGAGGTATACAATATATATAGGTTTATTTTGGCTTGTAGAATAGTGCTCTGTGATCCGTAGGCACCATTTTTTTTTAGAACGCCGTATATATATGGTCAACAACATCAATAACGAAATTACTGTTTTTTATATCCATTGAAAACTGTCCTACCTAGGTAGATTCAATGGGAAAAACCTCGAAACTTTTGTATCACTCACATACTGAGTCAGGGAATATCAGGGAAGTTACTCAAGTTATATTTGATAAAACTGTATTTTTCAATTTTTGTTTATAAGCACACTATTCTCATTTAAGGATGGACAAATAAGACATCACCCTGACCCTGAGTAATCCTCTGAAAACCATAGATTTAAAATTTGGTTATAACTCATTGAACAGTATGATCGCTAGACCTCTGCACATATATCAGACACTCTTTAGCATATAGGGGGCGGACATGGACTGATGGCTAACAATCTTGTTTCGGTATTTGACGCTCCATTTTCCTTATTTTTTCTTCTTTTCTTTAACTTTCTTTTCATTCTTTCTCTCTTCTGAGTTTCATCAGGTGAATGTCGGAATGGTATCAGTAAATTTAGGCTCTAATCGACTTTCCTTTCCTATCGTTGTTGATTGTTCATGATACCAGTGTAAATTCATCTCAAGGCTCTATATGGAAGTGTGTTAAATAAATAAATAAATCCATGAAATCTCGAAATCTACTTTTCTTTGTCTTACAAGGCTTCACTCTGATAGTTACTCAAATAGAGGTGGAGAGTGGAACATTTCTTCTTCTTCTTCTTCTTCTTCTTCTTCTTATTATTATTATTATTTCATTCTTCTGTGGCCTAGAACTTTTTATACTGTATCTATTTTTTTTACAGTCCTAAAATTACAACATACATAACCATCAAGGTCGTCATTTCTAGTCAGAAAGATATTTTTGCTTTACTGTATTTGTTAATTCTTCTTCTTCTTCTTCTTCTACTACTACTACTACTACTACTACTACTACTACTACTACTACTACTACTACTACTACTACTACTACTACTACTACTACTACTACTACTACTACTAATAATAATAATAATAATAATAATAATAATAATAATAACAACAACAACAATAAAAGAGTCAAAGAGCTCTTTCAGTTTAACTTCAGTTGTTGATATATAACAAACAATTAAGAAGATGCATGAACGCAAAATACTGAACGAAAAAAACGTAATAACAATCAAAACACGAACCTGTCAACATGCTAAAGACAGGTGAACGAGAGATGTAGGTTAGGAAGGCACATCCTTCAGCAAAGCACCAAACCACACCGTACCCTTGGAAGTCACGAATAAAACGAGTTATCAACCTAGAATTACGACTGTTTTTAAGCAGAAGTTCAATACTTGTTCCTGATCAGCAAGATGTTACTCTGCATGCCAAACCGACGCCACACACGTTATGTACTCACTCTGCAAGCTAATGGCAAAGTGTGTGTGTCATGTTGTTGCACATAACATAGCTTTTTCTTTTTTCAGTGGAAGCGCCAATATCAAGTTCATGCACAATAGTTGTTTGTAAAGCACGTAGAGAACTTTTGTAAATTACATAAGCAGTAAGGTAATGATCGGTTTTCTTGGTTTCAATTTCCCGTGAACAAATATAATTTCCGGTATTGATCCAATATTATGAAAACATTGAGGCGCTAGTTGGATAAAAGGTGTTGATTTCTGATCTAAAAGGAAGAAATAGAGTTGAGTTGATTTTGAGTTTAACGTGCTTTTCAGCAGCGAGGCTATATTAAACGGGACCTACTGATTAACGTGGAATAGGAACCACATGAGCTCCCGCCGGGAATCGAACCCGGGTCTCCCACGCCAAAGGCGCGTACGCTAATCGCTTAGCCACGGAGGAGCTCAAGGAAAAAATAGAATTTACAGCTGATGTTCTGAGGGGGCCGCGGTGGTTCAGTGATAGATGTTCAACTCTGGAGTTCAAGGTTCTATACCAGCTTGCGCCAAATAGGTTTTGTGGACGAACACCACGTGTATGGGTTTCCTCGTGTTTTCCCATATCCTTCCACTTTATTCAGTTCATTATTTCATTCATTCTCATCATCTTCGTCTCCTTTAGCCTACACGTCATAATCGTGAATTTTATTTTATTTCCGACACTGTGACCTCAGTGCCCAGTTGAATGTGCGCCATCTTCATAGACTGTAGCGGCAGGAAATTAATCTTTTAGTTTAGAAACTTTGTAAACAATAGTAAAAGAAGTTTCTGAGTTAGAGTAGAAAGTATTTTTTTTTTTTTTTTTTTTTTTTTTTTGTATTTTTCTCCATTTATTTTATTCTATGCAAAATATAAACATCATATGGATTAATTATAACTGTAACTATCATTGATACATATGCTAATTTAAACCTTAAAGTTGTCTACTACAACATCTTATTGTTTAACAACAATAAAGAATTATCATCCTTATTCTTAAAACATTAAAGTTATTGTCCTTCTTTCACACTTGTCGCTACTACTTTTGCAGATACGTGTGCATTAATATGTACACTGTGTTGAGTGCATTTCCGCAGTGTACTTCTTACAGAGAAATAATATGAATGCTTCCTATCTGCTTAACTATTTATGCTATCAGACAGCGATATGTTGCATTATTCGTTATTACATGTGTAAATCAAAATCTGCGGTAGTGTAGTCAATAAGGTGTCTACCTATCAGTTGGGTGGCCTGGGTGGCGACTCAGAGACGAATATAAGGTTAGCATCATTGAATTGATACATGTGACATATCGCATGATGTCGTCAGAAGTGTATGGCACGAAAGTACGCACGTAGTTGTTTGGAAATACCTCAGAAATATAGCTTTGGAAACGTTTTTGTGCAAAGTGATTCTGAGATTTATAATGTGTTTAAATGTTTATCATCTGTAAAAGCTTATCCCGGCCAAGTAAATCTGTGGTGAACAACATCGTCTTTGTGGGTTTTCTCGCGTTTCTCTCCTTTCTTCCTACAATCTCATTCCATCAATTCTTCCATCGTCATTCACTTGCCTTAATCACGCATCTCCCTTAGGCTAAAGGACATAATCGTAGGATGTTAAACTGAAAGATTTCATTTCACTTTTCGTAAAAGTTCATGAACATTGACTACGTTACTGTATGATGGTACAGTAATAAATTACAAGAAGTCAATTTGTATTAGTTTCTTAAATCTGTACCCTTTGGAAACAGAGCTGTTATTTACAGTAATTTGGCGAACATCATATTTTTCAATTGTTAATATGATCATTAGAAGAAATATTTTACAGACAGGTAGCATCTCTTAACATTATTAACACAACATCTCTAATGTATCTCATTTTTAAGCACCTTTCACCTTTTTACAAAAAAAAAAAAAAAAAAAAAAAAAAAAAAAAACTCAGATAGGAAATAAATATTATCTTAGCTTGCTGCTTTCTTCAAAATTTATCTATTGGTTGAAAAAAATGTTTCGTTCACGTACGAAAAAATGAAAGAGAAATGCAACATAAATATAATAATACGCAAGGTGTGCTAGAATTGGTCTGTGGAAGAAGGAAATCTCCCAAAACAGCTGACATACAAAACAAGTCATGAATACATACGGTATGCACTAATAACGCTAGAGAAATTACTAATGACCGCTAACAAATAAAACGAAAGCCGAAGATAAAAAAAAAAGACTATACTGCAATTTAGTGAATCTACTTGTAAGATTACTTTTACTATGGGGAAAAGTCAGGGAAATCAGTATGAAAATATTTCTTTTTATGACTACAAATCTACCCACTTGAAAATAATCAAACGTTTATAGTTTACAAACAAACAAAAACTTAAAAGAGATAAACTCCTATTATACTTAAACAAAAAATAAACCGTTGTCTGCTTTCAAACACTATTTCTGATGCTAAATGAAACAGAGAGGAAACATACGCTTGATAAGTCTCAAAGAATACCAGATGCGTATCTTTGTTGAAACCACTAGGAATCTTGGCCACAATAAAGAATAGCAGGTTTACAATGAAGTGCAAACTAATGTAAAGTAATAATTTAACATTTAGTTGAGCTGAATTTGAGTTTAACGTGTCTTACAGCAATGGGGCTACATGAGACGGGACTTACTAACGTGAAATTCGAACCACATGAGCTCCCGTCGGGATTTGAACCCGGGTCTCCCACGCCAAAGAGTGCATGCTAACCACTTAGCCACGAAGGAACTCAACATTTAGCTATGAGAGACAGTGATCTAGGAAAGAATATTGATGTAATAAAAGAATATACAAATATAAATAGAATATATTACAAAAAAATAACATAGAGTGGCTAAGTTCTATTTTGGACAATTTATGATTTGACCTGACTTTTTATACTATGTGGATCATTTGGAATATATCCGGCTTCACAATTACTACTATTTTTAAATATTTTACTTTTTATTACTTTACCATTTAATACAGGCAGATTTGGGCCTATGTTCATGCCGTTTTGGATGCAACCTGTGCTGTAACTAATACTATTTAATGCAATTTAATATTTAATACACTGTTTATGTGTAGGATAAACTTAGTGCAGTAGTCGACCTGGCCAAGTGCTGTAACTTTAATGTTATAACCCTTAGTGGTTGAGAAGAAAGAAAGAACAAAGAAAAAATATCAAACATGGGTTTCTCCTTTTAGCTCCATAATATCTTTTAATAATTCAATAAGGATTGCCAGGGCCCATAAAAAAAAAAAAGTTAGTGATTGTAAATGTACTGTATATTTTTCTCATGCTGGTTATAATTTAAAAAAAAAAAATCTTAGTTTCGAACACAGTAAAGCACACATCATTTATTGAACGGTAACGTTGTCCATTGTTGAAGATTCATATAGAATTAAGATATTGAAAAGTTTAATTTATTCAGGATTAAATATAGAAAAACCGAGAAGATGGAAATATGAATGCTTTTGGTTCTTAAGTAGAAAAAATGATGTTCTGATAATAAATAAAGTTTTTTTTTTTTTTTTTTTTTTTTTTCCTCCAGGTGCTGGATATTGGTTTCAATTTGATAACGGAACTTCCTAAGAACGCCTTTTTGGGAACTCCTTCACTGACTCTACTGGCTCTGGATGGAAACCCTATGGCCACAGTACCTGTTGCGGCCTTTGCCCATCTCAATACAACACTACGAGGTCTTAGTCTTGGTGGCAGGTTTCTCAACTGTGACTGCAAGATGCGTTGGGTAGCTGAATGGATTCAAAATCTTGACTTACAAGTCACCAGCCGAGAGAGAGATCCACAGTTCTGTGGCAGTCCCAGTAATCTTAGGGGAAGAAGTTTCTACCAAATTCAAACAGATGGTAATTACTTCATTTTTCTTTCTGTATACTTCACAGGATTATTGATGAGTTATTTTTCATTTTACTTATTTAAAGCCTTTGTTTAGAGATTACTTCTAGTTTCATATTATGTATTAGGAAAATCTTTGAAAACAAATCTCATACAGTGGTGGCAAAAAGTCCTGAACACACTCATTTTTTTGCCTAATTTTTGTGTTTGACTTCATTTTTCGTTATGAAATTATCGCACTATCTTAAATATTGTTATTGATTTTAATGTATTTTTTCATGCTGATTTCAAATCTGTTTGTAGATTTCATGTAAAGTAAATAGTTTCATTGATACGTTGAAAAATACCTTGACAAGAAAGCACAAGGTCACTGTAAGAATGAGTGAGTGTGTTTTCAACCAAAGAAATGCTCCGTTATTTCAACCAATCAGAGAGTAGTAGCGATAAAAGGTTTAAAGGAGAAAGTGAAACGTGGTTTAGTAGTGTATTGAATAGTGTTGAAAGCAATTTGAAGTGCATTTGTGAACAATATTAGAATTCTGGCTAAGTTTTCAAATCTGCCTGAGAATAAAAGGTATAAAATAATACATTTGAAGGAAAAGGGTTTTTCTATGCGCCACATTGCTGCTAAAGTACCATGTTGCCTTTCTACTGTTGTGAGAACGTTGAAAAGATTTTCTGAAACAAATTCTATTGCGGACAGGGGGCGATCAGGACTACCAAGAAAAGCATCTTTACGTGAAGACAGATTATTGCACAGGATTTCACTTTCAAACAGAAAGCTTAATTCAACGCAAATTTTGAAACAATGGACTTTGACATCAAATGTGAGTGTGTGCCCAAGAACTGTTAGAGGAAGACTGCTGGAAATTGGGTTACGAGGCTGTAAAGCGCACCCAAAACCATTACTGATTGAATTTCAACGCAAGAGGCGATTGACGTGGGCAAGGGAACATTCATTATGGACTATTAAAGACTGGGAAAAGTCATATTTAGTGACTAGAGTCAGTTTTGTATTTCTGGTAACCAATGTAGTGCCTATGTAAGACGACGCACTCACGAGGAATTCAGCCCTCAGTGTCTGAAGCCCACAGTAAAGTACCCGACAAAAGTGATGGTATGGGGTTGCATGTCTTCTCGTTGTGTTGGAAGACTTCACATCGTTAGCAGAATAGTGAAAGCCATGGATTACATTGAAATACTGCAAAATAAATTGCTACCAACTGCGAGAGATCTTTTTTGGAATCAGTTATGGATTTTTCAGGACGATAACGCCCCTTGTCACCATGCAAAGGTAGTCCAGAAATGATTCAAAGACCATACTGTGAATAGAATAAACTGGCCAGGACAGTCTCCCAACCTTAATCCGACAGAGAACTTCTGGTTTAAAATTGGTTATGAAATTTCAAAGAAAAAACCTTCAAACAAACGTGAGTAAATTGAAGCTTTAATATTTTCCTTCAACTATATTGTCACGAAAGAACTTCTTTTGAAATTGGTGCATTCCATGTCAGAAAGATGTAGAGCCGTAATTAAAGCAAACGGCTGGCCCATAAAATATTGATGTTCTAACATTTGACAACAATGTTATTTTCAAAATGCGTATTAAATGTACCGTATTTGTCAATTTTCGTGATTCTTCTATTCATATTATGTTATTCTATATTGTTTTATTCTGCACATATTTCACATTATTGTGTTCAGGCAGCTTTACTACAAAAAATATTTTAGGCATTAATAAACTAGTAGTAGATTTGAAATCAGCATGAAAAAATACATTAAAATCAATAACAATATTTAAGATATTGCGATAATTTCATAACGAAAAATGAAGTCAAACACAAAAATTAGGCAAAAAAAATGAGTGTGTTCAGAACTTTTTGCCACCACTGTATATATATATATATATATATATGTGTGTGTGTGTGTGTGTAAACACAAGAGTTTATAACGCTGAAATGCACAGCAGTATTCATATTTCATTCCACCCACTAGTTTTCTTCCTTCTAGTTTGCATCACAAATACTTTGAGGCAGAAGAAGAGAAGCTCTTTCTGGAAATGTACACGGTATTTCTGAGTTTCTATTACAACATTTGGTAGACGACTTCCTATATGCAGTAAAGTCGATACAGCGTTTTGAGTTACGAGCCGTACAACACGAAAATAAGACTTGAGGCAATATTGGCACGTCTTTCATGTTGGTACCTTTGATAGCCAGATTATTAGAGATTCTCCAATATCTTTGGAAAACTCTAATCAAAGAATCCTAATTAGGTACAATTAACTAGCACAAGGGCGACTTCCTTTGTTTCCAACATTTCCTTAAAAACTTTCAGAGTTTGTGCTATTTCATTTTTCAGTTCTTTGTAAGACTTACAGCTCAGAAACGAAGCAGATTTAGTCTTCCTATTTGTTTTCGTGAGTAAAATGATCTTTCAAATGATGTTGACAGAATTTCGAAACATTAGGTGTCGAGTTATTTCAAAATCGAACTAAAAAGTCTGGGTCTGATTTTACTGATTTCCTTTCCAGAATGCTATTCATTGAAGGAGACTCTAGATATAGTGCAGCACCCATTTCACACTGAATTATAACAATAGGACGAAAGTAAAATAATATAAAATCAAAATGGAAATACAAATAAAACAATAACTACTAGATTAAAAAAAAAATCACGCGATAACTGCATATTAACATTATGCCTTTACTGAATAAAACTATTTTTAATAATTTTGTAATTTGAGAGTTCGTAGGATAATGAATGTTGACTAAATAGAAATGTTAATATTATTACTCATATTTCGTGATTCGGGTTCTTTAGAAAGAACAATGTTGCTAAAAGAAACTGAGAACAAAATTGAACCATTCACAATGTTCAAAAGTAGCCATCGATCAGATAGGTGAACAATATTTGTGTCTTGATCAAATGAGAGTCTTACAGTAAGTGCCACTTGAGGCTAGACTATGTACTTCTGTGATATGTTAAGAGGATTCCAAGCATAAAGTTTGACGATCGATGAGATATGGTCTGTAATTGAGACACACATCGACCTTCCCTCTGGTTACTGACTTGTAAGCAATTAGGTAGGCAATGACTGTAAAACCAGAAATACGTTGTTTTCGAAGTTTCAGTATCATGTCACTAAATTGCACTTGAAACCAAGCATCTGGTGGCGTAGTCGGTAAGATATTTACCTATCAGCTAGACGACGAAATTTATTCATAGTTTTACTTTCGTTCCAAAGCAACTTTGAGGGTCTCCGACCCTTTGTTTTACCAGGATACCTGGGGCAAACCTGAGATAAATGAGGTCGGAGTGCATCGTCATCCAGCGACTGCAGTTTCACAAGTTATGTACATGATGGGTTCCAAAATAACTGACAGCAGAGCACAAGAAGCGTCTAGCATCCGGTTTCACCTTCCTGCTGCGTTACTACCAGGGAGATAATTAGTTTGTCAATAGGTTCGTCACAGGGGACGAAACATGGGTATCCTCTATGACCTCGCCCTACAGACCGAATCTCGAATCAAGCGATTGTTCCTCCTGCTGCGTTACTACCAGGGAGATAACTAGTTTGTCAATAGGTTTGTCACCGGGGACAAAACATGGATGTCCTCTATGACCTCGCCCTACAGTCCGAATCTCGAATAAAGCGACTGTTCCTCCAACTGAAGCGATTTCTGGTCGGACAACGTTTTGACAGTGCAGCTGAGTTGCAGACGGTTGATATTCTGGCCCCAGTCCTTGGTAACGAAATTCTTTGATACAGGCATACAAAAGTTGATGCTGCATTATGGCAAATACCTCAACAAGGATGCTGAATATGTTGAAAAGTAAATTATGTATCAGTGACTCCATAGGGACAAAATACTTTTTCTTTCTTATGTTCGTTTTTCATTTTACAGTTCATTGGAACTTACTTTCTGGATGCACCTCGTACATCTTTTGAACTGTTGCATAAACTGTACAGTGTAGTCCAAAGTTTTCAGTGGCTATACATTGAATTTTCATATTATTATTCTCAAAAATCTTATATTTTTTATTGCACAGGTATTACATTAAAAAAAAAAAAAATCCCATGTAAATTAGTAGACTACTTTTCAACGTTGTTTCTTTGAAAATACTAAGAGTTTTAATTGTGGATAAACAATATTTTTTTTTAAAGAAGGAAAGAAATAATGAACCAACATTGTAAGTGCCATTAAAACAAAAACCAAGGTCAATTAGGTATTAGTATTTCTAGTAAATTATAACTATTATTATCTGAGGTCTGGAAACAGTGAGAGCGGAATTTCTTTCAGTAAGATTTTATCAACAGGATACATCCGAAACTTTGGCAAGTAATAAGTATCTTTCAACTTCATCCAATTGGATTATTAACGCTTAATAGGAACATTGTTTCTTAATGGAACTCCTTGCAAGGACACAGACACTACAATGAAGAACGAAGTGGCCAATTAACCTCTTGAAAACAAAAGTCATTTAAAAAATTGGTAGAAACAACCTAAAACTTCTATAGGTCAGATTCTTATTAAAAGTTTTCTATTGTGTTAGATTATACATCTGCAAGGTCGATTGTGATTTCTTGGGTGTTAGGAAATGAAGACATGAAAGACATGAGCATACGGCATCAATTTTGTATGAACTGATGCGGAAACGATATATATATATATTCTTTTCCAATTAATTGGTAGCCAATCACCATTTAGGGATTGTTTCGTTGTCTCGTATATAAAATCTGTAACTACCTTTGTATTTATAGTGATAGTTGGCGACACTGTTACAAGTTAATATTTTTTTTTACAATAAACGTATTGTTATGCTCAGCGAGTAATTTAAATCAGATTTAAGTCTAATAAAAGCAAAGCTTGTACAATTGAAAATATTACAGTTAATTTCTGTAGCTTTAAACTGGTGTAGATCCGTATTTCTATTAAAACAAGCTACTTCCTCTAAATCATGCTTCAATCCATGTAAGAATTTAATGAAAATTGTAAGTACCGTGTATTGTGATGCTTATTAGAATCAGTAGAGCCATGCAGCGAAATGCACCAGTAGAAAAATTTAGCGTGCTATAGATACATCACATTGACTTGACATCTAGTCTTCCGTTGCAAGCGCTGCTATCGGCTGAATGAATTCCACTCTCTTTCTCTCGCTTACCAACAGCTGAACCCTTATCGGATCACGCGTGGATGTGTCGAGGGCGTGAGCTTTAGTTCGCATTTTTACCACGGATCAAGACATTTTGGCAGCACTATAATTGAATATTCTGTAACAAATGTATCTTAATTGATTATTATTAATATTTACACAATTCTGCCACGATTAAAGGTCAATCTTCCCCGCCTTAACCATCCGTTCATTTCGAAAACATTAGGTGTTGGAAGCTGTGTTTCTATATAACTTTATCTGTGAGCATACTAACACAAAGAATCTTACATTAATTAACGATAGATGCTTACTTTTGAAATCTTATTATATACTTCTTCTCAGCTGCCTTCTTAGAGTTTCAAAAATTCACACAAGTAGCGAAAAAATTCAAATGATATTAGCACACGACCGGTAAGAAAAATACAGAAAGAGTGTATAAATACGGCTATTTACTCCGGTTGATTTGAGTTATATTTCACAGTCTGAGAGTATAAATATAAGTTTGATGATTTTTTTTTTTTTTTTTTTTTTTTTTTTTTTGTAAATTAAATATTAAATGATCTTTTATGAACAAAAGTTTTACATGTCCAGAATGTACATACAAAAGCATTACATATAGTAACTACGTCTTGAAATTATGTCAGTGAGGTGTGCACCGTGGTTATTCAAACAGATCTCTGCACGTCGCCTCACAGCACTCACAGCTCGATGAACCATGTTCAGTGGGATTTGGTGGATTGCATGTTGAATGAGTTCACGCAAATCCTGTAATGTTGCAGGTTTTGTTGCATACACTTATACACTTGTTGCTTCAAGTAACTCCATAGGAAGAAGTCACATGTCGATAGGTCGGGCAAGCGTGCAGACCAAGGAACATTGGCGCGAAGAGAGACAACCCGTCCTGGAAACATCCTCCCAAGAATGTTGATCGATGCAATTGCTGTGTTTGACGTGGCCCCGTCTTGTTGGAACTACATCTGTCTAAGGCGACGCTGTCACAGTTCTGGGAGTAAAGTTTTCGAGCATGTCCACATATCAAGCACACGTGACAGTTACAGTGTTACCATCCTCGTCGTTGAAAAAGTATGATCCAATAATCCCATCAAAACAAACACCACACCATACTGTTACTTTAGGGCTATGAAGGGGCACTTCATGCAACAACCTTGGATTTCTGGGTGTCCAGTAACGGAAATTCTGTTTATTTACACACCCATCAATGTGAAAATGAGCCTCGTCGGACATGATTAACCTCTGTAGAAAGTTTGGGTTCTCATTAATAATTTGCAACAGCGTATTGCAGAATTGTACGCGAGTGTTAAAATCTTCAGAGAGCAACTTGTAAATCATCTGAATTTTGAATAAGTAAAAATGTAGGTCCTGGTGTAATATTCGCCGCACACTCCTATCTGACATGCCAAGTGACACATCATGCCGACGAGCTGAAAGCCTTGGACTTCTAATTAATGCTTCTCGAACACTCTCTATGTTGCCTGGTGTGCTCACTGAACGTCGACGACCTGGGGATTTCTTTGATCTTGTAGAAGCCGAAGCTCGGAACTTTTTCACCCAATTAAGAATAGTTTGTCGTGTCGGTACTTGTCCATTTCTGCCAATGTTAAAATAACTCCGAAACTTACGCTGCGCAATTGTTGCAGTCTTTGTTCTTGAAGAAACACTCCCCTGCGAAAGCGCGATGTTCGTCCGACCAACGCTCCATGGCTACTGACGGAAGGCTTACGTAATTCTTCCAATACTGCGCATGCGCACCGAACAGTCGAACAAACCTACATGCATACATAATGCTTTGAACCACTTTACAAAACAAAACAACAATGAGCACGTTATCTACCGGGTTACGTTTTCTATGTTCATTTTACATCGTCTAACTATTTCTGCCGCACCCTTTATAACTGCTTTTCCACTTGTCTTAATTAACTAGAATCTCAATCAAAACAGTCGATACTATGAAATGCCCTTTAATTTTAATAGTGTAGCAAGGGCTAGTAAGTTGATCCCTTTAGTATCTTGATCAACTGCTCGTCTTAAGAATTAAGCAGACATAGTCATGTGTTGGCTACTTGTGTAAGTTGAATATTTCCTGTTGGTTACAAGGGTATCCTACTTAGGCTTTACTTCATTACAAAAATTTTACGTATTCACTTTTTTTTCTTTTTTACTTCAGAATTTATATGCTCTTCTGGAAACGAAGTGGACAGTTTTCCATCTGCCAGTACAAAGAAGAATCCTTTTGACTTCCCACCAACAAGCAGACCTCCAGAGACATCTTCAACAACTCCTCAATCTCATCGTCCTCTGACAACTCGAAGATTACCACCATCTACGTCTGGTACTCCTTCCACAACTACTACCACAACCACCACGACCACCACCACGAAGCCTACAAGAACTACAACCTACACAACATCTCGAAGAACAACAACGTCTACTACACCACCCCCAACAACGACAACACCGCCATCTACAAGTCAGGGACCAAATCCAAGTCCCTCAGTTGTAGTGACTACCAGAGGAGGAACAAATCGACCCAAACAAACGTATCAGAGTCCGCCTTGGAGAAAAAGGCCATCAGTATTACTTGGAGGATTTCCGGATGAGCCCTCAGCCCGTCCTGCCGAAGAAGTAATTGTGAAAAATGCCTATCGACAGGATAACTCTGTCATCATACAATGGGACTCGGAAACATCAAATATACTAGGTTTTAGAGTTGTATACAGACTGTTCGGCGACAAAGTATTCAAACAAGGACCACCACTGGAATCTAGCGAGAGGGAATTCAAGATTAAAAATGTACCATCACAGGTTGGTGTTCATGATGTAAATAGATTTAGCTTTTTGAGTAATTTTTGTAAACGGTTACTTAACATTGTTTAAAGTTTGACAAACATTGTAAAATACTAAGAACTTCTAATACGTCAGACCGTCACAGTTTAAGTTTTTTTAAACTTAAAATAAGAAATAAGTTTCTTTTCCATTTGCTTGAGTCTTACAGATTACTTCACAATTTGAGCATGTCTTCAAGAGTTTCATGATCGGAAGTTTTAGTTTCTTTTATGAAGTTGTTTATTTGCAAATGAATTACGTTCTTGAAAGTTGAAAAGAAACTCCCTTTCTTCACTTAACTGTACAACAGTTTTCATATACTCTTTGCGTGTGATGGTATTTGTGATTTTTCATAAAACAAAAATAAAATTTGGGTACAGAAATCTATTGAATTCGCAAAGAAACTAAAGTTAATAGAAACTGCAAACTATGCAAATAAGGCAAAGTGAGGCGAGGAACAGTCCAAAATGAATTAAGTTATATTTAACTCACTAGATGCGATGCTTAATCTTATCTAACGTTTTTATTATTTATTTATTATTTTTTAACTTTTCCTACATATTCCATCTTTTTCACAGAAATTATAAAAATCGTAAGTTTTTGGGAGGTAAAGTGTAATAACAGGTTATGGAGAATTACTACATTAACTGACAGGATGCATATTTAATAATAAAATTCTAATCTTGAATTCCATTTGAAGCATCCTGACAAGGAGTCACCGAAACGTATTCGATTAAATTAATAAAACGGGTGCTTAAGTGCAGTACAAGGTTAATATTTCATGATTATGGAGTAATTATTTAAGCTACTTAAGGAACTAAACTGAGGTATCAATACGAATATTAACTTGGTATTAACCTTGTGTACGTCTATTTAGTAATTGCTGCTGAAGTGTTTAATGGGAATTCCCATCTTCTTTAACGACGTTTTCTTAAAGCACCTATTATAAACTCTAACTCATATTACATGACCTCAATTATAATTATTGGTGTTATAGAAGTATTAAACAAAAAATTTTTTCTAGTAATAAAAAAAAATATATAAATATCTCTATTATCAGTAACAAAAATTACACTCTTAAATATTTAACTTTCACAGTATCACTCTGAAACATTTTTTGATATTACTCCAAACTTTCCTGAACTGTGCAGATGAACTACACGGTTGTCTTCTTGCTACTGTGAACAGTGCTAATCTTCTATTTGTGAATAACGTGATGCATTCAACAGATTTTTTTTTACTGGTTTTGGTTTGTCAAAAGTATCCACAAACTAACACTCCCTTCTTTGATTTTTCACACGATGCAATAATTTATCCGTATTTTTGCCTATGATTCTGTAAAATAATGAACGGAAGACGTATACTAAGGTTAGTCCAAGTAAATAGGGGAAGCTACTGTTATGCAATTCTGTATAAGAGTTAGAATCAAATTTATAATTAACTGAACAGCGTGAGTGGTTAGTAATTCCAATGAGTTAAATAGTTACCTCTTTTGCAACAGCATAATAGACGTTTTATCGTGCTTGTGTTCTAATTTTTGTGAAGACTTAAGTTGCTTTATTTTAATTTCCACAGGAATGCATTGTGGTATGTGTGATATCACTGGAAGATGTGAACGTAACCCCAGACACAGTGCCATACCCGCAATGCAGAGAAGTTCGCACCGTCAACCCAACTACCAACAACATGGACAAGATCACCATTGCTGCCAGTGCTGCTATTTGCGGCACTGTTGTTATAGCAGTCATTGTGTTCATTGCAACGAATCGCCGGCGATCTCGTAAGCTGCACACACTGCAGAAAAATTCAGTGCTCCCACCAGCAACAAGCGTACCAACTCCAGCTGCCCCATTATCTTCACTGGCAACACTCAGTGCCTTTACAACGCACAAGGAATGGGACCAAGTGTCGATGTACAGCAACCGAAGCATTCCAAGGGCAAGGGTCTATCAAATGGATCGCCCAGGTAGCTACAGCATGCACCAGCACCAACACCATCACCATCGACACGTAGACACTGGTGATGGCTTTGGCTTTATGGGAAAAGGTACTATGGAGTGCACAAAGTATATCTTTTTTGTTTGTTTGTTTGTTAGCTAGTTTATATGGCACGTTAGCACAAAAATACTGTTTCAGTTGTTGTTACCTAGCACCTATTGCACATAAAGGGAGTAAGTAGATATTCCACTACCAAAAAGTCTCATTCATCATAGTAAACGAAATCAGTATAAAAAAGACATCACTCCGAAACATATTATGCGAATAACCTTTGAAAGAATAAACCAACTCAGCTCAGCTTTATTTCATTCACACGAAATATAATTCTCTAGGAAATATCGAAAACTGTTTAAAGTGGTCATTTCATTTACTTTATGCTCTGATTCCTGAAAATTCCTTGCACTTCAAGTTTTCAATTCTTCCCTCAAGCCTTGCTCATGGAAGATAAAAACAGGTATAGAAGTATCAAAAATATCAAGGAAATATAAAGGGATGATGTACTATGACTACTTTTCCTTTAGATTTCTTTGGTGTTTTTTTATTTTTACTCCTATTGTTGTGTCCAAGGAAAACCCAAAGTTTCAAAGTGCAAGAAGTTGCAAGGAACCGAATTTAAAATAAGTGAATCAATTTTACAATTTTTGAGCGTGTTAGCATATTGCCTGTGGTTAATTAGTCCATTTGTTCGACATTATAGTCAAAAGAACATATGGGGTCGCTGGCTCAGTGGTAGAGCATTCACTTCTAGTTCATGGGGTCCCTGGTTCGATCCCAGCTCGCGCCAAGTGGATTTTGTGGTGGACAAACAATATGCGTAGGTTTTCAAAGAGTTCTCATGTTTCCTCCCACTTTTATAATTTCACCATTTCATTCACTTTCATCATCATTCTTCTTTAGCCCACATCGGACGTAAAATTGAAAGGTTTCATTTCATTTTCAAAGGGACATATATAGCGACAAAACTCCTCGATCTCTCTTATATCGGAGTTACGAAGGAGAGATGTAATTTTAACACTTTATTATGTTACTAGCAGAATGCCCCTTCTTCGCACGGGGAGTATACGTTTCATTTTGAACATAAAGGGCACCAAAACTGTCACCAATCAACTTCGGGAGCCCAAAAACTATGAATTCGACACTAATATCAATCATTTTCAATTGTTTTTACATGTCATCATCTCCCTTTGGAGTACTAATGGGTGCTGAATTTGGATTTAAACGGCATCGGAAGTATCACTGTTCATCTCAGCGACGCCGAAAACTATTGATTCGACACTAGTATCGGTCACTTTTAATTTTAATATAACTCCCCCTCTCCTAAGTTGCACTGTCAAAGTGAAATGATAAAAACCACCCCATGTCTGAAACCCTATCTACGTTGAAATTTGATAGATTTCGGTCATATGAAGAGCGGATTAATAATATAGAGAATTCTCGACAATCTAACATCTAAGTTAAGTCATCAGAGCTAAGAAAGAGTGAATATTACTACTGTTTCTCTCGAATTCATTTCATGGACGATGAAAAAAATAGTAATAACACGTCAAGCTACGTCAACATCGAATCGAATTACGTATTTCAATGTCTCCAAAGTCCAAAATATATGCATGCAAATACTTAGTAAAACAGTTACTGCACAATTTATGTTGCATGGCATGAGATGCTTGTCAATTAGAAATGAGCTTAAATAGTTTCATGTTATTCCCTGGGAGAGGAGGATGCCACTACACATTTGGATCACAGAAGGCAACAATAAGCGTGGAGGGATTTACAATCTTGACCCTCTATGTATTACATTAAATGTCTAGCATTTTCTACTGTTTTATTTATAATTCTTTAGGTATAAAATTACGATATGAATTTTTTCACATTTACTAGGTAAACAATATAAAAAATTTGTAAACATTAACTTGAAAAATACTATGGCTAAAAATAATTACGCAAAACTGATTGCAGTACCTCTAACAACAATGATGTCGTAATTGATTTAGGCGACGAATGATTGACTAATGCGGAATATTTCAAAATAAGTAACTTTTACCTCATCGATTTTGGCCAATATCAAAATTATAAAATTTTAATTATCATAATGATATGTGTGGTATTTCAATAGCCAAGATAAAATAGTTTTACCAGCATTTTCTTTTTCTTTTATAGCTTTTTTTTCAAAGGTAACTTTAATATGAATATGGGTAACTAAATTTAAAGCTTAAGAAACTCGAATATTTATCGTCCCAGAAACAAAATTCACAATTAAATTTAAACTAGTGTCAAGTCAACCCTATCAAGATTATTATTACCCGCTTCCCTAAGATTCATCTTTATACTAATCCTTCCATCTTCTTCATGGCTTCTCAAGAGACTTCTTCCAAAAGGTCTTCCAATTAGAACCCTATATCCCTTCTTGGAAGCAACGAATCGCAGCCACTTTAGGCGTCACAGTTTTATGAATGCAACTAAGCATAAAATAATTTTTAAGATCCAGGGGTAATTTGATTTCTCAACAGTGAACATAGATACCACTGAATCGGTTCTAACTTGAAATTTTATCCAAAATATTCCGATAATTCGCGAGTGTTAAAATTTTTTTATCCACTCCGAATTATTAGTACTGGATCAATAATAATGATATGTATTGTTAAAGATTTAAAATGCTTTTAATTCTTTAAAATTATGCTGTGTTTATTTTGCATTCGTAATATCAGGACATCTTAAGATGTGGAGGACTCAGTGTTCCATAAGAAATACACACACAAGTGTAGAAAAATTCTAATTGGGAAGCATTTAGAGATAAACTAAAAGAGAATAAGTCAGAATACAAATGAATATTAACCCTAGAAAGTCCGTGCTCGCATCTGCTACGTGAAAGAGAAAGGGGGAAGGGACAGTGTCAAATTTGCCCGCGCTGGTTTTAAGTAGCTTTCAAAGTATATTTGTTCAATTTGAGTTAACGTGTGGAAACTAAATGTCAAAAAAGAAGCTTTTCAAGAAATTGTGCTTTTTATTTGTAAAAAATGAACTAAATACAGTGCGTAAACTGATTATATATTATATCAAATTTCTTATAATACTATGCAGAAAATCATTATAACTAACAGTCCACAAGTTCTATGAAAGGCCAAGTGTTTATATAAAGGGAAAAAGTAACACAAGTTTTAAATATAAAAAGCAAAAGCAAATAAAAGAATTTTGGGGAAAACAAAGATGGGTAGCACCTATGACCGGGGAGGGGGGAGTCAAATCGGCCCGCAAAACATGAAATTATTCTTTCTACACAAAAACAATGCAGTATATTCGTTTAAAAAAAAAAAAAGAAAGCAAAAATGAACCTTTCAACAAAAGGAACAATAATAAAAAAAAAAAAGAATCCTGAATACATATTAATCCATATAAACTAAGTAAAAAAGAACTCGCGGACAAAACTAGCCCCCCCCCTGGTCTTTCTAGGGTTAAGGAAGAGTGGGTATTAAAAATTCTGACAGCATTATGTTAGCACAAAGCCGAATTTTACTGTATTTTTAGTTTCTGTGGCGATAAACATTTGAATTTCTTAAGTTATATATTTAGTTAGTTGTATTTACGTTTGAATATTCTCTCAGAAATAAATAATAGCGGAGTAACCGTACGGTCCTGGTTGATATAAAGTGAAGGGCCAAGCCAATAAAGACAGACGATATATAAACATCAACAATGAATCTTGGGATGTATATATCCCAGTACTTGCGGAATTATTGTTTGCATTTTAACCAGAACTAAGAATTTGAAAAAAAGACAGATTCCTGTTCTTGACGTAGTCAAATTTATTAGCTAGACTACATCTACCACAATATTAAAAACCGAAAAATAACACATAGCCCATTATTTCAACAGGCTCCGTAAACGCTGGCTATGTGGCAGATGACATGAGATCCCACACTTCTCAATTCAGCAGTAAAACAGGGAAACCTAGGTCTTTAGCTGATGGCCAATCACAACGCAGTTATTCTGGCCTTTCTGGCAAATATCTTTCTGGGAACTCTTTCAACAGTGGTCATTCTCTATCCCGACCAGGTAAGCTACACATATTCGCTTGTAGTGTGTGCTTTTTCAAAATTATATGTTGCTTGTACGCTTTTATGCTTGTATGCTTTTATTTATGTGTTGCATGCATTTAATTTACTTATTTGCTTTTTGTCATATTGCTTTGGTGGCGGTTCGTACTTTTAAAGGTTGCACTACGTTCGACCAGTAGCTTGTATGTATTAAAGTTTTCTGTAGGAGATTATAAGTAGAATCCTAAATTAATATTTTACAAATTGCGTTGACATTGACGCATTTAAAGGTAAATCAGCACTAAAATATTCCTACAATAATCTCCTCAAAGATTATGCAGCACAGAAGAAATAACTGCAGTTAGAATTTACCAATAAAGAACTTTAAAGGGAACAATGTACATTTCTCCAAGATATAATTGAGCATCAAAAATTTTTAACTCCCAATAAATTTGAAATATGGCAGCAACATATTAAGAACAAGGAACTGGACAAAATACAATACTGGAGAGTTTGCAGTTAGAAAACATTATAACCTTACATTTATATATTGCAATTTTTTTCTAAAAATCTAACTTTGGTAATTCAGAAAAGAAAGTAGATATTAGGATAGTTAATTTTAGGTCGGTTTTACTTGTTAGATTTAAAATGGTTTTATAAAACTATGCAGGGACCTACGCAGCAATTTATTACAGGAGGGGTCCAAACTCAGTATGAGGTTAAATTATATTAAAATCTTTAAAATCATTTCTAAAAGTAAGCTAAATTTACAGGAAAGTGAGAATTTGGGGATGGTATTGGATATCCGTACCAATCCTCCGAATCAACCCCCTGTGTACATCCCTGAAACTATGGTACGTATGAAAACCGTACAGTAATTTTAAACAGACTTCATTCAGAAGTTTTGTGCTATAATTAAATTCGATTTGAGCGCAGAACAGAGGGAAATATAACCAATAGGATAAGTATTTATCTTGTACAGGATGATTTTGTGAAGGAGGGTGCTACGTGATGAAAGTATTTAACTAAATCAACTTACATGACAAAAAGAATGTTTGAGTAAAAATTTGAACTGTGGGATTTGTACCTTTACATTCATTGAAGATTTCCATTCTTTAGAGATCGGGGCATTTACTTTTTAAATATAGTAGAAAGTAGTGATTTTAAAATTATTTGTAATATTTGAGTACCCGAACATTTGTTTCCAATATTCGAACAATTATTCGTTATTCGAACAACTGTTCGAATGATTATATATTGCTTATCGTTACCGGAATATATTCGAATAACGAAAATCGAATAATTCATTATTCGAATAATCAAATAATTCATTATTCGAACATTCGAATAATAAATTATTCGGATTTTAACAGCACTAGTAGAAAATATTAAATTTTGTTCATAACAAAATATTGCAATATTCTGTCGGTAGAGTCTAAATAATGTACACGGGTATTTAACCTTACACCTTTTTATTATAAAAATGTCTTATAAAATTTTTACAAAGTTTTTATAAATTTATAAGTCTCTTGAATTGTTTTCAGTGTACAGTAAGAGCGAAGCCCCTAGGCACACGATGTGGCCTCGCGAGATAAAGGATATTTGTCTTAGCCCAGAGCGGCCTCAGACGGGATTGGTTATACTCTGTAGCTCATAGCAGCCCTGGGAGTAGGTATTAAAGGAAATCTCCGTAGCGTATGGCGCCCTGGGGAAAAGGATATTGTACATTAGCGATTAGTAGTAGTACTGATTAACTTCTTGGTTCCAACATCCTCTTTTATAGTCATCCTCTTCTAAGGAGGACGCATGGAGGCTTAGTCGGCCTTCTTCGTAGTTTTCCGAATCCCCTTCGTTTTTTCCTGGAAGTGCAGTATCCTTCTGTCGTCTGCCACAGTTTGTTTATAATTGTAAAAGCATGTGTTTGTAGTGAAATCATGTGCTTTGCAGTACGTGTGAGTATACGGATCCTTGCAATATAAAATTGTACGAACGGTTTTCCGCTGCGCATGAAGTTCATTTTCTTTGCATTTGCTACTAGGTTCTTGGGCTATTTGTGATTAAAAATAATTTGAAATTACGTGTGTTTAAAATTGGTAATCCATTTCGTACGTTTATGTTGGTATAACCCCAGAAGTAGAATATTTAAGTGTTAAAAGTTTTTCTCTCTCTCTCTCTCTCTCTCTCTCCAAGTATATGGATGAAAAATTTTTTGAAGGTAGAAACAGCGTAATAACAGAAATGTATATTTTGGATGACACCTGAATCATACATTAAAAAGAAATTCTGTTCACTTCCATACTTCTACACTTCTTCATTTCAAACGTTTCTTCATTTCCATACTTGAGAACAGTAAACTTTAAAAGACAGTTAACTTAAATTTATTTTCAAGGCTGAAATAAAATAGGTTATGGGTTATGTAATCATAATGTACTTCCTATTCGAAACTACAATTTGAAATTTGGTTTACAGTTTCAGTGTTAAAATACCAGCAATATAAAGAATTTTCCAGAAGTAACTACGTTTAGTACTATATGAGTAAAGTCAGATAAACGAAATTAACTAGCGTCATATAAATGTTTGTCTTGAAACAGCCAGGTAAATATGTTGCAATATGGTGCAATAGAGCGCACTTTATGATAAGTGTAATATATGCAATAGTTAATATGAAGTTCCAAAACCCCAAAAAGTTTAATGGTTAGCTTATAGGTGGCGCTCTGTATTTATTGTAACTACCTAACTAGCGCCATCTTGTAGTAAAATGCAATACACAGTACTAAATTAATTCTCTTCTTTAATCTGTTGTCCAATTCCAAATTTAATGAATTAAAAAAAAAGTGCGCAATTATATTTTGGAGAAATTTACTTAAATAAATAAATTTAACATTTCTTCCCCCTTTCCTAGCAAGTTAGTTTGATAGATACTCCATAATTTACTTTTTACGTTAGATTAAATGACTTATCAATTAAATACAATAAAGGTACCCTCTTGATAATAAAGAACTATGTTCGTTCAATATGATGTGGTTTTTATTAAAGACTGTCACAACGAAATGGGGAACCAAAGTCAGTAGCATTTCTTGTTTGAAGATTTATCTTCGTAAAGGGCTGTCATACTTCATGAAATTTCAACCCAAGTATCGTCAACACTACTGCATTCCGAAACTTCTACAACCCAGAATCTGTTCAACATTTCAATCTGGTATTCCCCTCTCACCTGAATCTCTTCTAATTTCTTTAAATTAAACCTCCCAGTTTTCAGATGTTGAATATTTTCTTTATTCAACGCTAATCTCTCTTTCTTATTATCACTGTTACCAGGCAGTGATTAGTGTTACCGTCAGCTCTTCTAAACGACCGAACATTAATTATGCTAGTCTGTCGTCTTCTGTCTATTAAAACATTATCAATTTGATTATGTGTATTTCCATCTGGTAAGGTCCAAGTATATTTATGAACGTCGCGATGTGGGAACTTTGTTCCCTTCCCGATAAGGATTTTGGATGTTGCTAAGTTCACGAGTCTTACACCGTTGTCATTACTTTCCTTACAATGACTTTCATTCCCTATAATCAGGTTGAAAATATCCTCTTGTTCTACCTTCACATTTAAATCCCCTAACAGAACTTCCTTATAGTATCGCGGGAGTTTGGTTCTACTTTTATATCATCATCTACTTTTTCGTAAAAACTGTCTTTTATATCATCATCTTTATCTTCTGTTGGGGCATGTACATTTAGAATAATCAAATCACACCACCGACCCTTCAGAGTAATAAAAGGAAGTTTGTCTTTAACTAATTCAACTCGTTTAATAGCTGATATATTATACATAAATTAAACATAACTTTCTTACAAGGCTGTCTGTATTCTTTATTATAAATAATATAAATAACATAAATATAAATTGAAAAAGATGATTCTTGATTGGTAGAGATAACAAATTATGTTATGTTATCTATGATTTCAGTTGAAATAGTAGTCTGAAGAAGGAAGTGATATACTTCCGAAACTGTTACATTTCTCGTTAATTTATAATAAAGAATACAGACAGCCTTGTAAGAAAGTTATGTTTAATTTATGTTTAAGATGGACACAAGGCCTTTTTATAAAAATATCTATGATATATTATTCGTTTGAGTATATAAATCATGTGAGTGTATGAGTTTGTGTCAGTATGGAAAATACTAATCAAGTGAAATAAGTAAATAATAATAATAAAATAAAGAAAATGGAAATTAGAAGATATAACAATATAAATTACAAGGGGGTAATTAAAGTAACAAAAATTAACGACAAAGTGATAATGAAATAAAATCAAGTAAATGCAAATGAAAGTAAATCTAAAATAATTGGAAAATTCTCCTATCTGTCTGAGGAATCTAGAGATGTCTAAGGGAAGGATTTTGAGAATACTTATACGAAAAAAAGGTGATCGAATGTATTTTTGTGATGAGATATGTCTTGTCGAATAAGCAGATGGGGAATCTTAGTGCTGCCGATGTGCTAGTGTTCGTTGATGCGGATCGAAAGAGGAGTTAATTTTGAAAAAGCACAATAGTGGGTACATTAAATAACATAAAAGAAGTTAAAGGGACCATGATTACAACGTAGCTTTTCTTTATTTTTTATCTGTCTTTTGTGAAACTAATTTAGGTATTAAGATAGTAACTGACACCTTTTTGTTCTAATTGTTAAAGAGAAAAATGGAACACTTACTTCGTTGATTACATATGTAAGAATTTTTCTGTACGGTTTCAGTCACACATTTTGTAGCCTTGTTTACCAAGTTGACTCACCCCAAATGAGGATCGAATCCCTTTATAACTTTGCACTAAAAGTGCGAAATGTGTTCATAAAGTGATTCATTGAGTTGATTTGAGTAGATATTGACTTTAACGTCCCTTTCAGCAGCGAGGCTATATGAGACGGGACGTACTGATTAACGTGGAATCCGAACAACATGAGCTCCCGACGGGAATCGAACCCGGCTCTCCCAATTTTATTTTCATATGTCTGACTTAAACCGGTGAACAAGGCCGCATAAGAAGTGACTGAACCTATATAGAAAACTCTTAGTAAGTGTCTCATTTGTCTTAACAATTAATTTATAGAAAGGTATTTGTTTTCTTAATGGTTTCGGGATTTCTTTGTTCCAAAATATACATATATATATTTTCATTTGTATATATTTTCTTTAAATTTCCAGAACTTCGCCAATCACGCCAATCTCTAGCTGCTGCTTCAATATCAGATCGTCTCTCCCGTGCAAGCTATACCAGTCAGACTAGCCAACGCAGCCCACGAAGACAACGACCCAAGTCTCGAACCAGGGACCAGATGAGATCTAGCAGTCGCTTCAGCGCAGCAGGATCTACCCACTCTCTTACAGGATACGACACTTCAGACAATTGGACAGATCATGATATGGATATCTACATGGCTCGAAACCCAACACGAGGTGGCCTAGTTCAACTCTAATATTGCTACAGCCAATATTCATTGGTTTACACATGAGAGGAAAGAATACATCAACATGGATGCCGCTGCAGGCAGCAGCAAACAATGCTAATAAACAAATCCCTTTCTAAGAAGGCTTTAAGAAACCAAGAAATCAGTCTATTCATTATGATGCAATACGCATTCAGAAAGTATGGAAAAGGACAAACTATAATATCTCTCTTATTTATGTGATGGTTCAAATCATCATACACGGGAGTTACAATGAAGCATTAAAGTAAAATGTGCAATGTGCTCAAAGTACAGACTTTGCTAACGCAAAGACAAACTTAAGAAGCGATTACTTACTTTTATACATAAGCGCAATAAGAATTATAAAGTTTTAATTATAATTTTAAAGACGAAGCAAGCAAACATTATTGCGTGAACTATTTTAAAACGCGATTTATTAAATTTCAAAGAATCATTAATTCATCAAGTGAATTGTGTGTATATTTGTGTGCGTGTGCGGAATCAACTGTAATTTGCAGTACGAGTACATATAACTGTGTGTAAATGCATGAATGCGCATTTATATATGTATGTAAGTACATGTACGAATGAATGTGTGACAGCAAGTGAAAAGTCATCTTTTGTGGAGGTATCTAGTAATCTTTCTTTGTATGTATGTGTGTGCGTCTATCTTGAAAAGACGAAGTGTTTGAGACACATCTTATTTAGGGGTATCAAATTCCATTTTCTCACATAATAAGAAAATATACTATAACATTACTAGTAAGGTTTTGAATAAAAAGTGTTTACTCCAAAGCGTAAGACAAGAACTTCCTATATGGATGAAAAGTGTTACGCCTCTATTGTATGTAAATAAGAAGGAAAATCTAATTTCCTCATACACAGGAAATTAATCTCATGGTTACGGAACTTTTAAATAAGTAAGAATACATTTAAAGTTTTTCATACAACAGAAGTCACAACATTTTGTGTATGCTTCAATTTCTGAATCGGTCAAGGGTATAAAAATTAGATACAAGACTGGAAGAACCATGTTAAAACATGAAATTACTTTTTTCTAACAAAAAAATGAATGGTTATTTGAATCTCTGTCTTCCTATTTTCTCACATTTACGGGTACAAACTTCTTATATCTTTTTATATAAGCAAGATGATTTCATATTTTGGCCAGTGTCAAATAATCAAACCTTTTACTTAACGCGTATAAGGAAACTGGAGATAACTATTATAGAAAAATCACTTTGATTTGTTTCATTACTGCTAATGAATTTAAATACCCCTAAAGAAATAATATCAGTTTTAATAACATACATTTCTCTCATTTGACCAGCACTTATACAAAAGACAGTTGGTACGTTAGTAGAAATAGGTAAAAGTGCAACTATCACATTAATAGCACATATGTGACTGTTCGATAAATGTAATTCTTTATAACATGAAGGGAAAGAAGCTGTAACTACATGTAGTTTCATTTTTTTTTTTTTAAATCATGATATCTCATAATGTGAAACGAACATTATTACCTCATTTTAAGGTCATAAACGTGATTAAGAATAATCAAGAAAAATAAGAAAGGAAACTAGGTATTCATAAAAAAAAATGAGATTTAAATTGATAATCACTTGCTACGTAGTAAAGACATCTTAAAGAATTCCACAAATGGTTCATTATTTTCTTCATACTAAGTTTAAGTAGCTTTTTAAACGATGAGTTCATGAATTACATTAATTATCATTACAATTTGTTTACAATATGTGAATTTGTTTTATTTCTTTTTATTTTGTCAGCAGTTTCCATCAAAACTCATTAAAACAATATAAAAATTCTAACTATTTCAAATAAGTTCGCTTGAAGTTTACAATGATTTTAACTGTCAAGAATCGTGAAACTGTATAGTTTGGGAATGAATTTATTTTTGTACTGTAACGTGTATATCAGTGCTCTTCTCAATAATAATAATAATAATAATAATAATGTCAATCAGCTTCTGTCTGATTGCAGCCATGTAAATTTCGAAGCACAAACATTATAAATAAAGACATTTATGCACTTAAAAAAAATACTAATTTTATTTTATATGATATCCTATTGGAAAGAAAAGTATTAAGTTAAAACTACTACAGGGTTCATAGTGGTCTGGTCTCTTGTAAATAGTTGAAAAGTGACCAAAAACACACGAAAAAGTGACCAAAAGCACACGAAAAAGTGACCACAAAGTGACCAATATCTCATCATACCCCTTTTGTTCTTTGTCAATTTCTCCATCACCTCTTTCTTTGTCTGTTTTGTTTCATCTTTTCTTCTTTACTTCTTCTTTTTGAGCTTCCTCCTTTCTTAGGTTTTCTAAGTATGCTTTGTAGTTACGGTAAGCAGACTTAGCAGATCTAAGAAGCTTCTGAGTAAGTGGAGCTAGTTCTGGCCTATTTCCGAATTTCTTCATCCCAGACATTATATTTAACTTAGCACTGAGAATTTTCAAAGCCATGAAATATTCAAATTCATCACCTAGTCTTAAGAAGAACATGCAAGAAGCATAACACAAGACGAACGTGATGAACCACACAAACACACACACACAACGTTGAGTGGAGCGTTAACTATTACGAGAGAAAACTAAAAGACTATTATGACAGAAGAAAGAATAGACACAGAAGGGTTCTCAACCCCACCTTGAGAGCTTAAGCATTCACCAACCATCCACTCTGCTTTAGAAAGAATAAGCTCGTGAGAATAAAGCTGACTGTTTCACATGTGGCAGCAAATACTGAAGCTTTCAGAAGAGTAATGAGTAACGAATTTTTGCTTTTTTCCATTTATTTTTATAACATTTTGCTTAGAAAACTGCCAATGCAAGACACAAATCACAGGAAAAAGTCATTTTACCTCTCAAAAAAGTAACTTTTAGTGACAAATTAAAAAAAAAAAAAAACTTTTAGTGACCAACTTGAAAAAAAGTAACTTTTAGTTTTTTTTTTTTTTTTTTTTTTTTTTTAAAGTGACACTATGAGCTCTGCTACTATTATACAGACTTACCTTATTCTTAAATAAACAGACACAGAACAAGTTAATTTAATGAAATGACTTACTTTGAAATAAAAATATCACTTCATACACACCATTATATACAGGGTGAGACAATAAAATCTCCTACATTTTAAAGGCTAATGAAACAAAATGTATTGCAGATATAAAGTTGTTTATTCTAAACTATAAAATGATATTGAAAACAGTTTGGGTGAAATACAGGTTTCTTCTAAAATTCTTCTTACATTCTCCCTAGGAAGCCCAACAACTACAGCATGCTTCCTTGCAGAACGTTTTGGGGTCTGCAAAACAGACTATTTCACAGCCTCAATATTCTCAGGCGTACGAGCAATTTTAGGTAGGCCAGATGATTTTTTTCCAACGCTGAGCTCGTTGTTAGAAATATTTCAATCCACTGTAAGATGGTCTCCCGATCAGGAACAGTTTCATTACGCGGAATAGCAAACTTTAAGGGAAAATAATCTCTCTGTACTGTAATCGCAGAACTGCTGCAAAAAAAAAAAAAAAAAAAAAAAAAAAAAAAAAAAAAAAAAAAAAAAGTCTGCGTACGCACGATGAGCTCCTGACCAAACCATAATGACAACTGAAAACGGTAGGAGAGTGGTGAGCGACGCGGTGTGACCCCCAGTATTTTCGTTCCTCCACTGACAGTACTATAACCGATCAAAATATGGAAAGTTTTATTGGGTCTCCATGTAGATTATTACCTTGTCAAAATATACTATCATATATCATTCTTCCTTGTCGGCAGGTCATTACTCTTTTTACGATGTCACAATATGCCCTGCCCGACGGGAGACAGTGATAACCACTTCTTATTTAAACTTCACCCCTTTTTATTTTCACTGGCGAATTCACAGAAAGATCTACAACGATCCATCGCGTCAACTGTCATTTGCTCTGAGACTAAATGGTATATCTGTTTCATCTCTAGTACTAAAAACCTATTCGATTTTCACGAAACTATTTTCTCTAAAAGAATTTTGGGTTTTTGCTGAAACCAATATTAGGAATTGAATTTCTGGGCTTTTGGCAGCTATGACCACGTTAGCCCGTTACTTATGAGGATTGACGTCCTTTGGTGATCACCGGCCGAGAAATTGAGGTGGAAGAAAGGAATGAAGTGGCCTCAGACAATTATGTTAGGTATCATAAAAGCATCTGCCTGTTGTGAACGAGAAAAACAGATTGCAGCCAGTGACACAAATACTAAAATACTTCATTAAAATATGACACAGGATCTTAAGGTAATACTGTTTCATGCTTAACAGGTTGACTGCCATGAGCATCATATGTGGTGATCACCTTATTTTTCTGTAGGGCCATAAACATTGAGCACCGTATATGTGCTCATGCTCGATATCACAAATTACTAACCTATTCATGTTCTTGAGCATCATATATGGTGCTCATTGTCACAAATTACTGTGAGACCATGAGCATGACATATGGTGCTCTTCTCCCATTGGTACATTATCGGGAGAAGCAAAATATCGCGACAAAAATGTGACATAACTATCCATAATTGAGCCAAAGGCAAGAAGAAATTTATGGCCTCCTGGGAGCAGTACCCTCAAAACACCTTGGCAGTCAACCTATTAATGTCTCATGAGGCGGATATAGCAAACAAGTACTTACCCAGGGACACTGATATTCCTCTCCCACCTATAGCGAAGTTCCTGAATTACTTCATACCATAAATGAGCAGCTGCTTTTACTCCACCAAGAGAATGGACAACATGCGCCATTACTATTGCTAGCCTCCACACTAGGCCATCGACAGGAGCAGTTTTCAAGCCGTTGATTTGATTCTGTTAAGAAATCCAACATAAAGGATAATTTAATATTTTTTAAAAAGGAATATTTAAAAATGAATCTATAGTAGTTAAAAAAAATCACTGTGGCTTCGAAAACCAAAATATGAAACGTTGATCAACGGATAATCAAGCTCAGTACTATACCGACAGAAAACGAACCAATCAGCTATTGAGTTTCAACAATTTGTTGAACGTCATTACACGATGATCATCATTGGAAACGAAAGAATTAAAAAAAAAAAAAAGCGTCATGAAGCATCAAGTGGTAGAAAAATGAGTTGTGTGAAGTCTGAAAAACCTGAAGAAAAATGGGTGATACACAGGAACATCTTGAAAATATGGGCGAATTCAAAGTTAATTAGAATCAGAAAACGTTTGAGTTCAACAAGACAGAGAAAATTTTATTTTAGCTTATCCAAGATGATATTTACAATGCCCAAGGTGATAATGGCCTACAAAACTTCTGGCAAAAACACATCGGTGAAGAGAGGTAGTCAGTAGAAGTAATAGTAGTCAGAAGAAAACCTTCAGTGACAGGTCTTGTCGAACATTACAGCAAATTGTCACTCAGAATCGTGATGCAAGTGACGGAGGAACTCAAGCAGCAATTCCCGGAGCCTGTGTCGACAATCACAGTCCTCCGAGAATTACATGACAGATATACGAGGTCAGGCTGGAAGGGCGAAACCGTTGATAAGGATACTTTAGCACGACGTCAACGGTGCCGAACACGTAACATGGACCACTGATGGCTGGAAACGTGTGATATGGTCGGATGACTCATCGTTGACCTTATTTCAAGTATAGATCGTGTTTACGTTTGGCGGAAGCTCAAGAAGAGTATGATCTGCAGTGTTCCTGCCAACCATACTGGCTTACTAGAACCATAATTATATCGTCATTTTAGGGGATCATACGCATTAATGGTCCAGATATGGTATCCGGGCAATGATGTCATATTTGCAAGATGATAATACATTCATTCACACGGCTGGAGCTGTTGCGACGTGATTCGGGGTACATCGGGATCTTAATCCCCCTTGAATACCTCCCCTTGCCCGCCTAACTCCTGAACATGAACATAATTGAACATCTGTGGTCCAATTTGGAGACACGAATCCGGCGCAGATTTCCGCCTATATCCTCTACGGAACTGACTGATACACTGCGCGAGGAATAATGTAATATTCTCGTTGCTACCATTAGTTGATTCAAATGAGTATAGATGAGTTATAGAACAACCTCTATAACTTCATATTATGTCGCATCAATAGTGTCCTAAGAACGATAGGTGGTCCAACAATATATTCATCTGATAAGGTCCACTTTTTTTACGGTGTTTCCATTAAATTGATAAGTATCTGTAGATAATTCTACCAATATAGAGCTAATTATTTCTTCCAAGAATTTTAATATAGTGCAGAAATTTTAGAAAATCACGATGAAGTGACGTTTGACCGCATTCAGATAGAGGGAGAAAGAGAAAAAATACTAACGAACAGAAAAAGCTGTGAAACATCCAGGTGGACTCGATAATGAAATACATGACCACGTAATCTTGTGATAGTATTACCAGGCTGTAGATAGACGAAGTTTACTAGAAGAAGATGTAAATAATGGAACAGATAGATAGAAAAATGCAGAAGAACAAAGAAGTAATAAATGAAGAAAAAATTCCATAAAATAGGAAGACAAGTTTGAAAAATTTAAAAAAAAAATGTATAAATTAGCGCAAAGCAACAGAATACTTATTACTTTTAATTGTTTTACATAACAATTAAAAGTAATAAATAAAAAGGGAGATAGTACAGGATGAAAAGTATGTACGAAATATAGATAAAAAGAGGTATGCAAAATAGCAAAAGATAATGATGAGTTACGATATTATTGATGATTAACACCAGGGAATGATTTACGGATAAGAGAGTAAGGTAAGAGTCCGCCCAACTGTTTTGTATATATATATATATATATGAACAATTCGGAGGAAGACAATGGTGTCTCTTATTTTGTAACTTTTTAGTAAACTGGAAAAGAAAGTTTAACATTCCCATGTAATGCAAATGACAAACACCAAACAAGCTTTCCCTGCCATCTGCAGGTACATTTCCGAAACTAACCTACCTACATACTTTTCAGTGGTCTGATCTCAACCCAATCCAACCAATAACTCGATTTCACTCAAAGTGGTGCTTACCACCGTCTTCCCCCCGAACTGCTCATGTATATCCAAATATATATAAGATGTGAATCTACATAGAATCCAAACGACGTGTACCTTCACTGAAAAACCTTCCTTTTTAAGAAGGATCTGTGAGCAAGACTGCAGATACCTGTCGAAACATTGGAACTGTACAAGTAAGCATTACAGATGACAAGAAGGCAATATTACAATACGTGAAGGAAAAAAGAAGGAAAAATAGCCCCATATGAAAGTCTATTTCTGAGTATTGAGAATAGTGACAACTGACAACTGTTATTTGCAAGATGGGTAATAATTGTTACACCTTTATAAATATAAAACTAAATTTTTAAAAAGTAACTTACTTCATTTTGTTTGAATGACACATTATCTGCCATTGCATGGCTGCTAACAAGCTTTGGATACGGATGAGTCTGAAATAAGAAAAAAAAATGTATTCAGAATTACACATTTCTTTTCTTCTCTTTTTTTTTCGAGGATATTATTAACGAAAATATATTTTTCTTTTATTAAAATATTCTTTAACAGAACTGCCCACTTCCAATTTTCATACAAATAACATGCAAACAACAAAAATAAACATAATACATTATAAAATACAAATGATACATGCACAGAAAAGGACAAAAAAAAAAAAAAAAAAAAAAAAAAATCATGCATAAAATAAACATGCTGTTATATAAAAGACAATAATACTCTCAGCTGATAATGAAATTATTATATAACTGTCTTTGTATATTACTAAAATTATGATCAAAAATGTCAATAACACTGGCAAAATCATTGGCTACTGATAAAATTTTATACAAAGGAACATCATTGGGAAACTGAATGGGTTTAAATATTTTCGGATTTCTTATATGATAACTGGTTGTATACAGAGTTATTATTGATAACAGATTCAATTTACCGTGAAGAATTGAATGTAGCGTTTTAAGAACCAAAATAATCCTTCTTTCAGACAACCTTAACATACCTAAGGACATCCTAACTTCATCCAACGACATACCTTCATAATACTTAAACTTCCAGCGTAACAAGCAAGAAAAAGATTTTGAATTGTCTCCAGAGTAGTTGATATATAATCTATATTTCTATTCCATATGATTGAACAATATTCAAGATGACTTCTAACATTAGAATAATAAAGAATAAGGCATGTTTTAACAGACTTAAAATCTTTGGACATCCATTTAAGAATTCCAAGATTTCTTCTCGCTTTGGAAGTTATATTCTCAAGCTGTTTGAAAAGCAATTTGCTGTCTAAAACAATACCTAAATCTTTAATAGTATCTACAATTCTAATTGGAGTATCATTTATGTTATAAGTGAAAAAAAATTGGATTTGTTTTATTCGTAATATTCATTGAAAAGGTTTTGTTACAATTTAAAGGTAGTACACTGTTTTGAAACCAAAGTAGTATTTTATTAATATTATTTTGGAGCACCAATCAATCATCCTAATTTACAATAGTTTTGTAGATTTGAGGTCTGCATACATCAAACATTTACAATCCAAATTTTCAGTTATATCATTAATAAACATAAGGAATAGAAGTGGTCCGAGATTTGTCCCTTGCGGAACACCGGAGTATTATATACATCTGAAAGATTACCCTTATACCTAACCACAAACTTTCTTTGGGACAAGTATGATACTAACCAAGTAATAAATACAATGGAGACATCATAATGTTTCAATTTGTAAATTAAGATGTCATGTGGTAACTTATCAAAGGCTTTAGAGAAGTCGAAATAAATTACATCGATTTGACCATTACTTTTAAAGATAGGAAGAGTATCAGTCATAAAACATGTTAAGTTAGTTGTAGTTGACCTATTTTTCATAAAGCCATGTTGATAGATCGTAATATTGGGATAAACATAATTATACAAATAATTATATATTAACTTATCAAAAACCTTGGGTATGATACTCAACAGAGAAATAGGTCTATAGTCGGATAAATTTTTGCCATCAGTCTTGGGGATAGGAACAACAACGACCATCTTCCAATGTTCAGGATAAACAGAAGTAAGTAAACTCCAGTTGAAAAAAGATGTTAAGACAGGCGCAATGATGGACACAATGCCCTTCAGTATAAAAGCAGGTATACCGTCTAAGCCAGAAGATTTGTCATTAGGATTGTTTATAGCCTTAGTTACTTGCTCAGTTGTAATAATAGGATAAAAAGAATCATTACCCACCAAATCCGATAAGTCAATATTATGTAAAGAAGGACGTCTTTTATATATAGTCTCAAATAATTGAGCCCATGATTTAGCTAAAGTTCTAGGATTAGACACATACACATCAGCAACCATAAGTCCAGTGGCTTGGTTTATTTGGCTTTTATTTTTATTAACAAACTTCCAACTTATTATTATTATTATTATTATCGATAATTAATTAATAATAATAATAATAATAATAATAATAATAATAATAATAATAATAATAATAATAATAATAATAATAATAATAATAATAATAATAATAATAATAAAGTTTCGAACATAAAATCGTTAAATACATCTCTCTATCAAGTATTTGTCTTCTAGTTTTAAATTAAGTGTCTCCACTACGGTCTCTCTTACGTTGCTATTTTTGCAAATAACTCAGTAATAACAACGATAACTTCGTAAAGTGGATCATTTAATATTTAATTACAAAATGTTAATAAAAGAACTAGTTGTTGCCCCAAAGACTTTTAATAATGCAGACACGTGAGCAATCGTGAATGACGCCATAAGTTGCGCACTCAGATTTCTGGCCAATAAGAAAAGACCTGGAAAGCAGCAATTATTAGTTTATTTAAAAATACTTTGTCAAGTTCGTAATTAATGCAATAAAAAAAATTAAACAATTAACTTAATCAGTTAAAAGGTTTGCTAATTGTTAATTTAATCTATTACAATTTTAGGAGTCATTTTTAATTGGTAATCGTTAAATCAAATACAAACTTACTATTTGCTGAGCAAAACAATATTTTTACTTTAAAAAATTAAATACTTGCAACAGTTTCGCCCACTAAATTTTTGGCTTCATCAGACAATTATGATATACAGGAGTAATGTACAATCTTGTATACAAAAAACCGCTGATATATCTGGTTTCTGATAATCGTTAAAAACATTATTGCGTAACAAGTAAAAAAAATAATCGTTAATTTTTTTCTTAGAAACCATCTGATATGAATATTTCTGGTTTTTATGATATTTTAATTATATTGTTTATTAATTATCAGTTATGTTTGAGAACAGTAACATTTTATAATAGCAGAACAATTTTCATGACAAGATGGTCAAAATTGTCATTTTAAACTTTAATTTTATTCACTTAATTTTAATCGTTATTTTTAATTTTTTTCACTTAATTTTGATGTTACTTTTAATTTTATTTGCTTAACTTCGATGTTACTTTTAACTTTATTCACTTAATTTTGATGTTACTTTTAATTTTAATCGTTACTTTTTCTGACACAAATTTTAAATTAAATCAATTATATTTTCGAAAGGCTTAATTTTCAATTTTAATCCGTTACATTTCTTTTATTAATATTTCCACCTATGTATTTTGTAGACACTATCTGCCTCTATTTTTTTCTGTTCTTTCCTGTCTTTAAGTAATTTACTGAACTTATAAAAGTATTGGGTAAAATAAGGAAGACACATTGCATCAATTTTGTTCTAGCAGTTTACTTTTTCAAGTTCATTTCCACTAATAAAATCCGTTAGGGCCCCAACATATGGTCCTAAAATAAAATTAGTACTTTTTTTTTTTTGATTTCAGGAATTTTTGTAAGGTTTCTGTATTACATTCGTTGTAACCAATAGCTGAACACAAAACCAGCCATACGAAAATTTGAAAGTTCTAGGCTAAAACTAAAATATCAGTGGATATTTCATTTCTAAAAATACTAACATTTGAGATTCCTTACCCGTAAAATACTATTAATTCTGCTATATGTGTTAGCTTTGGTCGGATTTTATTGTTATTTAAGTTACATGCAGTCCCAATGCTAGAATGAACAGTGCGGTCACAAATTATATCTAATAAAAGCATTGATTCTACACATGATCTGCTGGTAGAAACATATTACACTACAGCATACTAATAATTTAATGAGAGTTTACTGGCCACAAAAAAATTAGATATGATAGTTGGTGATAAGTTCTTTTTCACTTACAGGATTGTTTTCCCTCTCAGCATCGGGGAATAAGAAATATAAAATTGGCATTAATATTTCTTCTTTGATGGGCCCGTCTTGTGACACTTGCCTCTTTTGGACTTTCGACGAGCGTCTTTTAAATAGCCTTAGTCCTGGTACGTGAGATTCTGTCAGCACGTCGAGAGGTGCTGATAAATTATCTGAAATATTCAAGGAGTCTATTAAACAAAATACAGTAATAGATAAGAATGTAATCTAAGGAGAAGTAAATAGTATATTGACGATGTGCATTGCATATCCCTATTCGCACGAAACCTTTTATCTTTAGGAGAAATTAATTCACAAGAATGAATACAAAATGACGGATTTCGAAAGTTGCAAGAAAAATATTCTGTTCAAAAGTAACAGACAAATTGGTGAATAGAGGGAGCTGCACATCACAGAATTTCAAAATACAGAATATACATATTAATAAATACCATACGGATGGTGTGATCTAGGTATCAAAGACAGACGAAAACTGCACTCAACCTGGTCAATTCGTTCTGAAGTAATTAACAAAAAACATGGGAGGAGGAAGTATACACATTCGATAGTGGGCATTCAAATATATAAAATTAAAGAATAAGCCATTAGGTCATATGAATGTTCAATACAGGTAATAAAAAAATGGGGGGGGGGGAAAAAAGAAAGAAAAGAAATGAAAAAAGGCAGAGTATGTATAAGGTATAAAGCAGATTCAGCAGAGTATGTATAGTTTTAGTTAAAATTACAATTTTTGTCATTAATACAGAAAATTAAAAA
The DNA here is from genome assembly GCF_964235325.1 of Thermobia domestica. Taxonomy (NCBI): domain Eukaryota; kingdom Metazoa; phylum Arthropoda; class Insecta; order Zygentoma; family Lepismatidae; genus Thermobia; species Thermobia domestica. Next base: position 65,177,642 of record NC_137454.1, read on the forward strand.
AACTACATTTACGTCTTAGGGTTGTCGAATATAAAATAAGGGAGGAAAAGGAGAAATCTATGGACACTATGTTATCTACTACAAACTCACATGGCTAAGTTCGAAGCAGGGACTCCTTATACCAGACGTAAACACTCTGCCACTGAGATATAGTACGAGAAAAGTAAAAACAACTTAGTTTAATGTTCCACAATTATTCTATATAGGCTATTGGAGACAGATGATTAATGAAAGTGAATGATTGTGAAATTATTATTTTTTTTGTACCTTCCCACTGGGAATCGAACCCGAGACCATATGCACCAAGCCACACGCGCTAGCCATTAGACCAGCAGGGACGGCTACAGTACCAGAAAAGTGTTCTAGCAAGTTACATTTACCTACTTCTAGCGAAACTGAGTTCTGTATGCTTCATGGTTTCGTTTCAAAACTTTATTGTATAAAATCTGCCGAATTTACAGAAGTAACCTAACTTTCCATATAGAAAGGTAAGTTCCTAATCATTTAGAGAAGAAGCATTTATGAATCTGAGTAACAACTATTTTGTATAGGATTAGGTCATGTATTCAATGCCATGTGCTTAGGCGTAACCAATTGAATTTACTATGGGAACAGGAACCAACAGGCCCGTATTTATATATTATGCGCCCCTATGCTATAAATAATTTGCCTCCCCCCGCACAGTTTGTCCCCCCGAAAACGACCAATATTAGAGTTGAATTCAGTTTTTTGGGGTCGCTGAGATGAATAGTGACAGTTGTAATCCAATTCAAGGTCATACTCCACTCCCCAGGGAGGGGGCGAGATTTTAAAAGTAATCGAGAACGACAGATATTAGTGTTAAATTCATAGTTTTCGAGGTCGCTGCGTTTAAGAGTATCAGTTTTCACGATGTTCAAGTTTATTCTCACCCTCATCCCATTAACATATTTTCTTGCGCGGGACTTTGCGAGTTGCTACACAGTACAAAATGGTTGTGTTAATTCAACTCAAATTTAACACAGGGCAGTGGTTCCAGCGTGACTACCACTATACGGTGTTAATTCAACACAGACACTGCATGTTAGCGTTTAACACAGGGGTGTGTTACGTTTTTAACATACAACTGGTGTTAAGCGGTGTTAAATTCGGATCTGTGTTAGTAATTTTGGTGTTGATTCGACATCATGTCAGGGTCAGCGGGGAAAAAGTGTTGAGTGTTACTTGTAGCGGTATTGTACCAACACAAAGAAAGTAACACAGTGTGTAGTGTGTTAATTATTTTGTGTTAATATTACACCATCTCAAGTATCAATATAACACAGTCCTTGTGTTATTTCAACATCATTTTCTTATTATTTCAACACACAATCTGTGTCATAATTCAAGTTCAAACCGTATAAGTAACACCGTTTTGGTATTAATTCAACATTCCCTGCGTTAAAATTCAAGGTCAGACCACCAGATTAACACCGTTTTTTTGTGTTAGTTTGACTCCAGTTCTGTGTTACTACGACACCTATTTCGGTGTTGAAATAACTCCGTGTTCGGTGTTGATGTAACCAATTTTCTGAGTTGGAAAAGGTTGTGGTGTGCATGCTTACGATTACCGAAGATTCTAATTTTCAAATAAGAATAGTAAACTACAGAACACTTCATTTAAAAAATCTTAAACTTTTTTGTCGTCCTCCCCATGTGAAGTATTTCTTGATGGTTCGAAACAAACTTCACCAACAACTTGTTCAAGAATGATAGGAAACTCTTACTTATGTCCTTATAGTATGTTTGCCTTTTAATCGTGTTTCTACTGGCTTTCCGCCATTTTTGAAACACAGTCCCCGCTGTTGACTGGTGAGCTCTAGTGCAGTATAGAAGTGACACAGTAATAGTGTTGTAAAAAAACGGTTTTTTTTCTGTGAAGTTTTTTTTCAATAAAAAACATCGTTCTTTTTCATGTTTTTTTTCAAAAGTCTGTTTTTTTTCTGGCAACTATTATTTATTGATTTATGTTGCAGATTATTGAAATAATCAATAGAACTTGAGTCGAAGCCCTCGTAACTTACAAATCGTTTGTTTCTTTGTACCTATACGAGCAAAATTGTGTGATTATTCCTTTCGACCCCAGGTCATTTTTGGCGTTTTCCTACATTTCCAGTTAGTGACTTATTGCTCAAAAACTATTCATTCGATTGATATGGTTAAGGCCTTGTTTTTAAGAAAATGGATGTGGCTATTTTTTGGTGTAAGTTGTATTGCAGTGTTGTCAACGGGTGGGAAATTATTGAGAGAAATGTAGGGGTGAAAATTTACAAAAAATTCCCTAACCGAAATTCAAAATTTTTTTTTCTAGCACCACTGCTGCTATATTTGTTCAAGTCACCTAAACAAATCTTTGGTGTGTTGACAAGGTACAGTGAAATCCTGAAGTCGCTGGCTTCCATTCAAAGAGGGAAAGAAAAAATTCTGTCATACACATGAAATGTTGACACTTTTTACGCCTCAGAAGCAAAAATCAAATATGCCGGGGTAAAGCTTCTCTAATTATCCTATTGAAACTTTTTATGGTGCGTTCTGTAGGGCAAAGAGGAAGCTTTCAGGTAGTGGCACGTTTGTTTCAATGTAGTCAGTAAAAGGGTAATAATAGAGGGGAAAAGGGAAATTTTCCGAATTTTTCACCTAATAGCGGGAATTAATCGTTTTGGCTGGAAACGCTGCCATCAGACAGACGAAAACTATCTGAAAATAAACCGTAGTGCTCCAAGAATATATCCTACAAGTATCATGGCGATATATAACAAAATAAGCATGAAATTAAAAAAAAAACTCTCATTCTACCTCAGAAATTCACCATTTTCTTACCATTTCCAGAACATGGTTTATTATAAACCTCAACTGTACTTCCCCTAATTATTCTAGTAAAACTTTTTATGGTGCGCTGTGTAGGCTAAGGATGAGGCTGTTAGACACTGGTACATTTGTTCGAATGTAGCCAACAAGAAGGAAATAATAGAAATAAAAAAGAGAATTTTTTCCAAAATTTGCCCCTAAAATCTGGAATTAAAATTTTTTGTAGCTAGCAACACTACTATCAGACACACACAAACTATCTTAAAATAAGCTTTGGTATCCCTCTAATATATCCTACAAATATTGTGACGATATCTAATAAAGTAAGCATGTCAATAAAAAATATCTCATTCTACCTTTTAAAAAATCAGTTATCTTTCCAATTAGAGAACAAGGTCCACTGTAAACCTCAACTGTACTTCCCCTAATTATCGTATTGGAACTTTCTATAGTGGGTTGTGTAGAGCAAAGACGAGACTTCCAGATACTGGTACGTTTGTTACGATATAGCCAACAAGAGGGAAATAATAGAAACAAAACATATAATTTTTCCAAAATTTCCCCCTAAAATCTGAAATTAAAATATTCTGTAGCTGGCAACACTGCTACCAAAAAGACGCAAACTATCTTAAATTAAACATTGGTACTACACTAATATATCCTACAAGTATTATGGCGATATTTAAGGAACAAAGCTTCTAATTACCAAAAATATATTACGGTAAACAGAAAAGTAAGAGAAAATTAGAAAAATCAAGGGCTAGAACATAAATACGAATTTTACGTGCGCCCCCTAATTACCCCATTGTAATGACCTGTACTTTCGTTTGTTAAGTAAGAACAAATGTTCGATTGGCGTAAGTTGATTGCACTCGGACGTATAGGTACGGATTTATAAACAAATATTCCTAATTTTTTGCCCAAATATAGGAGAATTTTAATTTCCCTAATTGCCAACACTGCGCGCAGGCCCGTCCAATTGATGTCAACAGTTAGATATCCATCCGAGGTATCTACCTGGCAAGTCTTAAGGATCTTTTTTCCAGAACGAAGGAAGCTACAGGGGAAAAAAAGTAAAGGAAATTCGAAATTAGAAAATTCTCGAATTTTTGACTGGGGTGAAATTTGAGAAGGAAATTCGACACCAGAAGAAAAAGAAATTAATATGTTAAACTATAGTTCAACCACATTTTGCAAGAATAATATCCCGATATCTTAATTAGTGTCCACACTGGAGCGGATTAAACAAGTGACACACCTGTGTGTGCCACTTTGGCCACCTGGGCCACCGAGTATACATTACATTTTTTTGACTACTAACTCGTGTTGTTGTTGTAGTTATAGTCTCGACTAATAATAATATCGTTGTAAACAATAACTTTATAAGGAAAATTTTCTCTCCTTTTTACATCTTAGTTCCAACACTGTTGGTGAGAAAAGTAGGGTGTTTCAAAATAAATTTTGGGGTTTTAAGTCTTCGTAGTACTTATTACATTTTACGTACAATTATAAGCAATGCATCAAGTAAAAGAGCACCTCAAACAGTCTTTGCTACAAGTGTTCAATGTGAGATTCATTCGTCACACGGCACACATCTAGTCGATAGGCGAGAAAGGCCCATAAACTTTCCGTCATACGACACAAAACACATTCAATTTAGGGGAGTCTCGTTTCAACTGTACAATCTCCTTTGATTTGCTGACGGCCAGATGCAAACATTACGAGTGTTCACATTAGCTCTTAGGTGAAAGGTCGATTTATCACTGAAGACGACACGATCCAGAAAATCTTCATTGTTATGCAGGAATATTTCACTTGCGAAATTGGCACGTAAACCGTAGTCTGTAGGCTTTAGACCTGTAGCAACTGCAAACAATAAAGACGTAGTTGCAAGCGTCTCCTTAATATTCTACACACAGACGGTTGCACTGTACAGGTTCAGTCTTTATTAAAACACAAAAAGCTTTCTGCTCTCTAATCTCCATCTTTGCTACTTGCTCTTTCTAACGGCAGACAGAAGAAACAATGCATGTACATGCGTGCGTACAAAACTGTTTGAGTTGCTCTTTCATTTGATATAATATTTATAATTGTAAGTTAATTCTAATAGATACTACAAAGTTTCAAAACCCTAATATTAATTTTGAAACACCCTGCATTACTTCAAATTGAGTCATCCTATAATCTAGTCCTAGTCAATTTGTCGCCTCGTGCAATGGCATAATTTGCCGCCTCCCCCTTTCTTCAGAAAGAACAAATCTTAGAAGTCATGATTTTAAGTATGCTACTCCAGCATGAACAACAAAGGTGAGGGTAAGTGCAGTCGAACTCAGAACGGTTTAAATACTAAAAATGCAATTACGTTGTGTCTGTTTTTTCTTTAAATGTTAATCTGTTATGATAGTGAAAGATAAAGCAAACACACCTGCAGAGGAAAGATGGTAATCCTTTTTATAGAATTCACTATCGAGCTTCAATCTCAATGAATCAGTTTGCAATTCCAGTGCAACTAGCCATTTTATCTTTATTTCTTGATTTTTCTTCTACATCTTTTTAGAAATTGTTTTAACATTTCTTTTAGAAACAATTTTAGAAATTGTTTCAACATTTTTTTAAAAATTGTTTCTATCTTCAATGATAAGGAACTTGCTTCTGACAAAAACAAGACTACTTTCATATCAAAACTGTGATAAATGGAACAGATATTCACTACTATTCGAGAATTGAATTCTTGCATTTGACAATAATCAAGCAATTTGTGCTCGGATTTATTCGAACATTTGCTTTAGGATTGTCCATGTGGCCTTAAACTAATGCAACCTAAACATAATTTATGAATGTTGTATTCAAATAGAAGGTCAGCTTAGTAAATGTAACTACCATCATCATGAAGTCTGTTTCAAACAAGAAATATTTAATTTAAATAATATACTTATGACAGATTTTGCCGGACCATCCAATCTTGCCGTTCCACGCAAATGCACGTGTTGCATATATACAGTGGCGTATTTAGGGGAGCTTCCGGGCTTAAGCCCCGCCCCCCGTAATCTTACTTACTATAGTAAAGTATATGAAATATCTTGCAGAATTTTCACATTTTCAGGCAAATCACCCCGAAAGTTAGCAAAGCCCCTCCCGAAACAAAATCGTAAATACGCCACTGCATATATGGTAGAGCCGGCTTTGCATATCACATATATCTAGTCGACAAATTATTTATATATGACATTTAGAAAAATACTATTAGGCAAATTAGTATTAGTTTTTACCTTTAGACAAGATATTTGAATTTTATACTGCTCGTGACATTATTTCGTACTTATTAAAGGCCTGCATTCACGAAAAAACAAAATTTCATTTCTACTTTTATTTCTTAGTTGATATTGATGAAAACTGCTGAAACCCGAATTGTTAATAGGTATGGTATTCATGTAAATTGTAAAATATTTGTAGCGTATCAGTATCTAGCGTTTAATTTATATTGCATTTTACGATTATTACACCTACATAAAAATATTTCATACTTAAATAGACGTAAGATGCATTACAAATGACTGTTTGAAAAAAAACGAAATTTAGAAAAAAAACGAGAGCCAATGTTTTTTTTTCTAAAAAAACGTACATTTCTGAAAAAATACGAACCGTTTTTTTTCTATTTACAACACTACACAGTAATATGGTGTTGTTTCTCGCTGTTGGCATATTTCTTCAGAAAGATTATGTAAAACAATTGAGAACACATCGCGAGGTTTGCATGTTGAAATTTTATGAATACCTGGATTTGTTTAAGTATTTCTTTCTATTATGTTTGTGTGTAGCTTCAGTATATAAGCCTTTATAATTAGATGTCCAACATATTTGAGAATCACGCAGAAAACAACACCGAAGATTTTACACTTGTGTTAATTTAACACACAAGCTGTATGTCATTTCAACTACTGGCATTTGACACAATTCCAAATGGAGAGTGAGTTGTTCTAACCACCTGTTTGTGTTATATTTTAACACAATCGTGTTAACACATAGGCATGCCATTGAAATAACACAACGATTTTTTAAATATTACTTTATTGTGAATCTTACAAAAATAAAAAATTTTGCCGCCCTGTGCTTGAGCATGGGGTCTCTGGTGCATGGGGTCTCTGGTTCGATCCCAGCTCGCGTCAAGTGAACTTTGTGGTGGACAGATACCGTGTGCGTGGGTTTCCTCGGGGTTCTCCCGTTTCCTCCCACTTTCTTCATTCCACCATTTTACTCATTTCTCATTATCACCGTCTCCTTTAGCCTACCCGGCATAAACGTGGGATGTAAAGATTTCATTTCAGATTGAAAACAAGAAAAGCAAAATTATAAATTGAACAATTTATGCGCAGTTTATATGTCTTTCTTTCGACAGTGACAAATATTTTCTGTAGATACCTTTCGAAAAAAATAACAAATCAGTTATTATACAAATTTATTCATCGTGGTTCATTCTAAACGTACTTCTTTTATTATTTTTTTTAGCACATATACACGTTTTAATTTTGTAGTTAACTAATTCTTGTTAATGAGCTACAAGTGTTTCCTCGGAGCAAAATATGTTTTAGGAAAATCTTATGGGAATTCATATCTCCAAACTTCCGCTACCTTTCGACAAGCCATCAGGTGCCAATACTTCACAATTGACATAGTTAGCTTTAACCTTGAGAATTTTCCGGAATTGCTAAAGCTCCCCACTGATGAAAGGAACTGATATAGCTACTGGTTTTTCCAAAACAGACATGGTAAACAAATACGTATAGCCATTTCCTGAATTTCTGTACATGCTTTTTCATATTCACATCTTCCTTCACCAACTCTTTATGAGGGTAGTGTTCTGGCCATTGACCTCCAAGAACAAATCGTGCGAATCCATGTTTCTTTATGTCCAATCACAAATACAGAACATCTGCCTCTCATATGGGAATAGAAAGAATTAAGAAAAACAATAAAACGATATTTTGCATGGTCAAGATACGCAGGTAAATTTATCATTATCATCATAGGACAAACACTGCTTCAATGTGGCCAACTTCCAAGATAGACAGGTGGCCAACTTACAGAATAATAAGTAACGAATGTCTTATGGGAAAATGCAGGTTCAACACGAACCAGGCCAAGATAAGCAGGTGGCCAAGTTCACAGGTTTTACTGTAGCATAATAAAAAAAAAATCTGTACCTGAATTATGTTGGTCCACAAAGTCGCCAAGTATATCGAGCATTGTTTTGGTACTGCTGCACAATTGAAGGAATTCTGTAAGATATTCACTGAGCAGGCAAGCTGGTTTCTCGACCATCTGTACTTTTACAGACCACAGTTGTGCTTCACAAGGTTCAAAATCTGAATAACCTTCATTATCCACCACGACGTCTTCCGTCACTTCTGGCCAAGTGGCGTAAAGTTGTAACTGACTGAAGTAAAAATAAAAATAACAATAAACAAAATAAAATATATGGCTTAAAGGAACTATTGGGCGCATATTAAATAATTAAAGATTCACTTATCATGTAGTATTTTAATTATACTGAGGAAGTTACCAGTGGTTCGACGAAACTGTTTGTAGCTTACTCTAAATTTTAGGATGATTATAGAAGAATTTTTAAGTAAAAATAAAATATACTTACTTCAACATGATGATACAGATAAAAACAATCATTACTTGAAAAGTTCAAATCTAGTAAAATACTTCCGTACTTCTTTAGAGTCAGTTTTTAAATAATACATTAAAAATAGATATATATAAACAGAACTATGATTGGAAAACTTACGACGATGTTTATTCATTTCGTAACTGCTTTTGCTTTCGCAACTACATAAATTCCAAACTGTAAGATTGTTAAGCAATGAAATATGCAGGCTGCAAACAATATATTTCGCATATCCTGCTGAAGAGTTTGACGAGTTTGTAATATTCTGCAATGGGCACATTGTTTAACCTCAAACCAAATACTTAACATATTCCAGACTAGCAGTGGGCTCTGTATCCCGTTAAACAAACATTCAGAGGACGGACAATGAGCATAGTCTTCCCTTTGCTTTACATTTTCATAGAAACCTTTTCACTTTTCAGACATATTTCTGAAATAAAAACAGCTTAAGTGAATCTTTTCTACGAATTTTGGAAAAGCATCGAAAAATTTGTCTGCTGAGAAAAACAAATCGTCCACAAGCGTTAAGTGAATTATGTTTCCAATTATTAATAAAATCTTTATTAAAATAATAATCACAAAATACACTTTTCCCCAACATAGTTTCATCATTGCAAATCGACCTCATTATTCACAGGGATTTACGTCTTAGAGTCGTTCGCAAGAACAGTGTGCACGTCTTGAAACCGTGTCATACGGCTGAGCGAAAAAGGAAATGCAGGAGGCTGTATGAACGTCATCTCGCGAGTAATCGGCGGAAGTCTATTGTTACTCTTGATGAGGCGTCGATTTATCTCACAGACTGTGGTACAGTTTGTGTCATTTCATACAGACCTGTCGACGCCAAGGGTCGAAGCATATTCTTCTGCCACTGTGCAGAAAGTTTCCCAAAAGGGTTAATGATTGTGGCCGGTTTTTCGTACAGGAACAAACTGCGTCTCCAAAAGGAAGAGTGAAACGACAAAATCAATGCTTCGTACTACTAAACTTACATCCTGACTGAAATATATTAGCACGAAATTCCAGCATTGTACGAATAAGGCGTGAATCAGGTTGAACTGCACCAAGACAAGTCATCCAGACATACAACGAAAACATCACAGGAATTCTATTGTCATACGGAACAGGAAACCGGAATTGCAGGAATTTCCTTCTCTGACATTCCTGTCAAGAGCCCAGATGCCAATCCAATGGAATAATATTCTTTCGAACTCCTTATGAGGCGCCTGTCCCATCACCGAGTCTGCGCCGTCTCCGGCCTGTGGAAAGCCCGTACACAGGAGTGAGATGCAATATCCATGGTTCAACTCCAACACAGTCTCCTGCAATGGCAAGTCCAATGCTGGGCAACAGTCAGTAAAGGTGGACTGCAGATCGAACACAATGCTGGTGGAAACAGGGAATTTCCTAGGTAAGTGGCACTTTCAAATAAGGCTCAATATATAAAGGTAACCAAGAAAGTTCTATCGCTTTTTCACCCACCAACTTCGAACATCGATATGTCACCTAAGGAGTATCTGGATGACCAAAAATATTCCTCATCAGCATCGATGATCTTCTGACAACATTCTGGAAGGCTATGGATTCCATCGCGGTAGAATTTGGTGAGTCGTGAAGCGAAGAAGGTATAAAGTGCATTTTGCACCTCTACTGGGGATTTGAACTGGCGTCCTCTAAGGTGATTGTCAAGGAATGGAACAGGTGATAATCGGACGGTGCAATAACTGGGGAGTATGGCAAAATGAAATTAAATTTTTGAGTTTTACGTCCCACGGTTATGCCGGTTAGGCTAAAGGAGACGGGGGGAGTATGGCAGATGCAATAGTGTTTTCCACCCATGATGCAGAATGATGTTCCGTGTCATCCTAGCCACGTGGGGCTTAGCGTTGTCCTGTAACAGAAGGACTCTTAAAGGAGTTGCGATTCAGAAGTGCTGGCACCAGAGTTTTGAGTTTTACTTGAACACAGCTCAATTGCTGACAGTACACAATTGCACTGATGCTCTGACCAACTGATAGTAGTTCCCGATGCACGATGCCGCGAGCAGTCTACCAAACACACAGGAGGACTTTCTTTTGGTGCAATGCTGGTTTGGGGCTGTTTTAGAACCGGTTCATGGAATGCTAACCAATGACGACGTCGCCATGAAGCTTCGTACAGGACCAATTTCTCATTACATGTCAACACCCTGTTCAGAAATGGCTCCTTCCTCAGGCGAGACAGCAAAGACATACAGGTGTCTGCTCGCATTACCTTCTGGCCCGGAGTCAAATCATGTCAATCATCGACCCAACTTGTAGTGCATCCCAAGTTGATGGAGGTGCTGCCGAATGAATTCTCCACTCACACTGAATTGTAGTCCCAGTTTCTCACATGTTTTGCCACTGTTCCCCTCATTTGCTGCCTGAAGATATTCATTTTCTACATGTGTTGGTCTTCTGGCACGTGGTACGTCTTCGAGTGTTTCGTCACCGTCCTTAAACTTGTTAAACCACCGCTGCACAATTCGCGTAGTCACGACACCCTCACCAAAGGCCTGGCATATCTTCCGCCTCGCTGCAGCGGCGTTTGACCCCAGTTTGAATTCGTACACCATACACGCCCTTATGACGATATGTGGAGATCCCATGTTCACTCTGTCCTTACGCAAGTTCACGGTGTAACTGAACTTCCACAACCAGGTAGTATGTTGGACATACCCACACCAACAACTGACCATCGCCTTATCTTCATTTGCATTCAACTCACAGTGTGAGGGCCAATGGAACACAGACCTCCACAAAAAGCGACAGAAATTTCTTGGCTACCTTTAGAAATGAATCAACCTCTGTATTTAATCTTACGAGTGCGTTATTTCTAATATTTTGATCTACATGAAGAAATTTATGTACAACTACAATAATCTTTCAGCATAAGAAAGGATAATTACAAAATAATATCAGCAATGCTTTAAATTCAATTCTTTCTAATATAGTACCTATGTGCATATGTAAAAAGTTTTATCAATTAAACTCTTTACATAAATTACAGTATAATAATAAATATATCAGAAACAAGTATAATTTTTTCTTTTACCTGACAGGATCAAACACTGCTCCAAATGGAAGTCTGCCCAATTCTACTATCCCAACAGCCCCTTGAAAAAAATCAAAATCTGGTGGTTCTTGAGTCCATGTGTTGCTGGTCCAATCTCTGAGAATATACGTAAATCTAACGGACACTGTCACTGGCGGTAGTGGGAGAGGCGATCCCACCTGCTGCTTGAATACAACCAATAAACCTGTAAAGAACAGAGGAAGAGAAGGATATATAGAATCACAAATCAAGCAAGAGAAGGAGAAAAGGGTTAGGAGGAATGTTTTTATTATCTATATACTAAAATGCTAGAAAAGTTTATATGTTTGTGGCCAATCCTTTCGCCAGTGAGTTCTCGGCAACCATAGGTTCTAGAAAGATGCCATTTTCACTGATCGATTGCAAATTTTGGGTAGATTGCTCAGTTCTAATTGAATATTCAAACGAAACATGGCCGTTATTTCTTTATTACACATTTTTTAGGGGTACACTGAAAGTGTTGAAATTTAAAAAAAAGTAAAGGATCATATCCTAAGAGATATATATTCCAACGCCAAATGTTTGTATACAGGGATTGTATATCTCTCAGGCGTTTGTTCCATAGACAAATGATAATGAAAAATGAAGGATAATTATTTCTACAGTCTAAAATGAATCCTTATTGTTTGGAGTGTTTTGCCCAATGAACACCATATATCACTGACTTTATAAATGTATGTAATGTATTTGCTTATCACATACTGCATGCAAGAAGAAAGAAAACACTGATCATACATGAATTAGAAACTCCAACCGGAAGTAGGCTCAAATTTTGCAAACGGTGCGAGATATTGAAAAAAATAATCGAAAAAATCTCCCCTTTATAATATTCCTTGCCGACTCTTATCAAGACATCCTTCACTTGTGTCTGTGAAGGGACATATCCAGATGTTGTGAGGAATGACAAGGAGATTCATGCTCATATGTGAATGATGTGCTGTGTGGAGAGCGCAGGTTTAGCTAGCTCTTATTTATTTTTCAGATTTCAGATCTATGCAAAACTATTCTAAAGTTTAATGAATCAGATCGTTTAACACAACAGAAACAAATATCTGCCAATGGATCTAATCTAGTTAAGGTTATAATTAGTTACTTTCTTCAGATTTTGCCTTACATTAACTACCTCATAAAGCAAAATCTGAAGAAAGTAGGTAATATAAGGCAAGATTCGAAGACGGTAGGTAAATCCTGACCAAATGAAATTTGTTGCTTGGTTGTGGATTATCACTTATCTTCTTCTGATGTCATTCTTAATCTATCCAAAGATCTATTTCATAGAGAATCTCCAACCAATATTACCAAAGATGAATATTTTTCATGTGAACTATCTGTCCCATTACTCTTGGACGTCTCTATCTAACTACTCGCCTTATATTTGGAGTCCAGTACACATGCAATTCCGGATATATATTTAGAAACAATACTTTCGTCTTACTATTTACACACAGGAATTTCTTTTTAATTTTCGCTTTTTTTTTTTTTTTTTTTTTTTTTTGGTATATGCACTGACCTATATTCATGTTTTATTGCAATTTCTTAATTTGTATTTAATTTTAATTTTATACTTTTAGTGAAGAATATTTCAAATATTTGTCTTTCAGTTGACGTAAATTTTTCGATACCAGACAATGTCATGCTTTAGTTCAGTACTTTTTTTATTATTATTATTATTATTTCTTTTTACAATCCTGAAATAGAAGCATCCTAACATGTAGTATCTCTTTCTTCTTTTTTTTTTTTTTTTTATTCTGATGTGTTTGTTTTCGTTCTATCAATACAAATCTGATAATGAATGTGCAGAAGCCGTATGCTTATATATATATAGAGTTCATTCTTGATTTTGTGTTCAATCGTGAAGATGAGTTTAGAATGAGTGGCATCTAACGCATTGGATATAAATTTAACTTTTCTTTCCTTAACTAACTAACTCTATGGCCTATGGAACCCGAAGGTTCAGTGCCGCGTTCACAAAAGCTCTCCACTGACTTCTATCCTTAGCTAATTGCATCCAGTTTCTACTTTGTATTCCTATCTCTGCGAGATCCATCTTAATATTATCCTCCCATCTGCGCCTAGGTCTTCCTAATGGTCGTTTTCCTATGGGTCTACCAGTCAAGACTTTGAAAGCGTTTCTACTTTCTTCCATTCTAGCTACATGACCTGCCCACCTAAGCCTCCTAGACTTGACGACCCTAACAATGTTGGGTAAACCGTATAAACTATGTAGTTCCTCGTTATGGAGCTTCCGCCATTCCCCATTCTCGTTCCTCTTGGGTCCGAATATTCTTCTCAGGATCCTGTTCTCAAATACTTTCAGTCTATGTTCTTCCCTCAGAGTAAGCGACCATGTTTCGCAACCATACAGAACAACAGGCATGATTATCGTTTTATATATTTTAAGCTTCAAATTCCTCGACAGAATTCGCGACGACAAGAGATTTTGAACCGAATAGTAACACGAATTCCCTGCTTTTAGTCGACATTTAATTTGTTCGTGAATATGATTTTCGTCTGTTAATATTGATCCTAAATATTTGAAAGTATTCACTGTATCAAAAGTATTATTTAATATTTTAACGCCTCCACAATTTGCCGTATTACGGTCCCGACACACTTCCATGTATTTAGTTTTCTCTGCATTTACTTCTAAACCCATGTCCCTGCAAGCGTTTAATAATATCTCTGCATTTATTTCTACTGTTCTCCTATCATCCCCTATTAAATTTACATCATCAGCATATGCCATGACCTGGTGAATGCCGTTCAACTCTAGGCCCTGGTTGCTATCTTTTCTTTCCTTATAGAATCAAAATGTTACGTACATATCTGAAATAATGGATGTACTGTTGTTCTTGAGACCTTAAGTTTTGTTTTGAAGTGATTTATTAGTATGTCAGCCAAAAACAGAAACACATAGCTCCCTATAATCAAATATTTTTCAATGGTAATACTGAAACTACTTTCAAAAGGTAATGATTTCTTAAGAATTTTCTTGTGCATGTAATGGTCAGTAACTGTGTATATTTTAAACTCCTTTTTTAATTACTAATCTATAGCAGTAAATGCATTGAAGTCCAAACAGTGGCAGCTCTTGAGGGAAGCCACACTGGTAATAATTTAAGCTTTATCGGTACAAGCTATGGGAACAAAGCTTATGATACCGGCAGTAAATGTCAACAATTTTAGAACTTAGTTTGATGTCTGTAGTTAACCACTTTTCTAAATTGGATTAACACGATAATCTCTCGTTTAAGTTAGTTTGACGTGCAAGTTACTTGCTATTTGTATCTATTATGTATCATATGTGGAAACAAACGGAAATAAAGCGGATGAGACCTCACACGCAATGGGCCACAAACGGGTGTCAAATTTGGATAAACTATCATGGTGACTGATAACGAAGAATCAGACATGACTAAGTTCTTTTTCTGTGTGCCTCCAATTGCCCACGGATTCGTTATTATCATTAACACTTACTACTGATTCGGTTAACAACTTTTTAGTAAGGATTTTTTTTAATGGTAGTAGTACTCTTGGTTTAAAATTATAGCCATGTTGCCCTTGTCGGCTTTTGTGCACTGCAACGCATGTTAATTCATTTTTTTTTTTTTTTTTATTTCCATTGACAGTTTATCACTTGAATGACGGTAGCAGTAATGTATTGAAATCTAAAGAGTGGCAGCTCTTGAAGAAAGCCATACTGGGAATAATTTAAACTATCGCTACAAGTACGGGAAGAAAGCTTATCTATAAAATAAAATCTTTCAGTGTTACGTCCCACGGTAATGCCGGCTAGATTAAAGGAAACGGTGATTATGAGAAATGAATGCAATGGTGGAATGAATAAAGTGGGAAGAACCAAGAGAACCCCGAGAAAACCCACGTATACACGGTGTTTGTCTACCACAAAGTCCAATTGGCGCGAGCTGGGATCAAACCAGGCATCCCATACAAAAGAGGTGAACGCCCTACCACTGAGCCACGGCGGCCCCTAAGCTTATCTAGTGTATTAATTTTTGTATACAGCTTTGTGGAGTTGCATGAAGCGATAAATTTTTACCGAGTCACTGTCTAAAATACTCTTATCACACTGAAACCCAGAGCTACAACAGTGGTACCCCCCCCTTATGTCCATGACGCACCCCCCAATTGTCTATCCGTAAGTGTTCTTCCATGAAAAGATCTTTTCGATTAATTTTTACACCCCTTCAAACATATTTATATACATTTTAACCCCCCCCCAATATTCCAATGACGCAGTTTGCGTTATAGCCCCCCTTTGTGGGCACCCCTGGCTACAAGTAAATCGGAGACAAATTACTACCAGAAGGGTCACTAGTACTGAACGGCTCTAAATGAAGCAGGTAGACAAAGAGTGACCTCAGAAAAGACAATAGTTCTGACGGTGGTTGAGTAGAGATCATAGTGATGTTAATTCCAGGCGTAGTCAGAATAATATAAACGGCTCTAGAACTACAGTGTGGTATGAAAAGCTAAGAACCTTAAGAAAAAGATCTGGAGGTCATTGAGTAGAGTTACGAAACACACTATTGAATATTTGATGAACAGACAAATTATTTGGAAGAAAATAAATGCTATGTTAGGAAGAACTCAATAAGAAAGTTAACGTACATTTTTCAGTTGGAGAGAGAATTGAAAAGTGTAGTTAAAATGAATATAAAAACTAGGTAGGTTTTTTTTCTGAAGAATTTGTCTCTTGAGGTTGGGACAAAATGTACGGGAAAAATAAAGGAGGGAGATTACGAAGAAGACTATCGTTTAACTAACACGCAGAACACATACTTAAATTCTTTATGTTAATTTACCCTCTTTCAAGTTATGTAGGATCTGAGAGCTGAAACTACTTGCAGACAAGAGAAAAAAAAAAAAAAAAAAAAAAATGTAGTTGGTGGACAATAGCGAAGAGGGTAATTCTTACATCGAAATTAAAGAGATTAAAGGAGGTACGTACACAGGTTTGTATTTACGCACAAAGCGCAGGGGCCCAGGTAATTTTAAGTCGCAAATGTGATACATTATTTATATTTTTAATCTGGAACAATTAAATAAGTGATGGAAGTAGGGAAACATCGTAACTACAAGTAGACTACAATAATTACCCACCTTCTTCATGCGATTTGCTAATTGTTTTACTGCTAATTCGAGTACTCTCAAAATATACTTTTGTCCAGTTACCTTTCTTGGAGCCAAAACTAAGAAGTAATTTAATGAAAAACTCATTGAAGACAGCAGGGTAAAAGCGAAAACATTTGAAACCATTCTGCTGTACTCAAGTATAAAGTGTGATTCATCCGACTCGTCTTTTGCATAGGAGGTTGAGACAAAGCTATATTTCAAGAAACAAAGTAAAATCACACTTTCTTGTAATGCCAGTATTACAACCTAGCAGAAAATAATCCAAAACCTGAACAAATTTTGCTACGTATAAGACGAATTACTTATTTTTTAAAGCTAGGCTCTTAAAACGACAACGACACTTGTCAGGAATACAGATAAAGACTTCTCTATTTATTTTCTATAAAATCCTTCAGCAAGTAACTTTAAAAAATAAAAAATAAAATCATGAATCTTTACGAAAGATATAATGATTTGTTTGTTACTTCTATCTGTGGTGTGTAAGGTTCCTGGACTTTGTGGTGGACAAATACCACGACCGTACATGCTTTGGGAATTCTCTCGTTTCGTCCCATTTTCTCCATTCTACAATTATCTTCCATCTCATTATCAGCAGCGTTTCGTTTAGCCTCGGTGCATAAATGTGAGACGTTAAACTAAACAAAAATGTTCTTCTATTTTAAAATTAGAAAAAAAAAATCTTCCTTTTGTCAGGAAGAGAAATTGGAATATTTAAAATGCAAGAATAATGCTGATGTTTCATTATGTTAAAATAATCCATACGCATTTTGAATTAATGGTATCCGACAACTGAAAGAAAGTAGAATGTACACCAACATTCCTTATTGGAAGTTTAGTAGCTTATATTTTTGTATATTTACGTTACTTCGTTACTTAATAACGATCTCACATGTGTCAATGAAAACAAAAAAGAAATTATGTCTCGTTCCTATGCTTTTCTGAGGTAGACCAATATTAAACTAAAATCCACAATTGCATTCATGTTTAACTTAACAACTACCTTTATTTGTTTAATTGTCTCAGACTGAAGGAACTACTTTCACTACTATTTACATTCATGCTTCCCTACTCAGGATTCGAACCCATGTTAAAATAAACATTATCACGCGAATCCATTGCGTTATCTACTAGATTAACAGTGCATGACTATGAGCCTTTTTCGCTTGTTTCTGTTACTGTTCTGTTCATGGTGTACTTTCCACAGGCTACGCCAGGATTACTTTTTATTTGCTTTGTCATTTTTCATGATTGTTTTCTACATGCCACCTGTATGTTTACTTGGATGCAATGTCCAGATGTCTCTATTTCTGTTAGAGAATATGCACATTGCTCTGTAACAGAATGGAAGGAAAATCGATTTTCCTTGCAAGGAGATCCGAAGGACATGAGGATCTTAGGTTCAATTCTTTGGAAGGCAACCCCACTTTTTGTGACCAGAAGGCCCAGAGTGCTACCGAATTTTTTTTCGTAATGATATTACTGGAACCAGAAGGAACTGAGGCTATTGCTTATTGGCAGCCAATATAATTCGTTAATTTGGTTCTGCATGTCCTGCCCCGTTGGCTGCTGGTGACTCAATGTAAACGGAGGCGGCCGCATTTGGTAATTTTAGTTTTTATTTTGTATTCTGGAGTCTAGAGAGAAGGGACACACAATAATGTCTTGTATTTTGTCAGTTTTTGTGATGTTTTTGCTTACTCATAAATGAACACGAATGAACAGTGGGGGAGAACAAAATCTTATTTGGTCCAGAAGCGTAAAAAACCTAAAACGGGCCTGAACGTACAGCATGGAGTTTCATCAATTTGCGGAAGTGGCCTTACAGTGGTGTACGTAATCAGATCAGAATTGTGTATCTTATATATAGCTCAGAGATATAACATTTCATTCAAAAAAAAAAAAAAAAAAAAAAAAAAAAAAAAAATTCCTAACCTGCTAGATGATTACAATGAGGAGGCGCCCTCTTCAAATGAACCATTTCAAATTCTGTCCGAACTCCTCTTCCCTCGCAGACGCCCATATAGAAATGCTGCCATCCATACAATACCTGTATAAATACAGGGACTGGACTGCAAAAGGAAGTAATATAACATTTATAGTATGTAAAGAACAGTAAGAGAACTTCTTATTAAAAATTATTCAACTACATATACACATACAAGGCCTATCCAAAAAAAAGAACTTTCAAAATATATGATCAACAGAACTGTCCTTGGCTTTCTGCTTGCAGCGCCGCGTAGTGGAATTTCTTCCCAAGCACTTTAACGGTAACTGGATCATCTTATCTTGTGTCATTGTGTATCTATGAACGTTGGAGTCAAGTTGCGTTTCGTACTTGTGGCGATTTCATGCTATTACGAAAATGAAGATTTCGGAAAAGCAGCGTGTGTGTATCAAATTTTGTATCTGAACAAGAAATTTAATTACACTTTGAAAATGTTAACAAGAAGTGGTCGGAGACGGAAGTGTACATATGAGTCAAGGCCAATGTTATTGGTAGTTTCAACGTTTCAAAGTAGGAAGAACATCTATCGAAGACGATACAAAACCTGGACGCCCATCTACGATTATGTGATGATGTTCACGTTCAGAAAGTGCGCGATGAATGTTTGACCGTTCTCTAAACAGCTAAGAAAATGCAAATCTGTAAATCATACTGTTATGTGATCTTAGTTGAAGAACTGAACATGTATTGTGTCGGTGCAAAATTCGGAAGAATGTTTGACCGTTCTCTAAACAGCTAAGAAAATGCAAATCTGTAAATCATACTGTTATGTGATCTTAGTTGAAGAACTGAACATGTATTGTGTCGGTGCAAAATTCGTTCTACGTTGCTAATAAATGAATAAAACGAAACACGTGAGGAAATCTGTCAAGATCTTTTGAATTGTGCAAACGAAAATGATAGCTTGCAAAACACTACAACAGGTGACGTGATTTGTGTTTGTGCGTTCTGACGTTGAACTAAAGACACAGTCATCCCAAGGGGTAGCGAAATCTTCACCGAGACGTAAAAGAGCACGCCAAAGTGGTCTTTATTCTTTTCTTTAATTTCTGTGTTGTTGTTCATTATGCATATTCCCATGTGGCCAAGCCATCAACAAAGAGTATTAGTTACAAGTGTAGAGGCTCTTGAATGAGCCTGTGAGGAAGAAGAAAATGAAATGAAATCTTTAAGTTTTACGTCCCACGGTTATGCCGGTTAGGCTAAAGGAGACGGTGATAATGAGAGATGAGTGAAAATGGTGGAATGAAGAAAGTGGGAGGAAACGGGAGAACCCCTAGAAAACCCACGAGCACGGTGTTTGTCCACCACAAAGTTCACTTGGCGGGGGCTGGGATCGAACCCGGGACCCCAAGCACCAGAGGTGAACGCTCTACCACTGAGCCACCGCGCCCCCTGTGAGGAAGAAGAGACCGGAGGACTGGAAAAATGAAACATGGATCCTGCATCATGACAATGCTCCTAGCCATTCGGTGCTCCTCATCAGGGAGTTTTTGGCGAAGAATAATACGACTAGTGTAACCCAAGAATCCTATTCGCATCATCTGACACCTGCAGACTTCTTTCCATCTCTGTATTCCTTAAGTTGAAGCCAACCTTGAAAGGTCGCTGTTTACAACCATAGAAGTAGTAAAACATCCGCTGCAAGTGTTGCAGGTTATTCCAAAAAGCGCGTTTCAGGATGCGTTCCAGCAGCGGAAGACACATTGGGGACGATGTATTAATAGTTGAGGGAAGTACTTGGAAGGAAATTAATCTGAATAATTTCCGCACACGGTAAGTAACATTATATTTAGAGAGTTCGATTTCTTACTGGACAGACGTAGTAAACTGTCTAATTACATATATCAAAAATATCTATTATTTATTCTGTACTGTAATTGTGAATAAATACACTACAAACGCGACATAGCTATTTTACTATTTTCCTTCTTTTCTGACGATAAAGTGTTGTCTTAGAAGCTCAAATCCTACATAAGAACATACAACAATAAACGAAAGTTAAGATGTTAAAAGTCGAGTTTTTACCCAAATTCTAAAATACAGAATATTCAAGGAAAATTAAAAAAAAAAAAAAAAAAATATTTATTCTTGATCTAAAGCCTGAGTTAAATTTTCAAGTTTTACAATTTTTTTGATATTTACGATTAAACAGCGAAACACAGGATTAAATTAATATGGCCTTTTTTTTTTTAACTTACCAATTTGTGTTGTTCACCGCTATACAAACTGAGCTAAGCAAAATCTTGGCTTTGCTTTCCGATAATATGTCTTCCCTTCCGGCTGGAGATACAACGACAAAATCTCGTAAGCCATACCAGCGTGCAAGAGGATGTAGTTTTTCCTCTTTGTTACTGGCTACACTGATGCTTGTTGCAGGAGGAAAGTTGTTTTCAAGAGACATAATATCTACGAGCGCTTGACTCTGAGGTTCCTCTGTTGCTTCTTCCAATGGACTTACGATTTCCTTCACTGAGGCATTTTTCAGGCTGAACCTCTCGAGGTTGAATTCAAAATCTATAAATGAGAATTAGAGATATTTCATAAGTGTTCAAGATCATTAGTAGTACACGCTATTTTATAATATTAATGAATTCCAAAGAAATTTTAAACGTAATGTGATTGGAATATTATCTTAAAGTTACCTTAGGCTATTTTTACTTACTTATTTTAGTACAACTTAGTTAATCTAAGCTATAATAATGTAAATTAAGTCAACCAAAGCTAAATTAATTTCCGCTGAATTAAGCTACGCAAAAGTAAATTAGACTAACCTAAACAATAGTACGCTAATCTAATTTAAGCAAAATAAGTTGAAGATAAAAAAATAAAATAAAATCAATGCATGAAGGTCAATCGGTTTTATCTAAAATAATACTACTACTAATAATTTTTATTATTTGAAAATTTCGTTAACCTTTAGATTTGAAAGGCATATCGTTATGTTCTTATCACTGAGTATTACAAAGTTAGAATAAACTTACTAAACTACCTTCGGTGTAGTTTAAGGAAAAGATATTACGTTTTATTTCTTTTCGGGCATAATTAACAAGTAAAATCCCTTTATTCACACAAGAGAAATGTGTAAGTACTGTATATGACTACCTAAATATAATGAAAATATTAATTTATGATGAACTTGTTTATATGGATGTCAGACATTAAGTCATCTGCGAACAAATAAATGTACTTAAAATGTGTGGTTCACTGCTTGGAATTGTAATGCGAAGCCAGCTTGCAGTATTGATGCTGTTTTCCGAACTTGCTTCCTTCACAAGCATAGCCACCATCGTTAACGCATTACCATACTGGTCCTTCAGCTTCGCCCAACCCTAAAGAGGGAATAGATGCAAACGCAGCGTCAAGTGACCCGCTCTCACAGAGGTCAGTGCGTATTTTTCGCACTCCTTGTCTTCTTTTACGTGCATACCTACTGTTGTTAATGCTGGTAAAAAGAATCACGGTTAACTTCCACAGAAAAAGCCAAAACTAACGTACCCATAGCTAAGCTAACCTAATCCACTCTCCTTTAACGTAGCCTACATGAAAATGGTGTTTTACAGAAGAGGTCGACATACTAATATTATAAAATTATACGGTACAGGTAAAGTTTAGAAACATATGCAGAGAGGCATGGTGGCTCAGTGATAGAGCGCCTACCTCTGGTGCGTTGGGTCCCCGGTTAAGTACCTTTGTGGCGACAACATCGTGTCTGTGGGTTTTCTTGGGGTATTCCCGTTTCCTTCCACCAATTCCTTCATCGTCAATCACCTGGCTTAATCATCGTCTGCTTTAGCCTCAAGGACATAATCCAGAGACTTTATACTGAAAGATTTAATTTCATTTCCTAAAATTATGCAAAATTTATGGGTAAAACTTAATACTCTGCATGAAAGACATGTTTATAAGTAAAATTTCCACAGGGGGGACAATTAAATAGTAAGTGCTACAGCTGTATTATATATTTACAAGTGTAAAATCAGCACAAGTGCTATACGATGGTTAAAATAAGTAAGTGCATATGAAAAATGACTGTATTTGACATTATTTCCTGATGGCGTATTATTTCTGCACAATATATAAAAATGTATTTTATTTCACAAGGGTCATCTTATTAGAGTGAAACCACTAAAAGTACTATAGGAACTCGTATTAGTGCCTAAACACACGTGTTTCACTACCCTCGCTTTGGTGCATCCCACCATCGTGACGCGCCTGCTCTCTACAGACACATTAAAAAAGACAAAAAAAAAAAAAAAAAAAAAAAAAAAAACCTCCAACAATTACTTCTGGTGGTCGTCTTGAATTTAATCTATGCTCAGATTATTGTCATGTCGCCCCGCGTATCTTTTGGAGAACAATAAGAAGGAAATTAATGAAAGAATTACAAATTAAACTTGATCTGCACGAAACATATTATTAGACATAGAAATGACAAGGTGATCCAACGAGGCTCATGATCACATATTTCCTACGTAGCTGTGTCTTGATTCGTCAGATTTTTTTTTTATTTTTTATTATCCCACAGGCTTCAGATTATTCTTTCGGGATATGTTTCTTTTAACTTGAGTGATTTTTTTTTTTTTTTTTAATATTTATTTAGCTTTTCGTTTGTTTGCCCTTAACCGTGACAAAGTAAATTTGAGAGACTTAAATAAAAGTCTATCATTTTCTCATTATTATAATGTTAGATAAGTCAGCAGATGAAAACTGTATGGAATGGAAATTAATATAGAAAAAGCCGCAAGTCATTAGAATATCCCGTGGAAACACGGAATCAGAGTAGAACAAAGAGAAGTTGAAGAGGTCGATAATTTCAAGTATTTTGGGAAGTATTTTGATGAGAGACGCTTACTGCACCAAAGAGATCAGGTCAAGAATTGCCATAGCTAAAGAAGCATTCAACAAGAAAAGATCACTCTTAACTAGCAGGCTCAATATTGAACTTAAGAAGAAGTTGGTCAAGTGCTATATATGGAGCATTGGACTGTATGGTTCAGAGACTTGGACATTACGGAAGTTAGAGAAGAAATATTTAAAGAGCTTCGAAATGCGGTGTTGGAGGAAGATGGAAAAGATAAAAATGGACAGACAGAGCAACAAACGAAGATGTTTTAAAAAGAATAGGAGAGAAGAGGACACTTCTATCCACAATACTTCGTAGAAACGCCAATTGGATTGGACACATCTTGAGAAGAAATTGTCTTCTTCACACCGCCATAGAAGGAAAGATGGAAGCGAAGCGAGTAATAGGAAAAAAGAAAAAAAAAAAAGCTGATCGATGATTTGAAAGATAGGAAAAAATATTGGGATTTAAAAGAGGAAGCTGAAGATCGACAAAAGTGGAAGAAACATTTCCAGGCCCAAATCTAAAATTGGGGAAAAAAAAAACAAAAAAAAAACCTAATTAGTCCCAGGACCTACCGAAAGGCAGAATACCTAATAATAATAATAAGTCACCAGATGGCAGTACGGGCAAATGAAGTTATTGTAATGACAATAAAATGTGTAATAATTGCACGAAGCCTGCAAAAAACAGCAAGATGAGTAGAAATTTTTGCGGTGTTAAATCTCGGTGAGTGATCTTCATTAGATTCCCCTGAACCGAATATACTTAAGAATGTAAACCGTAAGAACTGAATAGAATATTTTCTATAATATGTATTGAACGTATATTTTTGAGACATAATAGGAGTCACAATGCATCTACGATATTTATTGTATTACCTCTGCCAGCGTTTCTATATGTTACAATAATATCTTATCGATAAGTTAGATTAAAGTTGGTTTCGCTCAATTAGTACATAGTTTCAGCGTGATGGGGCTTATCGAAACTTAACTTGCGTTTACCACTAGAGGAATACAGTTATCATTCAATACACTTCAAACATGCAGTGTCAACAGAACAAAATCAATCAGTGATTTGTTTTACGTTTCTCCAACCATATATATAAAAAACAAAAGCATGTAGCTCCCCAAAAATATTAATATAATATATACTGGTTTACTTTTGGCACACCACTAGAAAGAATTATTGAAAAATCATAGTTCACTCACCAATTTCTTTCTTATTGTCAGGTAAAAGGTATTCGCTGCGCGATATGAAAATATCTCACTTAACACAGATAAAATTCAAAGGAACCACCAGAAGTAATTGTTGATAGTTTAGGATTATTTCATGATTTGCGTATAAATACGGCTTTAGCATGATAGCATAAAAACTACAGAGCGAAAAACGCAAACCAACCTGTGCTAGGTGGCCACTAAAAAGTACTAACGCTACTTAAGCGAGTTAGCACAGGGCGAAGCTGGTGAGCCTATGCAACAGCACGTCTAAAGGAAGCAGGCGCGTCAGCGATGGTAATGAAAAGAAGTGGATAGTAGTGTATATCGCAATTAAAATATGTGAACCTCCAGTTCTCACTTTATCATGATGCTACAAAATTAACTTGTCATTTCTAAGGTTAGTGTGTCAACATCTCTGAAACTTACACCAATAATATGGTTTGGTTTTTGAGTTGAAGTGTACGTGCAGAGGCTTAGGTTAGGGTATGTTAGATTGGTTTAGGTTCCATAATTCTGGCCCTGCTCCGCGGTACTTAACAAATAGATTTTATGACACAAACATAGTTTGTAATCATATTATAAATCTGTACATAGTTTCTAGGCTGGCGTGAAGAAAGAGACTGTAGAAATTTTAATATGCTATATCCATGAACAAAAGTGATGTCTTCAGTATTTTACCAATATAACTTCATATTGTTAATCTCCACCAATCATTATAATTATATTATATTCTTACCAGCGAATGATATTCTCTCCGTTTTGTTTTCCCATTCTCCACTACTAAGTTCCCCTTTCTTCAAAACAGGTCCTGGTTTCACTTGTGGCAGTCTCCAATCGTGTATCACTTCTTCGAGATGAGCAATGAATACTTCCCAATCTGAAGCGGTTGTAAAATCCGTAAATTGATGTTCATCGTGATCTTCACTTTCTTCATGTATCATTATTTCGTTATTTTTAAAACCTTTGTTTTCAAAACGTCACTTTCTCTTGTGTTTCCTTCCACCAGCTGATTGAGAATTTCGCTACTATCTTGTCACAACAATGTTACAATATTGACAACTATTTGTGACAAAAAGTACTAAAATAAATTGTGCTTTATTCTCCATTTATGCAGCTGAATGCATTATTTTCAGTAAGCAAAGGCTCATCCCGCAGCAAGGACACATTTGATAATTTGCATGAAAGGAACGCAAAATTTACGATTTTGAAACGCGATTAAATATTACATATTGACTAAAATTTTCGTTTTTTATTCTGTGAAAAGCTGACAGCCCTAGGGTTGTCAATGGAACAAGTTCACCTTGGTACTTCTTTCGTAACAGTATTTGGCAATGCAAGGCAAAATCCTATAATAAGGTTTCACGGGCGTCTTTGGCGGGGGAGGAAGGGGGGGGGGGTCGAGGAGGACGCGTTCCCCCAAAATTTTGAGGTACAAAATATTCAATATTTTATTTTAATTTAATTTATTTACTAATGACAGGATATCATATAAATAATAATAATTATATTTATTTGGAATATAATATTCAGGGTGTGAAACGATTGTAATCGAGTTCTTGATATACCTTAGGGGATCCGTGACGGTAAGCAGAAAGGTAACAAATAGATTCGAAGTTAATAAACAGGTTGGGCTATGTAGTATCATTTAAATCACTTTCTTTGATGTCCCCCCCCCTAAATTTTACATACCAGAGACGCCAGTGAAAGGATAACAAATATGATAGATTCGTGCATGTTTTGCGTTACGTTACGCTCCGCAATTTTTGCCAAGACTGTTAGCTCCATTCACAAATGTCTTTATACTACCTACCTACAAATGAAAAATAAATAAATAAATAATAATAAGATGGTTAACTCAGCACCAAAGTAGCCACCGCAAAGTAGTCAAAAGCAGTATCAGAAGGAGCAAGAATAGCTACGACGAGATTCTAACAATCATGACCTTGTATTTCCTGATGAAGAATTATAATGCATTTCTGCGTTAAGAAAAGTGTGAAGAAACGATATGAAGTGAATCTTGAGAGGATATGATGTACAGTTTGAATTGTAATTTGTATTAGTAGGCTAAGTAGATACTCTGAATATGCCTTTCATTCTTCAATCTTCTGCTTTGGAAACTTTGACATGTATATTTTTAAATTAAACGTTTCCCGATAAAATCATAAGGTTCATACAGAAATGAACATCTCAGACAGCAGATGTAAGTGAATAATTCTTGATGTGATTATATGATAACATTGTCATTATTTCTTTTCATTCTTATTGTAATAATAAAAAGGGATAGAATCAGGTCACTTGAGACAGATGGAATTGCCAAACCGCGTTATTCTCTCAATAGATCCATTTTCCATGCGGGAAATTCAATTCAATTCAATTCAATATATTAAAGAATATACATAAAAATACATAAACATATTAAATTATAAAATAACAATATACAAAATATTAATGAAAATAAAATAAAAGAATAAGAAAAATAACTGTTACAGAAATAAACAAGTAAATTTTCTACTTATAAGTGCTATTACTTCTCTAAAGGAAATCGGACTTCCTAGATTTCCTTTATTAGTAGAGTTTAACGTACCCGGTATTCAGAGATGACAGGACTTCGGACTTCCAGAAGTCATGTCTATCTCCCAATTTCGGGTAACTTAATTCAATGCACTTATTTCTATATTGAAATTTTTTTGTATTTTTTATGCAAATAATAAACAAGATAGAAAATGGCTCACATAAGCAAATGTTTGTGTGTGAGCCTGATTCTCGTGTTTTATTTTTTATCGTAACATATGAGGTTTATTCTTACTTTTAGCTAACAATAGTTTTTTAAACACTTTTTAATTCTTTTAACCACTGTAAAATTAACCTTTTATATGTTTTGAAATTACTTTCATCTTTGATTCGGAGTGGGAGTTCATGATAGATCTTCGGAGCTCTGTAATATGTTTGGTATTGAGTTATAGATTTACTCGTTGCTCTAATTTCTAAATTTTTGTTTGTCACATTTCTGGTTATATACGTATGTTTTATCGCTTCCAATTTGTTTCTGTTCTTTTTAACATATACTAATACCTTCTGCAAATATAATTTTGAAAGTGGTAGTACTGAGAATTGATCATAGAGTCTATCTAGTCTACTTTCAAGTCCATTTTTTAAACATATTCTTACAATATTATTTTGCTGAACAATCAGAGGTTTTAAATGAGTAAGGTAAGCAGCACCCCAAATTAATATACCATATGTAAGTATACTATTTACCAGAGCATAATATACAGTTCGTAATATTTTTATGCTTACAATATTTCGTAGTTGAACAAATTTATATAATAATTTTCTTAGTATTGTGGCGATATGTGTAATGTGAGAAGACCATTTTAGATGCTTATCAATAAATATACCTAAGTATTTTACTTTATTTTCACTAATAAGAGGACTACAGTTACATTTTTCAGTATTTTGACAATAATGCAATTTTAGTGACATGTTCTCTGGCTGTCCTCTTATAGTTGGTGAAAACGTTACATACCTGGTTTTATCAGCATTTAATACTAACTGATGATTATTAAGCCATTGTTTTACTTTCTTCATTTCTGCTTCAGTTTTTTTGAATACGTCTGTCCATGTTTTACCAGTAAATATAAGTGAGGTGTCATCAGCAAATGATTGTATATGACCGTCCATTTTTAAATTACACAAATCATTTATATAAATTAAAAATAATATTGGGCCTAATACAGTTCTTTGAGGGACTCCTTGTTTTACATATAAATAATTGCTTTGAAAATTACTTATTTGGACGGCCTGTTTTCTGTCTTTCAAGTAACTGTTAAACCAAGATAGCGATAAACACCTTATTCCAGATCTTTCTAGTTTATTTAAGAGAATTTTGTGTGATATTGTGTCGAATGCTTTAGCTAGGTCTAGGAAAACTGTAATTACTTTTTCAGCTTTATCAACATTTTTACAATCTCTGCTAAATTGTATACCGCATCTTATGTACTTTTACCTTTTTGAAATCCATATTGATTTGAAGAAAATAATTTATTTTGTTCAAGAAAATTAACTAATCTTCTCTTCATACATTTTTCTAACAGTTTAGCACAGTTACTGAGGATTGATATAGGTCTATAGTTATTAGGGTCAGCCTTTGAGCCTTTTTATATATAGGTTTTATTACAGCAGTCTTAAAATCATCGGGAAGTACACCTGTTTCTAAGCTTAGGTTAAAAATATACTGCAAAGGTTTTAATATATTTGATTTCGTATGTTTCAATACACTTGCTGATAATCCGTCTATACCAGATGTTGTTTTCGGTGATAATTCATTTATGAAGCGTTCAATTTCATGTTCAGTGATTGGAGTGAAAAATATAGAGTTTACTACTTTAGTTTGAGAATTCAAATTCATATTTAATTTATCATCAATCTCTTTGTTAACTATTTTTTGCCAACACTGGAAAAATGCTCATTAAAACTTTCAACTATTAACATTGGATCACGTTCGAACGTTACTAGACCATTTTTAGTGTTTAGTTCATTTATTTCTACATATTTTTTGTCATATCTATAATATCTGTTATTACCTTCCATAATTTACTAACATTGTTATTACATAATGTAATTTGTTTTCTATAGTAGTCATTTTTAACTTCTTTTATTAATTGTGTAAGTTTATTTCTATACCTTCTGTAATATTCCTTAAATTCTAAATCGTTTTGTTTTTTTTAATTACTAAACGACTTAATCTACCTCTTCCTCTTACAGAGTTGACTGATCCTTTTGTTATCCATGGTTTTATTTTGCGATATTTACTATTTACTTTTTATTTTTATTGTTAATACGTGAATTAGTTATACAATTTTTCATTATTTGGATGAAATTCCAAGTTGCAGTATTAACACAATTACTGTGTATTACCAGATTCCAGTTACATTTTTTTCAATTCTTCATTTAATAAAGTATAATCTATAATTGTTGTTTCATATGATATTTTTTCCCTCTTTTGCATTGTAATGGGAACATTTATACTAGTGAGAAAGTGGTCAGTTATACTTGTTTGCAACACAGCTGATGTGACATTCAGTGGACTTTGGTACTTTAAAAATATATGATCTATACAAGTCTTACTATATTCTGTAACTCTAGTGTGTTTATTTATGCATGAAACATAACCATGACTATATAGTAAGTTTAAATACGTGTCTATATTTTCACAGTGTTTGTCACTTAATATATCTAGATTAACATCACCTAAAAGCAAAGAGCAAGTTGGTGAATTTTTAAGCTCATCATTTAGTGATTGTAGAAATGCTTTCTCATCACCACTTGGAGTGCGATATATAGCTATTATGTTACAACCTTCTGCATTATTTAAATGTAAGCGCATTCCAGTGGCGTCAGCAAGATTCAGTTCCGTTACCTTGTCAATGTCAACTTGCTCGTTTACAGATATCATGACTCCATCTGCACGTGTTAAAGACCTATTTGTAAAATAACAGCGATATCTGTTTATGTTAATATTACAAGTTGCTTCATTTTTCCATATTTCTGTTAAGACAATTATATCTACATTTATAGCAATATTTTGTAACAATACTAAAAAATCATCTAAATTTTTTCTAACACTTCTAATATTCAATTCAATAATCGTGATTCCTGTTTTATCACTAAATAATTCATTAAAAGAGTCTATATTATTACAGATATTAGTGTCTATATTTTGGTATAAGAAAATTTCATTAATTACCTGTTCCATCTTGAGTGAAGTTGACAGTCCTGTTGAGCCACTTAGTTTTGCATGTTTTGTAGATCTAGCTTTTTGATATGTTTCACTCGGGATGTTTCGTCTTTCCTTAGAAGCACTTTTCCATCACGCATCCAAACAAATCGGAAACCATTGTTCCTGGCGAATTGTTTTGTTTCGTATAGCACTTTTCGATTGCTTGGTGTTAATTGTTCATTAACAAAAACTCGATTGTTCGGGAACTCAGGTTTGACTTCTGATGCTAATAAACTCTTCTTTTCTCGAAACTTCTGAATCCAGTTGTCCCTAATTACTTTTGAAGAAAGTTTAGTTATAATTATTTTGGGCTTGTCTCTTCTTGATGTGGGCAGTCTATAGGATTTTTGTATATCTTCACTTTTTGTTATTATTCCAGCTGCCTTCGCTACCTTCATTACCATTTCATTAGTTTGTTCTTCTTTTGTCTCGGGAATTCCAACTATTTCAATAGTTTCATCTAACTGTTTTTGTTCTAGTTCACTTACTTTGTCCTCTAGTATTCCAATTGCTTCTTTCAATTTTTTGTTTTCTGTTTCCAAAGTTTCCGACTTTTTCGTTAGATCACTAACTGATTTCTTTAGATCACAAATTTCCTTAGTAAAGTCATCAAATTTGTCCGATAGAAAGTTTATGGTTTTCTCTAGCTCTCGAATATTATCTTTCATTTGCATAATTTTTGGCATATTTGCATGAATTTCACTCACTTGCTGCACTAGCTTCTTCAAGTCAGTATCTTGGTTTAGTGAACACTCAGCACTATTGCCCGATTTGCACACATCGCACTTCCACTGTTCTTTTCTTGCTCCTAGTTTTCGAATATTTTCAGCATTTTTCAAGGATGTACATTTGGCGTGAAAATTATTATTACAACCATCGGTAGACGAAGTAATTTCTTTCAGGTTGACGGCTGAAATTTCTTTCTTGCAACTACCACACAAGTCAGACATATTTGCAATGAAAGCAAATCTGTAGGAGCAGTTGTACTACACGTCTTGCTTGCACGAGCGCTGACACGAGATATTTGCGTACTTGTGTAAATTCTACAACAGAAAGAGATCAGCGTTGAAAGATTAAAAAAAAAAAAAAAAAAAAAAAAAAAAAAAAAAAAAGACGAAAGTAAAAAGAAGCTAGGTCGCCAACCTATGAGAGCCGAAGCTCCAGAAGACGTACAAGAAAAGGAATAAAACATCTTCTCTACATGAAATTGAGTCAGTTAACCATAGTCACGCATCTGATTCATGTCGTAAACCTACGATATCATGTGTAATAGCCTCGGTCCAGATAAACACGAAAATGAAAAATTTTATGATTAGACGGAGGATCACTATTTTACAGTGCAAATGTAAGGACTGCGAAACTTTAACTAAATACCGTAACCAAGAAAATTACTGACTTTGCTTGCAAGTTGTAATTTGGATTTTGAGAAGTTAGATTATTTCGATCTGATTACAAGCAAATCATCTTTAATCTTGGTATTATAGTCACGTTTATCTGAATTTTTTGAAATTTGTTTGTTCCCTAATTGTAAATAATACTTTATATATATATATATATATATATATATATATATATATATATATATATATATATATATATATATATATATATATATATATAGATAGATAGATAGATAGATAGATCGATAGATAGATAGATAGATAAGGGTGCATCAAACCCCTCACTGTTCACAAAGTGGCTTGTCTCTGGACTAGAAATATTCCATTTGAGGTATAATCCATCCCAGCAATTTTTATAAAAATCAAAGCATGTTTAGGGGGTCCACCAGAGCCATAAACTTATATGAAAAAGGATAGTTATCTGAGAAGTTGCTCAACAGATGGCGCCACGTAGCTTGTATCGTGAATTTTGAATAAAGACAACATAAGGGTAAGATATTCTTCTCTTAGCATTTGCACTATTAAGATTTTAAAATTATTAAGACGAGGAACCAACCAAGAGTAAGCCAGACTATACTGTAATATCTACTAATCCTTCTGTCACCAATTCTGCAGTAGCATGTTTCAATAATCATCGTTCAGTGTGAACTGGAATAAGTTTTTTTGTCCCACATGATATTATCCAACGACCAAACATATTAGCTTTAGCAACTAGCTTGTAAGTGACGCCTGCACAACAGGCTATTTATAACAGAGCGTTGATAAAGGAAGCAGGTGGAGATACATCAAAATTCACTTCGTCATATTCCAATGCAGATAGGATCCAGATCCTTAATGGAAAACTGGACTATTCCAGAGCTTGCCACCGTACACTGGGATTCAAAGTTAACGTCATCTTTGACCAATAAGTACGTGAAAGAAGAACGTCTTACAGTCGTCGTGGGGAACAAGAGTGAACTAAAGCTACTGGGCACACCTGTTTACAAAACTGTGGTTGGTATGAATACTGGTGTCATTATTACCGAACTTACAGTGGATCTGTTGAAGTCATGGCACTATGAAGACAACATAATAAACATGACATTTGACACTAGGGCATCAAACACCGGCCATGTTACTGTTGCTTTCGTGATTTTACAGGAATAACTAAATCGAGCTCTTGTGTGGTCATATAGGTGAAATTATGGTTGGACAAGTGCTTAAAGACTCGAATATTGAAATTACTAACAATAAGTCACCTGATATTTCCCTTTTTACAAAATTTCATTAACACTATGACGAATTATCTCATATTAGTGAATACCCTTTCTCACGATTTGATCCAACCCCATTTAACAAAAGTGAACAAAGTGTACTTTATAATTTACAGAATGATTTTTTTTAAATTTCCCAATATAATTTAATACAAAATGAAAATATTTCAGTGCAAGACACAGTTCTGAAAACTGAGTACCTCCAATTCATTGAACACTGCACCACATTCCTCGACACAGAAATATCTGGGACTCCAGTTAAATTCAAACAATCGGGTGCTGTTCACAGAGCGAGATGGATGGCTAAATTGATATATGCCACTAAAATGTGTTTATTGGAGAAACATATTCACACATTACCTCACTATGCCTTCATTTACAAAGCTTAGAGACTTTGTCATATTTGTTACCCAGTGTACAGTGTGTGGTGGATGACATGCAACTCTGCAGTTTATGCTCCATGGAACGATTTGAAACTCTATCAAAATCTACTGCTGTACAAGAACATAAATCCATTAATTTCTAAGAGTGCGATACGTGCATTTCAACGGCACTTGTGATATTCAACATCAGAGATGGTTCTTCTGAGTCTTTTCAGCAGCGCGCTGCCCTTCGAACATAAATGTTCTCTTGCAAGTAGACTCTTCGCTATGAAATCTGCTACTCCCCTACCAAATCCAAATGAACGTTATGGAACAGGATTTGGGAAACTTCGGTTTAATGAACAAATTATCAATACTACATCTCTAACCGATTTGGTTGGACCAGACTCTTGGGTTACATTTCACACCCTGAAACTCGAAGATGACTTCCTCGGCGACGAAGTTGCAGGCTGGCCAGAAAATCCTTTATTTCAAAACTCACTTCTCAATATCAATGCAGAACTTGAAATCAATCTGACTGCGGATTTTCTTTCTTCAGCAAAACAAGAGGAACATTTCTGAAACATTCTGCAAGTGATTGAACAGAATAGGAAAAAAAGCCCAGGTTTGCGCAAACGACCACGAAAAGAGAGATAGTTTAGATTACGGTACGGTAAATGAGATATAATTTTTAAAATATGCTTTTACTTATCAAATTTGCATTTCAATTTTTTAACACACTTTAAGTCTTTGACACTTGTAATATATATTATATTTTAACTACTTTATTTTAATATATTCTTGGCAATGAGAATTTGTGTAATCTTTCCAAAAAAGTTTTTATTTATCAAACTCGCATTTCAATTATTTCAATACTTTTTGATACTTCTATTATATGTTTGAGCTGTTGGCGGATCCCCTAAACATTCGTAAATCTTGCTAAGTTTGCACTAAGTATTAACTCACGAAATGGAACAAAACTGGGGGTTTGATGCATCTTTATATATATATATATATATATATATATATATATATATATATATATATATATATATATATATATATATATATATTTCAAAACAATACTGACAAGTTTCAGCAGGTGATTTCTGTCGTGTATTGTTCTAGGGCATATTTCATGTTTTTAAAAAACGTATAAGCGTCAAATAATACATCACACAACGCGTTATACCGAATAAAAAGAACTGCGGAGCTGGCGTTACCTAACCCTAAGAATTCCTGCTGACTCATTCCTTATTGACTGCTGTCAAGGATTACCTTTATCTACTTTAGACCCACCTGTGAGTCATAGCATATCAAACAATTCTCTTGGGAGTATGCCTGGGAATTATGCCTTGT
Source organism: Thermobia domestica (assembly GCF_964235325.1). Lineage (NCBI taxonomy): Eukaryota > Metazoa > Arthropoda > Insecta > Zygentoma > Lepismatidae > Thermobia > Thermobia domestica. The sequence goes on from NC_137454.1 coordinate 65,212,634, forward strand.
ACACACATTGCACATTGGTGAAATATTCATTTTGGGATAGCATGTGAGTGACTTTCTATGAACCGTGGGATTTTTTGATTCACAGAATTTTGTTTTGTCAATAAAAAAATCTGTTTATAAATATTGCTAGTGGTCTAAAATATTTTTAAAAAGTTTGTATTCTATAAAGAAAAAATGAAACATTTAATTTACCCATTTTCTTACCTTGAACTGTGATCTACCTTTATTAGTAAATTTTCTTTCAAACTTTTAATAAGTATAAGAGCAATGCGCGACCGGAAGATTTAGATGGATTTAAATAACATTTAAACATTATTTTTTGCGGTTCTAGTACATAAGAATTTGAGGTAATAAATTCGGGGAAAGATTAATTTTAAAAATGCTACAAATTATCGTAAAAATGTGCATTTTTCCATATTTCGTCAAACTAGAGAACATACGTGCTCGGAAGATACGAGCCGATTTTCTTTCTTTTTTTACTTCTTTTTAGTCTCACCGATTCGCAACTTTTCCGCGGCATTACGACCTGAAAAAAATGCATTTTTGAGGTCCATCCTAGTGTGTATATTGTATCAGTTGCAATTTATCCTTTAACGCTTCCTATTCTTTAATATGAGGCTCATGAACAGTTGCCCAAACTATTTCTCATGAAATTAGATTGGCTTTGATTTTTATTGTCTTTTACCTCTTTGGTGGAACGATACAGAATGTTGGAAGTTGGTCGCTTTCAAGAAGTGTGGTTTTTATTAATTAGATTTCCTTTATCACTAATGTGATTTGTTTCGTGCTTAGCGGAAACAAATCGTACCACCTTTGATTTTGCAGAAGGAAAACCAGTAATTGTTTCTAGGTTTAATATCGAATATAGAGCGGGTGGGTTTGCACTCATTTTTAGAGCAGAATACGCTAGAATTTTATTTTTAAGTGTCTTGTTTAGCATTTTGTTTTTAGGGTATGGTATTTTTTTCTAAATTATTTTTTATAAAGCTGTATTTATCTCTTTCGGATTTATTTGAGTTCAAGGAACTTCACCATGATTTCGATATAATAAATTAATATATATTGCTTGAAAGTGATTTTACCTCTTTCTTTAAATTATCTTTTATTATTGTGAGGCATGAATGTTCTTTATATTTCTCTTTTGATTTAAGTGTCTAAAATTTAGAATGAAGTTCTTAGAGTTAGAGTTATACGTTTTCAAAACATATGCTAATTCTCAGCCAAAGAACTATGTTTTATTTAATATAAGATCCTTAAAGCAGATAGATAAGAAACAAATAGCAAATAAGTAAAATAGATGACTGTAAGGATTTGACCTGTTAGAACATAAGGATCTTCCACTGGTCGAGCATCAATTCAAGTCAGAAGAATTACTGTACATACTATAATTCAAAGTGTGACTTTATTGATAGGATAGAATTGTAAATCTCGTATTTTTTAGTATGGAAAAATTGTATAATTGTTAAAATAAGAATATATGTTACACAAGCAATAACTCCTGCAAGCTTATTAGGAATATAATGTAGGATGAAATAGGCAAAAATAAAATATTCTGTTTGAATGTGTACTGGTGTTATTAATAGATTGGCTGGTGTGAAATTTTCTATGTTCCCTAATATGTATGGGTTTAATTATGAAAATAGTATTAGTGCTATTATTATCATTATGAATCCAATAGTATCTTTTATTGAGAAGTAGGAGTGGAAAAGAATTTTATCATAATTTCTAATAAGGTATAGAGGGTTATTAAAACCTGTCTGCTGAAGAAATTGTAAGTGAATTATAGATATTGCAACTATGATAAAAGGTAGAAGAAAATGAAAAACAAAGAATCGATTTAGTGTTTCCTTTATCAACAGTGAATGCATCTCAAATTCATAATATTAACATTGTGCCTAAAGAAAATCTATATATATAAAAGAGAACGTACAAAAATTTGTCCGCTCATCACGCTAATACGGCTGAACCAATTTCTTTCATTTTTGGAGGGTTATTAGGATTTGGACCCTAGATGGTTTTTATCATATCACTTTAATTTTTAATTACCAGTGTCTTGAGATAATTGACCATTCAAGTGTCCATAACGTACAAATCCTTTGTTATTAGTTCATCATAGGTAAAAATAAACGTATTTATATGCAACCCGCATGACCGTGTCACTCGGCGGGTTAACATAAATGACAGGCGATATACAGCGGAAAATAGCTTGAATCTTCTGTTTAAAATTTTTTAATTGATTTGCTTATTTTTACAGACACTTTTACAATATGCCAGCACCGGGATGACCGCAGCGAAGCGGGGCGGGTTAACATAAATGACAGGCGATATAATGTTAAGATTTACTGCAATCTTCTATGGTTTTTATCATATCACTTGAAAGCGAAAAAGTAAAAATTATCTAAGTAACAAAGTTTATTGCGTTCCGGGGTGACCGCAGCGAAGCGGGGTGAACGCTGCTAGTAGCAGATAAAAACGTTTGTAATAATTGTTGCTCTCTCAAATTGACATTAGTCGTCACAGAAGTTAGGATCCGACAGATGCTGTTGCTATTACTAATAATAAGAAAGAATGTATGAATCTGATATATGAAGATGGTAAAAGGTAGTTACGGAGTTTGCGAAGTAAACCAGTGTGCCAGACTTTGTCGATAGCTTTCTCTAGATCAAAGGCTACCAGACAAGAAGGGAAACCTGTGTTGTATTGATTATAAATAGCCGAGTATAGTCGTAATAGTTGATCCAACGTACTGAAATGAGGTCGAAAACCAGCTTGTTGAATAGGAAGTAGGTTAGAGTTGCAAGATAATCGTGCATGCTGCGGGCAATAAAAATGCCAGAGCTCCAACCTCTAACTTTTGATTTGAAACGTTTGATTTATGGTTATTTGTGATTTCACGTTTAACAAGGACAAATATTTGAAAATATGTGTACTTGAAATAAATAATTTAAATAGATCTTTTTCATGAAGTTTACATTTTAAAAATTATTGTTCAAAGCCTGTTTATTTTAAGAAATCTTCTCCAAAATCAATGCAAATGAATTGTGCTGCCATCTTTGGAGTTCTTTTAAACTATACGTTTGTGGGTGTTAATATGTTTGTGGCCAATCCTTTCGACAATGAGATCTCGGAAACTACAGGTTCTAGAAAGATGACGTTTTCACTGATCGATTGCAGATTTTGCGCAGATTGTCCCGTTCTAGCTGAATATTTAAAAATATGGCCATTATTTCTTTAGTATATTTTTACGGTTACACTAGGTGTTGAAATTTAAAAGAAACAAAAAAGCATCATATTCTACGCATTATACATTCCAACACCACATGATTGTATACATGGGTTGCATATCTCTCAGGCCTTTATTTCATGGCCAAATTATAATGAAAAATGAAGGATAACCATTTCTACAGTTTATGTTGAATCTTTATCGTTTGGGATGTTTTGCCCAATGAGCACCATATATCACTGGCATTATAATTTAATATTTGTGTAATGTATTTGCTTATTACATACTGCATGGAAGAAGAAAGAAAACACTGATCATACATGAATTAAAAACTTCAACCGGAAGTAGGCTAAAATCTTGCAAACGGTGCAAGATATTGAGAAAGTAATCGAAAAATCTCCCCTTTAAGGTATCTCTTGCCGATTTTTATCAAGATGTCTTTCACTTGTGTCTATAAAGGGACATGTGAAGATTTGAGGAATAACAAGGAGATTCATGCTCATATGTGAATGATGCGCTGTGTAGAGAGCGCAGATTCAGCTAGTCTATATATTAAAATGCTAGTTTATATGTTTGTCTCCAATCTTACCGACAATGAGATCTCGAAAACCACAAGTGCTAGAAACGTGCTGTTTTCACTGGTCGATTCAAAATTTTGTGTAGATTATCCAGGTCTAATTGAATATTAAAAAAAAAGATGGTCGTCATTTCTTTATTACATTTTTACGGGTACACTAGAAGTGTTGAAATTAGAAAAAACATCATATCCTACGAGTTATACCTTCCAGCACCATACAGCTGTATATAGAGGTTGCATGTGCTTCAGGCGTTTGTTTCATGTCCAAATGAAAAACTAATGATAATCATTTCTCCAGACTAAGATGAATATTTATTGTTTGAAGTGTTTTGCCCAATGAACCAGATATTACTGACATTATAATTAATTGTTTATGTAATGTACTTGCTTATTACATGCTGCATGCAAGAAGAAAGAAAACATTGATCATACCCAATCGGAAGTAGGCTCAATCTTGCAAACGGTGCGAGATGTTGAAAAATATCGAAAAATCTCCCCTTTTATGGCACCCCCTTGCCGATTTTTGTCAAGATATCTTTCACTTGTGTCTGTAAAGGAACATGTACAGATCTTGTGAGGAATAATAAGGAGATTCATACTCATATGTGAATCGTGCGCTGTGTAGAGAGCACAGGTTCAGCTGGTAGTATTAGCAATTTTTCTTTTGCTTTCTTACTTTTTGGAAGTCTATATGATGAAAGTTACTTTTGTATTCTGTTTTTAAATATGAAGGTAGAATGTTGAATTAGGAAATAGAATGTTGTTTGTTTCTTGGGGGAATAGATTATTATTTGTGAGTGGATGGAATGAGATATTCTTTAATCTTATTAAGTGTCTGGATAATTATTTTTATGATTATGGCTTGAGAAGGAGCACTTAGCAGTTCATTTTATACGACGAACTTTATTGGATAGTCTATTTGTATCCATACTTGTACTGAAACGCGGAAATTTTAGCACCGAAAATTTGGGCACCAGTAATTTTGACCTGGTAATTTTTGGTACCAAGAAACGAAGCAAAACGAAAATTTTGACACCAAAAACGAAGCAAACGAAATTATTGAAAACTAATTATATACTTTGAATATGACAGATATTTAAGTTCAAATGCTCGTAGATTCGCTTCTTCTTCTTGGCTGGCTGTTTCCCTGTTTCCGGAGGAAATTTCTTCCTCCTCTGATTCCTCATTGTTCTTATTTCTTACATGTGACATTAGAGGTATTGCAAACGATGCCATCCTACGGAGTTCCTAGTTATCCGCTTGGTTTACAAACTCGTGAAAGTTGTTCAAGTAGAGTTCTGCATCAATTACTGTGCCAAAAGGAAAACGGGCTAATAATGTGACGCCTTGATAAAGCGTACCACGTTTCTATTTCTTCATCATGAGAAGAGGTACGTATTTTATTTGTCGAAGAACATGTAGTAAAGCATTCTTGGATGTGCGTTGACAAACTACTGATATCAATAACAATAATTGACTCTTTTTTCTATCTCCATAACCATGTAAAATCTAGAGAGACTGACGCCAGCTCCAATGGCGTCATGTGTTTCGCATTCACCAAGATATTTTCATAGTGAACGTTACTATATTTTAATCAATAATTTGACTTTTACTAGCGAGAATGAATGAATGAGGGAAGAAGAATGAATAATAAAAAAACTATATATATTTCAGTTCTTCACTCTAAAAATGATTTTCAAATAATGTCAATTTCTTCCACTAAAGATTGATAGTAATTATTATTACCCTCTAGAAACCTCACAAGAACGCTATGAACACCAACATTCAAAGTGAGTCTGCAGAGACCGTAAATGCACAAAGTGTACCAAACTAGACAAATAGACCTAATACACCTCTTGGCAATAACCCGTCCTTAAATATCGAATAATTATGAAGCGGGAAATTTCAAAGATTTAGTTCAATCCATTGCTACGACAATTTGGGACTTGATCCGCTTTAGGCCCCCCTCAACATTGGAAACTTTTTGTTGCCCAACAATTCTATCACTCTCTCTAAACCTATTCAGTCTTTTGCGAGTGTGCACACTGCATCGGAGGAGATAGAAAAGTCAGCGAGGCATGGACACAGCTACTTGACACTTCAAAGACGAAACACTTGTTCAACAAGTGGAAATAAATGGCAGCTTGCACCTGTTAAATGCCGTCAGGCGATCTCATTACTTATTATTTTACCGATAATCTCATATAGAAAAATACACAAATAATACGTGCTTACCATAATGCCAGTATTAGCTTTACTTTAGGTGGAATAACTAATTTGAAATTTGAGTTTTTCTTTGTTATTACTGTGCTACTACAGATAACAGTCATAAAAGGTGACCAAATTCATTCTACAGCGACTAAAGAACTTTGATAAATAATTGCGCAAACCACTGTATAGTGTGTCAAATTTTGCCTTCAGCAACTTCTCATTGTGTATAGGATGCACCCAGTATTTCTTATTCTACTTTTCCCCCTTAAATTTAGCATTAACACACGAGCAAGAGCACATTCTTCGAAGTCCATGGTAAAGTGTCCAATATCCCGCCAAATTTTGATGTTAAATCCCCGGCAACTAGTGTTGCCACGAGACGAGACGAGACGAGACTTCAGGCTGTCTCGTCTCGTCTCGTGCAAAGCATGTCCCGTCTCGCGTCTCGTCTCGAAAACATGTGCTCGTCCCGTCTCGTGTCTCGTCTCGAGAGGCTCTGTCCCGTCCCGTCTCGTCTCGTCTCGTTTGTCTCGTTTTGTCTCGTCTTGTCTCGTAAAAAATATAGCAGCATACCATGGGAACGAAAGTAAAATGTAGCAGACTGCACTATGCTAATCAAGTTACTAGTTTTACCCAGACCACACAAGACAAGAAATATCACGGTAGCTACACCGTGAAGCCTTCACCTCTAGTATATGTGGTAGTCGGTTCTATCTCGGTTAGTACCATGTCAGCTTTGTACTAACTGCTTTGTAGTGCGTCAGCTTTTCTCGGGGTTTTCCCGTTTCCTCCCACTTTCTTCATTCCACCATTTCATTCATTACTCATCATCACTGTCTCCTTTAGCCTAATCGGCATAACCGTGGGACGTAAAACTCAAAGATTTCATTTCATTTCATTTCATTTTTCGAATGTGTGTGTTTTCTCGAAGTTGCCTAGTATCCTACCACTTTCTTCATTCCACTAATTTCCCCATCATCATCCATTCGGCCAAAGTTGCCCAAAGGTCTTAAAAATAAATTCAAATAAACTCACAAGGCAAGGACAAATAGTTCACAAGATAATATATATCTGCTGTTAGTTGTCTGAGGCTTCTCGACCCTGTTTTTTTTTTTTTTTTTTTTTTTTTTTTTTTTTACCATTCTGAAACATTGAAATTTGTTTCACCAGTTTCAATACACGAATATACAGCAAATTGCTCATAAGTACGTCGAAGATGAACACACTAATGTCAAATAATGTTTACACGACAAGGAAAGTTCGATGTAAAGGTGTCACTATATATATATATATATATATATATATATATATATATATATATATATATATATATATATATATAGAGAGAGAGAGAGATGGAAATATGTGTGTACACTTTGATTTCATATATTCCAGCCTTTAGGTTTCACAGTGTTAATCCATAACAATCCAAAAACTACTTTCCATTTTAGCATGTTTAGATTTGTTGCAATTTTTTTTAAATAAAAGCTCGGAACCAAATAATTTTATTGAGTAATGGAAAGTATTTGATTGAAATTTTATATGTTACTGCACAGCACAGTAACCTCTACTTAAAGTGCCATAGTAATGGGAGCTGAACGACACATCGGACGAAAGAATGCTTGGGGCCAGTCTTCACCTCCATAGTTCAAATCTGTTCCCATAACCGCGGGGTGTGTGCTACTATGTGGTAGTTGCCCCGTTTGTGTAACAAACTCATGACAATACACCCAGATTAGCTAGTGGCTAAAAAAAAAAAGTTGATTTTTGGTTTGCCATTTTGGATTAAAGTTTCTTATATTGTCGTGATCTATTCGCAATCATACAACGTACCTCTTCATACCAAGCCGAGCGGTCTGCGGCGATAGACCATGGCTTGAAGGCCGCGGGTTGAGTCCTGGAAGGGTCATGTGTATGGATTTTAACAGCATTTGTTTTTTCGTATTGTGTCAGGGGGCGAAATCGTACGGGATAAAAGGATTTCAGTCTGAAAAAATTGGAGAGAATATCCTCCCCAGGATACTTTCATGGGAGTAAGGAATTAGTAAAAATATAGGATATACATTTTATAGCAGGTTTAAAAATATGGTTTGGGTATCCTATTTCTTTTCTGTTAATTATGTTCTCCAATGTTCGAATTTTGATCATTCTTATATTTTCTGCTTTCAACGGAGTTCCATGAATATTATACCAAATGTTCTTTAAACTTATCAAGTTCGAGAGGTTTTATATGCCTGTAAGAAACAATTTCTGAAGATAATTCAGGTCCTAATGATTATTATTCACTAGGAAAGGGAAGTATTCCTCTCTTCTCAACATGGAAGCAGAGGACAATTTCGCACTCTGGTCAGATCAAACATTTCCGCGTAACAAAACGAAGGTCCCCCTGTAAAACCTCTTCACCTAAAGTGTTATTGTTAGTTGTTATTGTTAGTATCATAAATTTGCTGAAAGCAAACAATTTGAAGGGTTCGTCGATAATATCTTTGCTTTCTTTGTCCTTCGCCTCCAAACGAAGAGGTGAATTTTACAACATGACTGCTGTATAATAAGCGAGCGATTGGTAAAGTGGTAAAAGTATGTTTTATGTTTATGTGTGTGTGTGTGTGTGTGTGTGTGAGAGAGAGAGAGAGAGAGAGAGAGAGAGAGAGAGAGAGAGAGAAAAGACAAAATTTTAGTTGCAAGATGACATACTTCAATTGCCGTTTTCGGTTCATATAGCAAAAAGAATACCGCCACCAGAGAATAAAGACAAATGTGGTCTGTTCTGTTATCTTCCACCATCTCAGCCAGAACTTTGAACTACAGCCTGTAATGAGTGTAGACCTTACCCAGTTTTCAAATTGAATAGATGGTGGTGGTAGTTCGGTTTCTTGACCTTGTAAAAATCTTCCCTGTCTTTGATTTTGTTTGTCATCATTCCAGCCAGAAATAAAAAAAGAGAATTCCTCAGTTTACAGCAAGGGGAATTGGGGACAAGACATTAAGGATGATATTCCTGGAAGCTCATGTATCACGATTGTTTCATTCAATAGACAGAGCACACTTTTCTATGAAGGCTTTTCAACATGTTATCTCACAAAGGGGATTTTCCTTTTGCAATCTATATGACCACTGGCAATTTCAATCTTGGCCATTCCCGCCAGCGTTTTCATTTTCGAGACACGAGACGAGACGAGACATTTCACGAGACGTCCCGTCTCGTCTCGTGTCTCGTCTCGTTTTCGAGACGGGACAAGTAGTCTGTCTCGTCTTGTGTCTCGTCTAAAAGGGTTCTGTCCCGTCTCGTGTCTCGTCTCGTTTACGAGACGAGACGAGTCGAGACACGAGAAATGTCTCGTCTCGTGGCAACACTACCGGCAACTTTTCTGTTGCAGGGTTCGGCGACAAAATTGTTTTGTCTCCGTGAAGTTGCTGACTGGAGGAGACAGATGCGAAATTGATGCGCAAGTGTTTTGTCAGCGGTATTTGAAGTGCATTTATTCTGAACATCTTATCAACAAAATTAATATAAATATTGAGCTGGCTTCAGTAAATATTTTTAGAAAAGAGATATGACCTCGTATAGAAATTTCAGCCAATCAGAAAGAGCTAATATCCAGTAACCATTTATTTTGGGATTTAAAAAGTTGAGTTTCGGAGTAAATTATATTAGAATTTTCCATAAAGTATAACTTCCTTACAACAAATAGAAAAATACTGCATAATTTCGTATCTATAATATTTATTTCGTAACATTTCTATGTAGAAAATTTACGTTACTTTATAAATCAATAATAATTTGTTTTGTTTACATTTTAGATCTGTTAGTCTTGAAATTTCAATTCACTTCTCTTGCACATTTGCTTTAACTTGAATCAGTTTTCTATGTTCAACAATACAAGCATAAATCACCTCTTGACTATATCGACAAGATGATAATCTCTTCGTTCCTTTTTGTAAATCAAAAGATTTAGGATCTTGTGACAAATATAGTTTCTTTACTTTGTAAGAGATTTTACTTTCAGTCAACATGGAGGACATGGTTGAGGTGGACACGGACAAGGTTGTGGTGGACACTTAGCTTGACAAGATGGCGTAGGTCCGCATCCACAGCAACTTGGATTACAAGTAGTAGTTGGTGGACACGTTGTAGTTGTAACTACCTTGATACAAGCCACAGAATCTTTTTTTGGCGATACTGAAGTTGGGAAGGTTTTCACCACTGGCTGCAATGTAAAACGATAAATATTGCTAATTAATTAATTTGTATGATGAAATTACTTGCAAATCAAGTTTTATTAATCTTTATCTTTATAGATGTATAGATAGATATATATGTGTGTGTTCCAGCATAAGTCTAGAACACCTTGAGAAATTTTAAGCAAACCTGGTACACATATTACTTATAGTTTGGAAAACAGTACTGTGGGGGTAATATTCTTCTTGCACACTTAAGGGGGAGTAGGATTGGAGAGACATAAAATTGATCGAAAACGACCGATATTAATGTCGAATCCTTAGTTTCTGTTGTCTTTAAGTTGATTAGTGACAGCTCCATGCTCTTATGTTCAACCTTATCCCCAGTGGAGCAAGATTCATTAGCCCACGTATGAAGAGTGAGGGACATCACCGACAAAAGTGTTGAATCTATCTTTTTCGGGTAGCTGAGATCAATAGTGACACTCCCAATACGGTTTAAATCCAAGTTTAGCCCCCATTAACAACACTGGAGGGAGAAACGGTGACATGTAAAACTAAACGAAAACAACCGATATTAGAGTCTAATCTATAGTCTTCGAGGTCCCTATGTTGATTGGTGACAGTTTTAATACCATTTAAGTCCAAGTTCAACTCTCAATGGGAGTAAAACCCTCTAACACACTAGAGGGAGTAGGAGAGAGACATATAAAATGATCATAAACGGCCTATATTAGTGTCGAATCCGTTTCATTTTCTTTGAAACTGAGATGAAAAATGACACTTCCATTCGATAACTATTGATGCGTACTATACATTTGCATTAAGAATTACCGTGATTAATTCTTTTTTCTGTTCCTGACAATTGATTATTATAAGTAATTTGCAAATTTTTAAAATTACATTTCTGGTCGTTTAAACAATTACTAAAATTCAACATTACGATTTGTCTCATTGGTTTTATTTTCAAAATATCTCTATAGACAACGGTAGCTTTTGTCATAAAAAATCATGTCTCTATCATCCTTACTTCAAAAGATATAGGCTACTCGACCAAAGTTTCGGTTGCATTTCTTTTGGAACACTATGTAGAAAGGAGCGCGGTGAAGGTGCGTAATGAGTGACGCTTCTGCTGAATTGGTTGACTTATTTTGTGTCTCCAAGACCCTGATTTAGAATCGGTAGCAGCAACGTATTTGCTTTCTCAGTTGTAAGTTAAGGACTAATATAGTTAAGTCTAAAGTTAAAGACTCCCTAAGTAAGAGACTAATTGATACGAACCTGGTAGAAAATCACAAGTATTACGCATAGCATAAGCTTTTTGTCCATTGTCTTGAAGACGAATTCACTTCCTACGAACAGAAACAAAAAATGTACTTTGACATTGAAATATTGGTATTAACTTGTAGACGCATATTGATTTATCGAGGAATAATACTGGGTGAGACAAAAGATCTTCTATCCTTAATCATAGTTTTGTAAAGAAAGATTTTGTAGATATTTACGACTTTTTAAAACTTACTTTCCGGACAGTTTCGTTCTACTTAAAGAAGTTGTCTCCTTGAGTTGCTTCTCGTCCAGAGAGTAATTTATTGAAAGAGAAGACAGCAACAACTATAAGGTATCCAAAAAAGTTTTTACCGACTTCAGAGTTCGCACAGAGTCTACGTTGTAGCACAAAATACTCACGGTTACGTCTCGAAGTAATCACCATCTGCATCCAACACCATCTGTCAACGTTCCTGCAACTTTACAATGCCATGTGATAAAAGTCAGCGGTCTTGGAAGCAAAGAAGTCCGTGAGTGCAATCCCCAGGTCTCTCTCATTTTCAAATTGTCTCCCACGAAGGTAATTGTCCAGGGAATGAAACAGATGGTAATCTGTAGGGGAAAGGTCAGGGGAATATGGTGGATGACACAAAGTTTCCCAACCAAGTTGCAGAATGGTTTCCAGGGTTCTTTTTGTCATGTTGGTTTTGCATTATCGTGAAGGACCAGCACACCTTTGGGATTAACCAATACCGGCTCCTTTTCCTGTAAAGCACGGCGCACTCGTTGCAACTGCTGGGACTAGACATCCGCATTGATGGTTTGGCCTGGTGGTAGGAGCTCATAATGAATCACATGGCAATAATTCCACCATACGCACAGCATAACCTTCTTGGGATGCAGAGGTGGTCTTGAGGTGTGTGAAACTGCGTCACGTGGCGACAACCAAGGTCGAGTACGCTTGGGTGTGTTGTAAAGGACCCACTTTTCGTCACTAGTGATCAATCGACCAAATATCGGTGTGTTCTGGTGCTTGGAGAGCAAGGATAAACTGGCTTCAACTCGTTGTCGTTTGTTGGTCGGTGACAATGTGTGTGTATGTCTTCCCTATGCGATGTAAGTGCAGTCTGACTGTTTCCATCGATACATTAAACCTTTCGGCAAGTTCCTGACATGTAAGACTACTGTCCTCCTCGATGGCTGTCTTCAGGGCGTCGTCATTCAACACATGTGGTCGTCCACTGCGATGCTCATCACTCAAGGCCATATCGCTGGTCCGGAACGCGCCAACATGCCAAGTAGATCAAAACTTTGTTCTTATTTCTATGGTTGTAAGTAAAATTGAATTATTGAGCCGAATCTTCTGGAAAACTCTTCCAGGTATTATTTATTAAATAATAATAAATAAATGAAATTAATGTTTAATAGTACATTGAATTAGTAAAGCGGCTACAAATTAAAGTTGTAATAAATACAAATACAAAAAAATCTCCAACTCTTTGCTCTGTGTCTATCACTCTCTTCGCCCACAGAAATTAATCCAGAACCCTATCATAATCTAAATGGGGCTATCACTAGTACCTCGAAGCTAATGTTACGCCAATAATAATAATAATAATAATAATAATAATAATAATAATAATAATAATAATAATAATAATAATAATAATAATAATAATAATAATAATAATAATAATGGTTATAGAAATATTACTACTTTAGAGGAAAAGAAACTACTAAGATTATAAGAATATAAACACTTTTGTATGTAAAAACAGTGAATAATGATAGGGTATAATGAATCCTAATTCGTCGGAAGATGAATGAAAATGGTATTTTATGTTCGATAGTAGGCTATCTCCTGACCGATTTTCTTGCTATTTGACTTACCACGCAATCGGAATCGAAATTGGCCGCAAGGACAAATACCTGTATTACAGACGTGTACCAAGAGATTTTTGTTGTAAGTGTCCTAAGTCGAAAGATTGGAAGAGGTCCGGAACTAGTGGAATGTCGTGACCACGCCTCTATTGCAAGTGCATTATTTACAAAGAGTTAGGAAGTTTGTTTTTTTGGGGGGAGGATGATACCCAGGGTATCCCTGGGTGCTCATTGATGTTAATAATGGTAAATTATGAACTTTATAAGGATGTCCGTTTCCAGCCAATACCATTGTGAATTTTGTTCGATTCTTCATCTGGAAATCATTATACTTCATGAAAGCAGTGGCGACGCCAGTTTAATATTTTGGGGGGCAGGAGGGGGGCAGATACATGTTTTGGGAGTTTTTCTTGTAAACCAAAGAACTTCATATTACTTAACCTACATTACCATACAGCATATCGGGACGGGTAGAGGATGCCACCGGAATGGCCGCCCCCTTGCCCCCGCTAGCCTCGTCACTGCATAGAACTTACAGTTAATTTATATAAATTTAGTTACTTCCACTTTTATCACTAGAGGTGTGCACCAAATCAGAGTAAAATGCATTTTCTATTGCCCCTCTATATTGAATTGTATTGAACAACTCAATTATAAACAGATTAAATGGGACACGGCGGTGGCTTAGTAGTACAAAGCTCACCTCTGGTGTATGGGGCCCCTGGTTCGATCCCCGACTAAGTAAGCTTGTAGTAGACATAATCGTGTCCGTGAGTTTTCTCGGGGTATTCCCGTTTCCTCTCACATTCTCATTCTACCAATTCTTCCATTATCATTTAGTTTTGTCTCAATTATTCGTCTTTCTTAGCGCAACGGTCATAACGTGGAACGTTAAGCTGAAAGATTTCAATTTTTATAAACAAATTAAACTATCTATTCTGAAATTGTTCCATTATACTATTCCTTTATCCAGCATCTACTTTTAGTGCACATTTAACTAAAACTATCTTTAAAAAATAATATTATAACTTACCAACTTTGTCCAGATTAAATATGTATCATCAAATGCTTTTTCTTTATAGATTTACTATCTTTTAAAAAAGGAAGAAAGTTAAACAATGGTTTTATTCTTTTACTTTCACGTCCAGGAAAGCTTATAAACGAGAAAACAATACTTGGCAACATTACAAATGGCATTCTTAGCTTTATAACAATAACACCTTAGAACATGGAATTATTGGGACTTTGTGTCTCGCAGAATTAGTGAACCAATCAATGCAGTATTTTAGATAAAGAGTTTATATAAACATTTTTATAGGGATAAATATTCGATCAAATAAACTATTATTTGACTGAAGCGTCACTTGATTTGAGGCGCCTACGCTAATCAAACACAGTAAAGGTCTTAAGGTGGATCACTAGGTCTTCCTAGTGCTATGGTAAACGCTGCTTAAATAGTGTGGCGTTGTCAGATAGGTCGAGTGTTTAGTGATGCCAGATAATAAAGGAAGTAATCATGGAATTCTGCTTGGATACTTACTGGAGAAATTAGTTTTCGACCCTTACCGCAATTCCACTTCTCGAACTGCAACGCTAGAATCCAGGAATTTTCTTATTGTGACTACTACAGTAAACTTACAAATTTGGCAACAACGCATTATGGCGTTCTGCAGAAGCTTCATTTCAAAATCTATTTCCTTAAATGTAAATTAATATTTAAATAAAATATGAAACATGAAATGAAAAACGGTCAAACAATATATCTATTTCGTAATAAGATGGTTACTTTAAAATACTTTACACACAGAAATAAACATTTTGTAAAACTGAGCACTTCTATAGCTTATCCAGACTTAAGAGCCGGCGGGAGTCAAGTGACCTTGACAAATCGAAGATATCGCAGTGCAAAGTGTTTCCTTATTTTGGCAACAGATGGGGTTGTCGCTGAAATGCCGTCAAAGCAAATGCACCCGTCCTTTTCCTTCGTTTTCCCCTGCATGTGGTCAAAGTTGGACAGCGTAGGAGGGGGATGGTTACGGCTGTAAATGGGACAGAAGAGTGAAATTCTTTTCTTTTGGCTAAAAGAGAAACAGAACTGAAGAAACAAATAAATAAGAGGGACCAACATGATATCAGCCGTCAGCTCCCTGTCAGAGAGCCACTCAAATATCTACAACGGTCACAAACATACCATAGAGAACTAAAGCACTTGTCGCCTGTCTCTTTCTCAAAGGATTCTACCTATGGTAAATAACAGAATAGTGCGGGAAGAATCTGATATAAAATGAAGAACCATGCCAATATTAAAAAAAAAAAAAAAAAAAAAAAAAAAACACGGGAGAGTCGATATTCTAATTTATTTAGAGCCTTCGTGGTTTAAAAAAAAAACTTGGAATTGAAAGGCAGAAAACCCAGACAAAGATTTGAAATGTATTGACAATGTGAATCATTTTTTTAGTGGAGTCCATTTCCTTATTTTCTTTTCAAAATATGACCACCAGATTTACCCTCTCTCTCGCCTTCACATTCGGGGTTCGATACCAGTTGCTGACCATCCTGAGTTTTTCCTATTATAACAGGAAAAAGCCGCAATGTTACATTCAGCCTTGGGGACCGGCTTAGGACAGGAGGGAGCACATGCCCTGCTTGATATTGGTTTTTATTGGGGGAAATAGACCACTTCATTAACAATAGAATTAAAAGATGTGTCACTCATGTCCAAAATTATTGTCGCATGTCTATAAATATGTTATTGTAGGAATATAATTTGATAACGAATTCACCCGGTATTTCTTATAATGTTAGTATGCGTACAATCGGCAAAGACATGTATGTGGCAAATTTCATGTCAAAAGAGCAGTAAATAAGAACAATAAAACGAAAACAAAACTTTCGTGTCCATTTAGCAACATTTTATTTTACTCATTCTAATCTTCGTATTTATAATTACTGTATTTTCCTATGAAATTTACCACATATATTTCCCGATTGTACACATAGTATCAGTATTAAAAGTCTCCTGCAAAATCATTATTACATGATATTTTTACAAGAAGACAGTTATAGAAATGCGACAATCATTTTAGACATGAGTGTACAAGGATGTAACAGGTGTTTGTTTCAAACATTAAATAAGTGTTCGTATAAATTGAACTTATTTTCTGACGTCATAGAACTAAGAACTGTTGCAGAGCGATGTAAGTCCGGTGACAATACAATATTCCATTCTTACTTTCATACTTTGCAATATATCTATTTATTTTAAAAGCAAATTTTAATATGTTTTTATTTTCAACTTCCTTATCCTAAAATAAATACTAGCCTTTAACTAGCCCTGGTATCCCTGGTTGCATATCACTTTAGGATTTGGAAAAGGTGTCCAACGAATTAAAAAAAATGATAAGACACCTTTTAAAGACATTCTTTTGTTAATAAATTCCCACTAAAAAGTTAAAAATAATTTTATTTATGCAAGCCTAAATAAAAAGAATGGGGCGCGTCATTTTAAGAATTTATAAAGTAACTGTATGTAAGCCTATATTAGAGCGCATCCCATTTTTTTTTTACGTCATGCATAACCAAAATGTTTTTTTTTTTAACTTTTAAGTGCGACTTGATTAATGAAAGAATGTCTTTAAAATGTTTATTAGTATGTTTTTCTATTATTATTGTTAATGTTTGCATCCTTGGCATAGGATGTTTATTTTGGTAAGGTACCGTGTGGTGCGTTTCTATACTACTAGGGTATATAAAAATTTAGTTTCCTATGCGTTACTACATACATTAAAAAACATTTTTTTAAAAGAATTACTACCGAATATTACTACCGCTCCGCTAATAAGAGGGAGACAGATTGAGGATACCAAACACCCCTACCGTTGATTGAGAAATATTTAGGTGTCGACACTGATCAGCAACATCTACATATCAATTTGAATGTTTTATGGGCTGTAGACAATTGATTCAGACCGGGAAACATGGGGGACAGAATGTTAGAAGCAAGTAATCCACTCCCTAGTTTGAATGCCTGGAATGAGTAAGGACTCTTCCCCCCTTGGTAAAACCTGCCGAAATTGGAAGCAATATCAAAGAAGCACTGCTTCGAAAAAAGAGGGAGCAAACATGCATAAATAGTCAGAGTCGGATTTAGGTTTAGTGGGGCCCCAAGCTGTTGAAGGTAATGGGGTCCTTTATGTGTCCAAATGAACATACGCACCCTACATACAGCAATGAAGAAACTAGAGATAATTTAGGAAGCAGACTGGTAGAAGGAGCCCTATTAATTACACGAACGTAGGCTACACAGCAGGAAGCACTGTTGCTACGTATATATAAATTTTACTTTATTTTTTTAAATTTTCTTATATTTTAGAAATCCAATTTTTCTTTAGATTTTGGGGCCCCCAAGAGAGCGGGGCCCTAAGCTATAGCTCGTTTCGCTTACACGTAACTCCGGCACTGTAAATAGTATACATATACAGGCGCGGATCCAAGGGTGGCTATAGAGGCTATAGCCCCCCCCCTTGACGCTCAGGTATACACTGGATAAAATGGGCTTCAATCCTGTTTACTCTGGATAAAGAGGCAAACTATGGTTTACCTCATCCCTTGATCATATCCTGGATCCGCCACTATATATATATATATATATATATGTACATGTATGTATGTATATAAATGTGTGTGTCTAGTATGTTGTACGATGGAAGCTGATGAAAGAGCTTTATACCATATTATTCTTGATTTTTTGACAGGTAAACAAAGAATATTTCGGGAATTAATCTATCCTAAAGATTATAATAATGTATCTTATTTTTTCTCTTGCATGTATATTCTTAGCCTGCAGGAAGTTTTCATTTCTTTCTTGGAATAGATAAACGAAGACTTTGGTTCGGCTTCTCCTTCACAAATTTTTGTCGAAAGGTTGACTTTATCGCTACAAACACAAATTACTTCTTCTCACAGAAACCATCTACAAACACACTGTACTGCTGAAACAGAAACCATCAACCAAAGAGGTCATAAATTTTGCCATTCCTCGTGTTTGAAGTTCCTATTCTTCACAATGATTTCCTTCCTCCCGCCCCTGTTAAGATGTTCAAAGTAGATTTTCAAAAGGACTGGCTCCCGCTGAGAAGGAAAGGGGGATGAGGAATGACTATAGTGCCATCTAGCAGTTATACGGCCAAGTACGTGAACACGAAAAAATCTGATTTCTGATTTCTGTAGATTCAATTATGAAGGATATAATTTCTCATCGATTGTGAAATGGATGTCTTTGGAAACAGCGAAAAAATAGTATAGTAGCGCACAAATACAAAAATTGTACTCCATTCTCAAAAAAGTCCGGAGTTTTTAGCTGTTTTCCTTACTGTAAAAAAACAGAAGACTTTTCCGTCTGATTTTGATCATTTTCTTATGGGAATTTGGATTATAATTATCTGTATTTATAAGAAGAAAATATCATGCACAGCGTTCAAATTGCACCTTTAAAATGAGATGCATCATATTTAGTGCGCTACTGAGACATTTTTGCGAAAGAACGAAATGAAACCGTGATTTGCCTAAAAAATGGTTGAGATCCCATGTTAAATTGAACACCAATATTCCGGCCGCTGTGGCGCACTCCTTCTCCCTCTTAAGACTGTTGGTCTTATGAGAACAGCGATGCCAAGTTGAGCATTAAAAACAAATGCATAACAGATCGCGCTTCTATTATACTGTTGGCTGATGTTGTCAACTCACGTAGTAAAATATCCATCACCACGACGATTAATAAATAATAATAATAATAATAATAATAATAATAATAATAATAATAATAATAATAATAATAAACAACTTATCACATTGAATCAATTGCACTCCAAAGGATCAATTCCTTCCATATGTTTTGTCTTTCCACTCTTTATCCACGGCTATCCCAATATTTACCCACGATTCGCCCACGTATATTATGTTTCTATTTTGGTTTCGAAATTTTCTTATTTGCCGTAGATATTTGTGACGCAACGACACAATGTCCTCTCTCTATATAAGCATGGCCTTACTTTGTCTTTTCTCATAAACAAATTCAAGCACTTTTAAACGTACATGGAACGTGGATCTTTTAAAGTTCGGCGAATCGGGATCTGAATCAGGGGCGGATCCAGGGGGGCGATCGAAGCGATCGCCCCCCAGAAGAGGAAACTTTCTTATTTTTTATATATAAATAAAACCCATCCCAAAGTTTGGAGCCCTGAAAAGTAGCAGTATGACAACCCACTGCCCCCCCCAGAAGTCGGTCCTGGATCCGCCCCTGATCTGAATTCACCTGTTTGAGAACGGAATTGAGTGCTGGTGGCAAATTTCTAAAGAATAACTTATGGACCTTTTGTCTGATCGCAATGTTAACAAATTCATTAAATTTTACATATCGACTGTTCTTTGCAATTTTCCTTCTTAATCGCCTCTTGTTCGGTGTTACTAAAGGTCTACGTTATAACTCGCTTTAAATTTTGAAAACAGTTGTCCTGGAAGTTTTCGTGGCTTCAGCTGTTTCACTCGCGAACCAACTTATACTTTTACCCGGGTTTTTCTGCTTTAAGTAATTAAACACGTTCATAACAATAGCCCTTTCTTTGCTCTTCAACACTTGACCACTGTTCAAAGTGACCAGAACTTTTATTTTAAAAAACGGGACGCATACGAATCGGCGACGGGGAGGGGGGGTGCTTCCACATTGCATTTTGAGTCTCAGCAGTGTTTTCAATTTACAAAATACACAAGTAAGAATGATAACACAGCGTTTCTAACTTAAGTACTACCCAAAAATACTTTTAACTACTTCAAAACTCGGGAATTCACACTCAATTCCCACTTGAACCACAGAACACTCAATTCTCATTTGAATATTCAGAAGTTCTAGGCACGGCTGAACCTTCCCAATGAATGTTGGTACGGAAGAGTGTAGAATTAGCATTGACCATTTATATTTTGAATAATAATTACGGGACATCTGGGTCATGTTTGCTTAAAAACGGGACATTTAGGAATCCCGTTTGAGAATCAGAAAAAAACGGGACAACGGTTGAAAATAAGGGACTGTCCCGGCTAAAACGGGACGTCTGGTCACCTTGCCACTGTTACGCTTAAAAGAGGTGCTGGCTGTAACTTCTTCCATTTTGATATATTAACACACACTCACACACATATACACACACAGACACACCCGATTTTGTTCCCAGAACAGCACAGTACGTAAATAAACACAATCAACAAAATGCCGAATGCTCAGAGACCACACTCCGCCACACACTGCACAATAGCAGACACAACAGAGAAGAATTTTGTCTGGAGTCAGATGAGTCATCTAGCGCGACAATAGATGATACAGTAGATAAGCAATTAGTCCTACCCACCGCAACAAACCGTCTCCCTATTTCCTGGTGTAGTTTCTGAAACCAATACTATTATAAAACCCAACAAAAATCGGTCAGTTTCGAACTTCCAAAGAAATTTCAATACAAGAAAGAAGAAATGTGAAATGTGTCCTACAGTAATTCTCGCTAAAAATTTCCTTCCCGACGAGGAATATATCTAAATAATCGAACTCAGTGAACCGAGAAAAATTTCATGGATCAGTGCTTGGCCTAAGAAGTTTTATGCTTAGCGTTTATTTTTAATACAAAGCAAGTTAATAGTTTTGGAAAAATATGGATTATGGCTGTAGCTTTGTTAAATAATAATAATAATAATAATAATAATAATAATAATAATAATAATAATAATAATAATAATAATAATAATAATAATAATAATAATAATAATGACTTAATAAAACTGAACTACCTGAGATGGTAATTTCGTACTTGAAAAATCATCCTACAGATCACGCCCTGAAATTATTACTGCCTTTTTATTCGCAGTGTCCCCCGTGGATGAGTGGTTACGCTCGTCGCCTTGTAAGCAAAAGGGTCACGAGTTCGATTCCAGGTGCGGACACAAGTTGTTCGAATTTCAAGTTAAGCTGCAACTCCTTTTCTGCTCTCTTTCCTTTTGATTAAAATATTTCTCTTTGGTTGAGATAGAAAAAAAGAAAGAAAAGGAGAAGAAAAGAAATTTTACTTTTTTCCAAAAATCAGAAAGATTTCATTCAATTCTTTCTGGACGTACATTTATTTCTTTTTAGCTACGTGAAATCAGTGGAAGTGACAATACTAATGAGCTCACGAATGTAGGTTGACACTACGGAGAAATTTTTCGGCAGTTGGAAACGCTATCTTTGAGCAGACAGTTTTAATCACGTACAAATGGAGCGGCAACGTTCTAGCAGCTATTACGCTTATCGTGTCTTCCCCCTTCAAGTTTAAAAAAACAAAAACTAGCTATTAAAAGCTAATTAAATACTTTATAAGGAAAAGAGAAGTTATGAAAATTATTTTCTTATCGTCGGTAAATATTTACCATTTTTAAAGATAAACTACAGTAGTAAAATCTGTTCTCTTTAAGGGGATAAGTACGCAGAAGTAAAAGCCCATAAGCAGCCACAGTACAGACCAAACGCTGGAAGAGCAATAGAAAGACCTTACAGCAAGTACCATCTTGTGTGCTCATTGTAAAACGAATCAAATATTTTCTTTTATTTGTTACATTTTTCGATATCAGGAGACACAACCAAATGAATGTGTCTTGTGCTGTAGCTGAAACAATACTCTACCTTATAGTACAATATTTATAATATGTAACATTTCATTACGCAGTAGTTAAGGCAATGAGCTAAAATATGTACTGACTTCCGGATGGTGGTCCACCTTAAACAATATTTATGGGTATTAATTCAAAATTGAATTATTTTGTAAATAACCATGGGAGCCTGAGCCAGCGTAGCTTTTGAAATCATGGAAGAAATGCAGAAAGTTAGATCGCAAAAGGCGCAGGATCGAACACTATTAAAGCCAATGCGACATAAAAAAAAAAAAAAAAAAAAAAAAAAAAAACTTAGGAAGCGCATACAGGGCTAGAGTATTGAAGGTGCTGACGTAAGAATTATTTAAAGTCAATATAATTTAAAATGTTTTAAGAAGTGTAGATAATATAACGTGTTAGAAAGTTTATATTGTGCCAATTGCTTCTATTGTGAAACATTACATGACAACGTCAGAAAGGACATGGACGTGCTACAATACTATCCATAAGTATGGGCTTTAGGGCAAACTTGAAGATTATTATTTGTGCACTTGACGTTCGGTGCTGAGCAAAAGTGTGATCTTCCTCGTTTGCAAGATCTAAGACTTGACACTAATTTGGAGAAATCTTAAGGATAAATCATATCAAAATTGTCCATACTCTTGGAAATTGAAGATAGAACTATAGTCACAAAATGTTTATGAAAATGCTGCCATATCTGATAATTTCTTAACAAACATTATAGAACAGCTTTATAGTCTTTACGATACACAAAACAAAATAAGAATGATGATTTTAATAGATTATAACTAACCACTTCCCTATCCAGAAAATCTTATAACTCTAAACCTTAGGAATTGTGTCTAATGACTTCATTGTTCATTCTAACCATTCTTGAGGAGCTTGAGGATCCATCCTGTAGAAGATATTGGAATGCCACTGATCAGTGTTGCAGCAGTTTTTGATTTCAAGTTGCTTTGCTTTTTAAGATTTATTTACTGAACGAATCGGTTAAGATTTTGTAAGAGCGCCGCATAAAGTATTATTAATATGCGTAAATAAATTTATATTGTCAGAAGAAACTTGATATGACGCTATACGAAGTATATGTATTCTTCCTTTGTTTTATATAGAATACAATACTTATTTATATGATACTAATTGGTATTTTTTTGCAATAGGAATAAAACACATGATTGAAAATTGATATTATTGTTTTATTGGAATTGTTTTTGTTTAAATATATATAAAAATTATATATTATGTCCAATAAATATTTATGTATTTACATACTTATATAATTACATTATTTACATATTTACACAATTACAATATACTATTTACATAATTACATTATTTACTAGATTTATAATAACATTATTCACATATTTATAATGCTTACATATTTACATTATATACACTTACAGAACGTGCCGACAGATCGGTGTGAGGATCGTGAAAATTTTATGAAATTTGCCAACATAACTTATCCGAGATACCATGACTATGTCAGTATGTTATCACCACAAGGATTGATGGACCCAACGTTTCCTTCCACACTTACACATTTTACTATTTACATATTTACATAATTATTTACACATTTACAAATATATATACCTAAATATTTACAACACATTCATACGCATACTCATACATGTAATACCAATCATTTGACACGCCTAATACTTTGATACCCATAGAGTAATGTCCTAAAGTTAGTCGCACTGTCCTAACCAAGACGTCGTCTTTTATTTACAACTTTTTGGCGCATCTCAGGCTAGGGCCTGGAGACGGTGACAAACCCTGGCTTTCGTACAATTCTCCCTGGATTGTTTAACTGTTTCTTGTCAGCTTTATCCCGAACTAAATTATAAAAAACAATTTCTTGGCGTATCCGATGATTCAAAGTTATTCTTTAAGTTTGAATACATAATTTACTTTCCTCTTCCTATCTTCTTTTAAACGGTATGCATAATTCTTTGATCCTAATCCAATAAATGCATTAATCTCCCACCCATTTGGAACTTCGTTAGTTCATCCAGGTAAGAACCAAAGGAAAGCGGAGGTTTCTCATCAGCTGCGGTACAGAAGTGATGCTATCCGTGTCGCAGTATACAAAATTTGATGGTGGTAGGCCTATACCCCAAAAATAAGGGAAGTATAAAAGGTAGATTTATCCTGTATGGTTTATAGTGAAAGCCTTCTGCGATAGAAATACCTTGCGTATCGGTGATGGACGCCGATCTAACGTGGATGATATTTGTTATTTTCATATAAGATAACGCAACGTAGGAAAACTTTTCGTTTAATTGGCGCTTAAGTTTATTTCACGGAGCATGTACTTATGGAACGTAAGAACACTATCACATACAAATTAATAGAAAAACATCCCAAGTTACATCAAAATAAAAAAGAAAGAAGTAACCGAACTCGAAACTCAACTTTAACAGAAGAATTGACTTAAATTTTGGAATCTCCACGAGAAAACTAGGCTAAACCATCTAGTGTAGCAGTGTAGGACCAAAATTTAGATTTGTCCATCCTTATACTTGATAATATTTTGGACAGTGTTTTTGGAACTTTTATGCTGGTCTATAAGGAACAATTAATCTGGTAACCTTAGGACTCATCAAATTTGAACGGAAGAACAACAGACTTTTCCCGCCAAGGTACGATCATTTTGCTGGATCATTGGCCTTCAAATTCTATCCCTTCCACTCCAAAATTGAGGAGTTGTGGTTTAAGAAAAAATTTTAGAAAATGTGGAATAATCATGATATGATTATTATATGCAAACCAGAATTTTTAAGATAGTGAAGTATAGGGACAAATATTTTTCTAGTTGGAACTGTGCATTATAGTCGATAGAGATGCAAACAAAAAATAATATCCAATTGACACCTCAATTTTGAATTTTTGGTTACCTGCACTTTTTTGCTTGGCACCTCCTCAATTTTGAAACTTTAAACACCTACAGCTTCCATACTCCGCATAGTAGAAGTTTTCAATTTGGTACACATAATCCTGTGATCTCTCTTTCCTAATTATAAAGGTAACCAAGAAAGTTCTATCGCTTTTTGTGAAGGCCTGTGTTTCATTGGCCCTCACATAGTGAGTTGATTGAAAGTGGAGATAAGGCCATGGTCAGTTGTTGGTATGGGTATAACGAACATACTACCTGGTTGTGGCAGTTCAGTTACACAGTGAACTTGCATAAGGACAGAGTGAACATGAGACTTCCACAGAGCGTTATAAGGGCGTGTATGTTGTACGAGTTTCAACTGGGGTCAAGCGCCGCTGCAGCGGGGCGGAAGATATGCCATGTCTTTGGTGAGAGTGTAGTGACTATGCGAACAGTGCACCGGTGGTTTAACAATTTTAAGGACGGTGATGAAACACTCGAAGACGCACCACGCGCTGGAAGACCAACATGTATAAAATGAATGTATTCAGGCAGCAATAGAGGCGAACAGTGGCCAGATATGTGAGAAACTGGGACTACAATTCAGTGTGAATGGAGAAACCATTTTTCAGCAACTCCATCAACTTGGGAAGCACTACAAGTTGGGTCGATGATTGACATGATTTGACTTGGGTCAGAAGGCAACGCGAGCAGACACCTGTGTTTCTTTGCTGTCTCGTCTGAGGAAGGAGCCATTTCTGAACAGAGAGTTGACTAGAGATGTGCGTCGGGTAAATACCCAGTGGGTAGGTAAATAAAAAATGGGTATTTACCCTTTTTGTATTTACCTACCCAAAAAGTGGGTATTTTACGAAAACTAAATTATTATGAAATTTTAAGAATAATTAAAAATACGGTGACTTTTTTCTGTATTTTATGAATTACTGAAATTGTTACAAGTATTGCACTACGGATATTTTACACCAAAATGCATAACATCCCTTAGTTTTATAGAGACTTTTTCAGTACTTTGTACTGTTGCAGAAATACAAGACCTGTCAACACCACAGCACTGGTTTGAATATCAAAAAGGAAAGATAATAATTGCAGTTGGTCTCCGCCTTCAATACTAGTCTTGTACTGTGCTCTGACTGTTCTGCAAGATGGGATTGCATCAGTTTCTGTCTAAACTATATTCTTTCACTGTTATTTCAACAAGGGGCGCAGTGGCTCCATGGTAGAGCATTCACCTTCGGTGCTTGGGGTCCCTGGTTCGATCCCAGCTCTCGCCGTGTGGACTTTGTGGTGGATAAACATAGTATTAGTGGGTTTTCTCGGGGTTCTCCCGTTTCCTCTTACTTTCTTCATTCCACCATTTCACTCATCTCTCATTATCACTGTCTCCTTTAGCCTAACCGGTATAACCGTGGGACGTAAAGATTTCATTTCATTTTTGTTGTTTCAACAGTGTTTTGAAAGACTAGAAATGTAACATGGGGAAGAAGGGTCATGCATGGCATTCTTTAAAGCCAAAAACAAAGGTGGTGTTTGCAAGTTCTGTAAAAAAGAATATAAACATGCGAATGTCAATAAAATGACAAATTATTTGAAAAAAGTATTTTAAGTGCCCAGCTCATGTGAAATGGTTTGAAGTGCTTTTTCGAATACCGTTGCAAGTACATCATCTGCGAAAGAGATAGCTGATTTATTAGAAATAGACATTCCTGATGCTTCAATGTCAAAAGAAATCCCTGCACCTTTATCGCTGGGTTCATGTGCAATACAACTACTAGTTCTCATTCAGGTAAATAATTGGGTAATTTGTCACCATTTGTGAACCGTATGGATGCAATCACAAACGTAAGCTGCAAACAGTTTAGTATAGCTTAATTTAGTAAGGTGGATATTAACCCTTATGGTACCAAGGGGGTGTTCGTGGAACCCACAACCAATTGCTTTTCGGCCCGAACAAAAAAATCAGCATTGTCAGAAGGAATGTTAAGAACAGAATTCAATTACATTTCTTTCTCAGTGACTATTGGTTTACCTTTCAAAACCCTACAAATAGGAATGGGTTCACGAATCTCTCTCCCCGTTGGCAAGGCATGCATTTGAGAGTGCCTGAAGCTTCAATGTGAGCTGTTATATATAAAAAAATAATAATAATGTTACATATACCTACAGGGCAGTGTCCAATCGATGTGATAACACCTGGGAAAAGAACAACCATCACCAAGAATATAATTTAATAAAGCCTTTGAATGAAATTGAGACTTGAATGAAATAAATATTTCACCCAAGAAATATACCAAAATGTAATGCAAACGGTTCTATACCGCCACGGACACCACCACAAAGTTTACATTACATTACACTGAGTATTGTTGTTGATGATTATTCTCTTCCCAGGTGAGGTGCTTTTACCTCGATTGGGCACTATAAGTATACCTGGTAGATAACATTTATTTTATTGTATGACAGCTCACAGTGAATCTTCAAGTACCATCAAATGGGGTACTTACGGGGAACTAATGGCACTTGAACCTCATATTCATGCGCAGGATGTTAGATTCATATGAAATAGACACCAATATCAAATTTCACTTTGACCCAAAATGGGGATGGGAGTGTCACAGGCCACCAAATGGAGTCTTAGCGATTTTGATGTCTTTGGAGTGTAATTTTTTATTCATTCATGAGTAAAACTACAAAATAATAACAAATTAACCCCGTTCAGATGCGGTGCAGGTTTGCAGACAGTTTTGACCATGGCACACCCGCGGTACAATTGTGAATATAATATATTATTCTAGGGTTAACGTGGCATTTAAAACCTATTTTTTCATATTTTTTCTCGGAGAACTTCATAGGTAAAGAGATCAAAATATTGAATCGAATTTTTTGAAAGAGGGAAATTGTGGGGGTTAGCTGTTACATTTTTCAGACGAAGCCCTCGTGTAACATCGATCAAGCCTGAGTAATAATTCACACCACTTTTCCGATTTTACGTCATTGCTCACGAAAAAATCAGAGTTGAAGCATAAGGGATTAATGTCTCCTGGGGGTACCTACAAGGGGACCCACTTGTCATCTAAAGATTGATTTGGGGCCATTTTACTATCTTACCCACCTATGCCCTTTCTTCACCAAGGTGTGAACGGCTTTTAAACTTAGATTCGTTTCACCAAGACCTAAAAAATGAAGAAATCATAGTATGACTTCAAGCCTTAGCTTTGGTTGTATACATAGAAATCGTTTATAAACCTTATTTGTATAACCCTAGGGTGACTTTAAATGTAAAGTCTACGATGATTCCGAATTGTGTGATGATTCCGACTCTGATCTTAGGGTTGATTCTGAGTAGGACGGTAAAATTTGTTGTCGTTTTATAGTGCTCCAAATATGGTAGAGGTTAATTGCTGCTCTATACTGAATAAGTTAAAGTATAAATATTACCTTCACTGAGTTACTATACAGCTGAACGTTGTTCATCACAGTAATATTTTAAATATGCTATTCCAATAAAATACTTTCACAAAGCATTAGTGTTAAACCTCATTTAGTAAACACTCGGAAAAATAAGGAATTCGTTATTTAAGTGTTTTACGAACTGTTATTCCTCATTTTATGGATAATTTTCTCTCAACAGCATATTTAGTAAATAATTTGATCGACCAATTCATTTTTAGTTATTTTGATTATTCTGCAACTTTCGTAATCATACAATTACGTCTACAGAATAGCAAATTGGGTAA
Organism: Thermobia domestica; assembly: GCF_964235325.1. Taxonomy (NCBI): domain Eukaryota; kingdom Metazoa; phylum Arthropoda; class Insecta; order Zygentoma; family Lepismatidae; genus Thermobia; species Thermobia domestica. The sequence continues at coordinate 65,241,301 of NC_137454.1, forward strand.
ATGTGTAATTTGTTTAGTTTTTAAGTATTTTCTAGGTTATTACTTACTAAAGCCGAGTTTCTTTACTTTGATATAACTATATCAAAAATGTAGTTGTTACAATGTAATTTCTTAAACAGATTAAATTTATTAGTTCAGTAGGCCAGGAGTAAAAGATAAGAAACTTATTGGTATAATTCTTTGCATAATTGACAATTCAATACATCTCATTATCTATAGATAAAATACCAAAAACAACATTATTTTGCGTGAAGAAAGTAACCAGCTGTATCTGGAATATCAGTTCAGTTTTCTTAATTATCAAAAAAGTTGTTTTTCATCTGTACTATTCAATTTTTTAAAGGTAATGTTAAAAATATATATGCATAATAAAATTGTTGCAAACTTTAGATCCACAAAATAGGAAAGTAATTATTAATAATTAATTTTCCGCCATTAATATATTTGGCAAACCAAAAGGAAACGTGTATGTTTATTTTAGTAATAGAGATCCTACTGTTATTTAAATAGTTTAGTTAGTGTGTTCATCGATGATTTGAAAAACTGAAGGTATTGGAAGATAAAAAAAAGATGCACCAGACTGAGAAAAATGGAGAAGCAGTTTTATTAGACGCGAACCTAAGGAAGAACCTAAATTACGTGTTATTAATGCAGGAGCTGCTGGTAGGCAGAATACTTAATAATAGTCATTGGTTTGGTGACAACTGACTTCACTTTTGTTAGTCATCGTTATGTTCTATCATAAATTTTTTATTTTCGTGTTGGTTTGGTCCACTATCGAATTCTACCGCCTAGCTGATTGGACGTTTCACGGGCACACTAAGGTAAAAGTTCATGGAATAGAATGGACAATTATTTTTTGCGAAGAGTAATAGAAGGAAATCTAGTATCAGTAGAAAGAAAAATGATGGTGAGTAGCTAGGAAATCCGTATTCTGTTACTTAATAAATATCAAATTCATTCTTTAATTACTAGAAAAAATGATTAGTTAAGTGGTTATTTAATATTCCTGTTGCAGGTGATACAAATTACCATTATATTTTTCATTGACAACGATAAAATCCATTTATGGTTAATTAAAACATAAAATACCTACTAAAATACCCATTTTGGGTAAATACCCGGGTATTTACCCGCTGAAATAAATATCCAGGTATTTTACATCCCTAGAGTTGACATATGATGAGAAGTGGGTCCTGAAGGAAGCTTCATGGCGCCGTAATCGTTGGTTAGCCTCCCATGAACCGGTTCCAAAACAGCCGAAACCAGTACTGCACCAGAAGAAGGTCTCCTGTGAGTTTGGTAGACTTCTCGCGGAATCGTGCATCGGGAACTGCTACCAGCTGGTCAGAGCATCAATGCAACTGTGTACTGTCAATAGTTGAGCCGTGTTCAAGAAAACTCAACACTCTGTAGCCAGTATTGCTGAATCGCAAAGGGTTCCTTCTGTTACAGGACAACACTAAGAACCATGTGGCTAGGGTGACTCGGGACAGCATTCTATGCCTCAGATGGGAAACAACATTGCATGCGCCATACTCCCAGACATTGCACCGTCAGATTATCATCTGTTCCATTCGTTGAAGAATCATCTTAGAGGATGCCAGGTCATATCTCTAGTAGAGGTGCAAAATACACTTGATACTTTCTTCGCTTCACGACCCATTAAGTTCTACCGCGATGGAATCCATGGCCTTCCATAACATTGGCAGAAGTTCGTCGATGCTAATGGGAACTATTTTAGATCTTCCAATTACTTCTTAGGTAACATATCGATGTTCGAATGTAGTGGGTGAGAAAGCGACAGAAGTTTTTTGGTTACCTTTATACACCCCTTCAATCCCAAATCATTCACTCCACTACTTCTGCATACTGAGGTAAAACTAAATAAAAATTAATCTTATAAAGCTATTCTGCCACAAATGAATGTTATTTTAACTCCAGTGGCATAAAATCCACCCTAGTGAAATTCTGACAGTTGTCTAGGAAATTGATAGACTTTGGAGAGAGTTCATTGGCAATACAGAGTGTGTACCACATGACCATATGACGTGTATATTGTGGACAGAAGAGCTCAACTTTCAACCTTAGCAGTATAATGAAAACTTGAGAATTTGTTAATTTAAGCATATTTATTTGTTCTTAAATAAGTTGATAATAATATTGTATTATTTGTCCTATACAGTCTTTGAATTTGGACATGATGAAGACTGATTTCTTGAATCCTTTATACTCTTCAGCCATAAATTATAGTTTCTCAAATTTGGCTTTTTTTACCTCATTTGGCAACTAATAGACCAAATCACCAATTTGTAAATGTTAACAAGAAAATAATTTTAATTGTCCTTTGCTTGAGAAAAAATATGTATGCTCAAATCAAGAAAAAAACTGTACCAATCTCTGAGAAAGGATTTACTTTATAAGATTGTCATCAGGACACATGGGAAATCTGGGAATCAAGCGGGTGGTTTCACAGGGACCTATCGTGGTACTATCACAACAAGGTGTAGGACAGTTGGAAGCACACGTAGTCCCAAAAGCTTTACTATTAACAACATTAGCTGGCGATGAGGCTGGACGACTCACTATCACCTGGAAAAAGGAAATCCAATTTAGCTTGCTTCAAGAGAAAATAAATTGTAATACTAGTAAACTGAATTTGCAAAGGATTCCTTACTTTAAGGCAGTGAAAACACCAGAGGAAGGCAAAGGTGAGTCGCCGTCGGTGGCTATGCTTGTGCCCCGACTCCCCTTAGACATACTGTATTGTGATATGGGTGAATTAACATAAAACTATCCTTTATGCTTTACGAAAATATAGCTATCCTCCAAAATTTTTATGCCCATCTATTTGATCGCAACCAACAAATTGAACCTATGTTGTTACGGCTTTACAGATCTAGAGGAAACATGTCTAACTAATCAGCTACGTACTGAGAATGTCGCTGTGCGCCACTGTCGATAGTAACTTCATAACTGCGTCAGTAGCAATCGTAAATTGTCTCGTTTTATTCCAACTAGTTGTTGCCACAAGCTTTGGGGTCGCTGCACGCTATTGGATTTAAGCAAGCAGGCAGCGCAGGTAGTGACATCTGTGAACTATTAGCCACTAGCACTATACACATATCGAGATGTTCTCCTATTATAATGATGATGGTCCTGTTGTATACACTAAGAACAATAGATAGAGGCTATTCAGTATAATAATTTAAATACACATCTTTCAAAAGCTTCGTATTATAATTAAGTTAGAATTATCTGCACATTTAAACTGTTGTTAAAACGAGAGACACATATTTATTATGTAAGGAGTAGTTTCGTAGGACAAATACTCGCAAGAGGGAACTACGAGATGAAAGTAGTTAATCAAAGCAACTCACATGATTAAAACTTCCTTTTGTATCTTATCTTATGAACTGTGGGACTTGTAACCTTGAATTCGTTGAAGAATTCTTGAGTTTGGTTGGTTGGATTTGAGTTTAATGTCCCTTTCAGTATCGAGGCTATATGAGATATGGAACTACAACTTAACGTGGGATCAGAACCAAACAAACTTCCACCAGGAGTCGAACCCGAATCTTGCGCTTCGAATACGAATATGCTAACCATACAACAAGGGAGCTCTCAATTCTTTAGAGAATCGAGGGCTTTATTGTTTCTGATTTGGACGAGTTACAATGCTGTGAGTCAGGTTTTCTGTTTTTCCAGAACATAACGCAAAATATGTAATAAATTCGAGAACAGAACAGCTGTTTCTTTTATCATTAGAAGTTCCAGTGTCGTCTGTCCACTTGGCTGTTGAATGAAAATTTGATTTAAGTTCTCTCTTAACAGATTACCTTACTTAAACCTGTGAAAAAGATAATTACATCACTGTCAATTCAAAGTGTCCATATAAACAGAGGGGCGACAGTATTGACTTTTAAGATTGTGTTGATCTTGAAGAATTGTTGATGATTTTCATACGATGAACTACCTATCCAATCTTTTAAGAATAATTTTAGTTCTTTTTTCAAGTCAACATAAGATATAATTATTAAGAAACTATTTTTACTGTTATAAGAAGATCTGCATAAATTTGTATGGGATAATTAACCTTATGTAATTGTTTGTCGAACATCTGGATTCCTGATGGATGATATAAGAAGCGACAGTGCCTCTATGGCCGAGGACTATCAGTGTAACGAAGCTAAATTATTCAATAACTATTTTATTTATAGAAGTCATAATGCTAATTATTAATTTATACTTTTACTCTTGTTATTACTTCTCAATTTTTCCTATTTCCTATAAAATCATAAAAGAAATCTATTGGTTGAGTAGCTTCACTTAAATTAGAGGTCTGCATGGGCCGGAATTTTTTAGCCCGGGTCCGGCTCGGCCAATGAATTTACAATGTAGGGCCCGACCCGAGTCCGAAATATGTGTTAGCATTTAGGCCCGAGCCCGGCTTGAGCTCGTTTGGTAATTGAATGAGCCAGAAATAAGCCTGAATTACAGAAACTTAATAATTAACTCAAAATTGTATTTTTATTTACAGCAATTAGAGGTTAGTTCCGCAGTTGTGCTTTAAAAGTTCTCCAGAAAGAATGGTGCTATATATATATCGTTGTGCAGTATATTTACAAGGTTAGATCCGAAAAGGCCCGAGAAATATGGTTGTATATTTAAAAATTCACGGCCCGAGCCCGGCCCGGGCCCGAAGTGATATATGCTTTATAGGATCGAGCCCGTGCAGACCTCTAACTTAGATATGTTAGGACTACTGAGCTGGATACTTAGACAAAACACGCTTAAATAGTTTATGTAATAAATACTTTTGATACGTTGCCATAAATTGTTACAGCAAAAATGAATTAGCTGGAAATAGTTTAGAATAATAAAATCTATCTAAAATTTCAATGCAAAGCTTTCAAAAGTCTATGTGAGAGGTTGTTATTATAAAGACTCCTAATTATTCAGACCGACTCCGATAAGGCATCATCCAAATTAGTACATCTGATAATTATGTTTCCCTTATTTTTTCCCGTACTATTTATATTTCCTTTTCTATCATAAATCCTTTTAAACTGGTATTTTCTCGTAGTTTGCATTTACAATATAAAATTTATGTAATGAATTCAGTTTCATTTTGGCGAATATTTCAAATAAAGTTACTTTGTGTTGAAGTTTCAAGTATCATAATGCTTGTTATTTGTACTGTCGAGTTGAATAAAACATTGCAATACACGCACATTTATAATTAAACTGACAAATGGAAAATCGAAGATGCTAACAGACGTAACCACGTAAAGATATTCCAGAGATATGTGAGGCTATACAACAAAAACTAACAAAACTAACCACATTAAAGCCTGACAAATGGAAGGCAGGAATTGGGTCGAAATGTGTAATGATTCCTGTGGTACAGCTGTGATCAAAAAGGTGCATGGGATGCGATATTTCTGGTGATCCTGTACATTCGCTTAGAGGAAAGGTAGTCCTCTAGTGCAACACGTGCCTCACAATAGTTCTTCATACTATTAATAACGGTATCGGAAAGTTTTGAGGAAAGAATATTTCACTTCTGTAACGAAGTTCTGAGATCTGGAAGGGTTTCTGGAGGGGACAACAAGTTGCAATCTCCTTTCCAAGGCGATGCAAAAAGCAGATGTCCCCCAGCCTAGTAAAGTGTATTTCTTCTATACATGGGCAGTTCAGCAAATTCTTTGAACTTGCCCTGCTGGATTTTACAACAGTATCTCTTCCTTCCCTTATCCCTCTTTTGACCTCATTTGCGGGGTTGCAATGTTGCAGCACCCAATGTGTCTCGTGCCTCTTACTCTCTCTCCCTATACTACCGCTAATGTGAAACATGTAAACAGTATATATAACTATATAAGAAAACTATATATCAGGGGCGGACTGGCAACCATAGGGCCCACCCTGCTAAACTGAAATGAGGGCCCACTGTATAAAAATGTAAAAAAAAAAAAATGAACAACAGATTTTTTTAAAATTATATAGTTAATTTTGACATGATTTTACCCGTCTGCTGGAAATCCCAAAATAAAGACTGGTGTTTCAAAAAATGCCAGCAGATTTTTAAAAAAGCAGTAGAGGAGATATAGACATTTGGGAAACGTTAATTAATTTTGAGGCAATTTTTATTGCCTTTTCATGTAAAATAACATATCTGAAACTTTTTTTTTAAGTAACCAAACCTGCAACCACCCTACTTCACGAAGATCCGTATTTTGTCATAGCTGATCTGGGGCTCCCCTCCCCCTTGATACGTAAAAAATACCACTTACTTCAGTCAGGAGTCTCCTCGCGAATGTGCCGCAATCTCTCTCTGTACCTGTCGTTTTGGCGAGAAGAAAATGTTGTAACCCACATACACAAACTCGTCTAAATACTGCTGTAAAATCTAGAGGAAGTACGCCCCGCTCTTAGCAGACAACCCCCCCCCCCAAGCGTGTCAGGTGAGACAACAGACATGGCGTCAATGTTGGAAACTTAAAAAAGCTGTAACTTTGTGGCCTCAATGGAACACAAAGAATGCGATTGCAGATAAATTTGCGATAGATTTCGAAACGCAAGATTTTCCTTGACATAAGTAAGTCATAATATCTTATCTTCATGTCGCAGAAAGATTAGATATCGTCTATTGTCTAGTGTAGTCCGCCCATTCCTCGGCTGGCCCCAACTTCTCTTTTTATATGAATACCTACTTTGCACATCACAAATAATTTTTACATTTTACTACACTTTTATTTTAAATTAACTTTAAATAACTAAAGGGAACTTAACATTTACACGACACACACACTGATTTGACTGACAGCATAAGTGTTCAGCACTTTTAAAAGTTACACCAACGCTTATTGAGCCCAGTGCCGGCAGCTAGTGCTCTCAAACGGATCAGGTCAGGCTTCATCGGGTCAGGGCTCGAGTCGAACCTCCTTAGATCACAAGTCGCGTCAGGGCTGCTCTAGCTACGGGTCGGCTCGGGTCAACTTTCTTATGCGTCGTTTCGGCTAAAACCTATTCGGGTCATGAGTCGGGTCGGGTCGACGTTCAACTCGACCCGACAAGGATTTAGCCGAAGCGGCGCATAAGAAAATTGACCTGAGCCGACCCGTGGCTAGAGCAGCCCTGACCCTAGCGTAGGTGACCTGACCCGACCCCTGACTCATGAAAGCCTGATTTGACCCGTTTGAAAGCACTACGCGGCAGCAAACAGTTCAGTTAATTTCGTGTTCGCCTGTTAAAGCTGTGTAAACAGGGCTGGATTTCCCGGTAGGCCCGGGCCTATGGGCGCAAGCTCCCAGGGGGCGCACGGCCGAGAGAAAAAAATTAAAAAATATCTAGAAATAAAAATAAATAGCCATAACTTAACATATTTTTTGAATTGATTTTAAAATATCAGGCTAATAAAGCATTCTGATTTTGAAGTTCATTGGAACAAATAATTGTTGGTCAAGTTAAACTATTTGCATCGTGGAGTGGTGTTTAAGCAATTAACATATAGACCCGATATAATTTTTTAATAAAGGTTTTTAGGAAAGTAACTTTAACCAGACTACGGGGCGGGAAAAATTATTGGGCCTAGGGGCGCCAAAATGTTAAATCCGGCCCTGTGTGTAATTTCAAGTAAAAATAGCCAAAAAAGGTAAGCTACAATTGACTGAAATCATCCAAAGACGTGGTGTATACATTATAATTTATAAATACCTTAGACAGAAAAACAAACAATACCTGGCAATTGCCCTGCAGTACTCGAATGAGTCACATCACGCTCATTTGTTTCTTGGGGCTTCACAGATTCAAATAGCCTACGTTGTTTTGGTTCAGATGCAGCTTTTTGTAAATCACATCTTCGTTTGTGTTCTCGCTTTTTAGCACCACTTTTATATATTTTTTTTATAGTAATCTTACAATCACTCCTACCATCCATACTGGCACAACCACATCTGTCTTCCACGACAAACGACACGTAACTGGTATTCCAATAATTGAATTGCTGCTATCGGATTTGCTCTTTGATGTAATATACAAATAAAACACGAGTCGAGGGCATCAACTTCATAGTAATTGTTTGAGGTTTGTATAAAACAATCGTTGATAGTGGCGACTAATTTCTTTTCGCTTTACCGCACTGAAAAAAAAAACAACAAAAAAACAACGAAGCCTGATCCGATTTTTTTCTTCGAAGCTTGGTCTGAGGACAATGCAGTTCAAAATCGTTCCGGCTCCACCTCCACTTTCCACAATAACAATATCTACGAAACTATTGTTTCTTTAAAACATCGCCACTCGCCGGCTTGTAAAAGGACCGGAGTAGGCAATGGTATCCAAATCCAATAACAGCCTGAAATCTACTGTGTTTCTTATATTTAAAAAAGTAATAGTTAACGTGCTCGTTTTTAACAGCTGCTGTATCACAAACCCCGCAATGTTTTAGGGCCTGATTGTCTCATAGACGGAACCTTTTCAAGTCTATAAACGTGAAGAAGAATAAGGTCTGTTCATGAAAGTTTAACTTTACGTCTTTTTCATGCAAAACACAAGTTTGCGGGAGTTACCCTGCCATATTTTTGATACTGGTAGGTTTAATTGAGCACATCTTTTTAAAATTGGTGAAGGGGGCCCACCTGTTTGGGGGGCCCACCCTGTATTTGCAGGGTAGCAGGGTGGGCCAGTCCGCCCCTGCTATATATTTGGAATAACAATCTTCTAATCACTGACTGAAAGGAAAAGTTTTTAACTGTGGCTACTAAGTACTCCACGCGGAGCTGACAAGCGGTTGTCAAATGCTGGAAATGAGGATTCTGGTTGGCCATTTAATTATCGGGGGTGTTTTCCACAATTTCCCGCGGACGATGACTTATTTATGACACTAGCCTGTATAAGTACAATGCGGCATCCTTTACATACAAACTGCACATGTATAGAGAAAATCCACTATACCACGGTAGCGCCAGATGCGGATGCGGCCATCATAATGCTGCAGACGGTAGCAGGATGACCTGCCATTCATCTCTTCTTGAGCGACGTTCGCGACACAATTGTAGCATCTCACATTTATGCTCTGTAGTCAGCGGCAGCCGCGGCAATGGTCGCTCTGCCAGACAACGCAGAACTGTTCATGTTGACACTGGGCACTTTCTGCCCGATCTCCGCTTGTTGTCATTAAATGGCATACTCGTCACCTCTGCAGCTTTGCAAGACTGTCGTGCTAATCAACTGGCAATCCTTCCCCATATTCTGCATGTTTTGAGTTCCTACCACATCTTCTTGCTCTTACATTTTTAATGACGAAAGCGTAGTTTGCTCGAGTTTTTTTTTTCGTTTTACGATGTCATTCAGCGTGATCACACGGTTTGTTTACATAATTGGAGTTTCGTGTTGAGTATCCCTCACCAGATTTGGTAGTTTACATCACAAATCTGTCCGTTGTTCCCGTATTTCCGTTTGTCACTTTAGCTGTTACTTTCATTAACATACACTAATGCCGAAAATTCTCGGTTGTGGGGCAGTGACGACCAGGGGCGGATCCAGGACGGACTTCTGCCGGGGGCGGTGGGTTGTAATACTGTTACTTAGAGCTACTTTTAACAACTCCAAACTCTGGGATGGGTTTTATTTATATATAAAATACGAACATTTCCTCTTCAGCAGGCGGGCGTTTGCCCCGATCGCCCCCCTGGTGACGATCCACATATGCTGAATGAATTATCTCCACAATCACAAAAAATTGGCGTCTGGTGTGCCATATCACGTAGTTGCGTGTTCGTTACATTCTTTGAACAGACAATGACCTTTGACTGATATGTGACAATGGTTAGAGTAATTTGTTAAAAGAATAAGAAGAAACAATAATAAGAAATGCTTTCTCATAAGGTTGTAATTACACTTTTCTAATTTCAACAATATGTTACTTAAACTATAAATATTATTCTCATGTGCGAAAGGATAGTAATATTTTTCAGCATTCAGTGTCGAATTACAGCAAGTGGAATAGCAAATAATAACTATAATCTAGTTTCAATTCTATTTGCCTGCCTCTAAAATAAATCTGAGAGGAACTACAAAAAGAAAAATTAAAAGATTAAATTTTTAACTTCTGGTAGCGCTTGTATTTAGTTATCTTTATAGCCGCATGTAGTTGCAATTTGAATAATACCCTAATTTTTCTTTTACGTTAAATGTTCTAATGGAGGAAGACGAAATACAAACCTGGTAGAAACATGTCAGAAGAAGGATACTAAGAGCCCATCTCTCCATGTCTTTGGAGGAACAAGATCACCCACTGGAATTATACAAAAAAAAAAAAAAAAAAAAGACAAATATAATAATTTTCTTACTTTAAAATTTAGATTCTCATCCATTAAATTACACTTAAAATAAATGATTCAAAATATATTTTTAATACACCATTTAATACGGATAGGTGCACTAAAATATATTTTGAGTATTACGCATACAAAACTTGTGTACAACACAGTTGTTAGCATGCCTACACCAGGAGCAAGTGATTTTTGATTTTATTCTCAGTGAAGACATGACTTTTGATATCGATCCAATATTCTCAGATACTTGCATTAAGAAGTACTGAATTTGAGTCTGAGAATTATCTCTGAGGTTATTGGCAGCTTTATGTCGAAATAGAGGAACTTTCATGAGCTTCGGTCTTCAATTAACATCTTTGTTTTGACATATAATAGTAATTACCTGCTTCAGTCAGTTGTTCTCACTTCTCACATTCTTCTTTCTGCTTTCACCATACCTTTCCTTCTCAGACAGTGCCCCAGGTTGTCTCTTGTCATCATTTTGATTAGTACAATATTATTTTTTTCTCACCTAACTTCTGCAATCTTCTTCACAGCCACATTGCGAAAGTTAGTCATTTTTCGTTACTTTTCGACAAAGTCGTATATCTAACAATAGAGTACAATACTCTACACTGACCTTACAGTGATTCTATTATTATTGTCATTTATCTATTCAAAAACTCATAAAATATGGGTTTTTAAATTTTTAACCTCCCCCCCCCTTTTTTAGCATTCCTAACTTCGGTTTCACTTTATGTTTGCACTTGATATTTTTGAAGGATGTTATAAATAGAGGATCTGCCCATATGTATCTTCATCCTATTAAATCGATGAAGCCAAAAAACAACCGAGCATAGGCACGTCTGATTGGCTACTCTCGTTTCTGCCATCGTCTGATTGGCTACTTTCGTTTCCGCCATGATTGTTGGCTCAAATCATTGCGATCCTATTGGGCGGCGTGGGCAGAGTAGGGGTGGCGAAACTGTGACGTATAGCTTCAAGATTTTGTTGTAAGGGCAGATCCTCTATTTCATAAGATTCTTGATATTTTCATTAATAATATCATATATTGAAAACGTGTCACATGTACTACTTGTTTTTCTCCTTTTTCTTATCTGATACAGGCACTACATTCGAATTACCATTGCTTCTGTCTTTTAAGTGTTTATTTTCATTCGCTATTCTTGACACCTATTTCTCGTCGATGGCTTCAAACGTTATTTAATTTTCTGTTCTGATTCAGCATGCTTGCTAAAGAAAGAGGAATAATAACGGCAATGAGAACCACATAATTCAGGCAACAAGCTCTATGGTTCCCTGAAACCTTCTTTGAAGAAGTTATACTGTATGCACAATTATACTTTCTTCCAGTGTAGCTAGATTATAGATTTTAAAAATTGCTAGTAAAAGCTATACTAGTAAAAGAAATTTGTAAATGACGTAAATAGTTTTGAATTGTCTTTTTCCATAGTAATTTTGTATTCTAAACTTTCAATTGCAAATTATTTATTGGAGCTTTATGAAGATTTTAAAAACAAAGAATGATGACTGAATGACGGACAAGTGGCAAAAAACTAGAAAGAGCCTCCGTAAGCTTTATTCCTGTCCCTGGTTTCTGTTCTTGTAAGTTATGCTAAGCGGTGACGGAACGACTTATGAATCAAGACTTTTAGTAGTAGGCCCCCCCGTATGTCCAGCCGAGTCAGCAAAAATTTTTGTGACGTCATAGGTCAAAGGTCAATGACCTTGGCCCGGGGTCAATGACCGAGGGGTACCTAGGACCACCCCCTCTAAATTTTGGCAGGGGTACCTTGGCCCACCCCCTAAATTTTGGCAGGGGTACATAGGACCACCCCCCTTAAATTTTGGAAATTGTCAAATCTAAAAATTTGGTATGGTAACCTAGGACCACAGTATGTACCCCTATCAGTATTGGGGGTCTATGTCGTTCCCTTTCATGGGTAAAAAATTGCCAAAAATTCAAATTTCGGGGTTTTTTGACCTAATTTATCCCCTTGGATGAGGTATTATTACCCTATATAGTTATATGGGCGTATACAGGGGTCCATTACCTTTCATAAGACATGGGTACATTAATGCGCCCCTTGAAAAATTTGGGAGGGGTACCTTGGCCCACCCCTTCAATTTTGGAAATTGCCCAATTTAAACATTGGGTATTATAGTACAGGACCCTAATATGTATTATGATAAATTTGGGTGGTCCACCTTGTTTCCTTCTAGGGGTACAAAATTGTCAAAAATATAAACGTAAGCAATACGTTGTACCACGTGTTTGGTTTTCGACCTAATTTATCTCCTTGGATGAGGTCCTATTACCTTATATAGTTATATGGTCATGTATAGGGGTCCATTATCTATCATAAGACATGGGTACATTGGTGCACCCCTTGAAAAATTTGGGAAGAGTACCTTGGCCCACCCCTTAAATTTTGGAAATTGCCAAATCTAAAAATTTGGTGTGGTAGCCTAGGACCATAGTATGTACCTCTATCAGTATTGGGTGTCTATGTCGTTCCCTTTCATGGGTAAAAAATTGCCAAAAATTCAAATTTCGGGGGTTTTTGACGTAATTTATCCCCTTTGATGAGGTGTTATTACCCTATATAGTTATATGAGCGTATACAGGAGTCTATTATCTTTCATAAGATATGGGTACATTGGTGCACCCCTTTAAAAATTTGGGAGGGGTACCTTGGCCCACCCCTTAAATTTTGGAAATTGTCAAATCTAAAAATTTGGTATGGTAACCTAGGACCACAGTATGTACCCCTATCAGTATTGGGGGTCTATGTCGTTCCCTTTCATGGGTAAAAAATTGCCAAAAATTCAAATTTCGGGGTTTTTTGACCTAATTTATCCCCTTGGATGAGGTATTATTACCCTATATAGTTATATGGGCGTATACAGGGGTCCATTACCTTTCATAAGACATGGGTACATTAATGCACCCCTTGAAAAATTTGGGAGGGGTACCTTGGCCCACCCCTTCAATTTTGGAAATTGCCCAATTTAAACATTGGGTATTATAGTACAGGACCCTAATATGTATTATGATAAATTTGGGTGGTCCACCTTGTTTCCTTCTAGGGGTACAAAATTGTCAAAAATATAAACGTAAGCAATACGTTGTACCACGTGTTTGGTTTTCGACCTAATTTATCTCCTTGGATGAGGTCCTATTACCTTATATAGTTATATGGTCATGTATAGGGGTCCATTATCTATCATAAGACATGGGTACATTGGTGCACCCCTTGAAAAATTTGGGAAGAGTACCTTGGCCCACCCCTTAAATTTTGGAAATTGCCAAATCTAAAAATTTGGTGTGGTAGCCTAGGACCATAGTATGTACCTCTATCAGTATTGGGTGTCTATGTCGTTCCCTTTCATGGGTAAAAAATTGCCAAAAATTCAAATTTCGGGGGTTTTTGACGTAATTTATCCCCTTTGATGAGGTGTTATTACCCTATATAGTTATATGAGCGTATACAGGAGTCTATTATCTTTCATAAGATATGGGTACATTGGTGCACCCCTTTAAAAATTTGGGAGGGGTACCTTGGCCCACCCCTTAAATTTTGGAAATTGCCCAATTTAAACATTTGGTATTATAGTACAGGACCCTAATATGTATTATGATAAATTTGGATGGTCCACCTCGTTCCCTTTTAGGGGGTACAAAATTGCCAAAATATAAACGTAAGCAATACGTAGTACCACGTGTTTGGATTTTGGTCGATTTTATCCCCGTTGATGAGGTCCTATTACCTTATATGGTTATATGGGCGTATACAGGTGTCCATTACCTTTCATAAGACATGGGTACATTAATGCACCCCTTGAAAAATTTGGGAGGGGTACCTTGGCCCACCCCTTAAATTTTGGAAATTGACCAATTTAAACATTGGGTATTATAGTATAGGACCCTAATATGTATTATGATAAATTTGGATGGTCCACCTCGTTCCCTTTTAGGGGTATAAAATTGTCAAAAATATAAACGTAAGCAATACGTTGTACCACGTGTTTGTTCTTTTGGCCCATTTATCCCCTTGGATGAGGTCCTACTACATTATATAGTTATATGGTTATGTATAGGGGTCTATTTCCTATCATAAGACATGGGTATATTGGTGCACCCCTTGAAAAATTTGGGAGGGGTACCTTGGCCCACCCCTTCAATTTTAGAAATTGCCCATTTTACACATTTGGTATAATAGTATAGGACCCTAATATATATTACTATAAATTTGGGTGGTCCACCTCGTTCCCTTTTAGGGGTACCAAATTGCCAAAATTTTAGTACAACCACGTGTTTGGACTTTTGACCTAATTTATCGCCTTTGATGAGGTGTTATTATCCTATATGGTTATATGGGCGTATACAGGGTTCATTACCTTTCATAAAACATGGGTATATTAATGCACCCCGGGAGAGGTACCTTGGCCCACCCCTTAAATTTTGGAAATTGCCCAATTTAAACATTTGGTATAATAGTATAGGACCCTAATATATATTACTATAAACTCGTTCCCGTTTAGGGGTACAAAATTGCCAAAATATAAACGTAAGCAATACGTTGTACCACGTGTTTCGTTTTTTTTACCTAATTTATTCCATTGGATGAAGTCCTATTACCTTATATCGTTATATGGTCACGTATGGGGATTCATTTCCTATCATAAGACATAGGTACATTTGTGCACCCTGGAGGGGTACTTTGGCCCACCCCTTTAATTTTGGAAATTGCCCCTTTTACATGTTTGGTATTATAGTATAGGACCCTAATATAGATTAGTATAAATTTGGATGATTCACCTCGTTTCCTTTCATGGGTACGAAATTGCCAAATTTTAGTACAACCACGTGTTTGGTTTTGGCTCAATTTATCCCCTTGGATGAGGTCCTATTACCTTATATGGTTATATGGCCATGTATGTATTGGTCCATTTCCTATTATAAGACATGTGTACATTGATGCACCCCAGGGAGGGGATTCGGTATCATAGTACATGCCTCAACATGTATCATGATAAATTTGGATGGTCCATCTTGTTCCCTTTCATGGGTAAAAAATTGCTAAAATATGAACATAAGCAATATGTTGTACCATGTGTTTGGTTTCTGGCCCAATTTTTCCCCTTTGATGATGTTCTATTACGTTATATGGTTATATGGACATGTATATGGGTTCATTTCCTATCATAAGACATGGGTACATTGACGCATACTTTAAAAATTTGGGAGGGGTATCTTGGCTCATCCACTCGGTTTTAGAAATTGTTTAATATAAGCATTTGGTATCATAGTACAGGACCTCAATATGTACCACTATAAATTTGGATGGTCCACATCGTTCCCTTTCATGGGTAAAGAACTACCAAAAATCAAATTTTGGAGGTTATTGACCCCGTCTTATAAGGTTTTAACGCGTTATATGGATATGTACAGAGGTTTATTACCTTCATATGTTTATGTTCCCTTTTAAATTTGGGAATTATCAAATAACAAAATTCGGTAAACGTTTTCTAGGACCCATTGGTGTCCCTCTTATGGCCAAATATTCAAAATTTAAAGGTTATTGACC
Organism: Thermobia domestica; assembly: GCF_964235325.1. Classification (NCBI taxonomy): domain Eukaryota; kingdom Metazoa; phylum Arthropoda; class Insecta; order Zygentoma; family Lepismatidae; genus Thermobia; species Thermobia domestica. The sequence goes on from NC_137454.1 coordinate 65,257,226, forward strand.
GGCTTTATTATTGAATAAGTACAGGATTTATTACTTTTTTCATAAGACACAGGTGTGTTTGTGTACCAATCTTAAATTTTGGGAGGGGGTACATTTCTTATTGTCATATCAATAATTGGTAATTGTTCTTAGAATTGGGTGGTATCTCTTTCTTTGGGTAAATCATTGTCAAATATGAGTATGATCACGTGATCAGTTATTGACCTATGATGGGATTAGGAGCCCAGGACATTGGTACATTTAAACTTTATAGGATAATTTGAGAATGCGTCATTGGTATTGATTATTACAGCCAAATATAAACGTAAGCAATACGATGTACCACGTGATTGACCTTGATGAGGTAGTGTACAGGGATACATAGCTAACCTTATTGAATCTTATGACTCATAGTCTTAAGGAAATACATGCTACAACACTGGCAAAGTTATTGTTGATGCAATTTGATTGGTGGATCACTATCTTTCGTGCAATCTGATTGGCTGATCACTATCTTTCGGGCAATCTGATTGGTTGCTGATGTTCAAATCTTTGCTGCATTCAGTTTTAAGTTTTGTTTAACATTTAAAAATCTTGGTTTCGTTCAACATTTTGCACTCACTGATAAATATGATCAAAACCGTTTATTTGTTAATCGAATAGTTAAAAACCGGATAAAGTTTGACGGTTAACCGTGAAACGTAAAATTTTTTTGTTTGAAAGTTTTTGTTTGAAAACTCTTGTTTCAAATTTGTTTGAATTTTTTTGAAAACCGTTTATTTGTTAATCGAATAGTTAAAAAACCGGATAAAGTTTGACGGTTAACCGTGAAACGTAAAATTTTTAGTTTGAATTTTTTGTTTGAAACTTTGCTTGAAAATTCTTGCTTTCAAATTTTTGTTTGAATTTTTTGTTTCAGAATTTTGTTTGAAATTTCTTTGACAACTTTTGTTTCAAAATTTTTTGTTTAAAAATTTTTCGTTTGAAATTTAAAAAAATTTTTGTATCAAAATTTTGTTTAAAATTTTTGTTTGAAATTTTTCGTTTCCAAATTTTTTGTTTGAAATTTTTTGTTTCAAAATTTTGTTTGAATTTTTTTGTTTAAAATTTTTTGTTGAAATTTTTTGTTTGAATTTTTTCGTTTCCAAGTTTTTCCGTTTCAAAAATTTTTTTTCAAAATTTTGTTTCAAAGATTTTTGTTCGAAATATTTGTTTGTAAACTTTTTTGTTTGAAATTATTGTTTGGAAAATTTTGGTTTGACATCTTTTAAGTTTGTGCACTCATTAGTAAAGAACCGGAACTGTTTAGAACTAAAACCTCTGGCAACATTGTGGTGCACGTCAGAACATGATAATGCAACGACATCGGTTTTGCATCATCGTTCGAGTTAGTATTCATGATAACATCATCATGGCTACTTGTCTGCAGTTTCTAAATACGCGTGATGTGATGAAATCATTTACCAAGATTACTGATTTACAACAGAATGTACCTTATAGAATCTTAGCTAGCCAAAAAATCCCTACAAAGTTTGGATTAAGAATCGTAGTGAAGCTTGAAAATGATAAGAATATAATTTTACCAGCAAGATATTTACCCATGGAGGCATCAAAACAAGAAGAACTGCTGTGTTTCTTAAATACTGGATCTGTATCTTTATGTTATAAAGGATTCTTGGGTCGAAGTCATCAATTTGAATTTAGTACACAGCCAGATTCGTCAGCAAATCATGAATCAGCACATTAGACGTAGTTGTATGACTTTGGTTGGTCGGCATGACGTCAGCAACTGTGATGAAATCATGAATTCAAACGTCAGCACATTCGACATCAGCAATAACTATAAACGAGCAAATACAGTGTCATTCCACGAAATCATTTGAGCAAGTGCTTTTCAGGAAGAAAGATGTGTACTTCTAACGATAAAGAGTTCATCTTCGCAAGCTATTATCCAATAAACAAAACATGTGATGATTGGTATCAGTGCTAGAACATTTGAACCAGTGATTCGATTGGGCAAAGCAGAACAATTTGGTGTACAACTGACCTGTGAAGAATGGCACGAATCGACCAAATGAATGATGAGCTAAATGTGACCATAGTCAAATCATTAGGCTCAAATCATGAAGTGGTGCTGCGTACAGTCCTCGAAGAGAAGATGGTGCTGTACGTAAAAAGAGTACATTCCAAGTCCCTCGCAACATGGTGTATCTAACACAAACGGAATGGAACAAATTTATAAGCGTATTTCAGTGTGTTAAACATGCAGTGGAAGTGTGCAACAAAACAAGTATATTCCTGAAAAAGTACTATTTATGCATATTGTACAACATGTATCTAGATATTGTGATGGTTGTTCGTGGGTGCATACCTGTATTGATAAACAGTTTATTTGTGATCAAATGGACATTGAGTTTCCACCAATTGATATTGCAATAGACCTTAAAAGACTTCAATTGGAATTAAAATTATATGCTAAAGACAAACTAGTGCACGAAGTTCAAAATACATTGTATCGACAATATCCAGAACCACTATCTGGTATGGATGTATGTGGAGTGTAATAAAATGATCCATTTCAATGAAGTGTTTTTTTTTCATTTCAAGTACAACCCCATGTTCTGACGTGTACTATTGCACCATGTTCTAACGTGTACTATTGCACCACAATGTTGCCAGAGGTTTTAGTTCTAAACAGTTCCTGTTCTTTACTAATAGGTGCACAAACTTTTAAAAATGTCAAACCAAACTTTGAAACAAAAAATTTCAAACAAAAATCTTTGAAACAAAATTTTGAAACGAAAAAAAATTCAAACAAAAAAAATTTCAAACGAAAGAAATTCAAACAAAATTTTGAAGCGAAAAAATTTCAAACAAAAAAATTTCAAACAAAAAATTTGGAAACGAAAAATTTTAAACAAAAATTTGAAACGAAAAAAATTTCAAACAAAAAAATTTTAAACAAAAAATTTCAAACGAAAAGTTTCAAACAAAATTCTGAAACGAAAAATTTCAAAACAAAAATTTCGAACAAAAAATTTTAAACAAAAAAATTTCAAACAAAATTTTGCAACAAAAAATTTCAAACAAAAAAATTTTCAAACAAAAAATTTTGAAACAAATTTCAAACAAAATTCTGAAACAAAAAAATTAAAACAAAAAATTTCAAACTAAAAAAATTTTACGTTTCACGGTTAACCGTCAAACTTTATCCGGTTTTTAACTATTCGATTAACAAATAAACGGTTTTGATCATATTTATCAGTGAGTCCAAAATGTTGAACGAAACCAAGATTTTTAAATGTTAAACAAAACTTAAAAACTGAATGCAGCAAAGATTTGAAAATCAGCAACCAATCAGATTGCACGAAAGATAGTGATCAGCCAATCAGATTGCACGAAAGATAGTGATCAACCAATCAAATTGCATCAACAATAACTTTGCCAGTGTTGTAGCATGTATTCCCTTAAGACTATGAGTCATAAGATTCAATAAGGTTAGCTATGTATCCCTGTACACTACCTCATCAAGGTCAATCACGTGGTACATCGTATTGCTTACGTTTATATTTGGCTGTAATAATCAATACCAATGACGCATTCTCAAATTATCCTACAAAGTTTCAATGTACCAATGTCCTGGACTCCTAATCCCATCATAGGTCAATAACTGATCACGTGATCATAATGATTTACCCAAAGAACAATTACCAATTATTGATATGACAATAAGAAATGTACCCCTCCCAAAATTAAAGATTGGTACACAAATACACCTGTGTCTTATGAAAAAGTAATAAATCCTGTACTTATTCAATAATAAAGCCGGTCAATAACATTTAAATTTTGAATATTTGGCCATAAGAGGAACACCAATGGGTCCTAGAAAACGTTTACCGAATTTTGTTATTTGATAATTCCCAAATTTAAAAGGGAACATAAACATATAAAGGTAATAAACCATATAACGTGCTAAATAGGTGTCAATAACCTCCGAAATTCGATTTTTGGTAGTTCTTTACCCATGAAAGGGAACGATGTGGACCATCCAAATTTATAGTGGTACATATTGAAGTCCTGTACTATAATACCAAATGCTTATATTAAAACAATTTCTAAAACCGAGTGGATGAGCCAAGATACCCCTCCCAAATTTTTCAAGGGGTGCGTCAATGTACCCATGTCTTATGATAGGAAATGAACCCATATACATGACCATATAACCATATAAGGTAATAGAACCCCATCAAAGGGAAGAAATTGGGCCAAAAACCAAACGCATGGTACAACATATTGCTTATGTTTATATTTTAGTAATTTTTACCCATGAAAGGGAACAAGATGGACCACCCAAATTTATCATGATACATGTTGAGGTCATGTACTATGATACCGAATGCTTAAATTGGGAAATTTCCAAAATTTAAGGGGATATGGAATGGACCCCTATACATGATCATATAACCATATAAGGTAATAGGACCTCATCCAAGGGGATAAATTGAGCCAAAACCAAACACGTGGTTGTACTAAAATTTGGCAATTTCGTACCCATCAAAGTTAACGTGGTTATAGTAATATATATTAGGGTTCTATACTATAATACCAAACATGTAAAAAGGGGCAATTTCCAAAATTAAAGGGGTGGGCCAAAGTACCCCTCCCAAATTTTTAAAGGAGTGCACAAATGTACCTATGTCTTATGATAGGGAATAGACCCCTATACATAACCATATAACCATATAAGGTAATAGAACCTCATCCAAGGGGATAACTTAGGTAAAACCAAACACGTGGTACAACGTATTGCTTACGTTTATATTTTGGCAATTTGTACCCCTAAAAGGGAACGAGGTGAACCATCCAAATTTATCATAATACATGTTAGGGTCCAGTACTATAATACCAAATATATAAAATGAGCAATTTCTAAAATTTAAGGGGTGGGCCAAAGTACCCCTCCCAAATTTTTAAAGGAGTGCACAAATGTACCTATGTCTTATGATAGGGAATAGACCCCTATACATAACCATATAACCATATAAGGTAATAGAACCTCATCCAAGAGGATAAATTGGGCCAAAAGACCAAACACGTGGTACAACGTATTGCTTACGTTTATATTTTGACAATTTTGTACCCCTAGAAGGAAACGAGGTGGACCATCCAAATTTATCATAATACATGTTAGGATCCGGTACTATAATACCAAATGTTTAAATTGGGCAATTTCCAAAGTTTAAGGGGTGGGCCAAAGTACCCCTCCCAAATTTTTAAAGGAGTGCACAAATATACCCATATCTTATGAAAGATAATGGACCCCTATACATGACCATATAACTATATAGGATAATAACACCTCATCAAAGGGGATAAAATCGACCAAAAACCAAACACGTGGTATAACGTATTGCTTACGTTTATATTTTGGCAATTTTGTACCCCTAGAAGGGAATGAGGTGGACCGCCCAAATTTATCACGATACATATTAGGGTCCTGTGCTATAATACCCAATGTTTAAATTGGTCAATTTCCAAAATTTAAGGGGTGGGCCAAGGTACCCCTCCCAAATTTTTAAAGGAGTGCACAAATATACCCATATCTTATGAAAGGTAATGGACCCCTGTATACGCCCATATAACTATATAAGGTAATAACACCTCATCCAAGGGGATAAATTAGGTCAAAAAACCCCGAAATTTGAATTTTTGGCAATTTTTTACCCATGAATGGGAACGACATAGACACCCAATACTGATAGAGGTACATACTAAGGTCCTAGGCTACCATACCAAATTTTTAGATTTGGCAATTTCCAAAATTTAAGGGGGGTGGGGGGGTGGTCCTATGTATTCCTGCCAAAATTTTCAAGGGGTACATTAATGTACCTATGTCTTATGAAAGGAATGGACCCCTATACATGACCATATAATCATATAAGGTAATAGGACCTCATCCAAGGAGATAAATTAGGTCGAAAACGAAACACGTGGTACAACGTATTGCTTACGTTTATATTTTGGCAATTTTGTACCCCTAGAAGGGAACGAGGTGGACCACCCAAATTTATAGTGATCCATATTAGGGTCCGGTACTATAATACCAAATGTTTAAATTGGGCAATTTCTAAAATTTAAGGGGTGGGCCAAGGTACCCCTCCCAAATTTTTCAAGGGGTGCACCAATATACCCATGTCTTATGAAAGGTAATGGACCCCTGTATACGCCCATATAACTATATAAGGTAATAATACCTCATCAAAGGGGATAAATTAGGTCAAAAACCCCCGAAATTTGAATTTTTGGCAATTTTTTACCCATGAAAGGGAACGACATAGACACCCAATACTGATAGAGGTACATACTATGGTCCTAGGCTACCACACCAAATTTTTAGATTTGGCAATTTCCAAAATTTAAGGGGGGTGGTCCTATGTACCCTTGCCAAAATTTAGGGGGTGGGCCATGGTACCCCTGCCAAAATTTAGAGGAGTGGTCCTATGTACCCCTAGGTCATTGACCCCGGGCCAAGGTCATTGACCTTTGACCTATGACGTCATAAAAAATTTGCTGACTCGACTAGATATACGTCGGGGACTACTACTCTTTTGCCCGGTCATTTGGATTGGATGTCGTTTCTGAGACCCAGTCTGACCCACACAAACCCAGTGGCCTGTACAGATCTGGAAACACAGGAAGAGCCAGTAAAATCGGCCATCCTGATGCAGCCAAAGAATCACCTCTTAAATATTACTGCAGAATTTCATAATGGATTAATTATCAGTGGCGGATCTAGTCCGGGGCCGGGGGGCATAGGCCCTCCCAGGTTTTGAATGACAAAAATAATTGAACTTATTATTTATATATTTTTGAAAGTTTATGGTAAACTAACGATATATCTTCCTAGTCAGGGTTATGGCTGCCCCCATTTTTACCTTCTAGATCCGCCACTGTTAATTATGTCACTACTTGAGCTCGAAAATTCATGTGTTTGATTTACGTTGTGACTTTTTAAATCAAGGTACCATCACTTGAATATTTCCAATATGATACTATGCTTACCCGTCTTTCCATACTGAAAAATTGTACAGCAGTGTTTGAACATGGACTATACAAAAATATTTAACAAAACACTGAGCTCAGCAGCATCCTTTATATTCTAAACGAAAAGTTTTATGGGTTCACCCGATTAAACTTTGACGATCCCTCTGAGCCTAAGTTTATACTCTGTTAAACCTTGTAGTTATCTTTCAGTGCAAATTTCTGATATACAAGAATGTACACAGCAGAGAAAGAGAGAGAGAGAGAGAGAGAGAGAGAGAGAGAGAGGAGACAATGGTGTTTGTTAGAATTATTTGTACATTAGCAGCATCATACATACTCCTCATGTCGATGATAATAATGTTTTGTCGTCTCCAGGTCACGAGGTGGTCCGGGTCACTTAATCTGGTGGATTATGGGATACGAAATTGGTGACTAGTTCAAAATTCCTGCAAAACCTAAAACTCTGAACGAGATATTTCTCCCTGGTTAATTCGTGATGTCAGGACAAACTTACATGGTGGAAGGAATGATAAAGAAATGAAAAAAATGACAGCCAAAAAAGCGAAAAACGAGGTGGGTGAAAAATTGAGATACGTGTTGATAGTGAGCAAGTATTCATGGAGCCATGATTGAGTACGTAAACTATTGACTTCACTATGAACGATCTTTTTTTGTCTGTGACTATTGTTTTGATCCACATCGGGTTTATCGATGTTCTCGTTATCAGTGCTCGGTGTGCGTTTTCATTCAGGCATACTTCTGAAGCATTAAGTCCCCGGGACTTTGAGTCCAACCATCTCCTAGGAGTTAGATAAATTAAATTGCGACTGCATATCACACATACATTGGCAAATACAGTAGAATTTCAGTGAAAGTCTCTTACATTTTATCTCCTCCTGGAAGAATTATCTGGAAGACAACTTGGTTCTTATGTCTGATGTACCCTAACCGGGGAAATAAAACTGTGACATGTATCGATTTGGACATGGCTGCTCTATACTGGAGGTACATGTCACAGAGTTATTTCATGGTTACAGGCATACTGAATAGTAACGCTAGTTCCAGATTTTGTCTATTTTATCATTTTGATGTTATTTATTTTCATTTATCATCATTAGTTTACCGCAAACGACTAATCTAGGGATATTAAAGTAAAGAGATTATTCAAATGTTTGTAATGATGTTAAAGAAAATTCTTGAAAGGGAAGGAATGTTTCTCTTTCGATTTGCTTTGCTTTGCCATTTGTATTAACTAAATTAACAAGTATATTTTTAAATTAGAAAATAATATTATTCTTCATGATGAAACCAAAGTTCACTTACGTCTCTATATCGGTAAAAGTGCATGAAGGACAGAAAGAAAAAGACCAACAGTGCTAGTAGTACATTTTTGGAAGATTCTGATTTCACAATACCATACAGTAACACATTCAGAGAAGTTTCAAATGCTTAAATCGGTTTGGTGAAAGAGATTTATAAAAAGATTAAGGCTGTCTTGTTTTGGGTGGAGTAAGAATGAGGAATCTTTATTTTGATTCATGTTCAGATTTGTTTCTATGAACTACAACCATTGTTTTCATCTTTCCTTCATGCAGTTTACTTACTTAATTTATTATTATATTTACCTGGTTTACAAAACGAAGATGCTAATAATAATATCGATCCTTAATTTTACTGATTTAGACAGTATCTACAGTAATTGTTGTAAAATCTCTTAACAACTGCATTTTATTTCATTTCAATTGTTTTATACACCAATAATTACTATAATCAATGTACGAGACGTATCAGAAAGTTTGCGCAATCATCTAGAAGGTGACGAACTACAAACCTACATTTTATTATAAGTCCTTGTATGTTGTCCATGCGAATTCTGAGCTTGTTAGA